>NC_079490.1:21704259-22361402 GCF_020520425.1 Spinacia oleracea
AGATCTTATAATATTGTTTTAGATTAAGTAATGGCATTTACTAAATCAAACACGAAAGTCTCCATTGGAGATATTCGACCCATGTGAATAAATCTAAGTAAAGAATGTTTGAACTATGTATAAGCATTTACTAAGTTAAACATCAAAGAGTCTAAATGAGATTCTTAACCTATATTATATGTCAAAGAATTTAGCTGGATTCAGTATCTACTAAAATTGAATGAGCTAAAGTTACATGAATAGAATTCAATTGGGAATTATTCTGCAAAAGAATTTATCATGTGTGATATAATATGAGGATCGCCAAAAACGTATCGTATGACTTTAGGCATGACGAACATATACCAATCTCTATTGATCTAAGTGAAGATCAACTAGATTGAGATCAAGAATACTTATAGTACTTGAAAAGGTACATAGGAATAGTTCTTGATTCAAGGAAATAAAGATACGCTAAATATTGATGCTACACGCATAAACACTGGCAAAGGATCAAACAAGACCCTTTGGAGTTAACCATTGATAAGGACGAGCTATAGAGCATCGTGTTTTGAAATGGCAACATGGATTGGAGACCATGAGTTGTTGCGTGGGAAATTAAAATATTAATTTCTATGTTCTAAGATATAGTTGGAGAGTCTTCCACATATCTATGAACTGCTTGGATAGGTAAATCCAAACAAAGCATCACTAGCAACCTATACAGTTGAAGTAAAAGTAATTATTGCCTAAGAAGCAATAAAACAGGGTTGTTTAAAGTTCTTCACTGAACTTGGGTAGATCACCTATCTGCTGGCTTGATGGTTCTTCATTGAAAAATGCGTGGAACCACTCTTGAAGCAAGAAAAACGTCTGCTAACTTAATGGTTCTTCATTGCAAAATGCGTAGAACCACTAATGTAGTAAGAAAGACTAGATCACATAATAAACAAACTCGAAAAGATCTTATCATCATATCTCAAAGAACATTCGATGAAAAGGATGTTAAGATTGGCAAAGCATGATAACTAAACCTATGCAACAAGTGAGAAGCAACACTCACATTGTCGCACTGGAAATCAAGCATAGCTTTGAATTCCATGAATTGTTTTAGAAAATGGGTTTGAGGCCCATGGTTGTAAAACATTGGAGTTGAACATTTATCATATATGAAATGTGTTTTCATATTCCATTTAATCTTGGTTTAGTATTTAATGATGAGTCCCTTCAATTTGACGATATATTCAAGATAGACTGTCAGGACCAGTCCTGTGACTAAGAAATGTCTATCAAGTGAACTTGAATGTCAAAGGTTGAAAATGGTCCCTAGTCGGAGTTTTCTATAAAATTGGACGCATAGAAAACGTTAGACGACTAGAATGCAAGATGACTAGTAGTTCTGTTTCTTGAACTATGTGGACATGGCAATGTCATAATCATTTGCATAGATACTTACTTTGGGAAGACTAGTATCGGACAAGACCTATGAAACTTTACTGTGAGAGATGAAAATCTGTCATGAGTAAATTTCATTAAATTATTAGACACTAAATCCTCAATACCTGAGTGATTTGAGATTACTTGTTTGAGAACTGGTTGCTTTGACGTTGACCAACCGTCGCACCGTAAAAGGAGGCTATAAAGGCAACGCTCAGGTAATCACCTATCAAACGAAGTCTAATCTCAAGATCGCAAGATTGGGATTGTCCTCCCATAAATCGGGATGAGATGCTTAAAAGTTGTACAAGGCCACTCGGAGAGCTAGAAACTGTGAAATGCATGGCCGTGCTCGGATGAATCATAGGCTATGATTATCTGTTTATTTGATCAGTTGAACTCTGAAACCGAGGAACACCTCTGGACGTAATAAGGATGACAACTCTTACCTTATGTTCAAAAGCAAGCATCGAGCGACAAAGGAATTAGGAAATGCACACTTGTCCCTAAGGACAAGTGGGAGACTGAAGGAAATAATGCCCTTGGTCCAAGTATGCATTCTATGTTAAGTCTAATAAATGCGGTTCAGTATTAATTAACAAGTTAATAATTCAGTGAGATCAAGTGAGCTGAATGCCTAGCTAGAGGCCGCTTCAGTTCAAGTGGAATTAATGATATTAATCCACAGCTTACTCTTGACTGAACCCGTAGGGTCACACAAATAGTACGTAAACGGATCAAGTATTTAATGGCATTAAATACTCCATCTATGAATATTCGGAACCGACGGATCTTGGTTTCAGTGGGAGCTAAGATCGTCACAGGCAAGAAATGAATACTCCAGAAACGATGATATTGCCGGAAACGGAAATATGGATCGTATCGGAAATATAAATATTATCCAAGTCGTAGATGTTGCCGGAAACGGAAACATGGTACGTATCGGAAAATATTATCGGAAATGGAAATATTGCCAGAATCGGAAATATTGCCGGAAATGGAAATATTGCCAGAATCGGAAATATTGCCGGAAACGGAAATATTGTCAGAATCGGAAATATTACCGGAATCGGAAAATAATTCCGGAAACGGAAATATTAAATATTTTTTCGAAACGGAAATTAATTCCGGAATCGGAAATATTAAATATTGTTCGTATCGGAAATGAATTCCGGAATCGGAAAATTTAATCGGAAGCGCATCGTACGAATAAGCATCGGACGAGGCCTGCCGGACGAGGCCCAGCACGAAGCCAGGCCATCGCCCAGCAAGCCAAGCGCGCCGCACAAACAGCCACGCCAGGCCCAGCGCAAGGCCAGGCCCAGCAGGCTGCACAGCGCGCACAGCGCGCACAGCACGCGCAGCGCGCAGCGCGCGCGGGCGCTGTGTGGGCTGCTGCTCGCGCGCACGCATGGGGCCCATCGTGGCAGCCGTGCGTGTGTGTGCAAGTGTTTGTGTTCGTGCACGTTTCCTAAAACATGCAGAGTTCGGTTAATGATTAAATTCCTATTTCTATTTGATAAATTAATTAAATTAGAGTTCTTGTAGGATTCTAGGTTTAATTAATTTGTATCTGAATAGGATTTCGATTCCCTTTCCATACCCCTATAAATATGAGGCTAGGGCTCACAATTAATAACAAGTTTTCAAAGTATTCAAAGTGAGGTTTTGAGAGAAAATTCAAACACACATCTTGCTCAAATTGCCGAAATTTTCTAGTACCTTAAGGGCGATTCTAGTTGGTCAATCTTAAGGCGGATCCGGACGTGCTGTGGACTATCTACGGAGGGACGACACTTGGAGTCCTAAAGACTTGTTCTTGTTCGGTTCGGGCGCAGCTAGGGAGGGCACGCAACAAAGAGTATGCATCTAAATTATGCTATATGATTATGTGTAAATAATATGTTGTCCTGGGTTAATGGTTGTTTCCGCATGATCTATGTAATGTCATATGTATCATAACCTAACATCAGCTACTTTATCACTTTCACTGATGACTTCAGTAGGTATGGTTACGTCTACCTAATGAAGCATAAGTCTGAATCCTTTGACAAATTCAAGGAATTTCAGAGTGAAGTAGAGAATCAATTAGGCAAGAAGATTAAGGCACTGCGGTCTGATAGAGGCGGTGAATATCTGAGCTATGAATTTGATGACCATCTGAAAGAATGTGGAATTCTATCAGAATTGACTCCTCCTGGAACACCACAATGGAACGGTGTGTCGGAACGGAGGAACAGAACCTTGCTAGACATGGTCAGGTCAATGATGGGTCAGGCCGAACTTCCATTAGAATTTTGGGGACATGCACTAAATACAGCTGCACTCACTATAAATAGAGCTCCGTCTAAAGCTGTCGAAAAGACTCCATACGAATTATGGTTTGGAAAGCCTCCAAATGTGTCTTTTCTTAAGATTTGGGGATGTGAAGTATACGTCAAACGATTAATTTCAGACAAACTTCATCCAAAATCTGACAAATGTATCCTTGTGGGCTATCCAAAGGAAACAAAGGGGTATTACTTCTACATTACATCTGAGAACAAAGTGTTTGTTGCTCGAGATGGTGTCTTTTTGGAGAAAGATCACATTTCCAAAATGACAAGTGGGAGAAAAGTAGACCTCGAAGAAATTCGAGTCGAACAACAAACTCTAGAGAATGCTCAAGATGACATTCAGGATGAAACTCAGAGATCTTTAGAAGAATCTGGTGAGAATCATGGTCAATCTAGAAATGTTACCCCGCGTAGATCGCAAAGATATAGATCTCAACCGGAAAGATACTTAGGTATTTTGACGAACGAGAGCTATGACGTTCTATTACTTGAAAGTGATGAACCTGCGACTTACAAGCAAGCTATGACGAGCCCTAGCTCCAAGCAGTGGCAAGAAGCCATGCAATCTGAATTAGACTCCATGTCTGAAAACCAAGTATGGGATTTGGTCGATTTTCCAGATGGCTACCAAGCCATTGGAAGCAAATGGGTTTTCAAACTGAAAAAGGACAAGGATGGGAAACTTGAAGTTTTCAAAGCTAGATTGGTCGCAAAAGGTTACAGGCAAGTCCACGGTGTGGATTACGATGAAACCTTTTCACCAGTTGCAATGCTAAAGTCTATTCGAATAATGTTAGCAATCGCTGCATATTACGATTACGAAATATGGCAGATGGATGTCAAAACTGCTTTCTTAAACGGCGTTTTAACAGAAACTGTGTTTATGACACAGCCTGAAGGTTTTGAGGATCCAAAGAATGCTAAAAAGGTATGCAAGCTAAAGAAGTCAATCTACGGATTGAAGCAGGCATCCAGGAGCTGGAATATACGTTTTGATGAAGCAGTCAGTGACTTTGGTTTCATCAAGAACGCAGACGAATCTTGTGTATACAAGAAGGTCAGTGGGAGCAAAATTGCTTTCCTAGTATTATATGTCGACGACATATTGCTTATCGGAAATGACATTCCTATGTTGAACTCTGTCAAGATTTGGCTTGGGAAATGTTTTTCGATGAAGGATCTAGGAGAAGCACAGTACATATTGGGCATCAAGATTTACAGAGATAGATCTAAAAAGATGATTGGACTTAGTCAAAGCACTTATATCAATAAGGTGCTTGATAGGTTCAAGATGGCGGACTCCAAGCGAGGCTACCTACCCATGTCTCATGGAATGACTCTAAGCAAGACTCAGTGCCCAAAAACACTTGATGAGCGTAGACGAATGAATGGGATTCCATATGCATCATTGATTGGTTCAATAATGTATGCTATGATATGTACACGCCCGGATGTTGCGTACGCACTCAGTGCTACGAGCAGATACCAGTCAGACCCAGGAGAGGCGCATTGGACTGCTGCCAAGAATATTCTGAAGTACCTGAAAAGGCACAAAGATGACTTCCTGGTCTATGGTGGAGATGATGAATTAATTGTTAAAGGCTATACGGACGCAAGTTTCCAAACCGACAAAGATGATTTTAGATCACAGTCTGGGTTTGTCTTCTGCCTCAACGGAGGAGCAGTAAGCTGGAAAAGTGCTAAGCAAAGCACCATTGCGGATTCTACAACTGAAGCGGAGTACATTGCTGCACATGAAGCAGCAAAGGAAGCTATATGGCTAAGGAAGTTCATAGGAGAACTTGGTGTAGTCCCCTCCATTAAAGGACCAATAGCCCTGTATTGTGATAATAACGGAGCTATTGCACAGGCAAAAGAGCCTAGACACCACCAGAGAGTCAAGCATGTACTTCGTAGATTTCACCTTCTACGAGAGTTCGTTGAAAGAAAAGAAGTCGAGATAAGCAAAATTGGAACTGATGACAACATATCAGATCCATTAACTAAATCTCTGCCGCAGGCGAAGCACAACTCGCACACTGCAGCTATGGGAATCAAGCATATTGGAGAATGGCTTTGATGTCTCTGTTTAATGTTTTAAAGTTTTAGAGTTTAAATCTTTGTAAAACATTATTGGTTAATCATTCACAATAAATGAAAAGAATTCATTTTTCCATTTAATTTGTGGTTTATTAAATGATGAGTCCCTTCAATTTGACGATATATTCAAGATAGACTGTCAGGACCAGTCCTGTGACTAAGAAATGTCTATCAAGTGAACTTGAATGTCAAAGGTTGAAAATGGTCCCTAATCGGAGTTTTCTATAAAATTGGACGCATAGAAAACGTTAGACGATTAGAATGCAAGATGACTAGTAGTTCTGTTTCTTGAACTATGTGGACATGGCAATGTCATAATCATTTGCATAGATACTTACTTTAGGAAGACTAGTATCGGACAAGACCTATGAAACTTTACTGTAAGAGATGAAAATCTGTCATAAGTAAATTTCATTAAATTATTAGACACTAAATCCTCAATACCTGAGTGATTTGAGATTACTTGTTTGAGAACTGGTTGCTTTGACGTTGACCAACCGTCGCACCGTAAAAGGAGGCTATAAAGGCAACGCTCAGGTAATCACCTATCAAACGAAGTCTAATCTCAAGATCGCAAGATTGGGATTGTCCTCCCATAAATCGGGATGAGATGCTTAAAAGTTGTACAAGGCCACTCGGAGAGCTAGAAACTGTGAAATGCATGGCCGTGCTCGGATGAATCATAGGCTATGATTATCTGTTTATTTGATCAGTTGAACTCTGAAACCGAGGAACACCTCTGGACATAATAAGGATGACAACTCTTACCTTATGTTCAAGAGCAAGCATCGAGCGACAAAGGAATTAGGAAATGCACACTTGTCCCTAAGGACAAGTGGGAGACTGAAGGAAATAATGCCCTTGGTCCAAGTATGCATTCTATGTTAAGTCTAATAAATGCGGTTCAGTATTAATTAACAAGTTAATAATTCAGTGAGATCAAGTGAGCTGAATGCCTAGCTAGAGGCTGCTTCAGTTCAAGTGGAATTAATGATATTAATCCACAGCTTACTCTTGACTGAACCCGTAGGGTCACACAAATAGTACGTAAACGGATCAAGTATTTAATGGCATTAAATACTCCATCTATGAATATTCGGAACCGACGGATCTTGGTTTCAGTGGGAGCTAAGATCGTCACAGGCAAGAAATGAATACTCCGGAAACGATGATATTGCCGGAAACGGAAATATGGATCGTATCGGAAATATAAATATTATCCAAGTCGTAGATGTTGCCGGAAACGGAAACATGGTACGTATCGGAAAATATTATCGGAAATGGAAATATTGCCAGAATCGGAAATATTGCCGGAAACGGAAATATTGTCAGAATCGGAAATATTACCGGAATCGGAAAATAATTCCGGAAACGGAAATATTAAATATTTGTTCGAAACGGAAATTAATTCCGGAATCGGAAATATTAAATATTGTTCGTATCGGAAATGAATTCCGGAATCGGAAAATTTAATCGGAAGCGCATCGTACGAATAAGCATCGGACGAGGCCTGCCGGACGAGGCCCAGCACGAAGCCAGGCCATCGCCCAGCAAGCCAAGCGCGCCGCACAAACAGCCACGCCAGGCCCAGCGCAAGGCCAGGCCCAGCAGGCTGCACAGCGCGCACAGCGCGCACAGCACGCGCAGCGCGCAGCGCGCGCGGGCGCTGTGTGGGCTGCTGCTCGCGCGCACGCATGGGGCCCATCGTGGCAGTCGTGCGTGTGTGTGCAAGTGTTTGTGTTCGTGCACGTTTCCTAAAACATGCAGAGTTCGGTTAATGATTAAATTCCTATTCCTATTTGATAAATTAATTAAATTAGAGTTCTTGTAGGATTCTAGGTTTAATTAATTTGTATCTGAATAGGATTTCGATTCCCTTTCCATACCCCTATAAATATGAGGCTAGGGCTCACAATTTATAACAAAGTTTTCAAAGTATTCAAAGTGAGTTTTTGAGAGAAAATTCAAACACACATCTTGCTCAAATTGCCGAAATTTTCTAGTACCTTAAGGGCGATTCTAGTTGGTCAATCTTAAGGCGGATCCGGACGTGCTGTGGACTATCTACGGAGGGACGACACTTGGAGTCCTAAAGACTTGTTCTTGTTCGGTTCGGGCGCAGCTAGGGAGGGCACGCAACAAAGAGTATGCATCTAAATTATGCTATATGATTATGTGTAAATAATATGTTGTCCTGGGTTAATGGTTGTTTCCGCATGATCTATGTAATGTCATATGTATCATAACCTAACAGTTGTGACGATGCTTCCCACATTATCGAGATTTTATGACGAGCATCGGAAACTAGCCCCGTGTCATCCAAAATAACGAATTGCCTCGATGGCCGAATAAATCAAGCTAAGTGAACCGGAACTTCCGCAAATCATTTCCGAAAACTTAATTTTCCAATCAAACACGACGTTTTCAATACGAACCATCCGATAGTCATTCGACCCACCTCTAAATCTCCAGAAACATCCAAATGATTGTAAAATCACCTGAAATATCAAAGAAAACACAAACGGAGCATAATAGAGTACGATAACGATGACTTATGCAATAATGACTCTAAATGCAACTAATATGAGAGAAATGCCTAGAAATGCAACGTAAATGAGCCTAAAATACCCTATATAAATATGATTCATCATCCGTACATGTTATGTATGTTTAACTGTATTCCCCTACATCTTCGCAACCCCAAATCTTTAGAAAAGACAACTTTGGAAGTTTCCCAGTCCATAATTCGTATGGAGTCTTTTCAATAGCTTTTGACGGAGCACGATTCAGTGTGAGTGCTGCTGTTTGCAATGCATGTCCCCAAATTGTAAAGGAAGTTCGGCTTGACCCATCATTGACCTGACCATATCGAGTAAGGTCCTGTTTCTCCGTTCCGACACTCTATTCCGTTGAGGTGTCCCCGGAGCAGTCAATTCAAAAAGAATACCGCATTCTTTTAGATGGTCATCAAACTCATGGCTAAGATATTCACCTCCTCGATCTGATCTTAGAGCTTTGATTTTCTTGCCATATTGATTCTCTACTTCATTTTAAAATTCTCGGAATTTCTCAAACGATTCAGACTTGTGTTTCATTAAGTAAATATAGCCATATCTACTGAAATCGTCCGTAAACGTTATGGAATAGCTGAAATCACCTCTAGCTTTCGTAATCATAGGCCCACAGACGTCCGTATGTATTAGCCCTAGTAGTTCACTTGCTCTTTCTCCCACCTTTGAGAAAGGTTGCTTTGTCATTTTTCCAAGTAAACAAGATTCGCATTGATCAATCTTCTCTAAGTCGAATGATTCTAGAATTCCCTTCCGTTGAAGTAATTCCATGCGCTTTGTGTTTATATGGCCTAATAGACAATGCCACAGAAATGTGAGATCGGAATCACCAGTTTTAGCCTTTTTAGTATTTTTGTTATAAATGTGTTTGCTCGTATCTAGCACATATAGACCATTTTCTTGTTGCGCTGAACCATAAAACATTCCATTCAAAGCAAAAGAACAACTATTGTCTTTAAATTTAAAACTAAAACCTTTAGAATCCAAACTTGAAACGGAAATAATGTTTCTAGTGATACTAGGAACATAGTAACAGTTTTCTAGTTCCAAAACAAAACCACTAGACAAAGAAATAAAATAAGATTCTACGGCTAATGCAGCAATCCGTGCTCCATTTCCCACGCGTAGATCCATCTCGCCTTTATCAATCCTTCTACTTCTCCTTAGTACCTGTGAATTGGAACATAAGTGTGAGCCACAACCAGTATCTAATGATGTAGAATTAGCAAGATTACAATGTATAACATACATACCTGAAGGAGAAGCAACATTTTCGTCCTTCTTCTCTTCCTTTAGTTTAGGGCAATTTCGTTTGTAATGACCAATTTCATTACAATTGAAGCATTGCGATGTTGAAGGAGAAGCATCCTTCATCATCTTGCTCTTGGAAGGCGCCAGTTGCCCTCCAGGAGTGGATGAAGATGCAGCCTTGCTTTTCTTCCCCTTGCACACTTTCTTGAATTTGATGCACCTCACATTCAAAGGGTCTTGCTTGAACTTAAGGATTCTCTCGAATTTCTCGAGCAATTCCACAAGTTCACAGAATGTGCTCTCTTTCTGATTAAAGAGATAGTGCATCTTAAGCCCCTCATAATCCCTATGAAGAGAATTCAGCACTAGTGCAATAACTATTGACTCTTTGACGGAACCACCAAGTCTCTCAATTGTGGAAAATAATCCAAACATCATATCCACATGAGACCGAATTGGTGTGTTTCTGTCCATATTAGTTGAGTAAATGCGCTTTTGTGCCTCTAGAAGCCCGTTCTCTAGACACGACCTGTGTGGGGGTAATGAGTTTGAGATTGCTCATTGAATTAGCCAATTCATCAACCCTTTTGCCACCAGTTTGGCCCTTGGGTTGATACTCCACACAACATCTATCCCTAAGACGACTTAGGAGAGCATGAGGCTCAAAGGTAATGAACCTCCCTCTCAAATTTTCGGGAATAGACTTTAGGATAAACTCCAAGACAAGGTACTTGTGAAGTGCCCAATTTTTGTACCTTTCTGGAGTCATATCCTACGCATAATAGCTAGGAAAAGGTTGTTCAGTGACATAGCGCATGTCGTTAACTTTTAAAACTTCGATAAGTTTCCTTTCCCATTCAAGAAAGTTGTTAGTCAAGTTTAACTCGACATCCAGAATTTCCGATGATTTGATTGTTGTTATGTTTGCGGTCATTTGATTACTACATTTGAAAAGAATTTTCAATAAATAACCATTCATAACTTAATAACTTTAAAATAAATGCTAGGATGCAATCATTAAAGCTATTAAACATTTCATTCATGCAAAAGCAAAACATGGTCCAAAAATGAATGAAACGATTCCAAGACCCTAAAAGTCCTAAATCCTTAAGAAGCTTTGGCATGTCTTAAGTATTTTAAGATTCTAGGTAAGCAAAACCTATTGCTAGTAATCTCCAAATTACTCTTGGTTAATAAATTAATACCATAATTTATCCCATTGCCACAACATAATGATTTTTATTTTCGAAAAATAACGACTTTACAATTTAATTAATTTTTAACAACAATCCGATTTTGTTAAATTTATTAAATCTAGGCTAACTTTATTCAAATTTTAAGAACGACCAAAAATTTGAACTTTTAAATAATCGAATCTAAAACTTTAAATCGTTCTAAACATTTAAATTTCTGATTTTTATCAATTTGGTTTAAGTGTTGATTAAAATTAACAAATCTAATCAAAATTTTAATCCAATAATTTTAAAATCTGACACTTTATATGAAATTATATTCCCTTTCCCAATTAACCAAATTTCCAGATCTAAATTATTTAAAAAATCAATTAGCGATCTAAAATTTACGAATTTGGAGAAAGCAAAATTAGGGTTTATACTTAACATAAATGACCGAAATTTTTACCATAATTTTAAAATATACCCAACAGCATTGTGTCAAAATTTCAATCAATTCCGAGTACTTTAGGTCGACCAATTAATTGAAAAACTTTCCGAATTTGTTAATTTAAATTCAAAAATTTACAAAAACCCCCAAAAACACTTCCGTTCTCATGAATTGATCTTAGAAAATCGTTTTCAATCAGATTAGGGTCAGAAAAATCGAAAACACAAAACTTTATGAATTCAGAACTTATTAAACGATTCATCCAATAATCCATAATAATTCGAAAAATTCAATAAAAAATCCAAAAAGTTCGACAACAGCAAAAACAATAAATCATGCTAAAAAATGCTTTAAATACATAAGGCTCTGATACCACTATATGGGAATACAGTTAAACATACATACACATGCGTAACATCCCCAAAGCCAGGAAACATGTATAAAGCACAGATTAAGCATACTTATATTTGAAACGTGTTTTCCCGAGTATAGTATCAACTAACACGAACAAAGAACTCCAATTGTCGTTCCTCTATTTGGTTCACCGACACGTTCAGATCCGTCTTGATTATTATTGTAGCTTAGACAACGTACAAGAGAGTTTGCTTTTCGGGAAGAACAATTTTGAGTAGAGATCAAAACTGAATTACGTAATTTGGAATTAGGTTTAGGTTACTGGAGAAACTGAATTGTGTTGTGGAAAAATATAACCTAAATTATATTTAAGTGCAACCGGCCAAGACCAAAGGCCTTGACCGGCCACACACCACACACGCACGCACAGCCCATGCGCACAGCACACACCGCAGGCCGAAGCCCACAGCGCAGCCGAGCAGCATGGCCCGTGGGCCTTTGCTTACTCGCTGTTGTGTTGTTGTGCTATGTGCGCGCTGCCGTGGCCCTTGCGGGCTAGCTTAATTGCTGCATTGCGAGCTCGCTGGCTCGTTGTTGTTAGGTTATGATACATATGACAATTCATAAATCATGCGGAAAAACCATAAAGCCAGGAAAGCATATTATTTACACATAATCATTTAGCATAGAATAGATGCATACATGTTGTAGCGTGCCTTCCCTAGCTGCGCCCGAACCGAACAAGAACAAGTCTTTAGGACTCCAAATGTCGTCCCTTCGTAGATAGTCCACAGTACGTCCGGATCCGCCTCAAGTTAGACCAACTAGAATCGCCCTTAAGGTGCTTAGGATTTTCGGCTCTTATTGCAAGTGTATGGCTGATTTATATTTCAAAAACTTACCCTTTGAATACTTCAATCGTCCCTATAAATAATGACCCTAGGCACTTATTTATAGAGGTATGGAAAAGGAACTGGAATCCTATTAGGATACTAATTAATTTAATTAGAATCCTGCTAGGACTCTATTTAAATAAACTTTATCTAATAGGTTTAGGATTTAATCTTTTATCGAATCCCGATAGCTTTAGGATTCGCACACGAGCATCGCACGAGCACCGTACACCCGCGCAGGCCTTGCGGCCCACGCTGAGCGCACAGCGCTCGGCCCATGCTACTATCCGCGCGCGCCCATGGCTTCGGCTGGGCCTGGCTTGCGCTGGGCCTGGTCGAGGCTTTGGCGTGTGTTGGTGATGCGTGTGGCTTGCTGGGCGATGGCCTGGCTTCGTGCTGGGCCTTCGTCTAGCGAGCCTCGTCCGATGCTAATTAGTACGATACGCTTCCGATTAAATTCCCGATTTCGGAATTCATTTCCGATACGAACAATATTTAATATTTCCGATTCCGGAATTAATTTCCGTTTCGAACAAATATTTAATATTTCCGTTTCCGGAATTATTTTCCGATTCCGATAATATTTCCGATTCTGACAATATTTCCGTTTCCGGCAATATTTCCGATTGCGGCAATATTTCCATTTCCGATAATATTTTCCGATACGTACCATGTTTCCGTTTCCGGCAACATCTACGACTTGGATAATATTTATATTTCTGATACGATCCATATTTCCGTTTCCGGCAATATCATCGTTTCCGGAGTATTCATTCCTTGCTTGTGACGATCTCAGCTCCCACTGAAACCAAGATCCGTCGATTCCGAATATCCATAGATAGAGTATTTAATGCCATTAAATACTTGATCCGTTTACGTACTATTTGTGTGACCCTACGGGTTCAGTCAAGAGTAAGCTGTGGATTAATATCATTAATTCCACTTGAACTGAAGCGGCCTCTAGCTAGGCATTCAGCTCACTTGATCTCACTGAATTATTAACTTGTTAATTAATACTGAACCGCATTTATTAGACTTAACATTGAATGCATACTTGGACCAAGGGCATTATTTCCTTCAGTCTCCCACTTGTCCTTAGGGACAAGTGTGCATTTCCTAATTCCTTTGTCACTTGATGCTTTCTCTTGAACATAAGGTAAGAGTTGTCATCCTTATTATGTCCAGAGGTGTTCCTCGGTTTCAGAGTTCAACTGATCAAATAAACAGATAATCATAGCCTATGATTCATCCGAGCACGGCCATGCATTTCACAGTTTCTAGCTCTCCGAGTGGCCTTGTACAACTTTTAAGCATCTCATCCCGATTTATGGGAGGACAATCCCAATCTTGCGATCTTGAGATTAGACTTCGTTTGATAGGTGATTACCTGAGCGTTGCCTTTATAGCCTCCTTTTACGGTGCGACGGTTGGTCAACGTCAAAGCAACCAGTTCTCAAACAAGTAATCTCAAATCACTCAGGTATTGAGGATTTAGTGTCTAATAATTTTAATGAAATTTACTTATGACAGATTTTCATCTCTTACAGTAAAGTTTCATAGGTCTGTCCGATACTAGTCTTCTCAAAGTAAGTATCTATGCAAATGATTATGACATTGCCATGTCCACATAGTTCAAGAAACAGAACTACTAGTCATCTTGCATTCTAGTCGTCTAACGTTTTCTATGCGTCCAATTTTATAGAAAACTCCGACCAGGGACCATTTTCAACTTTTGACATTCAAGTTCACTTGATAGACATTTCTTAGTCACAGGACTGGTCCTGACAGTCTATCTTGAATATTTCGTCAAATTGAAGGGACTCATCATTTAATACTAAACCAAGATTAAATGGAATATGAAAATACATTTCATATATGATAAATGTTCAACCCCAATGTTTTACAACCATGGGCCTCAAACCCATCTTCTAAAACAGTTCATGGAATTTCAAAGCTATGCTTGATTTCCAGTGCTACAATGTAAGTGTTTCTTCTCACTTGTTGCATAGGTTTAGTTATCATGCTTTGCCAATCTTAATATCCTTTTCATCGAATGTTCTTCGAGATATGATGATAAGATCTTTTGAGTATGTTTATTTTGTGATCTAGTCTTTCTTGCTACATTAGTGGTACTACGCATTTTGCAATGAAGAACCATTAAGACAACAGACATGTGATCTTCCCAAGTTCAATGAAGAACTCATTAATATAAACAACTCTGTTTTATTGCTTCTTAGGCAATAAGTACTTTTACTTCAACTGTTTAGGTTGCTAGTGATGCTTTGTTTGGATTTGCTTATCCAAGCAGTTCACAGATATGTGGAAGACTTTCCAGCTGTATCTTAGAACATAGAAATTAATATTTTAATTTCCCACGCAACAACTCATGGTCTCCAATCCATGTTGCCATTTCGAAACACGATGCTCTTTAGCTCGTCCTTGTCAATGGTTAACTCCAAAGGGTCTTTGCTTGATCCTTTGCCAGTGTTTATGCGTGTAGCATCAATATTTAGCATATCTTTATTTCCTTGAATCAAGAACTATTCCTATGTACCTTTTCAAGTACCATAAGTATTCTTGATCTCAATCTAGTTGATCTTTACTTAGATCAATAGAGATTGGTATATGTTCGTCATGCCTAAAGTCATACAATACGTTTTTGGCGATCCTCATATTATATCATACATGATAAATTCTTTTGCAGAATAATTCCAATTGAATTCTATTCATGTAACTTTAGCTCATCTAGTTTCAGTAGATACTAAATCCAGCTAAATTCTTTGACATATAATATAGGTTAAGAATCTTACTCAGATCCTTTGATGTTTAACTTAGTAAATGCTTATACATAGTTCAAACATTCTTTACTTAGATTTATTCACATGGGTCGAATATCTCCAATGGAGTATTTCGTGTTTGATTTAGTAAATGCCATTACTTAATCCAAAACAATAATATAAAATCTTTGTAAATAGATCTTAATACCCAGTATGTACTAAGTTCCGCCATGGTCCATCATTGATGAATAATCTCAAATCTAAGTCATTAGCATTTGAATGTTATTTCTCAATAGAGAGATATGTGTGTGATACACATAGGACCAATTAAGTTTTACGTACTCCCACTAAACTTCTTATAAATCTATAAGAATCATGTACATTTTATGAAACTAAAATACTTATTAGCTTCACTAAAATACAATTCCAATTCCCAATTGCTTGCTTAAATCTGTACTTAGATTTTATAAGCTAGCTTTCCTTTTCAAGCATTTATTTGGATCCACAAATCCTATGACATACCATGTACATAGTTTATTCCAACATTTGATTGAGGAATACGTTTTGTCATCCAATTGCTATATGTACCAATATGCAATCATTGCTTGAATTATAGACTTGAGCATTACGATTATGCATGAGGTTTCAACACAATCCACACCGTGAATTTGCTTGTAACCTTTTAGCAACTAATCTAGCTTTGTGTTGTGAACACAATTTCATGTTTGATGGTTTTTATCCTTAAAACAAACTTGCAACCAATAGGTGTGAAACTATTCTTGCAAATCAACAAAATTTCAATTTTGTCATCAAAACATTGAGTATGTTTTATGGCCTCTAACCATTTAAAACATTTGAGTCTATATATGGCCTCTAACCATTTTAGGGAATCTGGGTTTCGTCATAGATTTCTTACAGGTCACAAACTCATTAATCTACATGATAATAGTTTGACTGTAAGTTGTAGGTTTCTTCACTATCTAATAGAAGAATTGCATAGTTTCAGTGACCTGAACTCCATGTTTCTTCACTATCTAATAGAAGAATCTTATAGTTTCAGTGATTTGAATTCTATGCCTACTTGGGTATAGAACATCAAACAATAGAATATCAATAGCCACTTGAAAGTCCTTTGAATATTCTGTTCTCCTTGAAGCACTTGTAAAGTCTTCTAAGAGATGTCTATTCTTTAAAGCCACTTCTAAAGTCCTTAAAGAATAAGTTCGGATTTTCTGAAGCACTTCGAAAAGCCTCCGGAATGTCCGTTTATGTTTTTTGTTCGCCTCGAAAACTTTCGAGGTCTATTTTCTCCCACTTGTCATTTTGGAAACGAATCTCCAAAAGGACATTATTTCGAGCAAACAAACATTATGTTCTCAAAAATTCGTGGTAGAAACAATACCCTTGTGTCTCATTTGAATAAATCACTATGAAACATATATCTATACTTGGGCCTTAGTTTGTCAAATGACAAACATTAAGCTCCCACTGAGTTTTGCAACTCTCTAGATATATTTTATGAAAAGTTATCCTGAAATTACTTTTCAATAGCTTTGACGAATTTGGTTTAGTTTGGTGGTAGTTGAGCATTTTGTTTTAGAAATTATAGGAAAAATCTTTATGATCCATCATTGAATGAATCAAGTACTAATTGACTTCAATCATTCCAACTTAGATATGTCATATCTTATGGAGCTAGATTGTGAAATTGCAACACACAATCATTGATGATCATTTTTGGTCTCAAGTAATCATCAACATGATCAAACCTAGATCTTTATGATTTCTTGCCAAGCGGATTTTATACTTATGAATCTTTGAACTAGCCAAACAGATTCAAACTTATATCACATTGAGTAAATAAACCTATGTTCACTCAAGTCCATGTGAAATAATAAAGTCATAAAATCTTTCTTTAGCTGTGAACTCTATTGTCTAGGTGTTCTAACAATAGTTCATATTTTTTGTTACTTTCAACAAGTAAGACTAGTCGTCTTAAATTGATCTAGAAATCAATGAACTTTCAAAAGTCCATCAAAATAGAGCTTTTGAAGTTTAACTTGTTGATATGGTCTAAGCAACAATGCAAAAGATTAGTGGAACTCAAATCAAGGGGTTGATTTGAACCTAGTAAAGTTCTTTAAAGAGTTGTTTGTTTTAATCAAGCATATTGACTCAACCTGTAATTGACCATTTCATTCAAATAAACAAACAAACAAGCATTGTTTTCGTTCTTCTGAATGTGAGTCTGTCTGTGTTTGAAGCAGAAATTTAGGTATGCTGATTATGGAACAAAATAACCATTAAGTTCCAGCCTTTGAAAGGACTTAAAACAAACTAGATGACCCTACAACAAATGTAGCATTGTCATGCTTCATTTCCCACTTGTAGGTCATTAGTGTATCCTAGCTTCCATTGTTTGAGTTATTACCGAACTAAGAACCTCAACCGGTATATGATACCAAGGAAGTTTGATTGCTAGGTCACTACTCTTTTAAACATAAACTTATAGGTAGAAACGGAATTGTAAATTCCTTTCATTTGTTCCTCGTTTTCCTATTTCTTGTACCATTTCTTATAGTCTTAAGAATTGAATTCTTTAGTGTTGACTTTTATACTTTGTTAGACATGTCCAATGTCACCAACAAGGTTCTTTACCATTTTAATTTATGTTGAATATTTTGTTTCAACTAGATGATCTTACTAGAAGCTTCTAAAGTTCTCTAAGCATCGATCTATTCGAATGTCTAGGGACTAGACTCATTCGAGAATTAAATGGAAAAAAGATTTTAGGTTGTTAACCATTGGTAAAGCTGAGCGTTTAAACTCAATGCTTTATGATCTCAAAACTACATTGTATTTTGAATTCACAAGCACCAATTGGTTTGCCATTCGATTTTGATATTCGAAAACAACCATAAAAGTCGCTAAAAGAAACGTACATTTTAAATTGCTCATTTTCTCTCATTTCCGTGAATCGTTCTTGGATTCACAACCAATCGAGGAAATTTACTGTTGCCTTTCTAAAAGGATTTACTGCAGTGCAAGATATTTAATTATAAACAATAATTAAAACATACATTGAAGCATGCAAAGTCTAAACATTTATCATGAGTAATAACTTGAAAATTAAAGCAATCATGCAATTTCAACAAGTTATTTAGCATTTTATTCGAATTTATTGTTCCGACGGGTGTGAATAAAATGATTCCAAGACCCTAAAACCATTGAAGAATTAAGCACAGTTTGTCGACTTAATTCTAAAACATTTTAGGTAAGCAAAAGCCTTTTGCTAATAGTCTAGAAACTACTCTTGGTTGATAGGTACGTCTAAGAACTTATTAGGTAAACCTATCGATTTTGCCACGACATAAAAGGACTCCTTACTTATATCGTTGAGTTTCACCAAAACTAACATGTACTCACAATTATTTGTGTACCTTGCCCCTTTAGGACCAATAAGTAACACCTCGCTGAGCGAAAACTATTACTAGATTGATGTAAAGGACATCCAAGCAAGTGTATATTTTGGCATTGCACCTTTTAACTCAATTTTTAAGTTTGGAACTTAAGGCTCTTACTATGTTGGTTAGATTTTAAGTGAACTAAAATCCTTAATCATGCAACATAATCAAGCCACAATCTCATGCATAATTAAGACATATTTAAAGCAATAAATAACTTAAAGCATGCATAAGATAAATATGATCTAGTATGGCCCGACTTCATCTTGAAGCTTCAACTTCAAAGTCCGTCTCGAAAATCTCCGTGGGAGGCACCATTTTCTTCAAATAGGATAACCTATAATTAAACTAATTACAACTATTTGATGGTACGCAGACCATATTTGAATTGAAAAACAATTTTGGTACTTTAGACCAATTACATTCAAATTAATGGTACACAGACCATATTTTCTATCCTATTTGGGCCATACTAGTCACTTCATAACCTGCAAAACAGTACATATACAATATATACCATTCACCCATTCATTATCATGAATGGCCCACATAGCTGGTTAGTAAAACACATTATGCATCACATAAACATTTGCAGCAATTAATCAAGGGCACCAATAATCTACAAATTATTCAGTCCTTATTAATTCTAATCAAGTTGTTTTAACCTTAAGGATTTGTAGACCTAATCAAGAGTATATGACTAAAAGGGCTCCCACTTAAACCAATAAATTCATATGCTTTACTAATTTTAAACATAAAAATGTATTTCTAGTCTAACCGGAAACATACAAATTTAATTAAAATTTAAAGCTCATATAAATTTATAATTGAATCCATAAATTTAATTTAATTTCAGTCGTATTTAAATTAATTCATGATTTTAATTTTAGTAAAATAATTAGAATAAATAAAATTTATTATAATTACAATATTCAAAATTAAAATCCAAGAAAATAATTTAAATTATTAATTTTAAAATTAATTAAAATTACGTAAACTGAAAATTTCAAATTAAAATTTCAAAACGATCTAATCGCAACGCAACAACCCCACGCAACGCACGCCCATGGGCCACACGAACACAGCCATCGCTGGCCATGTGCGCGCAGCCCATGCGCTGCGTCGCATCGCTGCTGCTCCCCATCGCAAGGCGCGCGCCAGCGCTCGTCGCAACAAGCATGCTGCTGACCATCGCTGGGCGCAGCGCTCGTCGCACGTCGCAACAAGCACTTGCGCTCGCTGCGCGCGAGGCTCCGCACGCTTGCGCGAGGCAGTGCGCGCTGTGGCGCAGCATGCTTGCTGCCCACACGCGACTGCTCGTGCCTTGCTCTCGCCCTTGCCCATGCGCCCATTGCTCACAGCCCACGACACAAGGCAGGGCTGCTGCCTTGTGCTCGTGCACCATGCCCTTGCTCGCTGCATTCGTACCGCATGGGCGACGAGCTCCCTTGCTCGTCGTCGCATGCCCGCACTATACAACACCCCTTAAGGGTAACACGTAGCGTCCATTGCTTTGTGCGTGCAAGTTATATGAGCGAATCGCATAAAAATTAAGATTTTATATTCAAAATTAATGACAAATTAATAAATAATATTAATTTCATAATTTTAGGGCGAAAAATCGAAAATTTATTATTTAATTGATTTCCGATTAACATGGATTCAAGTCTAGGTCATAAAAATTTAAAATTTAACATAAATTTATAATTTTTATGGTGGTTTTTAATCATAGGTATCTAATTAAATTATAACTAATTATGAAAATCAAATTAATTCTAAATTATTCCAATTTTCAACAAATTAATCATAATTACAAATTAGATTGCATAATTAACAAGGCTAGGCATTCAAACTTGTTAAACATATACAGTAGGTCAATCAAAAATTCAAGATTTATCAACAAGAATCGCAAATATTTAATTTAACATCTTAAATTTACGAAATTTTGCATTCGAAAACTAAAACCTCCGAAAAGTCATAGTTAGGCTTCGAATTTGAGAATCCTGGTTCGGCCGAAATTTTTTTTTTTGTCAAAATTTTAGAATGCCTTTTACATGCGGAATTGACACAAAAATCACTCGATTTGGATGAGTAACGAAGAAACTGCCGAAAAACTGCGTACGTATAATTAAATAAACGCAATTTGCAATTAATTAACAATTACGAAAATTAATCACCCCTTTTTAATTCTTGCAAATTTGTAATATTTAACCATGTTTATGCAATTTAGATTATGAAAATAATAAGAGGCTCGTGATACCACTGTTAGGTTATGATACATATGACAATTCATAAATCATGCGAAAAAACCATAAAGCCAGGAAAGCATATTATTTACACATAATCATTTAGCATAGAATAGATGCATACATGTTGTAGCGTGCCTTCCCTAGCTGCGCCCGAACCGAACAAGAACAAGTCTTTAGGACTCCAAATGTCGTCCCTCCGTAGATAGTCCACAGTACGTCCGGATCCGCCTCAAGTTAGACCAACTAGAATCGCCCTTAAGGTGCTTAGGATTTTCGGCTCTTATTGCAAGTGTATGGCTGATTTATATTTCAAAAACTTACCCTTTGAATACTTCAATCGTCCCTATAAATAATGACCCTAGGCACTTATTTATAGAGGTATGGAAAAGGAACTGGAATCCTATTAGGATACTAATTAATTTAATTAGAATCCTGCTAGGACTCTATTTAAATAAACTTTATCTAATAGGTTTAGGATTTAATCTTTTATCGAATCCCGATAGCTTTAGGATTCGCACACGAGCATCGCACGAGCACCGTACACCCGCGCAGGCCTTGCGGCCCACGCTGAGAGCGCTCGGCCCATGCTACTGTCCGCGCGCGCCCATGGCTTCGGCTGGGCCTGGCTTGCGCTGGGCCTGGTCGAGGCTTTGGCGTGTGTTGGTGATGCGTGTGGCTTGCTGGGCGATGGCCTGGCTTCGTGCTGGGCCTTCGTCTAGCGAGCCTCGTCCGATGCTAATTCGTACGATACGCTTCCGATTAAATTCCCGATTTCGGAATTCATTTCCGATACGAACAATATTTAATATTCCCGATTCCGGAATTAATTTCCGTTTCGAACAAATATTTAATATTTCCGTTTCCGGAATTATTTTCCGATTCCGATAATATTTCCGATTCTGACAATATTTCCGTTTCCGGCAATATTTCCGATTCCGGCAATATTTCCATTTCCGATAATATTTTCCGATACGTACCATGTTTTCGTTTCCGGCAACATCTACGACTTGGATAATATTTATATTTCCGATACGATCCATATTTCCGTTTCCGGCAATATCATCGTTTCCGGAGTATTCATTTCTTGCTTGTGACGATCTCAGCTCCCACTGAAACCAAGATCCGTCGATTCCGAATATCCATAGATAGAGTATTTAATGCCATTAAATACTTGATCCGTTTACGTACTATTTGTGTGACCCTACGGGTTCAGTCAAGAGTAAGCTGTGGATTAATATCATTAATTCCACTTGAACTAAAGCGGCCTCTAGCTAGGCATTCAGCTCACTTGATCTCACTGAATTATTAACTTGTTAATTAATACTGAACCGCATTTATTAGACTTAACATTGAATGCATACTTGGACCAAGGGCATTATTTCCTTCAGTTGTGCCTTGCGCGCATGCGCGCTTGGCTCGACGGGCTGGCAGCTCCGATGCGGCTCGTATTCGCGACGAACGCCTTACGGCTATTATTTACCGTATCGTACACGACGAATCACCGTCGTACGATACGATTATTCGTTTTGCCCAGCTTACGAATATTCGAGATACGATATACGATTCCGATGCAAGGTCGTATCGTATAATACGTTTTTCCAAACTAATTCCCGAAAATATTTTAAATGAAATTCCGATTCATTTAATCCGGTGATCTATTACATGTAATTGGTGTGACCTTATAGGTTCAGTCAAGAGTAAGGTGTGAGCCTAATATAGATTAGAACTCACTGATCGGAAGCATTGCTCCAGCTAGCTGTTCCGATCACTTGATCTTACTGAATTAATTGTTGCAATTAATCTGAACTTTGGTATTAGACTTAATGCACCTTGGGTGAATGACATATTTCCTTCATTTTTAATTACATGTGTTCCGGAAATGAAACAATGGGATTCGGATTGAGGTCTCTTTCTTTGATGTGGAAGATCTAGCTTGTTCTTTGGTGTAATAAGTCCAAGAATACCTGTCACAAGTAATTTTACTAGGCTAGGGGTTGGTTCCGAGGAAAACCCCTCTGATGTCTAAGTAAGCACTAGATATTCGGATCTAGAGAGAGTACTGTAGAGAAATATAAGTGTGAAAGCAATAAATGAACGTACATTGATATTTGCGTTAGGGCGACATATTTATAGTGTATGTGTAGTAAATGCCTTAAAGAGGCTCCGCAAGTTACGGGGTAAGGGAGGTCGGACATACGCAACCTTACCCCTGTAATTGCAGAGAGGTTGTTTCCAATTGACCCAAAAATGATAACTGGACAACATGCACGTAATTGACCCAAAATCAATTGATGAGATAAATAGCAAAAATCTCTCTGATTATACTGTTAAATCTTAATTTCCATAGTCTATCAAAATACACCAAACGCAATGTTGTGAGGTTTGCACTCTGGCCTGGAAGGTGGAGTGGTGAGTTATACTGATCGATCTCCTAAATTAAGCTTTGGCCTGTTTTCCCGATTTCTGCACTCACTTCCAGATCAATATTCTTCTACATGGCCGGGACATTTGAAGCACTCACTTTCAGATATTCTTCTACATGTGGCACACCCAAGCCATTTACACAAGTGATCGAATCTATTTTACCAGCATAGATAACCTCAATTGTACCACTCATCTTCGCATATTCTTCTATTTCCTATTTACACAAATGAGCGTATTTATTACACGATCAAGTTATCTCAAAATAGTACTCCCTCCGTCCCGGAATACTCGCAACGTTTTGACTGGACACGCTTGCCAATGTATAACTTTGACCATCATTATCTTTAACATACATATTATAAAAACTTATAAAATATTAATATTTTGAAAATATATTTTAAGATGAAGCCAACAATATATTATATACTAACATTTACTTTTATATACTTGAAATAAAATAGGGTCAAAGTGAATTATGTGAATAGTGCAAAAAGTCAAACCGTTTCGAATATTTCGGGACGGAGGGAGTAGCTTTTTTGACACAGTTAAAAGAGTAGATCTTCTGTCACGTAGGGCCACGATCAAGTTATCTCAAAATAGTAGCTTTTTTTTTACACACAATTAGAGCATCTTTAATGGTTAGCTAATATCATTGTAGCTTGGTATGCCACAACAATTTTTCAAGCAACAACATTTTCTAGCTATAACATGCTCCAATGGTTAACAAGTAGCTTGATTTTTGTTTAACTTCTTTTTTTAATATTTTAATTCTATTCTTACGTTTACATTCCTAATAATTAGAAGAAAAAAAGTTGTTTTTTTTCCAAGCTAATTAGCTTGGTAGAGCTAATTTGCTAGACAGTTGTTTTTTTTCCAAGCTAATTAGCTTGGTAGAGCTAATTTGCTTTGTCTAGCTAATTTAACAAAATTGCTCCAATGGTTGAGCTACTTGCTTGAAAGTTTTGGAAATTGCAAGCAAGTCCCTAAATGCAACCATTGGAGTTGCTTTTAAAGAGTAGGACTTCTGTCATGCATTCAACAAATTAAGTTTTTACGTTCACCTTCTTATTTTTGTAAGCTAGCAAAATTTGGAACTAGTGGAATTTGGTATGTCTCATAAATATGATTGTTTAACAAAAGATACAAAACAAATTTCAGTACAACAGACATGCATGACATTAAAAAAAACTTAACCATATTGTTTATTACTCCTTTCAAATTGCCCCAAACCATTTTTATTTAAAGAAGGCAAAAGAGAAAGATGTGAATTTGTATTTTGTAGTCTTATCGTTCTGCTAATTTAATGTTATAAGATTATAAGTGTCATACTATAAATATATAGGACAAATTTAAAGAGACCACCAGAAAGGAATTTTGAGTAGTCTTCTCGGGACGAATGGAATAAAAATTGAACAAAGCTTAAAAACTAGAGATAATACAAAGCTTAATATCAATTACATGAAAAATGAAAAATGAAAAATGAAAATTACAAATCCATCCCATAATTTGTTACATACATAGGAAAAGCCCTAGTAATAATACTATATAGCAATTCGTGGAAAAATTAAAATACAAATCCGAAGGATTAATTTTTAATTATTTAACAAAAATCTAAACATAATGAAGCACCAAAATAATAATACATAATGGAAAATCCCCTTCTAGTTTATCTCCAATACACAACTTCTTCTCTAGAAAGGTCCATCATACCAAAATAACCTTGTTACGTTCGTTACGTACCACCCGTCGCCGAGATTATGTACACCGGCTGACTTATTTTTTTATTAAAAATTTCACCATCTTTTGATCATCAAACACCAAAATCATCATCTACATTAAAAGATCATTAACCCAACCAAGATCCGGACTCTCATCAGTAACAATGGTAGGAACTGAAACCGAAGATTCGGGGTTACCATTGAAGTAGTTAACATTGTTCCTTGGTGAAGAGAAAACAGATTGTTGGTTAATTGGTGTTGAAGGTGAGAGGGTAAACTGCATTTGTTGCTGCTGTTGTTGTGGTGTGTGCTGTTGGAAATGCTGATATTCGTCTCCGCCGCAGCCGATACCGGAACCTGAATCGTAGTCTCCTACATCAACCCATAGACCGCGGCCGTGAGTAGTTTTGTTGGGGGTGGTCATTGCGGCGGCGTCGTTGAGGGACATACCCTCCAACGAACCCAAAAGTTCAGCAATTACTATATCTTCATAACTAAGACCCTTAGTACCACATGCAGAGACCCGGTCCGAGTACCGGGAGAATCCGGATAGACCCCGTGCTCCGACCGCCTTCATAGGCGACATTGGTGGGGAGAAGTTTGATAATCCTAACAAAGTAGAAGTAGGAGAAAGTGTACAACAATACCTACAACAATGTTGTTGGTGTTGGTGTTGGTGTTGATGATGGTGATGATCATCTCGTTTCCCTCTGTGACAGCAACTATCCTTCTCATCGCCGTCTTCTTCGGCGGGGAGGACTCGAAGCTCACGAGGCGAGTGAGCGAAGAAACAAACCTTACGCTTACAATTCTTCCCGTCTTTACACGCTTCAGTGCGGTACCTAGCTGGGTGTAGCCAACACTCGAAAACACCATGAGCAAATTCACACTCGTCTCCTCTCGAGCAACTCCCTGAGCGGCGGTACTCGGGGCAGACGGTGCCCGAGTAATGAAACCGCCGAGGGTCACGACGGCGGGCCTTCTCTCCAGGGTGGGAGAAGGGACAGTCAGTCCAGTCATGAGAACGGCTACGAGTACACTTCCTCACCTTAAACTCATACATCCGAAACTCGTCGGAAGAGTACGGATCATCATCAGGGTCAAACACACCGTTATCAGATCCATCACCACCGCCGTTAGAGGAGGAGGAATCACCACTACCACCATTGTTGGTGGTGTTGCAAGGGAGGAACTTATGCATCATGGCTGCCGCAGCTTCAGAAGAAGGAGAAAAGTAATCAGCCGACGACGACAGCGACGACGCGTCGCTGCGACGGGATAGGAGCTTCCTTGGAGGAATGTTGAGGTCTTGGAGGGCTTTCTTGGGGGACATGAGAGGGTGGAATTTGTACCCACCACCGTGGTGATGGTGGTGATGTTCAGCACACACACTTCCCATAATTCTTCAAACAAAAACACAATAAAAACAAACAAACTTGAAATAATGAACACAATTTGGAGAGAGAGAAAGAGGGTTATACAAGAAATTGAATTGATGGGGTTTTGTGAATTTTGGAAAGGAAGAAAGGGGAAATGATGATTTTATAAAGAGGAGAGAGAATGAGAAGAGGAAGAGGGAAGGTATGGTGACAGAAATGCGTGGCTGCATAGTATTAGGAAAGAGCATGCAAAAGGAAGTATGTGGCAGCTTCATATAGCATTGTACCACGCCAAGCCATCTGCTGTTAACCCTCTTGTCTTGTGCTCGGTGGATTTTCATCACTATGCCTACTATTCTTTTTTATGTTTTTTAAATTCTAAATTTTTAAAGTTTCATTTTTTGTCGGGTTATGGAACTGATAAAAAAATTGTTACAATTCATTTTTGTTTTTTCCCTTTCGCATCAAGTACGTGCGTCGAATTTTATGTGATCTTATCATCTTAAGCATAGTTAGGACTCTTACTGGAGTCGGAGACTTAAACACGTATTAATATTGGGGTAATAAAAGTCAAACTAAGGTAACTAGGGCAATAAATTATAATGATTAAGTGGTGCTAACTAGTTTAGCTAAATTACTCAATATTAAAATATATCCATTTTATGTCTCAGATTTTCGATGTTCTAACATGGATAAGACATTTAAGCACATTATTTTGCACCAAAAAATCATAAAAAGAATTACAAAAATCAAGTTGGACACTTAGACACGTATAATATCGGGCACGAGTAACGGAATCCGAATAAATTTCATGCTAATTATCAAACACCATGATCGAGAATGTCTTGTAACTAGCTTAGTTAATTAAAGTAATATCACCGAAGACTTGGCTTACTAGTCCTTCCAGAACACGAATGACGAGCAAAATTGTTTTAATCCGATTCTTGTTGGCTTCTATGCGTTCTACTACGTATTATAGAAAGCTTTACACATTCCCCATCTTCCATAAGAAGCCAATTTCTTCTCACCTGCATACGCATCTCAATGGCACTAACATTTTAGATATTAATCATAATACCAAACACAACTCAATTTTTGATTTATTATAATACAACTCTACGACTTAAATTCTTTCTATGGCAAGGTATACAATAAACGAATAAATCGGTATAAGATAGTTGATCACAAACTTTCCTCGTGTTATGAACTGTTTTGTATAGTTTTTCGCCCCCTCTTTTGTTGTGTGATATGAAACAGGGGATCTCAACAGTTTATTTCAATTTTTAACCCAGAAATCATACAGTTCCAGATTTCTGGTATCTGAGCAGCTTCTTATTTACACTGCTTCTTATTTAGTAAATGAATACACTATACAGTATGCCTTGTTTGGTTTTTGCCATATACGAAGTACAGAGTATGTTATTACGGAGTACTACATATAACTTACAATTATCGACTAACAAACTCGAGTAATATGCGAGTAATATCTACCTGCCATTTTGAGCTGGATGTAGGCAAACAGATACGCCCGCCTATGACTGAAGAAATAATATTAAGTTGAATATCCCAATAGCCATGTAACCATTAGAAGTTCTGAATTATTCTCTGTTTTCGTATCTGATCAAGTATAGAATCACATAGATAACAGCACTAAAGCTTTGTGTAGAATATGATCAAGCCTTCTGGTCTGGCAACGGGTACGTTTCTGTTTTCACATTCAATTAGGCTAGACTTGTCTGCCTTTCCCATCTAAGGTCCTCAGAGAATTCAGAGATTGCAGAGCGAGGATCTCCATCGGTTATAGATAGATAGTACCGAGCAATCTCATCATCGACTTGCATGCTCCTTCTAACAGATTCAATCACCCTTCTCTTACTCAGATCTGAGGTTGCCCTACTAGTGGAGCAGCTAGACTTATTCACAGGTGGACCTCCCTCCAGATACACGACTGCTGTTTCTCTTTTTGCATACACGTCAAGCTCTATGTAGCATATGCTGTTGATAAGGATGTCTGGATTGTTCAGAGGGATGAGCAACCTTTCCCTTGAATATATGCCATGGTCGCTCATCATGTTGTTCAGCCGTTTGATGTCCATAACCTGAATATCCATGAGAAAATTATTGTCAAACACTTGTTCCTCAAGATAAGATGGTAGACAGGAAACATGTGTGTCAAAGTAATATGGAGAAGAGATATATTTTCAGATAAAAAATGCCTCGACTTAGCACAACACACATTAACCACACATAAAACTAGAATCAAAGCAACAAAGGAACCATTTAAACTGGGGGGAGGGGTTATAATGTTAACACTTAAAGTAAACTATAACTCTATAAGCAAGCTAGTTCTTGAACACCTACCAAATGACCCATTGAATTAATGGATTAAAAAGCACTCCAGTGAGTCCAGTCATTGAAGCCCTAATTTTTACTAAGGTGCAATGGATACTTTCTCGTTCCTAAGCCAGAGCAGAAGTCATTGTTTAAACTAACAGTGCAATTTACAACATTCCCCTTTCCTCCACTTGATATAATGCACCCCATATTCTTTTTGCCATTAGTGTTGCACCCTATATGGTGGGGATAATATATCAAACTATATGTGCAAGGGACATTAGGAAGCAGAGCAACATAGCAAATACCCATGCTTCCATCTCCCTTTTGAACAGCTATCAAAAGGTCAGGACGCAACTTGCAGGGGAAGAAGCTGCCATAAGGGAAAGCATAGGATATTAATCCCAAGATTCGAAGAAACTTTTGTGTTTAGGAAACTCCATTGCACATTGCTCTGTTGGGCTTTACCTCATCGACATATGTGGTGACACTGACAGTCCAATAAGCTGTACTATCTTGAACTAACGTGACGAAATCATGTATGAACCAGTGAATCCCCCTAAAACACTGCACTTCCTCAGTACCTCCACTTTTAAAAAATCTAAGGGGGGGTTTGGTATGAAAGTTGGAAAGGAAGTGGAATGAAAACAAATAAGAAGGGGAAAAGGATGTTAACCATTTCTATTATTGGTTGTTTGGTATATCATAGGAAAGGAATCACTTATATACGATTATCTTACTTAATATTTATATGTATAAATGAAGAAATCATAATGAATCGAAACTAGTACAAATTAACAACAAATAAAACATTGAAGAACCGCCATACTCCTCCCCTGTTTAATTGTTTATAGCATGTAAATAATTATGTACTTTGTATTATATTTATGTAAATAGTTAGTATTAGGACAGCTCATCTTTTGTTGTACATATATGGGTTTTATCCCCTTTTGCTGAGTAATCCAATTAGTTGAGTTTTATAACACTGTATACGAAGAGCTTCATCTTCTCCAGTTTGCCCGCCCACCCACCCACCCACCGTCCACCATTGACCCACCACCTCCACCATTGCAACAACCGCCAATAAACTCCGCCTCATGTGCAGCTACGGAGGTCACATGGTCCCTCGCCCGCACGATAAGTCTAGTTTCAATTGGGAGTAAGCTGAAAGGAGAGAGGGGTGAGAGAAGAACAAAGGAGAGGGAGAGAACAAGGAGGCGGTGTGCATTGTGCATTTGAGGGGAAAGGGTAATTGTTACCGTACCCTTTGGAGCAGTGACGAAGTAGGGGAATCAATTACCCTTGAGTAACGGTAACGGTTACCGTATACTCCATACCAAACGACTTATAACGTAAACGGTTATCTGATTCCGTTTCCAACTCCAAAAATTTACATACCAAACATCCCCTAAATGAAGAAAGGCAACTGATGCAAGTCAAACATTTCAAACAACTTCCACAAGATTTTTACAATCTAAATACTTAGTACACTCTTGAGAGTTAAAGTGGAAAAAACAAGTAATATCTAACTACCTTAAACGTCAAGTGATGACTTCTCGTCATGGGCCTAGGCCGTGCACAACAAGGAGAGGAGTTATCCACTTTAAGCCCAAGAGGAGGTTCCATCCCAAAACTAATCAACAACGGGAGGAGTAGCTCCCCAAGCCTATAAGTTGGCTATTATCTCCATTTTTCTCCGATGTGCATATTTTCATATAGAGTCTCAACATCAAGGGTTATTGTGAATTGCAGTTTATTCTCCACGACTCATGAATTCACATAAATTTGTTCGCTTTATTCAGTTTTAGGATTTAGGATTACCAGAAAGTTACCAAATCTCCAGCAAGCTTAGACCTAACCTATATCAATGCCTATGGAAGGAAGGGTTCATGGTTCATGCATCCCATGCTATAATTCATTAGCTAACACCGCTAGTACCCCCGAACAACCCATGGGGTTCATCCTATGCTAAAATTTTCTCATTCCCCTGCTACATCTTCAAAGATCCCCATACAAGTATCTCCAAATGCCTCTTTTACTCAACAAGTAAAGAGAAAGCTGGCAGCCTGACAGAAGGGACTATTCCCACACTGAAGTACTGAACACAACTAACACCACAGACTGACAAAAATAAGAAGATTTAGGTCAAAAGTGCAGTTTTAAAATCTGAGATTCAAGACAATAAACAGTTTGTACTGATTTGGTCAAGTCTAACAACGTCATCTTTCACTTAGCGTTACAGTCAGAAGCTAATTTGGCCACTGATCCCCTATCAAAAACCAAACAACAATAGTGGAAATAACTTCGAGGAAGTTCTAATAATTTCACAACCTATGTTATGGGTATTGGGGTTCTTGAACCAAGGTAATTGTTTTGGACTTTGTAGTATCTATCTAAATGATTATTGCTCAAGTCAATTGCAGCACAGTGGTCCATATTGCAACACAAACTGCGACATGCATATAACAAGTTAACAACTGCCTATGACTGTTAGTTATTCACCTAAAGATTCGTTCTGGCAAACATCAATGCAAAACCTCAGTTTACTCAATTGATGCCCCAACCATGGCCCAAACATTACAGCCTTCAGTTTTCGCAAAATGCAGAGATATATGCGATATGCCCACTTGATGCTCAATCAAACAGCATGAAAATACCGGACAAAGTAAGCACCCACAGTTTCTTCCGATAAGAAACTTGCAGTTCCCTTCCAAAAACAAAGTGCATACGAATTCTGGTAGCAACAAAACATCACTATCCCCCAATTATTTCGACATAATATAGGTAGATAATAACTTAATTTCCTATCTTTCAAGGCGACACCTCGCCTTCTCGAGCTGTTAATCATTCTTCTCCAATAAAACTACAATCTATCTGAATTGCGAAATTTTCAACCAGCAATCTTTCTACTAAAAGTTCATGTTAGCAATCTTTCTAAAAACATATCAAATCCCTCTTCATAGCCATATCATTTTGACAAACTTCATACAATCATTCCACATACCAAACCCAACCAATGTATATATCAGTGTGTGACTAACTTCACAAATTAGAATACTCAAGCAATTCAAAATTCAATTCCAATCATCAAATTTTAACATGAAATCCATACTAAATCGGTTTTGATATACGCAACCCTAAATACTAACTATGAGCTTTAGTCAATGTTTATTTAGTTGATGAGCTGCATACAAAATTTACCTGTACAGAGTACTTGACGGCAAGACTAGCAACAGAATCACCTCGGAGAATACGATGAGAAATGGCAAACTTACTCAAGCTACTAACTCTCCAGAAGCTTCCAGAAGTTGGATTTCCGACAATCTCCTTCAATTTCCATGGAGACTTAAACGCCGCAGTTTGAATATCCCTGTCGGCAGCGACGGAGCTCCAAATCCTGCAGACGCAGGCAGCGCAAGCTAAATCGGTGGTCGAAAGCTTCTCGAAGATGATTCGGAGGATATCTCGGCAAGTTAAGGCGGAAAAGTGTGAGTTCATCGGAGAAATGGTTAAATTTTCGGCGGTTGTGGCGGTGGTTTCGAGAAACTCCGGCGGAGGAGAGAGGATAAGGGGTTGGTGGAGGAGGTTATCTTCCTCTTCCTCTCCACAACAACCCATGTTGTTTGAATTTATTTGGTTCTAATTTTGATGACCTTGGAGTCTTGGACCCTTGGTCAGATAAATAAAATGAAGCAAATTAGCTACCTAGACTTTTTTTTGCTGCAAAAAAAAGTTATATAATCAACGATATTTTGGATAAAACCACTTTTTAAAGTTCAACTTTTTGAAATAACCACTTTATAAGTTTTTTTTTAAAAAAAATCACTTTAAACTTTCAAAGTTAAGGAAAACACCACCTTAAACTTTCAAAGTTAAGGAAAACACCACCAACTGTTAACTTCCGTCCAAAGTTTCGTCAGTTGGTGGTGTTTTCCTTAACGTTGATGTGGGCCCCATTGACGGAACTATGCACGGAAGTTAACAGTTGGTGGTGTTTTCCTTAACTTTGAAAGTTTAAGGTGGTTTTTTTTTCAAAAAAACATATAAGGTGGTTATTTCAAAAAGTTGAACTTTAAAAGGTGATTTTATCCAAAAAATCCTATAATCAAATGAGTAAAACTTTGAAGCATTGGGGAACCATTGCTCCTTGAGTCCTTGCCAAGAATTACATGGTATTCAATCAACTGAGCACCAACGTTTCATAAATTAGCTACCTAAATGGGCAGATTTGATGGTGCAGGCGTGTGCACCGTGCTCTTGGTGCACTGGTATCAAAACGACAGCCATTAAATACAAAACACGCGTTTTTTATTAAATTTGGAGAAAAAAAGAACATCTTTTGTTGAACAAAAGAATAAATGAACTTTTTTTGTTAAAAAAAAACAAAGAATGCCCTGTTCTATTCCGCTGTGTTTTATTATGTTTTTTTGTTTTCTCTTCTTTTTGCGGGTATATATTCCTGTGTTTTTCATAATTTTGAAATCATAATTTGTGAAGAGGAGAAAGAAACTATGATAAACTGTAAATTTGATTTTAGAGAGAGAAAGTAATGGAAAATTCTCAAATATTGGTTGATTTTTCTACTTCAATATCAAATTCTATTGATTTTTCTTTTTCAAATTTGAATTCCTCAGCTGATAATCAGAATTATGAAAGTGGTTTTTCAATTTTTTCTAATAACGAATTACATATTTTGATGATTTTGATTTCGCAGTTATCTGATTTTTCAATTACTTTGATTAATGTATTTAGATTATATATTTTGATGATTTGATGATTTTGATGATTATGATTTCGCAATTACTTCCCAATTTCGCAATTATTTCGCAGTTCTTTTGGTACTGTTTTGAAATTCTTTATAGTTGTTCGTTTCTCTATCTTAATATGTTCGTTTAGGCTTTGTTGTTGTTCTTTTATGTACTAGTAATGTTCTTTCTGTCTTTTATTAGTATTCATGAAGATTTTGAATGTTCTTTTCTTTAACTTTTGTTGTTCTTTCTCATATGTTGCTTTTTTCCCCTGTAGTTTTATGTTTTTTATTAATTTTGAGTTTCTTGTTCTTTTATTTATGGTTTATGTTCTTTTTAGGTTTTTCAACGTTTTTTTAAATTTTTCAAGTATTATTATCAATATTTGATTATCTTGTTCTATTTATCCTGCATTTTTCTCATGATGTTCTTTTTATAAAATTTTAAATGAGAACGGATATGTTTTTTTCATATTTGTACCAAAAAAACAAGTGCACCGTTCTGATTATGAACATTGCTTATATTTCTTCTCCTTCCTCCTTTTTTTTTTATTTGTTTTATTTTTCATTTTCTATATATATATAATATTTATCCTATTGAATTTAATCATTTCTCATTTTAGAAATACATTTTAGAGAAAGAAAGAGGAGAGGTTTTATTTTCTCTCAACAAAAGGGAGATTTTATGAGAGAGGAAGTTCGAAATACATTTTCTCCTCCTTCTCTCTCTAACATGTGATTTTAATTGAATTTCGTTTATTGAAAACTAGCTAGTTAAGCAAAATACTAGTTTAATTTCGCTAGTTTTTGTATCTTTTTATCGATTCAAAGATATTGATGCTGCTGATGAATGTGCATCGGGTGATTAAGGTACACTCCCTTGTTCTTATTTCTATGTTCTTTTTAAATTCTAATGTTCTTTTTTATAACATATTATTTCCGTGTCATCAGCATTGTTGTTCTTTTATATCATCAGTAATTGTTCTTTTACATATTTACAGTGTTGTGTTGAGTTATTTTTGATAAATAAAATAACGGAATTAAAACACATTTTTAATCTTAAAAATAAATTGTATTAGAAGTATAATAACAACTTTTAAAAGAACATATAAATAATTCTTTCTTTGAAATATAATTTTCGTCCTTCCAAGTATCGTCGTTTTATTAAAAGAACAAAAAGACCTTTTAAAAGAACATTAATCTTAAAAATAATGTTGTTCTTTTTAAAGACTTTGTGGTTCTTTTTCATTTACATTCTTTAAATAAAATTGTTTTTTTTGTTGTTCTTTTACTTTTGTTTATTGTACTTTTCTTTTACTTTTGTTGTTCTTTCTCATATGTTGCCTTTTTCCCTTGTAGTTTCTGTTTTTTTTTATTAATTTTGAGTTTTTTGTTCTTTTATTTTTAATGGTTTATGTTCTTTTTAGGTTTTTTGACGTTTTTAAAAGAAAATCAAGTATTATTATCTTGTTCTATTTATCCTGCATTTTTCTCACGATATTCTTTTTTATAAAATTTTAAATGAGAACGAATATGTTCTTTTCATATTTGTACCTTTTGTATGATTTGTTAACATTAGTGTTTTACTTGACATGTTCTTTTCAGGTTTTTGTTAATGTTCTTTTAATTTACTTTATTATGTTCTTTCTGATTTTTTTTTTTTTTTGCTTTTCTGTTGCATTTTTCACATGATGTTCTTTTTCAAAAATAGTTGTTCTTTTTATAATTTACCAGGAGAGAGAATATATTTTTTTCGTTTTTTACCTTTTCTTTGGTTTTTTAACATTAGTGTTCTTCTCAGGTTTTGGTTAATGTTCTTTTCGTTTACACTATCATGTTCTTTCTGATTTTTTTTATTTTTTCTTCTGTTGCATTTTTCACATGATGTTCTTTTTGAAAAATAGTTGTTCTTTTTATAGTTTATCAGGAGAGAGAATATATTCTTTTCGTTTTTAACCTTTTCTTTGGTTTTTTAACACTAGTGTTCTTTTCAGGTTTTGGTTAATGTTCTTTTCGTTTACTCTATCATGTTCTTTCTATTTAGTTTATTATGTTCTTTCTGATTTTTTTGCTTTTTTGCGTTTTGTTTTAATATTTTTGTGTTTTGGTGCAGGTACACGTAGATCTACGTGCAGGCCCCTGTACCATCCGCGCGTTGACCTAAATGGCTCCATGATATTATTAAAGATTGATGTGGACATGGAAAGCCCGACCCAATCCGGTCCGAAAATGTTGTTTCGGTACTGGCATGAAAAAAGCACGGCCTGATATGAGTACGAATTTGTGGACCATGGGTCAGATATGGGCCTTATTTTTTTGGAAAAGGCACGATAAGGCACATCACGACTCGGCCAGACACGACAAAGCATGCTAAATTTAGTAAAATTAGGCCTAGGTACGGCGGCCTGACTCGGCCCGAAAAGAAAGCCGATCTGGGCCCTATTTTGGAAATTTTGGCCCGACACAGCTCGGAACGATGTAGAGTGAGCTTTGTTTAGGCCGAGCCGATCAGGCCACGACCCGAAACCCGACTAGGCCCGACCCACAACCAAAATATAAGGAAATTTTGATAAATGCAGTCCCACTATCTTTAAAATGGTCCGACTATGAATTATTACTGACAGGTCCTGTAACACCCTAATAATTCCTTGCTTTTTATAAAATATTTTTCGACTTAAAACACAGGAATTACCAAGATATTACCGCCACCGTGATAACGGCTAAGGCTATTTACCAGAATTACACAGCAGAATTAAATAACTTTCAAAACATATTAAATAAGTAGTTAATGGTTATTAAAACAAGTTGGAACCACGGAGGCCCAAATCCAAAGTGTTAAACCATTTGAAATCCATTAACGTACTGAAAATAGTAGTCATGACTTTAAATAAAAATAGAGTTTATAAAGTACGGAAGAATAAAACTCTCTACTCGAATCCCATGATAACTTCTCCCGCAAGTTATCTCTACAAACCTGCTTTATTAAAAATCTACTCCCCAACAACGTAAATGCATTTAATGGATCATCATAGGGTCATTAAGGCAAAGGACATGACCAGAAGACATGAAGCACGAAGTCAGCAAAAGCTGAGTATGAACAAGCTAGAATAACACTCTATCCTAACATGCTTCACTCGACGAATAAATAATCCACATGCAAAAGCCATATAATAAACAAACAAACAAACATGGAGACAAGACTAGACACTTGACACGACTCTTGACTCACAGTTTAATAAAGAGTAGCTTCGAACGGGTAAAAGAAAGTATCATCAAAAGGAAAGAAAGGGTGATGGGAGCCAACCATACACCAAAATAAGTCGGGCTACTACCGACAGTCGGGCCATATCGACAGGAAATTCATTGCACAACGGCATAAAAGAAGAATGTAATAACGTCTTGTATCATTCTAGGAATACAAGTTTTCCGGCAATACTCCCCCCATTGTTCATACTCAAGGTATATACGTTCCAAGAGTTTTGAAGCTCTTTGGGTTACACTTTACTTTAGTTAATATATTATGTTCAAGGCGACTCAAGACACAACATACAACCAATTGAACAATTCAACAATGACTCTTCATTATTTTACTTCTTTAGGACTTGTGATCAAACATAGACTCAAGTGAAATTACTCCCATTGTTCCCTCTCAAAAACACTGTTTGAGATAACCCGACATTGCCTATTAACAAGCGGGGTGTGCCCTTAGCACGAATTATCCTTAATTCAATTCACATAGACTCTCTAACATATTCCACCCCTTTGGTAGAATATATATTGCTCACTGGCAATATTCGACTGGCTCAATAATTATGCTAGACATCATGTACTATAGCATAATAATAACAACTTGCATGCGCACTACTCATACATGCAAACCAATTTGAACAACATGCTTGACATAATTCAACGATTATAAAAGTCCTTACATGATAGTTCAATTGAATCTATAAAGCATAACTCAATTCATAACATGCTCGTTCACATAGATTCAACAATAATAATAACATGCTCGTTCTCAACATTAAACATGAATTCATAATAACATATTCAATCCCAATCATCAAACATGAATTCATAACAACATATAAGTTCACATGATTCGCATTCAATACACTTCAAAAAGTCCTCAAGGGATGGGTGGTCACCCTAGTCTTGTACGTACCTGGAATACCTAAGTACGGGGGCCACTGTGCGAATCACGACTCACTAGAAATCAACTCCTATAAACAAAACAAGAGAACTAAATTATTATCCATGTTTACTAAATTTCCAGCAATTATTTAAGGTTCTAAAACTCTTAGTTTAATTAGAAATCAATCATTAATCATTAATTTAATAGTCTCAAATAGTCAACTCAAGTCCTAGCATAAAAACATTGACTTTTTAGCTTTGAAACCCTTAAAAACCAACTTTTTAAAGCTTATAAACAATCTGAAAATTTAAGTTGATTCCCATAATTTAAATTGTCATTAAATTATGTTATGTGAATCAATCGCTTAATCAATTTGAAACCAAAACCCTAACAATAGTTTAATCCGAAAACATGTTTTGACTTCAAAAATCAACACTTTATAAACCTATAAAATCTGAAAATTATAAATTCAATCATCAAAACCAATCTCTTTAATTAAAACACAATACTAACCCAATACGGTGTTCATAACCGTTTTAATTAATTTAAACAACCCAAATATTTAAACTAATCTCAACAATTAAATCAATTTAAAACTGAAAATTAATATTTTGGAAAATAAAATTTGATTATCCCAATTAACAACATACACAAACACAATAATTAATTGTGTTGTGTGTGTGTGCGTCGAACAAACAACGTAACAACAACAACAACAACAACAACAACAACAACAACAACAACAACAACAACAACAACAACAACAACAACAACACACGCACCGCAGCACGCAAGCAGCGCAGCAGCGCGCAACAAGGGCGAGAGAGGAGGGCGCTGGCGCGGGGCACTCGACACACGAGCAGCAGCGAGCACGAGGCTCAATGTTGCGGGGCTGCGGGGAGGGACGAGGGTACGCGACACACAACAACAGTGATGGTGATGCGCTGCGGGGCGAGGCACGAAGAGAGAGGGGCAGTGACGCGTGAGGCTAGGAACACACACACGGCACACTCGTGCCTTGGGCTGCAAGCAAGAGGTCGGACGAGAGAGGGGAGGAGAGGGTGCCGCAAGGAGAGAGAAAAAGAGGAGAGAGAGGGAGTGCTGAAAATTTGTGAGGGTTTAATGAGAGGGTCTATTTATAGTTTTTCTCTCCCATGTGGGCTAGGTTATGGTAGTTTGAGTTGAGCTTATTTCCGGGCTCAATTCATTAGACTTCCTTGCAAGCTTTGTTGGGTTTGATCATGGAAAATCAACTGGGCTTTAATTAAATTAAATCCGTTTTTGAAATACGACCCAACAATTCCCGATTAAATAAATTCGTTTAATCTATTTAATAAATTCGGTTTTCGTAATAATTAATATTTAAATTAATTAAAAGTAAAAAGCATTTAATTCTCATTAAATGAAATTAATTTATAAAAATACTTTATAAATACGACGAAATGCTTTATAAATATAATAAAATATATTTATAATTATAGAAAAATACGAGGTATTACAGTCTACCCTCCTTAAAAGAAGTTTCGTCCCGAAACTTGGGCACGGAAATCACAACTTTAAAACTAGACTTGAGACTATTGTGAGACTTTAGTGCGTTTTCTTTGCAAAAAGTTTTAGTTGTTGTACTCTTTAAGTAATTCAACATGACAATAAACAGTGAAACTTCACTGGAAACAACGATTCAAGCATATCCTAAAGGATAAATTGGGTGAATAAGGTAAAAAGCGCGAAATTCTACCGCACTCTACCCCCCTTAAACAAAACGAGTTACGGCCCCGTAACTCAACTAACCTCGGGAAAAAGCTCGGGATATTTCTTTCTCATTTCCTCCTCTGCTTCCCAGGTGGCTTCTTCAGACTCTTGGTTAGACCATAACACTTTAATGATCTTAACATCCTTAGTTCGTGTACTACGCACCTTGCTATCAAGTATTTTGACAGGTCTTTCCTCAAATGTCAAACTTTGGTCTAACTCTATGGTCTCCGGTTGCAGTACATGAGACTTATCCGGGACATACTTTCTCAACTGAGATACATGAAACATATTATGCACTCTATGCAAGTCCATGGGCAAGGCTAGTCTATACGCTACCTTCCTTATCCGTTCTAGGATCTCATATGGGCCTATATACTTTGGGCTAAGTTTTCCTTTCTTCCCAAATCTCATCACACCTTTCATTGGTGAAACCTTAAGCAACACTTTGTCACCTATTTGGAACTCTTCGTCCCTACGCTTTAAATCTGCGTAGCTCTTTTGGCGATCTTGCGCGGCTTGGATTTCGGATAGGATAGTCCTAACCTGATTCATAGTGTCCCCTATCATTTGGGGACCTAATACCACAGTTTCACTAATGTCACTCCAACATAGTGGACTTCTGCATTTTCGTCCATACAGGGCTTCGAAGGTGCCATCCCAATACTGGCATGATAGCTATTGTTGTATGAGAATTCAATTAGATCTAGGCTATCTTCCCATCCACCTTGAAAATCAATCACACAAGCTCTTAGCATATCCTCCAAGGTTTGAATAGTTCTTTCGGTTTGTCCATCTGTGGCTGGGTGAAACGCTGTACTCATTTTCAATGTTGTACCAAAGTTCTTCTGCACACTCTTCCAGAAATTCGAAAGGAACCTAGAATCTCTATCTGATACGATATCCTTAGGAACTCCATGTAATCTCACTACATGCTTGATGTAGGCTTTGGCAAGTTGTTCCATTTCCTAGGTTTCTTTCATTGGTATGAACACTGCCGACTTAGTCAACCTATCGACCACTACCCAAATGGTGTCATTTCCACTTTTTGACTTGGGTAAACAAGTGACAAAGTCCATTGAGATACAGTCCCACTTCCAACTCGGAATTTCTAAAGGTTGGACCTTCCCCTGAGGTCTCCTATGCTCAATCTTAACCTTCTGACAAGTCAAACACCTTGCCATGAATTCAACCACTTCGATTTTCATCCTTGGCCACCAATAGACCTTCTTCAGATCCTTATACAGCTTGTCACCTCCCGGGTGAAGAGAATGCGGTGTATTGTGACCTTCTCTCATCAACTTCTCCTTCAGTTCTCCACACTTTTGAGGTACGCACCATCGTCCTTTATACCTCAAACTTCCATCCCCGTGGATCTTAAAATCAATCTCCTTTCCTTGCGAAATCTTTTCTTTGATCCGCTCTAACTTAACATCACCAGCCTGATTCTCCCTGATTTCGTCAAATACCGACGACTGGATGGTTAAGGCATTCATCATACCCTCAAGGCATTCTCCACTCACTATTTCTAGATTCAATCGCTGCATGTCCTTACACAGCTCGTTAGCAACTACTAACGCATTCACACCATGAATTGATTTCCTACTCAAGGCATCTGCGACTACATTGGCTTTTCCCTCATGGTATTGAATATCCAGATCATAGTCCTTGATTAACTCCAACCACCTTCGTTGGCTCATATTTAAGTCCTTCTGTGTGAAAATGTACTTCAAACTCTTATGATCCGTGAATATCCTACATTTCACACCATACAAATAGTGTCTCCATATCTTTAATGCAAACACTATGGCGACTAACTCTAAATCATGGGTAGGGTAATTGGATTCATATGGCTTTAATTTCCTTGATGCATACGCAATCACTTTCCCGTTCTGCATCAACACACACCCTAAACCATTCTTAGAGGCATCACTACATACATCATAAGTACCGCTCTCATCTGGCAAAGTTAACACCGGCGCGGTTGTCAATCGCGTCTTTAAGGCTTGGAACGCTTCCTCACACTGGTCATTCCACTCAAACTTCGCTTCTTTCTTCATCAAGGTTGTCATTGGTTTGGCGATTCTAGAAAAGTCTTGCACAAAGCGTCTATAATAACCCGCTAAACCAAGAAACTCCGAATATCGGTGACACTCTTAGGTGTAGGCCACTCACTAACAACTTTTATCTTTGCAGGATCCACTGCAACTCCTTCCTTGGATACAAAATGTCCTAAGAACGCAACTCTCTCCAGCCAGAATTCACACTTCGAGAATTTGTCATACAACTGGTTGTCTCTCAGGGTACATAACACTGACCTTAAGTGTTCCGCATGATCCTCCTCATTCTTAGAGTAGACTAGAATATCATCTATAAAAACCACTACAAACTTGTCCAAGAATGCATGGAATACTCAGTTCATGAAGTCCATAAAGATTGCAGGTGCATTGGTTAACCCAAAAGGCATAACTGTGAACTCATAATGACCGTATCTAGTCCTAAATGCAGTCTTTGGTATATCGTGCTATGCGATTCTCAACTGATGATAACCTGACCTCAAGTCAATCTTTGAAAACATTCCCGCTCCTTTCAACTGGTCAAATAGATCATATATCCTAGGCAAAGGATAATTATTCTTGATTGTGACCTTATTGAGCTCCATGTAGTCTATACAGAGTCTCATATGAAGGAAATAATGCCCTTGGTCCAAGTATGCATTTAATGATAAGTCTAATAAATGCGTTTCAATATTAATTAACAAGTTAATAATTCAGTGAGATCAAGTGAACTGAATGCCTAGCTAGAGGCCGCTTCAGTTCAAGTGGAATTAATGATATTAATCCACAGCTTACTCTTGACTGAACCCGTAGGGTCACACAAATAGTACGTAAACGGATCAAGTATTTAATGGCATTAAATACTCCATCTATGGATATTCGGAATCGACGGATCTTGGTTTCAGTGGGAGCTGAGATCGTCAAAGGCAAGCAAGTAAATACTCCGGAAACGATGATATTGCCGGAAACGGAAATATGGATCGTATCGAAAATATAAATATTATCCAAGTCGTAGATGTTGCCGGAAACGGAAACATGGTACGTATCGGAAAATATTATTGGAAATGGAAATATTGCCGGAATCGGAAATATTGCCGGAAACGGAAATATTGTCAGAATCGGAAATATTATCGAAATCGGAAAATAATTTCGGAAACGGAAATATTAAATATTTGTTCGAAACGGAAATTAATTCTGGAATCGGAAATATTAAATATTGTTCGTATCGGAAATGAATTCCGAAATCGAGAATTTAATCGGAAGCGTATCGTACGAATTAGCATCGGACGAGGCCTGCCAGACAAAGGCCCAGCACGAAGCCGGGCCATCGCCCAGCAAGCCGAAGCACAACAAACACACGCCAGCCACGCCAGGCCCAGCGCAAGGCCAGGCCCAGGAAAGGCCAAGGCGCGCGCGCGGGCTGTTGCTCGTGGGCTGCGAGCAGCGCCAGCTCGTGTGGGCCGCAAGGCCTGCGCGGGTTTATGCGATGCTCGTGCAACGCTTGTGTTTCAATACAAATCCTAAAGCTAATGGAATTTTTTCTATGATTAAATCCTAATCCTAATAAAGATAGAATTTGTTTAATAGAGTTTTAATAAGATTCTAATTAAATAAATTAGTATTCTAATAGGATTCCAAGTCCTTTTCCATAACTCTATAAATAGGTGCCTAGGGTCACATATTTACATAGAGAATTGAAGTATTCAAAGGTAAGATTTTCAAGCAAAAATCAGCCACAAACACTTGCCCTATTAGCCAAAATTTATAGTACCTTAAGGGCGATTCTAGTTGGTCAAGCTTAAGGCGGATCCGGACGTGCTGTGGACTATCTACGGAGGGACGACACTTGGAGTCCTAAAGACTTGTTCTTGTTCGGTTCGGGCGCAGCTAGGGAGGGCACGCTACAAAGTGTATGCATCTGAATTATGCTAAATGATTATGTGTAAATAATATGTTTCCTGGCTTTATTGTTTTTCCGCATGATTTATGTTTATTCGTATGTATCATAACCTAACAGTGGTATCAGAGCCTCTTATTATTTTCATAATTTAAATTGCATGAACATGGTTAAATTTTACAAATTTGCAAAGAATTAAAGGGGTGATTAATTTTCGTAAATAATTGCAAATTGCGTTTATTTAATTATATGTACGCAGTTTTTCGGCAGTTTATTCGTTACTCATCCAAATCGATTGATTTTTGTGTCAATTCCGCATGTAAAAGGCATTCTAAATTTTTGACAAAAATAGTGTTTTTCGCCGAAACCCAGAATTCCCAAATTCGACGCCTAACTATGACTTTTCGGAGGTTTTAGTTTTTCGAACGCAAAAGTTTGTAAATTTAAGTTGTTAAATTGAATATTTGCGATTCTTGTTGATAAATCTTGAGTTTTTGATTGACCTACAGTATATGTTTAACAATTATGAATGCCTAGACTTGTTAATTATACAACCTAAGTTGTAATTATGATTAATTTGTTGAAATTCGAATAATTTAGAATTGATTTGATTTCATAATTAATTAATAATTTAATTAGGTATCCATGATTAAAATCTACCATAAAAATTGTTAATTTATGTTAAATTTTAAATTTTTATGACCTAGATTTGAATCCATGTTAATCGGAAATTAATTGATTAATAAATTTTCGATTTTTAGCCCTAAAATAATGAAATTAATATGATTTATTATTTTGTCATTAATTTTAAATTAAAAATATTAATTTTTTATGAAAATGCCCATAAATGTTGCACGCACAAAGCAATGGAAGCTACGTGTTACCCTTAAGGGGTGTTGTATAGTGCGGGCACGCGACAACGAGCAAGGGAGCTCGTCGCCCGTGCGGTACGAATGCAGCGAGCGACGAGCTATGCGGCACGCAAGGCCCTGCGCCTAGGCGTGCGTGCAGGGCTATGGGCGAGGGCGTGGGCACACGGCATAGCACAATGCGTGTGGGCAGCAGCACACTGCGCCACAACGCACCATGCGCGCCAAGGAGCAGCAGCCACGACGCAGCAATGCTGCGCGCTGCGTAGCCCGCAAGGGCTGCGTGTGTGCGTGGCTTGGGCGTGGGTGCGTACAGCTGTGCGGGGTATGTGCGACGATCAATAGGCACGGGGCATGGGCCTCGTAGCTCGATGGGGCTTGGGCGCAAGCCCAAGTGCCTCGTCTTGCAAAGTATTGATGTGTTTCGTTTTAATTTTAAATCTTCAGTTCGGAAATAATTTTAATTAAATTTAAAAATTAATTATTTAAATTGTTTTCTCGGATTTAATTTTGAATATTATAATTATTATAAATTTTATTTATACTAATTATTTTACTAAAATTAAACCTTGAATTAATTTAAATTCATTCAATTCAACTGAAAAAATAAATTAAATCAATGGATTCAATTATAATTTTATATGAGCTTTAAATTTTAATTAAATTTTTATGTTTCCGGTTAGACTAGAAATACATTTTTATGTTTAAAATTAGTAAAGCATATAAAGTTATTGGTTTAAGTGGGAGTATTTTTAGTCATAAACTCTTGGTTAGGTCTACAAATCCTTTAAGGTTAAACAACTTGATTAGAATTAATAAGGACTGAATAATTGGTAGATTATTGGTGCCCTTAATTAATTGCTGCAAATATTTATGTGATGCAAACAACGTGTTTTTATTAACCAGCTATGTGGGCCATTCATGAAAATGAATGGGTGAATGGTATATATTGTATATGTACTATTTTGCAGGTTATGAAATGACTAGTATGGCCCAAATAGGATAGAAAATATGGTCTGCATACCATTAATTTGAATGTAATTGGTCTAAAGCACCAAATTTGTTTTTCAATTCAAATATGGTCTGCGTACCATCAAATAGTTGTAATTAGTTTAATTATAGCTTATCCTATTTGAAGAAAATGGCGCCTCCCACGGTGAAATTCAAGACGGAGTTTCCATTCCATTTTCAAGACGGACTTTGAAGTTGAAGCTTCAAGATGAAGTCGGGCCATACTAGATCACAATTATCTTATGCATGCTTTAAGTTATTTATTGCTTTTTAATATGTCTTAAATATGCATGAGATTGTGGCTTGATTATGTTGCATGATTTAGGATTTTAGTTCACTTAAAATCTAACCAACATAGTAAGAGCCTTAAGTTCCAAACTTAAAAATTGAGTTAAAAGGTGCCATGCCAAAATAACACTTACTTGGATATCCTTTACATCGATCTTAGTAATAGGTTTCCGCCATAGCGAGGTGTTACTTATCGATACTAAAGGGGTAAGGTACACAAATAATTGTGAGTACATGTTAGTTTTGGTGAAACTCAACGATATAAGTAAGGAGTCGTTTTATGTCGTGGCAAAATCGTTAGGTTTACCTAATAAGTTCTTAGACGTACCTATCAACCTAGAGTAGTTTCTAGACTATTAGCAAAAGGCTTTTGCTTACCTAAAAGATTTTAGAATTGAGTCTAAATATATAATGTGCTTAATTCTTCAATGGGTTTTAGGGTCTTGGAATCATTTTATTCACACCTGCCAGAACACATAACTTGAATAAAATGCTTAATGAACATTAAATTATGCATGTATGCTAGAATTTAAGTTTATTAAGAGAAACTGTGAATGATTAATTATTTGTTTATTCTTTTTCAATTGTATTTCTAACTATGGCAAACAACAATCAAAACATCATCATGGGTTCTGAGCTTATGGTCAAGCTGAACCTAACAAATTTTCTTGAATGGGAAGCTAAGCTAGTTGAAATAGTCAGACTCAATGGACTTGAGTATGTACTGTTACATCCCATGCCAAGCTACTATGCCAGAGACATGACCCCTGAAAGATTTGCCGCCTGGGATGCGGATCTCAAAAAGGTTATGAGTCTCATGCTGAACAATATCCCTGATGAATGGGCTAGAAGGTTTGTAGCTTACGAACCTTTTACGCTCATCAAGAATCTGAGGGATATCTGTCGTGGAAGCACGGAGGACAGGGACCTGAACGTCCATGAATTGATTGAATCAATGTCTGGTCTAAAGGTTAGTTCTCCCAACAGGTGTTATAGGATGGAGGTCCAAGAAACACATGTTCAGCTCCTTCGCACTAAACAAAGGGTAGGCGTCCCACTAAGATTCCATGTGGATCTTATGCTTTCATATTTTGATCGTCTAAGTCTGCTAGGAACACCAATAAGCGAAAGGATGGCAGTCTCTATCTTGCTCAATTCACTGCACAGTGGGTTTGGTCGCTTCAAGCAACTATACCTAAGTGAACCAAGAGAAGAAACGGTTGCAGAATTTGTTCACCTTGTCAGAAAGGCTGAGATAATACTGGACTGTGAAGCCAAAGATTTACTCAAGGCTAGAGGGAGACCGTTCAAGAAAGGTGGAAAGTCCAAGGGCAATGCTAAATCAAAGCAGGACAAGTCCACATCAAGCTGTCTTTATTGTGATGGAATAGGCCATCACAAAAGAGAATGTCCAAAGCTAAAGGAAGATCAAAAGAACGGAACAGTCGTTCCATCTTCTGGTATTTTCGTTATAGACTGTATACTTGCTAATTCAACTTCTTGGGTATTAGATACAGGTTGTGGCTCACACTTATGTTCCAATTCACAGGGACTAAGAAGAAGTAGAAAGTTAAGCAAGGGTGAAGTCGACCTACGAGTGGGAAATGGAGCACGGATTGCTGCATTAGCTGTAGGAACTTATTATTTGTCGTTGCCCTCTGGGCTAGTTTTGGAACTGGAAGAGTGTTTCCATGTTCCAAGTCTTACTAAAAATATCATTTCTGTTTCTTTCTTAGATGCTAAGGGATTTTCCTTTTTAATAAAAGACAATAGTTGTTCGTTTTATTTTAAAGAAATGTTTTATGGATCTGCTAGATTAGTCAATGGACTTTATTTATTAGATCACAACAAACAAGTTTATAACATAAATACCAAAAAGGCCAAAAAGGATGATTCAGATCTCACCTATTTGTGGCATTGTCGATTAGACCATATTAACTTGAAACGCATGGAAATACTTCAAAAGGAAGGAATTCTAGAACCATTTGACTTAGAGGATTATGTTAAGTGCGAATCATGTTTACTTGGCAAAATGACAAAGCAACCTTTCTCTAAAGTTGGAGAAAGAGCAACTGAACTATTGGGTTTGATCCATACAGATGTATGTGGACCAATGAGTACAAATGCTAGGGGTGGTTTCAGCTACTTTATCACTTTCACTGATGACTTCAGTAGATATGGTTATGTCTACCTAATGAAGCATAAGTTTGAATCCTTTGACAAATTCAAGGAATTTCAGAGTGAAGTAGAGAACAATTAGGCAAGAAGGTTAAGGCACTGCGGTCTGATAGAGGCGGTGAATATCTGAGCTATGAATTTGATGACCATCTGATGGAATGTGGAATTCTATCAGAATTGACTCCTCCTGGAACACCACAATTGAACGGTGTGTCCGAACGGAGGAACATAACCTTGCTAGACATGGTTAGATCAATGATGGGTCAGGCCGAACTTCCAATAGAATTTTGGGGACATGCACTAAATACAACTGCACTCACTATAAATAGAGCTCCGTCTAAAGCTGTTGAAAAGACTCCATATGAGTTATGGTTTGGAAAGCCTCCAAAAGTGTATTTTCTTAAGATTTGGGGATGTGAAGTATACGTCAAACGATTAATTTCAGACAAACTTCATCCGAAATCTGACAAATGTATCTTTGTGGGCTATCCAAAGGAAACAAAGGGGTATTACTTCTACAATACATCTAAGAACAAGGTGTTTGTTGCTCGAGATGGTATCTTTTTGGAAAGAGATCACATTTCCAAAATGACAAGTGGGAGAAAAGTAGACCTCGAAGAAATTCGAGTCGAACAACAAACTCTAGAGAATGCTCAAGATGACATTCAGGATGAAACTCAGAGATCTTTAAAAGTTTCTGGTGAGAATCATGGACAATCTAGAGATGTAACCCCGCGTAGATCGCAGAGATATAGATCTCAACCGGAAAGGTACTTAGGTATTTTGACGAACGAGAGCTATGGCGTTCTATTACTTGAAAGTGATGAACCTGCGACTTACAAGAAAGCTATGACGAGCCCTAGCTCCAAGCTATGGCAAGAAGCCATGCAATCTGAATTAGACTCCATGTCTGAGAACCAAGTTTAGGATTTGGTCGATTTGCCAGATGGCTACCAAGCCATTGGAAGCAAATGGATTTTCAAACTGAAAAAGGAAAAGGATGGTAAAGGAAATAGTGCCCTTGGTCCAAGTATGCATATAATATTAAGTCTAATAAATGCGGTTCAGTATTAATTAACAAGATAATAATTCAGTGAGATCAAGTGAGCTGAATGCCTGACTAGAGGCCGCTTCAGTTCAAGTGGAATTAATTATATTAATCCACAGCTTACTCTTGACTGAACCCGTAGGGTCACACAAATAGTACGTAAACGGATCAAGTATTTAATGGCATTAAATACTCCATCTATGGATATTCGGAATCGACGGATCTTGGTTTCAGTGGGAGCTGAGATCGTCACAGGCAAGAAATGAATACTCCGGAAACGATGATATTGACGGAAACGGAAATATGGATCGTATCGGAAATATAAATATTATCCAAGTCGTAGATGTTGCCGGAAACGGAAACATGGTACGTATCGGAAAATATTATCGGAAATGGAAATATTGCCGGAATCGGAAATATTGCCGGAAACGGAAATATTGTCAGAATCGGAAATATTATCGGAATCGGAAAATAATTCCGGAAACGGAAATATTAAATATTTGTTCGAAACGGAAATTAATTCCGGAATCGGAAATATTAAATGTTGTTCGTATCGGAAATGAATTCCGGAATCGGGAATTTAATCGGAAGCGTATCGTACGAATTAGCATCGGACGAGGCCCGCTAGACGAAGGCCCAGCACGAAGCCAGGCCATCGCCCAGCGAGCCGCACGCAGCAACGCACGCCTCGACCAGGCCCAGCGCAAGGCCAAGCCCAGCCAAGGGCGCGCGCGCGCGCAGCACCGCACATGGGCTGTGCGCTTGTCGTGGGCCGCAAGGCCTGCGCGGGTGCACGACTTGTACGATGCGTGTGCGAGAAATCCTAATCCTATTAGGATTCGTGCGAAGATTAAAATCCTAATCCTATTAGATTTGCTTTGTTATTTAGAGTCCTAATAAAGTCCTAATTAACAAATCCACATCCTAGTAGGATTACAATTCCTTTTCCATACCTCTATATATAAGGGCCTAGGGTCATTATTTGTAAACACGATTCAAGTATTCAAAGTGATTTTTGATAGCAAAAATTCAGTCATATAATTGCCTACAGTAGCCGAAAATTCTAAGTACCTTAAGGGCGATTCTAGTTGGTCAAGCTTAAGGCGGATCTGGACGTGCTGTGGACTATCTACGGAGGGACGACACTTGGAGTCCTAAAGACTTGTTCTTGTTCGGTTCGGGCGCAGCTAGGGAGGGCACGCAACAAAGTGTATGCATCTAAACTATGCTAAATTATTATGTGTAAATAATATGCTTTCCTGGCTTTATGGTTTTTCCGCATGATTTATGTTTTGTCATATGAATCATAACCTAACAGTGGTATCACGAGCCTCTTATTATTTTCATAATCTAAATTGCATAAACATGGTTAAATATTACAAATTTGCAAGAATTAAAAGGGGTGATTAATTTTCGTAATTGTTAATTAATTGCAAATTGCGTTTATTTAATTATACGTACGCAGTTTTTCGGCAGTTTTTCGTTACGTATCCAAATCGAGTGATTTTTGTGTCCATTCCGCATGTAAAAGGCATTCTAAAATTTTGACAAAATTAGTATTTTTCGGCCGAACCCAGAATTCTCAAATTCGAAGCCTAACTATGACTTTTCGGAGGTTTTAGTTTTTCGAATGCAAAATTTCGTAAATTTAAGATGTTAAATTAAATATTTGCGATTCTTGTTGATAAATCTTGAATTTTTGATTGACCTACTGTATATGTTTAACAAGTTTGAATGCCTAGCCTTGTTAATTATGCAATCTAATTTGTAATTATGATTAATTTGTTGAAAATTGGAATAATTTAGAATTAATTTGATTTTCATAATTGGTTATAATTTAATTAGATACATATGATTAAAAACCACCATAAAAATTGTAAATTTATGTTAAATTTTAAATTTTTATGACCTAGACTTGAATCCATGTTAATCGGAAATCAATTAAATAATAAATTTTCGATTTTTCGCCCTAAAATTATGAAATTAATATTATTTATTAATTTGTCATTAATTTTGAATATAAATTTTTAATTTTTATGCGACTCGCTCATATAACTTGCACGCACAAAGCAATGGACGCTACGTGTTACCCTTAAGGGTTGTTGTATAGTGCGGGCATGCGACGACGAGCAGGGGAGCTCGTCGTCCATGCGGTACGAATGCAGCGAGCAAGGGCATGGTGCACGAGCACAAGGCAGCAGCCCTGCCTTGTGTCGTGGGCTGTGAGCAATGGGCGTGTGAGCAGGGGCGAGAGCAAGGCACGAGCATTCGCGTGTGGGCAGCAAGCGTGCTGCGCCACATCGTGCACTGCCTCGCGCAAGCATGCGGAGCCTCGCGCGCAGCGAGCGCAAGCTCGCGTGCCACGAGCGCTACGCACAGCGTCGATAGCTCGCGCGCAGCGAGCGCCAGCTCGCATACTGCTGCCTCGTGCGATGAGCGCAAGCTCGCGTGCGGGAAAGGCAGGCGCGCAGCGAGCGATGGCTCGCATGGATCGAGCGCTGGCAAGCGAGCGCAGCGAGCGATGGCTCGCGTACATCGAGCGCTGGCGCGCGCAGCGAGCACCAGCTCGCGTGTTCGATTGATGCCTTGCGATGGGGAGCAGCAGCGATGCGACGCAGCGCATGGGCTGCGCGCACATGGCCAGCGATGGCTGTGTGCGTGTGGCCCATGGGCGTGCGTTGCGTGGGGTTGTTGCGTTGCGATTAGATCGTTTTAAAATTTTAATTTGAAATTTTCAGTTTTCGTAATTTTAATTAATTTTAAAATTAATAATTTAAATTGTTTTCTTGGATTTTAATTTTGAATATTATAATTATAATAAATTTTATTTATTCTAATTATTTTACTAAAATTAAAATTATGAATTAATTTAAATACGACTGAAATTAAATTAAATTTATGGATTCAATTATAAATTTATATGAGCTTTAAATTTTAATTAAATTTGTATGTTTCCGGTTAGACTAGAAATACATTTTTATGTTTAAAATTAGTAAAGCATATGAATTTATTGGTTTAAGTGGGAGCCCTTTTAGTCATAAACTCTTGATTAGGTCTACAAATCCTTAAGGTTAAAACAACTTGATTAGAATTAATAAGGACTGAATAATTGGTAGATTATTGGTGCCCTTGATTAATTGCTGCAAATATTTACGTGATGCATAATGTGTTTTACTAACCAGCTATGTGGGCCATTCATGTTAATGAATGGGTGAATGGTATATATTGTATATTTACTGTTTTGCAGGTTATGAAGTGACTAGTATGGCCCAAATAGGATAGAAAATATGGTCTGCGTACCATTAATTTGAATGTAATTGGTCTAAAGTACCAAAGTTGTTTTTCAATTCAAATATGGTCTGCGTACCATCAAATAGTTGTAATTAGTTTTAATTATAGCTTATCCTATTTGAAGAAAATGGTGCCTCCCACGGAGATTTTCAAGACGGACTTTGAAGTTAAAGCTTCAAGATGAAGTCGGGCCATACTAGATCACATTTATCTTATGCATGTTTTAAGTTATTTACTGCTTTAAATATGTCTTAATTATGCATGAGATTGTGGCTTGATTATGTTGCATGATTAAGGATTTTAGTTCACTTAAAATCTAACCAACATAGTAAGAGCCTTAAGTTCCAAACTTAAAAATTGAGTTAAAAGGTGCCATGCCAAAATATACACTTGCTTGGATATCCTTTACATCAATCTAGTAATAGTTTTCGCTCAGCGAGGTGTTACTTATTGGTCCTAAAGGGGCAAGGTACACAAATAATTGTGAGTACATGTTAGTTTTGGTGAAACTCAACGATATAAGTAAGGAGTCCTTTTATGTCGTGGCAAAATCGATAGGTTTACCTAATAAGTTCTTAGACGTGCCTATCAACCAAGAATAGTTTCTAGACTATTAGCAAAAGGTTTTTGCTTACCTAAGATGTTTTAGAATTAAGTCGACAAACTGTGCTTAATTCTTCAATGGGTTTTAGGGTCTTGGAATCATTTTATTCACACCTGCCGGAACACATAATTCAAATAAAATGCTAATGACTTGTTTAAATTGCATGATTGCTTTCATTTTCAAATTATTATTCATGATAAATGTTTAGACTTTGCATGCTTCAATGTATGTTTTAATTATTGTTTATAATTAAATATCTTGCACTGCAATAAATCCTTTTAGAAAGGTAACAGTAAATTTCCTCGATTGGTAGTGAATCCAAGAACGATTCACGGAAATGAGAGAAACTGAGCAATTTAAAATGTACGTTTCTTATATCGACTTTTATGGTTGTTTTCGAGTATCAAAGTCGAATGGCAAACCGATTGGTGCTTGTGAATTCAAAATACAATGTAGTTTTGAGATCATAAAGCATTGAGTTTAAACGCTCAGCTTTTCCAATGGTTAACAACCTAAAATCCTTTTCCCATTTAATTCTCGAATGAGTCTAGTTCCTAGACATTCGAATAGATCTATGCTTAGAGAACTTTAGAAGCTTCTAGTAAGATCATCTAGTTGAAACAAAATATTCAACATAAATTAAAATGGTAAAGAACCTTGTTGGTGACATTGGACATGTCTAACAAAGTATAAAAGTCAACACTAAAGAATTCAATTCTTAAGACTATAAGAAAGGGTACATTAAATAGGAAAACAAAGGAACATATGACAGGAATTTACAATTCCGTTTCTACCTATAAGTTTATGTTTAAAGAGAAGTGACCTAGGAATCAAACTTCCTTGGTATCATATACCGCTTGAGGTTCTTACTTCGGTAATAACTCAAATAATGGAAGCTAGGCTACACTAATGGCCTACAAGTGAAAAATGAAGCATGGCAATGCTACATTAGTTGTAGGGTCATCTAGTTTGTTTTAAGTCCTTCAAGGCTGGAACTTAATGGCTATTTTGTTCCATAATCAGCATACCTAAATTTCTGTTTCAAACACAGAAAGACTCACATTCAAGAAAACAAAAACAATGTTTGTTTGTTTATTTGAATGAAATGGTCAATTACGGGTTGAGTCAATATGCTTGATTAAAACAAACAACTCTTTAACAATAAAACTTTACTAGGTTCAAATCAACCCCTTGATTTGAGTTCCACTAATCTTTGGCATTGTTTCTTAGACCATATCAACAAGTTAACATTCAAAAGCTCTATTTTGATGGACTTTTGAAAGTTGATTGATTTCTAGATAAATTTAAGACAACTAGTCTTACTTGTTGAAAGTAACAAAGAATATGAACTATTGTTAGAACGCCTAGACGATAGAGTTCAAAGCTAAAGAAAGGTTTTATGACTTTATTATTTCACATGGATTTGAGTGAATATAGGTTTATTTACTCAAATGTGATATAAGTTGAATCTGTTTGGCTAGTTCAAAGATTCAGAAGTATAAAATCCACTTGGCAAGAAATCATAAAGATCTAGGTTAGATCATGTTGATGATTACTTGAGACCAAATATGATCATCAATGATTGTGTGTTGTAATTTCACAATCTAGGTCCATAAGATATGGCATATCTTAGTTGGAATAATCGAAGTCAATTAGTACTTGATTCGATCAATGATGGATCATAAAGACTTTTCCTATAATTTCTAAAACAAAATGCTCAACTACCACCAAACTAAACCAAATTCGTCAAAGCTATTGAAAAGTAATTTCAGAATATCTTTTCATAATATATCTAAAGAGTTCCTAAACTCAGTGGGAGCTTAGTGTTTGTTATTCAACAAACTAAGGCCCAAGTATAGATATATGTTTCATTGTGATTTATTCAAATGAGACACAAGGGTATTGTTTCTACCACGAATTTTTGAGAACATAATGTTTGTTTGCTCGAAATGATGTCCTTTTGGAGATTCGTTTCCAAAATGACAAGTGGGAGAAAATAGACCTCGAAAGTCTTCGAGGCGAACAACAAACATAGACGGACATTCCGGAGGATTTTCGAAGTTCTTTAGAAAATCCGAACACGTATTCTTTAAGGACTTTAGAAGTGGCTTTAAAGAATAGACATCTCTTAGAAGACTTTACAAGTGCTTCAAGGAGAACAGAATATTCAAAGGACTCTCAAAGTGCCTGTTGATATTCTATTGTTTGATACCCAAGTAGGCATAGAGTTCAGGTCAATGAAACTATGAGATTCTTCTATTAATAGTGAAGAAACCTACAACTTGCAGTCAAACTATTAATGAGTTTGTGACCTGTAAGAAAGCTATGACGAAACCCAGATTCCCTAAAATGGTTAGAGGCCATATATAGACTCAAATGTTTTAGATGGTTAAAGGCCATAAAACATAACCAATGTTTTGATGACAAAATTGAAATTTTGTTGATTTGCAAGAATAGTTTCACACCTATTGGTTGCAAGTTTGTTTTAAGGATAAAAACCATCAAACATGGAATTGTGTTCACACACAAAGCTAGATTAGTTGCTAAAGGTTACAAGCAAATTCATGGCATGGATTGTGTTGAAACCTCATGCATAATCGTGATGCTCAAGTCTATAACTCAAGCAATGATTGCATATTGGTACATATGACAATTGGATGACAAAACGTATTCCTCAATCAAATGTTGGAAGAAAACTATGTACATGGCATGTCATAGGATTTGTGGATCCAAATAAATGCTTGAAAAGGAATGCTAACTTATGAAATCTAAGTACAGATTTAAGCAAGCAATTGGGAATTGGAACTGTATTTTAGTGAAGCTAATAAGCATTTTAGTTTCATAAAATATACATGATTCTTATAGATATATAAGAAGTTTAGTGGGAGTACGTAAAACTTATTTGGTCCTATGTGTATCACACATATATCTCTATTGTGAAATAACATTCAAATGCTAATGACTTAGGTTTGAAATTATTCATCAATGATGGACCAAGGCGAAACTTAGTACATACTGGGTATTAAGATCTATTTACAAAGATCATTATGATATTGTTTAGTAATGGCATTTACTAAATCAAACACGAAAGACTCCATTGGAGATATTCGATCCATATGAATAAATATAAATAATGAATGTTTGAACTATGTATAAGCATTTACTAAGTTAAACATCAAAGAATCTAATGAGATTCTTCACCTATATTATATGTCAAAGAATTTAGTTGGATTCAGTATCTACTGTAACTGAATGAGCTAAAGTTACATGAATAGAATTCAATTGGGAATTATTCTGCAAAAGAATTTATCATGTATATAATATAATATGAGGATCGCCAAAAACGTATCGTATGACTTTAGGCATGACGAACATATACCAATCTCTATTGATCTAAGTGAAGATCAACTAGATTGAGATCAAGAACACTTATGGTACTTGAAAAGGTACATAGGAACAGTTCTTGATTCAAGGAAATAAAGATATGCTAAATATTGATGCTACACGCATAAACACTGGCAAAGGATCAAGCAAGATCCTTTGGAGTTAACCATTGACAAGGACGAGCTAAAGAGCATCGTGTTTTGAAATGGCAACATGGATTGAAGACCATGAGTTGTTGCGTGGGAAATTAAAATAATAATTTCTATGTTCTAAGATATAGTTGGAGAGTCTTCCACATATCTGTGAACTGCTTGGATAAGTAGATCCAAACAAAGCATCACTAGCAACCTATACAGTTGAAGTAAAAGTAATTATTGCCTAAAGAAGCAATAAAATAGAGTTGTTTATATGAGTTCTTCATTGAACTTGGGAAGATCACATGTCTGTTGACTTAATGGTTCTTCATTGCAAAATGCGTAGAACCACTAATGTAGCAAGAAAGACTAGATCACAAAATAAACATACTCAAAAGATCTTATCATCATATCTCGAAGAACATTCGATGAAAAGGATGTTAAGATTGGCAAAGCGTGATAACTAAACCTATGCAACAAGTGAGAAGCAACACTCACGTTGTAGCACTGGAAATCAAGCATAGCTTTGAATTCCATGAAATGTTTTAAAGATGGGTTTGAGGCCCATGGTTGTAAAACATCAGGGTTAAACATTTATCATATATGAAATGTATTTTCATATTCCATTTAATCTTGGTTTAGTATTAAATGATGAGTCCCTTCAATTTGACGATATATTCAAGATAGACTGTCAGGACCAGTCCTGTGACTAAGAAATGTCTATCAAGTGAACTTGAATGTCAAAGGTTGAAAATGGTCCCTAGTCGGAGTTTTCTATAAAATTGGACGCATAGAAAACGTTAGACGATTAGAATGCAAGATGACTAGTAGTTCTGTTTCTTGAACTATGTGGACATGGCAATGTCATAATCATTTGCATAGATACTTACTTTGGGAAGACTAGTATCGGACAAGACCTATGAAACTTTACTGTAAGAGATGAAAATCTGTCATAAGTAAATTTCATTAAAATTATTAGACACTAAATCCTCAATACCTGAGTGATTTGAGATTACTTGTTTGAGAACTGGTTGCTTTGACGTTGACCAACCGTCGTACCGTAAAAGGAGGCTATAAAGGCAACGCTCAGGTAATCACCTATCAAACGAAGTCTAATCTCAAGATCGCAAGATTGGGATTGTCCTCCCATAAATCGGGATGAGATGCTTAAAAGTTGTACAAGGCCACTCGGAGAGCTAGAAACTGTGAAATGCATGGCCGTGCTCGGATGAATCATAGGCTATGATTATCTGTTTATTTGATCAGTTGAACTCTGAAACCGAGGAACACCTCTGGACATAATAAGGATGACAATTCTTACCTTATGTTCAAGAGCAAGCATCGAGCGACAAAGGAATTAGAAAATGCACACTTGTCCCTAAGGACAAGTGGGAGACTGAAGGAAATAGTGCCCTTGGTCCAAGTATGCATATAATATTAAGTCTAATAAATGCGGTTCAGTATTAATTAACAAGTTAATAATTCAGTGAGATCAAGTGAGCTGAATGCCTGACTAGAGGCTGCTTCAGTTCAAGTGGAATTAATTATATTAATCCACAGCTTACTCTTGACTGAACCCATAGGGTCACACAAATAGTACGTAAACGGATCAAGTATTTAATGGCATTAAATACTCCATCTATGGATATTCGGAATCGACGGATCTTGGTTTCAGTGGGAGCTGAGATCGTCACAGGCAAGAAATGAATACTCCGGAAACGATGATATTGCCGGAAACGGAAATATGGATCGTATCGGAAATATAAATATTATCCAAGTCGTAGATGTTGCCGGAAACGGAAACATGGTACGTATCGGAAAATATTATCGGAAATGGAAATATTGCCGGAAACAGAAATATTGTCAGAATCGGAAATATTATCGGAATCAGAAAATAATTCCGGAAACGGAAATATTAAATATTTGTTCGAAACGGAAATTAATTTCGGAATCGGAAATATTAAATGTTGTTCGTATCGGAAATGAATTCCGGAATCGGGAATTTAATCGGAAGCGTATCGTACGAATTAGCATCGGACGAGGCCCGCTAGAAGAAGGCCCAGCACGAAGCCAGGCCATCGCCCAGCGAGCCGCACGCAGCAACGCACGCCTCGACCAGGCCCAGCGCAAGGCCAGGCCCAGCCAAGGGCGCGCGCGCGCGCAGCACCGCACATGGGCTGTGCGCTTGTCGTGGGCCGCAAGGCCTGCGCGGGTGCACGGCTTGTACGATGCGTGTGCGGGAAATCCTAATCCTATTAGGATTCGTGCGAAGATTAAAATCCTAATCCTATTAGATTTGCTTTGTTATTTAGAGTCCTAATAAAGTTCTAATTAACAAATCCACATCCTAGTAGGATTACAATTCCTTTTCCATACCTCTATAAATAAGGTCCTAGGGTCATTATTTGTAAACACGATTCAAGTATTCAAAGTGATTTTTGAGAGCAAAAATTCAGTCGTATAATTGCCTACAGTAGCCGAAAATTCTAAGTACCTTAAGGGCGATTCTAGTTGGTCAAGCTTAAGGCGGATCCGGACGTGCTGTGGACTATCTATGGAGGGACGACACTTGGAGTCCTAAAGACTTGTTCTTGTTCGGTTCGGGCGCAGCTAGGGAGGGCACGCAACAAAGTGTATGCATCTAAACTATGCTAAATGATTATGTGTAAATAATATGCTTTCCTGGCTTTATGGTTTTTCCGCATGATTTATGTTTTGTCATATGAATCATAACCTAACAGATGGAAAACTTGAAGTTTTCAAAGCTAGATTGGTTGCAAAAGGTTACAGGCAAGTCCACGGAGTGGATTACGATGAAACCTTTTCACCAGTTGCAATGCTAAAGTCCATTCGAATAACGTTAGCAATCGCTGCATATTACGATTACGAAATATGGTAGATGGATGTCAAAACTGCTTTCTTAAACGGCGTTTTAACAGAAACTATGTTTATGACACAGCCTGAGGGTTTTGAGGATCCAAAGAATGCTAAACAGGTATGCAATCTAAAGAAATCAATCTACAGATTGAAGTAGGCATCAAGGAGCTGGAATATACGTTTTGATGAAGCAGTCAGTGACTTTGGTTTCATCAAGAACGCAGACGAATCTTGTGTATACAAGAAGGTCAGTGGGAGCAAAATTTCTTTTCTAGTATTATATGTCGACGACATATTACTTATCGGAAATGACATTCCCATGTTGAACTCTGCTAAGATTTTGCTTGGGAAATGTTTTTCGATGAAGGATCTAGGAGAAGCACAATACATATTGGGCATCAAGATTTACAGAGATAGATCTAAAAAGATGATTGGACTTAGTGAAAGCACTTATATCAATAAGGTGCTTGAAAGGTTCAAGATGGAAGACTCCAAGCGAGGCTACCTACCCATGTCTCATGGAATAACTCTAAGCAAGACTCGGTGCCCAAAAACACTTGATGAGCGTAGACGAATGAATGGGATTCCGTATGCATCATTGATTGGTTCAATAATGTATGCTATGATATGTACAAGCCCGGATGTTGCGTACACACTCAGTGCTACGAGCAGATACCAGTCAGACCCAGGAGAGGCACATTGGACTGCTGCCAAGAACATTCTGAAGTACCTGAAAAGGCACAAAGATGACTTCCTGGTCTATGGTGGAGATGATGAATTAATTGTTAAAGGCTATACGGACGCAAGTTTCCAAACCGACAAAGATGATTTCAGATCACAGTCTGGGTTTGTCTTCTGCCTCAACGTAGGTGCAGTAAGCTGGAAAAGTGCTAAGCAAAGCACCATTGCGGACTCTACAACTGAAGCGGAGTACATTGATGCACATGAAACATCAAAGGAAGCTATATGGCTAAGGAAGTTCATAGGTGAACTTGGTGTAGTCCCCTCCATTAAAGGACCAATAGCTCTGTATTGTGATAATAATGGAGCTATTGCACAGGCAAAGGAGCATAGACACCACCAGAGAGTCAAGCATGTACTTCGTAGATTTCACCTTCTACGTACGAGAGTTCGTTGAAAGAAAAGAAGTCGAGATAAACAAGATTGGAACTGATGACAACATCTCATATCCATTAACTAAACCTCTGCCGCAGGTGAAGCACAACTCGCACACTGCAGCTATGGGAATCAAGCATGTTGGAGAATGGCTTTGATGTCCTTATTTAATGTTTTAAAGTTTTAGAGTTTAAATACTTAGTAAAACATTATTGGTTAACCTTCACATTAATGAATAGAATTCATTTTTCCATTTAATTTGTGGTTTATTAAATGATGAGTCCCTTCAATTTGACGATATATTCAAGATAGACTGTCAGGACCAGTCCTGTGACTAAGAAATGTCTATCAAGTGAACTTGGATGTCAAAAGTTGAAAATGGTCCCTGGTTTGAGTTTTCTATATAGATGGACGCATAGAAAATATTAGACGACTAGAATGCAAGATGACTAGTAGCTCTGTTTCTTGAACTATGTGGACATGGCAATGTCGTAATCATTTGCATAGATACTTACTTTGGGAAGACTAGTATCGGACAGACCTATGAAACTTTACTATAAGAGATGAAAATCTGTCATAAGTAAATTTCATTAAAATTATTAGACACTAATCCTCAATACCTGAGTGATTTGAGATTACTTGTTTGAGAACTGCTTACTTTGACGTTGTCAACCGTCGCACCGTAAAAGGAGGCTATAAAGGCAACACTCGGGTAATCACCTATCAAACGAAGTCTAATCTCAAGATCGCAAGATTGGGATTGTCCTCCCATAAATTGGGATGAGATGCTTAAAAGTTGTACAAGGCCACTCGGAGAGCTAGAAACTGTGAAATGCATGGCCGTGCTCGGATGAATCATAGGCTATGATTATCTGTTTATTTGATCAGTTGAACTCTGAAACCGAGAAACACCTCTGGACGTAATAAGGATGATAACTCTTACCTTATGTTCAAGAGCAAGCATCGAGCGACAAAGGAATTAGGAAATGCACACTTGTCCCTAAGGACAAGTGGGAGACTGAAGGAAATAATGCCCTTGGTCCAAATATGCATTTAATGATAAGTCTAATAAATGCGGTTCAGTATTAATTAACAAGTTAATAATTCAGTGAGATCAAGTGAACTGAATGTCTAGCTAGAGGCCGCTTCAGTTCAAGTGGAATTAATGATATTAATTCACATCTTACTCTTGACTGAACCCGTAGGGTCACACAAATAGTACGTAAACAGATCAAGTATTTAATGACATTAAATACTCCATCTATGGATATTCGGAATCGACGGATCTTGGTTTCAGTGGGAGTTGAGATCGTCAAAGGCAAGCAAGTGAATACTCCGGAAACGATGATATTGCCGGAAACGGAAATATGGATCGTATCGGAAATATAATTATTATCCAAGTCGTAGATGTTGCCAGAAACGGAAACATGGTACGTATCGGAAAATATTATTGGAAATGGAAATATTGCCGGAATCTGAAATATTGCCGGAAACGGAAATATTGTCAGAATCGGAAATATTATCGAAATCGGAAAATAATTCCGGAAACGGAAATATTAAATATTTGTTCGAAACGGAAATTTATTCCGGAATCGGAAATATTAAATATTGTTCGTATCGGAAATGAATTCCGGAATCGAGAATTTAGTCAGAAGCGTATCGTACGAATTAGCATCGGACGAGGCCTGCCAGACGAAGGCCCAGCACGAAGCCGGGCCATCGCCCAACAAGCCGAAGCACAACAAACACACGCCAGGCACGCCAGGCCCAATGCAAGGCTAGGCCCAGCAAAGGCCAAGGCGCGCGCGCGGGCTGATGCTCGTGGGCTACGAGCAGCTCCAGCTCGTGTGGGCCGCAAGGCCTGCGCGGGTTTGTGCGATGCTCGTGCTCGTGCAACGCTTGTGTTTCAATACAAATCCTAAAGCTAAGGGAATTTGTTCTATGATTAAATCCTAATCCTAATAAAGATAGAATTTGATTAATAGAGTTTTAATAAGATTCTAATTAAATAAATTAGTATCCTAATAGGATTCCAGGTCCTTTTCCATAACTCTATAAATAGGTGCCTAGGGTCACATATTTACATAGAGAATTGAAGTATTCAAAGGTAAGATTTTCAAGCAAAAATCAGCCACAAACACTTGCCCTATTAGCCGAAATTTATAGTACCTTAAGGGCGATCCTAGTTGGTCAAGCTTAAGGCGGATCCGGACGTGCTGTGGACTATCTACGGAGGGACGACACTTGGAGTCCTAAAGACTTGTTCTTGTTCGGTTAGGGTGCAGCAAGGGAGGGCACGCTACAAAGTGTATGCATCTGAATTATGCTAAATGATTATGTGTAAATAATATGTTTCCTGGCTTTATGGTTTTTCCGCATGATTTATGTTTATTCATATGTATCATAACCTAACATCATACTACCGTCCTTCTTCTTCACAAACAAGACTGGCGCTCCCCAAGGCGATGCACTTGGTCTGATATAGCCTTTCCCTAGCAATTCCTCAAGTTGACCTTTTAACTCGCTCATTTCTGCTGGAGCCATCCGGTATGGGGCTTTCGAGATAGGTGCAGTTCCGGGTGCTAAATCTATGGTAAAATCGATTGGTCGATTGGGCGGCATTCCCGGGATCTCTTCTGGAAACACATCCAGGAACTCACTCACCACTGCAATATCCCCTGGTTGCTCTTTCATTATATGGTCTAGGTCTCTTACGTTGCATAAGAAAACAGGGTTCCCTTTGTGTATTAACTTCACGAACTCCATTGCCGTGACGATTCCTACACTCCTAGGCTTCCCAAAACGGCGATAAGATACCACTTTTCCTAGACTAGACTTCAAATGAATCTTCTGCTTCTCACAATCAATCTTAGCTTTGAACATGGCCAACCAGTCCATTCCCAAAATTACATCTAAATCTCCTAACTCAAACTCAATTAGGCTAGACAAGAATATGGTCTTGGCTATGGTCAAAGGTACATTCCTATGGATCTTAGTGCATTTCACGATCTCACCGGTTGGTATCACTATGGGTACTTCGATCTCTTCAGGTTCTTTCAATCCTAACTTCTCTAAGATACCCTTTGATATAAATGAATAAGTCGCACCAGAATCAAATAGTACTTTAACTAAAATGGAGTTAATAGAAAAAGTACCAGCTATGACGTCAGACGAGTTTTCGGCTTCCTGCCTAGTGATCACATTCAGCTTTCCTTGGGCAACTCCCTTGTTATAGCCACCTCCATTGGCATTTCCGTTGGCATTTCGGTTCCCATTCTGCTGATAGTTCCCTCCGGGCTTTCCATTACCCTGGCCATTATTGCCATTGTTGCCATTCTAGTTACCCCTTTGGTTTCCACCATTGTTCCCTCCATTTCGGTTTTGGTTATTCCGATTGTTGTTCTGGCGGTTGCCTTGGTTGACTTGTTGGGTTTCCCATTCTTGGCCCAACACTCAAATTCTCTATGGCCTAGCTTCTCGCAAAACCTACAGACAACTTGGTTTCCATTACAGTCTCGACCTGGGTGATTAGTATGGCAACGTCTACACTCGTAGACTCTCGTTCTATTCCCTGCAGACTGATTCTTATCTCCATTGTTATTGTGGAAATTGTCCCTGTTTTCTCCCTGGTTTCCCTTGCAGCGGAAATGGTTGTTTCCTTTGTTTTTCTTAAAGTTCCCCTGATTCTTCTAGCCACCACCTTGGTTATGGTTACCAACATCCTTCCTCTTTTCACCAATTCCATTTTTCCTTTGCTGCAGGCCATACAAATGGGCAGCTTTTCCATATAGGGTGTCAAGAGATGTAAAGGTCTCTCTAGCAAGCATCATTTGCAAATCCATAGTCAATCCGCTCTCAAATATTTGGGCTCTAAGCTCCTCCGTTGCCACCACTTCTGGTGCAAATCTAGACAACTCTATAAACTTAGAATAGTACTCTGTCACAGACATACCATCCATTTTCAACTCGATGAACTCTTGAGCTTTCTGCTTCTTCAAGTATGGTGGGTAAAACTTGTTCCTTAAGGCTACCTTGAATGATTCCCATCCAAATCTAGGTGTATCTCTCAAAGCATTCTCACACCTCTGCCACCACAAATCAGCTTCTCCCCTAAGGTAATAAACAACACTATTAACCCTAAGGTCTTCTAGGCAATTGACAGCTACGATAAGCTTATCGAACTCCCTTAGCCAGTTCTCAAGTACAGTTGGGTTTATCTCCCCTTGATACAAAGGAGGCTTACTTTGGGCGACCTTCTTCAACATCTCACCAGTTGGATCAACTCCCTGGTTATTCCTATTTTATGCTAAGTTCTGCACTACTTCAGCTAGTTGCCTACCCACATCGACAATTCCTTGGGTAGTCATTTCCCTTCTCCTGAATAAAACAAAAGACTAACTTTAACAACTGACTTTGGACACTGCCTTACTAAAACATTGCACTAACTAGCCATTCAATTAATACACATACACGAAAATTTTCGGACCCTAAGCAGGATAGGCGCCTATTATGGGCCGCTTTTCCCCTTAGTCCGCATCACAAAGTTCAAGTGGTGAAAATTGAACCACCTTGCACGTATAATTTCATTGAAGAAATACATGAAATTGTTTTGCGATAATCGCTCAAAGAGAACATAAACTTAGAATTAGAGGTAAAAAAAAGAATTCTAAACTTTATTACTTCAATGGGAAAATAATACATCATTTGGGTCGTACTTTATTCGGAAAACCACAAAACTGAACTACTAAAACCATAAATAGTAGTTTCCTACTTTATTGCTTCACTAAAATTTTAGCACTAGATATTACATTAGAAAAGTCTTTTAGAATGCTACTCTACTATCCAACCACCTCTACAAACTGGTGAAGAGTGCTCATGGTCTTCAAAGTCATCAAAGTCTTCCTCTGGATCAGACTCATACTTCATATTCTCATTATTCTGTTGTAGTACACTGTTCACTTCATCATTGTTGGTTTTCTGTGTCACTGGAGATCTCAATAGTAGGCTCAGGAATGATAGGATTAGGGTTTTCAATCTCAACAACATCATCATCACTATCCTCATCCATCTGAGTTTCTGTATCATGATCTAATCCTGTAAGGTTGATGTTTTCCACTGTCTTACCATCATCAAAACATTCCTCCGCAAGATCTATAATCGTGGTCATAATCTCCAAATCATATCTCCATCTACCATCTGGAGTACCATACTTGTAGTAATTAGGAATGTCGTTTTCCATAGCATATCACGAAATCGGTTCTTAAGCTCTATGTATGGGTTCTTGGAAGGTAAGCAATGAATAACCATTTCGGCCATAACATCTTTCTTCCTTAGTTCAGGTAGGTTCTTCACAGTAGCAAAATAGTTGCAAGCAAATTCGATCTTCTTCACATAAATGTGTGGGGTTTCACAATCTAGCTTCTCTAGGTTTCCTAGATTTGCGTACTTTGAAATCAACATCTTAATCCTGAAAGTTAACAACTACAAAGTCTTACTAAAGTGTTCCAAAAACAAAGTAAGTTCGTTGAGCCATACGATTTCAATGCACAAGTACATGCTTAATCATGAATCGTGATGCAATTAATCACATAAAGCAAAACAAGTCATGATCAAACTTTAATTAAAAGATCACAAAATCAAGGCATAATCACACAAACACTTGATTAGCAATGCATACTTAACTTAAACACATACTTAGTCTAATTATACCCTTCTTAATCTACCCTTTCCTCACTTAGAGTAATTAAAAATTTTCAAAATTAATTTAAATAAATAACTTCAAATATTCACGAAATTATTAAAATTAAAATCGAAAATTTAAAATAATTAATCGAATAATTTTATTAATTAATTCGATTATTTTCGAAAATAATTAAAAATAAAATAATAAATAATTAATTCGAAAAAATCCGAAAATACAATCAAAGTTATTTTTTTTTTTTTTTTTTGAAAAATCCGAAAATAATTCGGAAATTCGAAAAAAATTTATTTCGAATTTAATAAACTCGAATGGTTAAATAAAATTAATAATTTTCAAATACTTGAAATAATTGGTATTTGGCTTTTGAAAATTTTGAGTACTCAAAAACAACCTTTTAACTTTAGGAAAATAGTTTTCGAAAAAAATCCTAAAGTTCCGCAATCGTAGTTTAAGGATTTACCACTTCGCACTATTAATTAATGCAAAGCAGCTCTCAAACTAGAGCTCTGCAAATACCACTTTGTAACACCCTAATAATTCCTTGCTTTTTATAAAACATTTTCCGACTTAAAACACAGGAATTACCAGGATATTACCGCCACCGTGATAACGGCTAAGGCTATTTACCAGAATTACACAGCGGAATTTGAAGGAAATAGTGCCCTTGGTCCAAGTATGCATATAATATTAAGTCTAATGAATGTGGTTCAGTATTAATTAAACAAGTTAATAATTCAGTGAGATCAAGTGAGCTGAATGCCTGACTAGAGGCCGCTTCAGTTCAAGTGGAATTAATTATATTAATCCACAGCTTACTCTTGACTGAACCCGTAGGGTCACACAAATAGTACGTAAACGGATCAAGTATTTAATGGCATTAAATACTCCATCTATGGATATTCGGAATCGACGGATCTTGGTTTCAGTGGGAGCTGAGATCGTCACAGGCAAGAAATGAATACTCCGGAAACGATGATATTTCCGGAAACGGAAATATGGATCGTATCAGAAATATAAATATTATCCAAGTCGTAGATGTTGCCGGAAACGGAAACATGGTACGTATCGGAAAATATTATCGGAAATGGAAATATTGCCGGAATCGGAAATATTGCCGGAAACGGAAATATTGTCAGAATCGGAAATATTATCGGAATCGGAAAATAATTCCGGAAACGGAAATATTAAATATTTGTTCGAAACGGAAATTAATTCCGGAATCGAAAATATTAAATATTGTTCGCATCGGAAATAAATTCCGGAATCGGGAATTTTATCGGAAGCGTATCGTACGAATTAACATCGGACGAGGCCTGCCAGATGAAGGCCCAGCACGAAGCCGGGCCATCGCCCAGCAAGCCATACGCGCCACACGAACAGCAAAGGCCACGCCAGGCCCAGCAGGCCATGGCAGCGCGCGCAATGCGCGAAGTGGGCTGCAGCTCGCGTGGGCTTGTAGCTCGCGTGGGCCGAGCGGCCGTGTGGGCTGTGCGCGGGCATGGCCTGCACGCTTGCGGGTCATGCTCGTGTAGTGTTTGTGTTCACATACGAAACCTAAAAAGTATATGATTTGTTTAATGATTAAATTCTTAATCCTAAAAGATAAATTAATTAAATAGGAATTCTATTAGGATTCTAATTTAATTAATTCGTATCCTAGTATGATTCGATTACTTATTCCATGGTCTATAAATATGAGTTAAGGGCTCATAATTTACATCGAGTATTCAAGGATTCAAGGTGATTTTTGAGAGCAAAAATCAGTCACACATTTGCCTACAAGTTGCCGAAAATTCCAAGTACCTTAAGGGCGATTCTAGTTGATCAAGCTTAAGGCGGATCCGGACGTGCTGTGGACTATCTACGGAGAGACGACACTTGGAGTCCTAAAGACTTGTTCTTGTTCGGTTCGGGCGCAGCTAGGGAGGGCACGCAACAAAGTGTATGCATCTAAGCTATGCTAAATGATTATGTGTAAATAATATGCTTTCCTGGCTTTATGGTTTTTCCGCATGATTTATGTTTTGTCATATGAATAATAACCTAACAGTGGTATCACGAGCCTCTTATTATTTTCATAATCTAAATTGCATAAACATGGTTAAATATTACAAATTTGCAAGAATTAAAAGGGGTGATTAATTTTCGTAATTGTTAATTAATTGTAAATTGCGTTTATTTAATTATATGTACGCAGTTTTTCGGCAGTTTCTTCGTTACTCATCCAAAACGAGTGATTTTTGTGTCAATTCCGCATGTAAAAGACATTCTAAAATCTTGACAAAAAAGTTATTTTTCGGCCGAACCCAGAATTCCCAAATTCGAAGCCTAACGATGACTTTTCAGAGGTTTTAGTTTTTCGAACACAAAAGTTTGTAAATTTAAGATGTTAAATTAAATATTCGCGATTCTTGTTGATAAATCTTGAATTTTTGATTGACCTACTGTATATGTTTAACAAGTTTAAATGCCTAACCTTGTTAATTATGCAATCTAATTTGTAATTATGATTAATTTGTTGAAATTCGAATAATTTAGAATTGATTTGATTTTCATAATTAATTAATAATTTAATTAGATACCTATGATTAAAAACTACCGTAAAAATTGTTAATTTGTGTTAAATTTTAAATTTTTATGACCTAGATTTGAATCCATGTTAATCGGAAATTATTTAATTAATAAATTTTCGATTTTTCGCCCTAAAATTATGAAATTAATATGATTTATTAATTTGTCATTAAGTTTGAAAATAAAAGTTTTAATTTTTATGCAATTCGCTCATAAAACTTGCACGCACAAAGCAATGGACGCTACGTGTTACCCTTAAGGGGTGTTGTATAGTGCGGGCATGCGACGACGAGCAAGGGAGCTCGTCGCCCATGCGGTACGAATGCAGCGAGCAAGGCAATGGTGCGTGAGCACAAGGCAGTAGCCATGCCTTGTGTCGTTTTCTATGCGCGATGGGCGAGTGGGCAAGGGCGAGAGGTGTGAGGGTCGAAAAAGCGCGAGGCTAATGCGTGACCTCGTCCCTCGTGGGTGTGACGATTCTTTTTTATTCAATCAAGTGTAATTGGATTTCCTGTGAGTTTACACCCAATTAACTAGTAATATAGGAGTCGCCATTCAGTTTTTAACAACAATGAGAAAAACTGACAAAACCCGGTTATCGTGACATAAAGGGAGTGCAATTATGTTTGACCACGACGGCCGTAGGTTCTCTTGTGATCCCTGGTGTGGGGATCTCTCAACATACACCCGCAAGGTAGAGATTGAGGGTTCGGGGGACTGTAACTACCGAGAGGAGTACTTCGCTCGTCGATAACTCCAGAGGCAGGATATCCTTACTAGCTCAGCATAAATAATTAAAGGGACATGCGTTAACTATTAAACTAATCTGAGTTGATTTTAGCAATATGCAACATATAATACTAGATCGATCGTGATTATCTGATTTAAATAGTATTAAGGGACCTAGCATGATAATCCGATTTCCCAAAAATATTATATTTGTTAGGCGTGATAGAACAATCAGATTTAGTTAGTTTAACAGTTCATAAAAAGGGCGAGGAAAGCAATTAAATCATCAAAAAGGGACACGTTACGACGCACCCTTGAGAGGTGCGTCACGGTTCTCATAAAACTAACCACTTTGACTTTGCTATTTCTCCTTTTTATTTAACGAATCTCAATTATGGGATAGGATACGTTCTGTTCGATTTATGGATCGATTGCGACAGAACGCGTGAACAGTTTCGCAGCGTGAGGCTTAGGCTAAGGGTTGGAGTCAACACTCAGAATATAATTGTGTGTTGTGTGTCCGTTTCACGTCGAATTTGGGGATGTATTTATAGGGAAGAGTTCGTGGAAAGATAGAATTGCAGAGTTCTAATCCACAAAGAATTAGGAAAAAACACGTACCCAGGTATTTTCAGCGCCCAGGCCTGGGCGCCGAATATTTCGGCGCCCAGAGCCAGGCTTTGAAAATAGGGTCTGGGCTGTTTTCTTAGTCAGATTCGAATTTGTGAAATCCGTAGAGTTTGAGACTTAATCGAGTCTTTTAGTGCGTATCAATTTCATGACGGAATGCGTTTGGGCCCGTTACGAACTCTAGGCTCGTTAGGATTTTAATTAATACGTAACTCTTATTTCCGAATCATATTAGGAATAGGATTCTCACAGTTTCTATCTCATTTAGGATTTATGTTGGGGTGCAACGCCTAATTCTGACAGGTTTCTATCTTTTATGACTTGCCACTTTTAACAGCTGCCCATTACGGCAGTTACTATTTTTAGCAGGTTTCCATAAATAGCAGGTTTCGGGTGAAATGAAAAGGGGAATTGAGATTCGCTTATTTTATAGGAGATGCGTTGTCAAGTGGAGATTTATGCTTTCATCATCGAACCTTTCCCTTTCGGGAATGGGGACAAAAGTAGGTGTCTACAGTTATCCCCCACTTTGACTGAGTCTTGGAGTAAGACGATGGTCAAAGTACTAGACGGAGTGCGTCACACAAGCCATGGTGTATGTGACCTGTTTTGCGAGGGTCTCACGAGCCCCCGAGTGATAACATTTGACTTAAGGGTCATCACTTGAAATGTCGACATATCCCTCACGTGTCATTGGGATTAGTCAACTGATAGTATAGAAACTTCCTCACTTTGTCATTGGAAGGATCTAAAGGTGCGTAGAAACTCCCTCACTTTGTCATTGGGAGTTGCTACAGATGTTTTTGAAATCAAAGCTATAAAGTGTAATTTGGCCTGGCCAAGCCCAACCACGAGGTAAAAATGTTTTTAAAGATTCTCATTTTCAGGGCTAGCTAAACGAGAAAACCCCCTTGTTTTTATGGGACGTAAAACGAAGGAAAATCCAGCACATCGCTCTTTTTTTGGAAAAACGGAAAACCAATTCTTTTAATTTTTGGAAAAGGGAAAACCAGAAAAAGTTATCGCTGCAGCGACTAAGGACCTGCGCGGTTAGTGACGCAGACCCCGCCGGCTAAAGACGGCGAGCCTTTCCGCTAAGGGTGGACACCCCGTCCGATAGAAGTGGACGAATCTGTTTTTGAAATTTGAAAATAAGGACCTACGCGGCTTGTGACGCAGACCCCGCCGGCTAAAGATGGCGAACCTGTCCGCTAAGGGTGGACACCCCGTCCGATAGAAGTGGACGAATCTATTTTGAAATTTGTTTTGTGTGTTTTTTGTTTTAAAATAAGGACCTACGTGGTTTGCGCCGTAGACCCCGCCGGCTGAAGATGGCGAGCCTGTTTCATTTTGTTTTTGAAGACTTCATTTTTGGAAAACTGAGGACCTGCGCGGCTAGTGACGCAGACCCCGTCCGCTGAAGGTGGGCGAGCCCTGTCCGCTAAGGGTGGACGCCCCGCTCGCTGGAGGTGAGCGAACCTGAACTCGTCTTTTTGATTCGGGATTCGCGTGCCGCGGTCTTGCCAATTGAATATAGGCAAGTTCCTATTTCTTTGGTTTTTTGTGATTTCTTTTGAGAATTTCTTTTTATCCATTCTTGCAAGAGCGAATTCTTTCGAGGGATGCTCGAATTTAGTTGTAACCTGAACGTGGGCTGACAACGTGTTCAGACGGACCTTTGTCTTGCGACCGTCTGGTTTCGTGGTTTGAGCTAGTCTTTACGGCTCAATTTTGCCACTACTTGGTCTTTGATCAGAGGACCGTGCACAAGTGTCAATGACGACCTTTCCCTGAGGTCGAACCTGTTTTTTCTTTAGATATCCAAACATGATATGGTGTATGGCGCAGTCCGGGAATGTGATTTCGATTGTGCGCTCCTTGTTGGAGTCTATTTTCCGCGAGCCCCCAAGCACTGGGGCTCGTCGGTCGTTTTTCGCATCCTGTAATCATGTTTGGGGTCATGCTCGTATGTGCGAGCGACCTTTTATAGTAGTGTGCTACTTTAGCGAAGCCGTGGAGTGCGACTTTAGTTTTCAGGCGACATCCGGCTTTAGCTTGGCCCGGATTAATCCTTTGACAGACAAACATTTTTTATTTGGAAAACCAACGACTTAACGATACACATTTTTGGTGTTTCGAAGAATGACCATGATATTTAACTTGTTTTTTGAAAAGTACATAAGCATTTTCTGAGACGAGTCTAAGTTTCGACCAAGTTTTAATGTTTATATTTGCTTATTTGGGAGCTAAAGGTGCTTTGGGCTTGATCCTACTTGCAATAGGGCCTCGTGTTTAGCAACACGGTCTTAAGTCCTATCCTGTTCCGCGTTTCGTGAAATCTGGGCCTTGGGCTGCATTTTCAGCGCCCAAGGCCAGGCGTTAAACATTTCGGCGCCCAGCCGTGGGCGCTGAAAGTCTTTTCCTGGTGATATTTGACTTTCGGATTTCCTAACACGTTTCCGAATGGGACCAGGATGTCACTGGGTGCATCCAGCTATATATAGGGGCTAGATACGTCCCTATTTTCCACCACTTCTCAAATTCTTTCTCTCTTTTTTGCTGTGTTTTAATTACTCATTGCTTTTGCCATGTCGATCCCTACTTTCTCACTCCAACGGACTGTTAGGCGTTGGCTACGGGCCCTTACTCTCACAGAAAAGGCTTTGTTAAAAGAATACCACTTAGAGGCACTTTTAGGCTTACAAAAAATTAATATTGATTATAACTTTCTGCATGCTGCCCTAAGTTTTTTGGACTCCGATCATCATGTTTTTGCCTTTCGGGGCAACGAAATATGTCCTTTGCCAGATGAGTTTGCTGCGATCCTTGGTTATCCTACTAATGCTACTCCTGTTACTCCTGGCACTATTGAAGAGGGTAAAACAACCATAAGGGCTTTCCTAGGACTAGATGATAACATGTTTGCTGAAATTTTTGTAGATGACAAGGTTAACTTGGCAAAACTTGCAAAACATCACTTTAGGCCTAGTAAGAATATGACCGAACAGAAATTGAATATTCGAGCCCTTGTATTTTGCTTGTTGAATCACTATTTGCTATCGAATAACAACGGTGAGTTCGGTGACATAAGGTTGATCCCCTTGATTAGCCAGATGGAAAGCTGCTATTCTATCATGCCGTTGGTTGTTGCCGAGACTTTGCTGAGTGCGGATGAGCTGAAGAAGGATGTCAATCTGAACATTTTAAGGGAAGCCCCCTATTACTGCAGGTAATCAATTTTCTTCTTTGCGCACGCATACGCTCCTTTTGCATATATATCTTTTGCCTGGGGCTGAGTTTCAGCGCCCAGGGCTGGGCTCTGGAGGTTTCGGCGCCTGGTCCTGGGCGTTGAAACTGCGCCCCAGGGACCGTTTTTTTTTTTCATTCTTTTTGATTCGATCGTACCCTGTCTTTGCAGATTTGGCTTGCGGAACGGCTTAGACTTTTGGAAGCTCCCGCCGATCCTAAACATTATCGCCCTATAACCTTGGGTAACCGAAAATACTTGCACCAAGGCCAGGACGAGGCCGAATGGACCTCCTTTTTTACTTATGGCATCTGTTCTATTAAGTGGGTGGTACCGTGGTGGGGTTTGACTATTATGACGGGGGGTTCTGATGTATCGGTTTATGTTTCCTTGTTGGGGCTATCTCGTCCCATTTATATTTTCCCTTACCGAGTCATGCGTCAATATGGTTTAAGGCAGACTATCCCCTTTTCTGATACGGTACCACCTAAGGTAGCGGCCTTTTCACAAACACGGGTCCTAGCGTGGGCTAAGTATTATGATGGTCTCCCGCGTTGGGCCGTAGCTACAAATGGCTTTGTGGGTCTTTCTGAAAACTATAAGTTGTGGATGAGCTCCGATGATAAAGATGTGAGGGCCGAGGCTCGTAATGGGGAGCCGGCTGAGCTTTTGATACCTCATATTCATGTTAAGTATGAGGGTCCTGATTCTGCCAAACCTCGTACCTATAGCATTAAGACTGTGAAGGCTCGTCCTGATCGAAAGCGAAAGGAAGTTCCTCCCCGTTCCAGTTTCAGGCCTAAAAAGATGCCTAACATGAAGGGGCCTGCTGTTGTTAAAAGAAATGCAGGCTCTCGCGGAGATCGTTGCCGAAACAATGTATGAGCTAGGAAGGCTCAGCCGCCTGTAGAAACAATGGCTAGTCTAGTTGATGATAATAATCCTTCTCCCACCACTGTCTGTGCCCTTGAGGCTGAGCGGGCCATAACTGAGAATGTTTCTGAAGCCTTGGCATCTTTGGAAGTTAGCGTTCCGGAGCCGGTTCTTATGGAGATTGATATTGGGGCAGCACAGAAGCCTGTGGGGGTGGATCCTGCGAACATTGCCCTCTACAAGACTTTATTTGATGATCCGGAAGAACTAGAGTAGTGTAGTTCTTGCTAGGGTGTAGGTGCCCTTTATTTATTTCAGTTGTGTTTGTTTTTATTCTTAGCACTTTGTTTTCCTTCTTATTATTTTTTAATAAAGGCGTATTTATATTTTTCATTTTCATTTATTTTGTTTCTCCTCTTTTTTATGTTTTTCTATGTCTAACACTTTTTGCACAAAGAATATTTTTTTTTTATTGGACCGAATCCTTGGTAAGGATTGCCTACGTATCTTGTCAGAATCAGGTCGCGCGTAGTTCTAGCTTTAGAATAAGTTCTAGTATGCCGGATTTCGGTAGATATGCCTTGAGGTGGAAGCATATTACTTAATCGGTCAAATGAGTGAAGTATTATCATTATTTTTATCTGCCGTTTTTTTTTGCCATAAGTCGCGTAAAATATGAAATTCGAAATTCGACTAATTTGTATGGCTATATTCTTGGTAAGCCTATTTGGATACGTACTGTACCCCCCCAAGTGTTCGTTATTTTTCCGTTGTGTGCTGATAAAATGACGAGCACTTCTGAAAGGAAAATTTTGTCAGGCAGAGAGTTTCAACGCCCAGGCTGGGGCGTCAGAAATTTCGGCGCCCAGCCCTGGGCGCTGAAAATGACTTGGGCGGTCAATTTTTGACGCTTTGCTTCACATGTTCTTGCATTTATTTCTTTTTTTGTGCTTTGATATTTTGCTCGTATTTAAAGTCAATTTTGAGGCTATTTTGTAGGCTTTTTTGACTGTTAGCGTGAAATGCGTTTTTGTCTGGATTAATTTTTTCTATTCGTGACTCGAAACAGTTTTGAAGATGGGGTTAGGGTGCGGAAGTTATGAAGATCTTTGTGTAGGCTTTTGAGGTGGGTTGAAGTGCGTGTTATTAGTGAAGGGTATGATGGAATCTATGTTTTATGAATCTGTTTTTTGGTAACATTTGCATTGTTTTGGGTTTTGATTTCCTTTGATTTTGGGTTGCATGGATTGACTCTTATGATGACACTGGTTGGCTTTTTAGGTTTTGGGGATATGAATGGGATAGTGTGGTTTATTTTGTGGGTTTCGGGAATTGGTTCCCATGGCACTATTTCAAAACCGAGTGGGCTTTGTTTGTTGGGCCTAGAGTGGGCCGCCTCTTTATTTTAGTATTTTGCAAGTACATTTGGTGCTTATTTAATGTTAGAATAAAATTTTTAGGAGAAATATTACGCCTTTATTGATTCGGAAAGTAAGGAAAACACACTGAAATAAAAACTGACCTATATTCTAAGGGGCCTTAGGACCATCTAAAGTCTCTATTATATTTTCTATCATTCTAAAGAACTACTAGGCGCTTTTTACTAATGGTGCTCTATGTGGATCAAGCCTGGGGTTTAGTCTCATAAAACTTCGGTCCTTCACCGGTACTCATCTTGAATTCCATTCCTTTTGCATTGACCCACTGATATGTCTTCACCCATCCGTTCTCGACCTCTTCTAGTGTTGATGCAGGAGAGATTAACTGGGTTAGATCGAAACCTTCATCTTGTAAAGCTAGGGTAGTCATTACAGTCTCGTTCTCCATAGGTCTCGATTCGTTAAACAATGTCCATAGAGCCTGGTTGTCCAATATTTCAGCTGTTTTAGTCTTGGTGAGGTGGGGTGCCTCATCCAAGGTGTGGCAGTCATGGAAAATTTCAAATCCCGGTTTTAGCAAGCCATCCTGAACGAAGGGTTTAGGGAAATCACAGCATGGGTGTTCTTCTCCTTCCCGAACGAACATCCCGTTAAGGGTTCTTTGATACGGGGGAAGGAGGGTGGTTTGTTTGGCCTTTTTAAGGCGTAGCCTAGACAGGCGGTCATCAATATCTTCCTTCGTTGGTTCATAGCCTAAGCCAAAGGGAGTAGATTTGTTGGGAAAAGGATGGAATGTGTATTCCTTCTTCCTTGTGCCCAATGGGTTCCTGGGAAATAACCTTGAGCTAACAACATTCTAGGGATGACTCGGGATACATGCGGGTCTAGGAATGCTGGATCATAATCTTCGATGAACTGGATTGTTTCTTCCATTTGAAACCCGTAAAGGTCGTCTGCAGTTCCGGCCGTTCCAACCATAGTGCAACTGACGTCGAGAGGAGGGGCGCGGATTTCTAGTATTACCCCGTTATGGTTAAGTTTAACCATTTGGTGCAAGGTAGAAGCCACACCTCCTAAGTCATGGAGCCAAGGTCGCCCCAAGAGGAGGTTGAAAGTGGGCTTGATGTCGATTATTTGAAACTCCGTGGTGCGTGCCACAGGCCCGGTTTGTATGGTAAGGTTGATTTTTCTCAATACAGGCCTTTGGGAGTTATCATAAGCTCGTACCCCTTGTGTGGAGGTTTGGAAGTCATCGTTTCCTAGCCCCAAGCAATGGGCGGTTCGCAATGGGCAGACATTAACCGCCGAACCATTATCTACGAGCGCCAGGGGGATGTTTTGTCCTTTGCATCCAACCACTAGGTAAAGGGCTTTATTGTGAGCACCCCCCACTTTGGGCAAGTCTTTGTCAGTCAAAACTATGGCTTTTTCTCCGGCATCTCTCGTGACATGGCTAACCAATGACTCAGGTGTGATATCTGTAGGTACTGAGATGAGGTCGAGTGAGCGAATAAGCTTTTCGCGATGTTCCTTTGAAGTACACATGAGATCCCAGATGGTAATCTTGGCCTTGGTTCTTTTTAGTTGTTTCAGGAGAGGATTTTCAATGACTTCTGCGACGGTGGCGTGCCGTCCATTCTCAGGAGTTTGCCTAACCGGGATGTCGTCCATAGGAGGTGGGTGAATATCCGGTTGGTATATTCTTCCGGATCGGGTGAGGTTGTCGACCTCGGGCTCCTGAGGGGTGGTGTCAATGAGAGCAACCCGGGCCAAGTTTCGGTGAAGAGGTCCTGGCCCGATACTTGAGATAGGTAAATATCTTCAACATCATCATTCCACACACCGCACACTTCTCTCTCGATTCGATCCATAGGGACCACAGCGAGTGGTGCACCTTGAGGCGTGATGTACACCGTGGGGTCGAAGTTCTCCGGTTGGTCGAGAGAGATGTGACAAGAGCCGAGTGGGCTCTTGTTGTTGTTGGGTTTGCCAACGTTAGGGAGAGGTATCACTTCATCCTCTATCATGTCCTGGATCGTATGTTTTAGATTCCAGCAGTTTTCAGTGTCATGCCCATTTCCTTAATGGAATTTGCAGTAAGTACCTTCGACCCAATATTTTCTTTTGACAGGAGGGTCACGGGTGGGGCCTATAGGTCTCAACTTTCCTTGATTGGTTAGTCTTTCAAAGGCTTGTACCAAAGTCGACCCGAGCGGGGCAAACTTTCGGTCTCGGACCCATCTTCCAGGGCTTCTTCGGGCGGGAGTCTCTTCTACAGCATGGACTTCTTGGGCTTGGGATGTGTTACCCCGATTATAGGTGTTGTTTTTATAAGTGGGTTTGCTTTGTATGGTTTTGGCGAGGTCGTCCTCGATCTTTATTCCCACATCATAAACTCTTTTGAAAGTGTCAAGTCCCAGGTACCTAAGGTGTTGTCTGTAAGCCGGGTCCAGGTTGTCAATGAATTTTTGGACCAATTCTGTTTCGGGAGGCCTATTGATTAGCTGGGCCGCCTGGTCCCTCCATCTAGCAAAGTAGGTCATGAAACCCTCATTTTTCTTTTGGAAGAGAACTTCCAGCTCGCGCATGGTGACTTGGAAATCCATGTTCGACGAGTATTGCTTGATGAAGACATTGACAAAGTCTTCCCAAGTGGGGAACAGCTTAGGGTCCTGGTGATAGTACCATTTGAGCGGCACAGGTTCCAAGGACAAAGGAAAGGCAGGTAGGTACATGGACTTGTCCACGCCTTTCAAGTTCATGGCATTCACAAAGCTCAGTAGATGATCACGGGGGTTGTCCGTGGCCTTGAACTTTGGTAAGTCAGATGAACTGAACTTTTCTGGTAGTTTGCCAGGAAAAGGTTCAGGATCGAGGGAGAAGTATTTTCTCCCCATGGTTTGCTGTAGGACCATTTTTTCAATCCTCTTCTCGTTACCGAGGTCATTTTTGGCTTGCGCAGCCGCTAAAGCTTCATTTTCCATTTTCAGTTGGCCCATGAGTCGGGTCATTTGAGCCATCTACTCTTGCAAATCTTCGATGGACATGTTTGAAGGTGCGAATCGAGGTTGGGGAAGCGGAGATCCTTGAAATGAGGGATGACAGACGGAGCTTGGAGTCACTAAACCTGATGTTGGCGATGTATCTTCGAGATGCACTAACCGTTGATTCCCTGATCGGCACCAAGTGGCAGGACCAGTCCTAGGCATAAGATAAGCTAAAGTTTAGGTCCCCAAAGTTTCAAGCATTACTTAGTCTAGACTTCGACTCTCTCTATTGGTTTTTCACTCTTTCTTTTGTTGGTACACTTTTTAGTTTTTTTTTTCTTTTGGTCATTCTTTGGATTTTCGAAACACTTGCCCGTGTGACATTCATAGTTATTAGCATGTTCGGTTTTGGTGCAGAGCATTGTCGTCGTAGGAGGCCTAACAACGACACACAGAGTTATTAATTTTTTTATGAGTCGCTTTTGAAATCGTGTGCTTTTCTTACGCCCTCGTAGCAATTCTTTTTACGAACATTTTTTGTGCTACGTATTTTCCTTTTGCGCGGGCACCGAGGCTGCTGCGCCTGACCAGAAGGCCAAGCAGCAACTTCAGCGCCCAGCGAGGGGCGTGAGAAATTCTGGCGCCCAGCCAGGGGCGTTGAAAATGCGTCCCTGGCTGGTTCTCGTTTTCTGTCTTCTGTTTATGCGACTTCGATTTGCGTGCTTGCCTAATAACGTCCTTTACGCGTAGCAGCGTTTGTGGGATTCGTTACAGGCCATCCCGAGCGTCGCTTATTTTTGTGGCGATCATTCGGGTTTGCGGAACACGTGTTTCGGTATAACTCTTTGGCAAATTAGTCTATGAATGTTTGGGCAATTTTTAAGGTCGTTGGTTTTCTAGGATAGTTTGTCACACACAATCACATATTTTGCTACACATAACTACATTACAAACATGGATTTTAAATATGTCACGTAGTTTATGATAGGCTTCTATGGGTAGTTTATTTGCGCCTGGCTTGGTACCGCTTCTATCGTAGATCCAACACATGCCCCGGTCGAGGTAGTGTCTTCAACAGACGAATTTCGCCCAAGAGGCCAACCCGCAAGTGCAAGCCAAGGGGGCATGCAGGCGAGAGGGACCTAATGAGCGAGCGATTGGGTTCGGGATAGGTGTACTACCTGCACAAGTACCGAGTGGGCAACATGCGCGGCGTATGCACCCCCCTATTGGCGGAAAAAGGTATCCTTAGTCCCAACTCCCGAGGGAGCCGAGATTCGTTATGCGGTTCTGCCCGTTCACATTAATATGCTGATTTTCAGGTCGTCCCAACTTGATGGGGAAATAAACGCGGGGTAGGATCGTTTCACCCTTCGGCTATTTTGATTACCTACAAGCACGAGTATTTCCTTCACTATCCCCAGTGGAGTCGCCACTGTGAGGGGGTCGAAAAAGCGCGAGGCTAATGCGTGACCTCGTCCCTCGTGGGTGTGACGATTCTTTTTTATTCAATCAAGTGTAATTGGATTTCCTGTGAGTTTACACCCAATTGACTAGTAATATAGGAGTCGCCATTCAGCTTTTAACAACAATGAGAAAAACTGACAAAACCCGGTTATCGTGACATAAAGGGAGTGCAATTATGTTTGACCACGACGGCCGTAGGTTCCCTTGTGATTTCTGGTGTGGGGATCTCTAAACATACACCCGCAAGGTAGAGATTGAGGGTTCGGGGGACTGTAACTACCGAGAGGAGTACTTCTCTCGTCGATAACTCCAGAGGCAGGATATCCTTACTAGCTCAGCAAAAATAATTGAAGGGACATGCGTTAACTATTAAACTAATCTGAGTTGATTTTAGCAATATGCAACATATAATACTAGATCGATCGTGATTATCTGATTTAAATAGCATTAAGGGACCTAGCATGATAATCCGATTTCCCAAAAATATTATATTTGTTAGGCGTGATAGAACAATCAGATTAGGTTAGGTTACAAGTTCATAAAAAGGGCGAGGAAAGCAGTTAAATCATCGAAAAGGGACACGTTACGACGCACCCTTGAGAGGTGCATCACGGTTCTCTGAAAACTAACCACTTTGACTTCGCTATTTCTCCTTTTTATTTAACGAATCTCAATTATGGGACAGGATACGTTCTGTTCGATTTATGGATCGATTGCGACAGAACGCGTGAACAGTTTCGCAGCGTGAGGCTTAGGCTAAGGGTTGGAGTCAATACTCAGAATATAATTGTGTGTTGTGTGTCCCTTTCACGTCGAATTTGGGGCTGTATTTATAGGGAAGAGTTCGTGGAAAGATAGAATTGTAATCCACAAAGAATTAGGAAAAAACACGTACCCAGGTATTTTCAGCGCCCAGAGCCAGGCGTTGAAAATAGGGTCTGGGCTGTTTTCTTAGTCAGATTTGGATTCCTGAAATCCGTAGAGTTTGAGACTTAATCGAGTCTTTTAGTGCGTATCAATTTCATGACGGAATGCGTCTTGGCCCGTTACGAACTCTAGGCTCGTTAGGATTTTAATTAATACGTAACTCTTATTTCCGAATCATATTAGGAATAGGATTCTCACAGTTTTCTATCTCATTTAGGATTTATGTTGGAGTGCAACGCCTAATTCTGACAGGTTTCTATCTTTTATGACTTTCCACTTTTAACAGCTGCCCATTACGGCAGTTACTATTTTTAGCAGGTTTTCATAAATAGCAGGTTTCGGGTGAAATGAAAAGGGGAATTGAGATTCCTTTATTTTATAGGAGATGCGTTGTCAAGTGGAGATTTATGCTTTCATCATCGAACCTTTCCCTTTTGGGAATGGGGACAAAAGTAGGTGTCTACAAGAGGCAAGGCAGCGAGCATTCGCGTGTGGGCAGCAAGCGAGCTGCGCCACAGCGCGCACTGCCTCGTGAAGGAAGCGCGGGCTCGCGCGCAGCGAGCGCTGGCTCGCGTGCATCGAGCAATGCCTCGTGCAGCGAGCGCTGGCTCGCGTGCATTGAGCGTTGGCGCGCGCAGCGGGCACTGGCTCGCGTGCTTCGATTGATGCCTTGCGAGGGTGAGCAGCAGCAGACGCGACGCAGCACATAGGCTGCGCGCATCGTGGCCAGCGATGGCTGCGTGCGTGTGGCCTATGGCTGTGCGTTGCGTGGTGATGTGCGTACCTTGTGTTACGATTAAATCGTTTTAAAATTTTAATTTGAAATTTTCAGTTCATGTAATTTTAATTAATTTTAAAATTAATAATTTAAATTGTTTTCTTGGATTTTAATTTTGAATATTATAATTATGATAAATTTTATTTATTCTAATTATTTTACTAAAATTAAAAATCTTGAATTAATTTAAATTCGACTGAAAATAAATTAAATGAGCGGATTCAATTATAAATTTATATGAGCTTTAAATTTTAATTAAATTTGTATGTTTCCGGTTAGACTAGAAATACATTTTTATGTTTAAAATTAGTAAAGCATATGAATTCATTGGTTTTAGTGGGAGCAATTTTAGTCATAAACTTTTGATTAGGTCTACAAATCCCTTAAGGTTAAACAACTTGATTAGAATTAATAAGGACTGAATAATTGGTAGATTATTGGTGCCCTTAATTAATTGCTGCAAATATTTATGTGATGCATAACGTGTTTTACTAACCAGCTATGTGGGCCATTCATGATAATGAATGGGTGAATGGTATATATTGTATATGTACTATTTTGCAGGTTATGAAGTGACTAGTATGGCCCAAATAGGATAGAAAATATGGTCTGCGCACCATTTAATTTGAATGTAATTGGTCTAAAGTACCAAAATTGTTTTTCAATTCAAATATGGTATGCGTACCATCAAATAGTTGTAATTAGTTTAATTATAGCTTATCCTATTTGAAGAAAATGGCGCCTCCCACGGAGATTTTCAAGACGGACTTTGAAGTTGAAGCTTCAAGATGAAGTCGGGCCATACTAGATCACATTTATCTTATGCATGTTTTAAGTTATTTATTGCTTTTAAATATGTCTTAAATATGCATGAGATCAAAGCTTGATTATGTTGCATGATTAAGGATTTTAGTTCACTTAAAATCTAACCAACATAGTAAGAGCCTTAAGTTCCAAACTTAAAAATTGAGTTAAAAGGTGCCATGCCAAAATAACACTTACTTGGATATCCTTTCTTCATCGATCTTAGTAATAGTTTTCCGCCATAGCGAGGTGTTACTTATCGATACTAAAGGGGTAAGGTACACAAATAATTGTTAGTACATGTTAGTTTTGGTGAAACTCAACGATATAAGTAAGGAGTCCTTTTATGTCGTGGCAAAATCGATAGGTTTACCTAAAAAGTTCTTAGACGTGCCTATCAACCAAGAGTAGTTTCTAGACTATTAGCAAAAGGCTTTTGCTTACCTAAAAGATTTTAGAATTAAGTCTAAATACATAATGTGCTTAATTCTTCAATGGATTTTAGGATCTTGGAATCATTTTATTCACACCTGCCGGAACACATAACTTGAATAGAATGCTTAATGAACATTGAATTATGCATGTATGCTAGAATTTAAGTTTATTAAGAGAAACTGTGAATGATTAGTTATTTGTTTATTCTTTTCAATTGTAGTTTTAATTATGGCAAACAACAATTCATTCAACATTCGATCAATTCTCGAAAAGGAGAAGCTGAGCGGGAAAAACTTCCTTGACTGGCAAAGGAACTTGCAAATAGTTCTTATGCAGGAAGAAAAGGAGTATGTCCTGGAAGAGGCGATGCCCGAAGCCGCAGGCGACGGGGTCACTCAGGCAGCCCTCAATCGTTGGATTGATGCCAACAAGGATGTGAAATGTCTAATGCTCGCCACCATGAGTGTAGATCTGCAGAAAACGTTCATCAACTCAGATGCTTTCATAATCATCAATGAGTTGAAGAACATGTTCCAAGATCTGGCTCGAGTCGAAAGATTCGAGACTCATAGGCAAATTCTTGAGACCAAGCTTAAGAAAGGCGAGCCCGTAAGTCCACATGTTCTCAAAATGATTGGACTCATTGAGAATATGAGTCGGCTGGATCAGCAATTCTCTCAAGAAATGGCTGTAGACACCATCCTCCATTCTCTTCATAACGGGTATGATCAGTTCAAACTGAACTACAGTATGAATAGTCTGGACAAAACGCTCACTGAGCTTCACGGTATGCTGAAAACCGCTGAAAAGACGCTCAAAAGTGATAAGCAAGATGTGCTTATAGTGCGTGGGGGCAAGTTCAAGAAATCTGGAAAGAAGAGGAATGCTAAGAAAGGTGGCAAGAAGGCCATCCCAACTAAGCAAACTGGGGCCAAGTCTGAAAAGAGGAAGGTCAGTCAACCCACTTCTGAATCCGAATGCTTCTACTGCAAGAAGAAGGGGCATTGGAAGAGAGATTGCTTGAAGCTAAAGGAAGATCAGAAGAACGGAACAGTCGTTCCATCTTCAGGTATTTTCGTTATAGACTGTACACTTGTTAATTCAACTTCTTGGGTATTAGATACAGGTTGTGGCTCACACTTATGTTCCAATTCTCATGGACTAAGAAGAAGTAGAAAGTTAAGCAAGGGTGAAGTCGACCTACGAGTGGGAAATGGAGCAAGGATTGCTGCATTAGCTGTAGGAACTTATTATTTGTCCTTGCCCTCTGGGCTAGTTTTGGAACTGGAAGAGTGTTTCCATGTTCCAAGTCTTAATAAAAACATCATTTCAGTTTCTTGCTTAGATGCTAAGGGATTTTCCTTTTTAATAAAAGACAATAGTTGTTCGTTTTATTTGAAAGAGATGTTTTATGGATCTGCTAGATTAGTCAATGGACTTTATTTATTAGATCACGACAAAAAAGTTTATAACATAAATACCAAAAAGGCCAAAATGGATGATTCATATCTCACCTATCTGTGGCATTGTCGATTAGGCCATATTAACTTGAAACGCATGGAAAGACTTCAAAAGGAAGGAATTCTAGAACCATTTGACTTAGAGGATTATGGTAAGTGCGAATCATGTTTACTTGGCAAAATGACAAAGCAACCTTTCTCTAAAGTTGGAGAAAGAGCAACTGAACTATTGGGTTTAATCCATACAGATGTATGTGGACCAATGAGTACAAATGCTAGAGGTGGTTTCAGCTACTTTATCACTTTCACTGATGACTTCAGTAGATATGGTTATGTCTACCTAATGAAGCATAAGTCTGAATCCTTTGATAAGTTCAAGGAATTTCAGAGTAAAGTAGAGAATCAATTAGGCAAGAAGATTAAGGCACTGCGGTCTGATAGAGGCGGTGAATATCTGAGCTATGACTTTGATGACCATCTGAAAGAATGTGGAATTCTATCAGAATTGACCCCTCCTGGAACACCACAATGGAACGGTGTGTTGGAACGGAGGAACAGAACCTTGCTAGACATGGTTAGGTCAATGATGGGACAGGCCGAACTTCCAATAGAATTTTGGGGACATGCACTAAATACAGCTGCACTCACTATAAATAGAGCTCCGTCTAAGGCTGTCGAAAAGACTCCATATGAGTTTTGGTTTGGAAAGCCTCCAAAAGTGTCTTTTCTTACGATTTGGGGATGTGAAGTATACGTCAAACGATTAATTTCAGACAAACTTCATCCAAAATCTGACAAATGTATCCTTGTGGGCTATCCAAAGGAAACAAAGGGGTATTACTTCTACAATACATCTGAGAACAAGGTGTTTGTTGCTCGAGATGGTATCTTTTTGAAAAAGGATCACATTTCCAAAATGACAAGTGGGAGAAAAGTAGACCTCGAAGAAATTCGAGTCGAACAACAAACTCTAGAGAATGCTCAAGATGACATTCAGGATGAAACTCAGAGATCTTTAGAAGTTTCTGGTGAGAATCATGGACAATCTAGAGATGTAACCCCGCGTAGATCGCAGAGATATAGATCTCAACCGGAAAGGTACTTAGGTATTTTGACGAACGAGAGCTATGGCGTTCTATTACTTGAAAGTGATGAACCTGCGACTTACAAACAAGCTATGACGAGCCATAGCTCCAAGCAATGGCAAGAAGCCATGCAATCTGAATTAGACTCCATGTCAGAAAACCAAGTATGGGATTTGGTCGATTTGCCAGATGGCTACCAAGCCATTGGAAGCAAATGGGTTTTCAAACTGAAAAAGGACAAGGATGGGAAAATTGAAGTTTTCAAAGCTAGATTGGTTGCAAAAGGTTACAGGCAAGTCCACGGTGTGGATTATGACGAAACCTTTTCACCAGTTGCAATGCTAAAGTCTATTCGGATAATGTTGGCAATCGCTGCATATTACGATTACGAAATATGGCAGATGGATGTCAAAACCGCTTTCTTAAACGGCGTTTTAACAGAAACTGTGTTTATGACACAGCCTGAAGGTTTTGAGGATCCAAAGAATGCTAAAAAGGTATGCAAGCGAAAGAAATCAATCTACGGATTGAAGCAGGCATCCAGGAGTTGGAATATACGTTTTGATGAAGCAGTCAGTGACTTTGGTTTCATCAAGAACGCAGACGTGTATACAAGAAGGTCAGTGGGAGAAAAATTTCTTTCCTAGTATTATATGTCGATGACCTATTACTTATCGGAAATGACATTCCTATGTTGAACTCTGTCAAGATTTGGCTTGGGAAATGTTTTTCGATGAAGGATCTAGGAGAAGCACAATACATATTGGGCATCAAGATTTATAGAGATAGATCTAAAAGGATGATTGGACTTAGTCAAAGCACTTATATCAATAAGGTGCTTGATAGGTTCAAGATGGCAGACTCCAAGCGAGGCTACCTACCCATGTCTCATGGAATAACTCTAAGTAAGACTCAGTGCCCAAAAACACTTGATGAGCGTAGACGAATGAATGGGATTCCGTATGCATCATTGATTGGTTCAATAATGTATGCTATGATATGTACACGCCCGGATGTTGCGTACGCACTCAGTGCTACGAGCAGATACCAGTCAGACCCAGGAGAGGCACATTGGACTGCTGCCAAGAATATTCTGAAGTACCTGAAAAGGCACAAAGATGACTGCCTAGTCTATGGTGGAGATGATGAATTAATTGTTAAAGGCTATACGGACGCAAGTTTCCAAACCGACAAAGATGATTTCAGATCACAGTCTGGGTTTGTCTTCTGCCTCAACGGAGGTGCAGTAAGCTGGAAAAGTGCTAAGCAAAGCACCATTGTGGATTCTACAACTGAAGCAGAGTACATTGCTGCACATGAAGCAGCAAAGGAAGCTATATGGCTAAGGAAGTTCATAGGTGAACTTGGTGTAGTCCCCTCCATTAAAGGACCAATAGCCCTGTATTGTGATAATAACGGAGCTATTGCACAGGCAAAGGAGCCTAGACACCACCAAAGAGTCAAGCATGTACTTCGTAGATTTCACCTTCTACGAGAGTTCGTTGAAAGAAAAGAAGTCGAGATAAACAAGATTGGAACCGATGACAACATATCAGATCCATTGACTAAACCTCTTCCGCAGGCGAAGCACAACTCACACACTGCAGCTATGGGAATCAAGCATATTGGAGAATGGCTTTGATGTCCTTATTTAATGTTTTAAAGTTTTAAAGTTTAATTCTTTGTAAAACATTATTGGTTAATCATTCACAATAAATGAATAGAATTCATTTTTTCCATTTAATTTGTGGTTTATTAAATGATGAGTCCCTTCAATTTGACGATATATTCAAGATAGACTGTCAGGACCAGTCCTGTGACTAAGAAACGTCTATCAAGTGAACTTGAATGTCAAAGGTTGAAAATGGTCCCTGGTCGGAGTTTTCTATAAAATTGGACGCATAGAAAACGTTAGACGACTGGAATGCAAGATGACTAGTAGTTCTGTTTCTTGAACTATGTGGACATGGCAATGTCATAATCATTTGCGTAGATACTTACTTTGGGAAGACTAGTATCGGACAGACCTATGAAAATTTACTGTAAGAGATGAAAATCTGTCATAAGTAAATTTCATTAAAATTATTAGACACTAAATCCTCAATACCTGAGTGATTTGAGATTACTTGTTTGAGAACTGGTTACTTTGACGTTGACCAACCGTCGCACCGTAAAGGGAGGCTATAAAGGCAACGCTCAGGTATTCACCTATCAAACGAAGTCTAATCTCAAGATCGCAAGATTGGGATTGTCCTCCCATAAATCGGGATGAGATGCTTAAAAGTTGTACAAGGCCACTCGGAGAGCTAGAAACTGTGAAATGCATGGCCGTGCTCGGATGAATCATAGGCTATGATTATCTGTTTATTTGATCATTTGAACTCTGAAACCGAGAAACACCTCTGGACATAATAAGGATGACAGTTCTTACCTTATGTTCAAGAGCAAGCATCGAGCGACAAAGGAATTAGGTAAATGCACACTTGTCCCTAAGGACAAGTGGGAGACTGAAGGAAATAGTGTCCTTGGTCCAAGTATGCAAATAATATTAAGTCTAATAAATGCGATTCAGTATTAACTAGACAAGTTAATAATTCAGTGAGATCAAGTGAGCTGAATGCCTGACTAGAGGCCGCTTCAGTTCAAGTGGAATTAATTATATTAATCCACAGCTTACTCTTGACTGAACCCGTAAGGTCACACAAATAGTACGTAAACGGATCAAGTATTTAATGGCATTAAATACTCCATCTATGGATATTCGGAATCGACGGATCTTGGTTTCAGTAGGAGCTGAGATCGTCACAGGCAAGAAATGAATACTCCGGAAACGATGATATTTCCGGAAACGGAAATATGGATCGTATCAGAAATATAAATATTATCCAAGTTGTAGATGTTGCCGGAAACGGAAACATGGTACGTATCGGAAAATATTATCGGAAATTGAAATATTGCCGGAATCGGAAATATTGCCGGAAACGGAAATATTGTCAGAATCGGAAATATTATCGGAATCGGAAAATAATTCCGGAAACGGAAATATTAAATATTTGTTCGAAACAGAAATTAATTCCGGAATCGAAAATATTAAATATTGTTCGCATCGGAAATAAATTCCGGAATCGGGAATTTAATCGGAAGCGTATCGTACGAATTAGCATCGGACGAGGCCTGCCAGACGAAGGCCCAGCACGAAGCCGGGCCATCGCCCAGCAAGCCATACACGCCACACGAACAGCCAAGGCCACGCCAGGCCCAGCAGGCCGTGGCAGCGCCCGCAGCGCTCGCAGTGGGCTGCAGCTCGCGTGGGCTTGTAGCTCGCGTGGGCCGAGCTGCCGTGTGGGCTGTGCGCGGGCATGGCCTGCACGCTTGCGGGTCATGCTCGTGTAGTGTTTGTGTTCACATACGAAACCTAAAAAGTATAGGATTTGTTTAATGATTAAATTCCTAATCCTAAAAGATAAATTAATTAAATAGGAATTCTATTAGGATTCTAATTTAATTAATCCGTATCCTAGTAGGATTCGATTACTTATTCCATGGTCTATAAATATGAGTTAAGGGCTCATAATTTACATCGAGTATTCAAGGATTCAAGATGATTTTTGAGAGCAAAAATCAGTCACACATTTGCCTACAAGTTGCCGAAAATTTCAAGTACCTTAAGGGCGATTCTAGTTGATCAAGCTTAAGGCGGATCCGGACGTGCTGTGGACTATCTACGGAGGGACGACACTTGGAGTCCTAAAGACTTGTTCTTGTTCGGTTCGGGCGCAGCTAGGGAGGGCACGCAACAAAGTGTATGCATCTAAACTTGCTAAATGATTATGTGTAAATAATATGCTTTCCTGGCTTTATGGTTTTTCCGCCTGATTTATGTTTTGTCATATGAATCATAACCTAACAGAATTAACTAACTTTCAAAATATATTAAATAAGTAGTTAATGATTATTAAAACAAGTTGGAACCACGGAGGCCCAAATCCATAGTATTAAACCATTTGAAATCCATTAACTGAAAATAGTAGTCATGACTTTAAATAAAAATAGAGTTTATAAAGTACGGAAGAATAAAACTCTCAACTCGAATCCCATGATAACTTCTCCCGCAAGTTATCTCTACAAACCAGCTTTATTAAAAATCTACTCCCCAACAACGCAAATGCATTTAATGGATCATCATAGGGTCATTAAGGCAAAGGCCATGACCAGAAGACATGAAGCACGAAGTCAGCAAAAGCTGAGTACGAACAAGCTAGAATAACACTCTATCCTAACATGCTTCACTCGACGAATAAATAATCCACATGCAAAATCCATATAATAAACAAATAAACAAACATGGAGACAAGACTCGACACTTGACACGACTCTTGACTCACAGTTTAATAAAAAGTAGCTTCGAACCGGTAAAAGAAAGTATCCTCAAAAGGAAAGAAAGGGTGATGGGAGCCAACCATACACCAAAATAAGTCGGGCTACTACCGACAGTCGGGCCATACCGACAGGAAATCCAATGCACAACGGCATAAAAGAAGAATGTAACAACGTCTTGTATCATTCTAGGAGTACAAGTTTTTCGGCAAGACTCCCCCCATTGTTCATACTCAAGGTATATACGTTCCAAGAGTTTTGAAGCTCTTTGGGTTACACTTTACGTTAATTAATATATTATATTCAAGGCGACTCGAGACACAACATACAACCAATTGAACAATTAAACAATTCAACAATGAATCTTCATTATTTTACTTCTTTAGGACTTGTGATCTAACATAGACTCAAGTGAAATTACTCACATTGTTCCTTCTCAAAAACACTGTTTGAGATAACCCGACATTGCCTATTAACAAGCGGGTGTGCCCTTAGCACGAAATGTCCTTAATTCAATTCACATAGACTCTCTAACATATTCCACCCCTTTGGTAGAATATATATTGCTCACTGGCAATATTCGACTGGCTCAATAATTATGCTAGACATCTTGTACTATAGCATAATAATAACAACTTGCATGCGCACTACTCATACATGCAAACCAATTTGAACAACATGCTTGACATAATTCAACGATTATAAAAGTCCTTACATGATAGTTCAATTGAATCTATAAATCATAACTCAATTCATAACATGCTCGTTCACATAGATTCAACAATAATAATAACATGCTCGTTCTCAACATTAAACATGAATTCTTAATAACATATTCAATCCCAATCATCAAACATGAATTCATAACAACATATAAGTTCACATGATTCGCATTCAATACACTTCACAAAGTCCTCAAGGGATGGGTGGTCACCCTAGTCTTGTACGTACCTGGAATACCTAAGTACGGGGGCCACTGTGCGAATCACGACTCACTAGAAATCAACTCCTATAAACAAAACAAGAGAACTAAATTATTATCCATGTTTACTAAATTTCCAGCAACTATTTAAGGTTCTAAAACTCTTAATTTAATTTGAAATCAATCATTAATCATTAATTTAATAGTCTCAAATAGGCAACTCAAGTCCTAGCATAAAAACGTTGACTTTTTAGCTTTAAAACCCTTAAAAACCAACTTTTTAAAGCTTATAAACAATCTGAAAATTTAAGTTAATTCCCATAATTTAAATTGTCATTAAATTATGTGAATCAAGCGCTTAATCAATTTGAAACCAAAACCCTAACAATAGTTTAATCCGAAAACATGTTTTGACTTCAAAAATCAACACTTTATAAACCTATAAAATCTGAAAATTATAAATTCAATCATCAAAACCAATCTCTTTAATTATAACACAATACTAACCCAATACGGTGTTCATAACCGTTTTAATTAATTTAAACAACCCAAATATTTAAACTAATCGCAACAATTAAATCAATTTAAAACTGAAAATTAATATTTTTGAAAATAAAATTTGCTTATCCCAATTAACAACACACGCACACACACAACAATTAATTGTGTTGTGTGTGTGTGCGTCGAACAAACAACGCAACAACAACTACAACACACACACTGCAGCAAGCAAGCAACGCGGCAGCGCGCAACAAGGGCGAGAGAGGAGGGCGCTAGCGCGGGGCACTCGACACACGAGCAGCAGCGAGCACGAGGCTCAGCGCTGCGGGGCTGCGGGGAGGGACGAGGGTACGCGACACACAGCAGCAGCGATGGTGTTGCGCTGCGGGGCGAGGCACGAAGAGAGAGGGGCAGCGACGCGTGAGGCTGGGCACACACGGCACACTCGTGCCTTGGGCTGCAAGCAAGAGGCCGGACGAGATAGGGGAGGAGAGGGTGCCGCAAGGAGAGAGAAAAAGAGGAGAGAGAGGTAGTGCTGAAAATTTGTGAGGGTTTAATGAGAGGGTCTATTTATAGTTTTTCTCTCCCATGTGGGCTAGGTTATGGTAGTTTGAGTTGGGCTTATTTCCGGGCTCAATTCATTAGACTTCCTTGCAAGCTTTGTTGGGTTTGATCATGGAAAATCAACTGGGCTTTAATTAAATTAAATCCGTTTTCGAAATATGACCCAACAATTCCCGATTAAATAAATTCGTTGAATCTATTTAATAAATTCGGTTTTCGTAATAATTAATATGTAAATTAATTAAAAGTAAAAAGCATTTAATTCTCATTAAATGAAATTAATTTATAAAAATACTTTATAAATACGACAAAATGCTTTATAAATATAATAAAATATATTTATAATTATAGAAAAATACGAGGTATTGCAGGTCCCAACTATATGGGTTGTCAACTTTACATGGCCCCATCCGGAAAATGACCGACTACAACAAGTAAATTTGATGACTTGTACCGTTAGTGCCACCTTAAAATAACGCATGTCACGTTTTAGTTGGTTGTTTAATTTTTTTATATTTTTTTAAATATTTCCTTCTTCTTTTTGTTTTTTAAAAGGAATATTCCTTTCTTTTCTTTCTCTACCCACACAGGGAAAGATCAATGGTGACTTCAACCCACCCTAAATTCCTCCCAACGCCGTCTCCCTGTATCACCATCTCCGACCACCCACAAACCCACATCACCCGTCAAGAACTTTTTCCTCCCAATACACCAAACCACTCCATTGCCCACCCTCAACCTCACCCCATCCACTAAATTAACGACCACAACCCACCCTCACCTTAATCACAACTACATACTCACCTTTATGGCAATGGAAAACACATCCAGACCACCTCCTTAGCCACCCAATCGTCCCTGGTAACCTCTGCCACACAAAAACCCACCCATATCCCTCATCATCAATACCAATATGCTACTCATTTGTCCTCCCCAACAACAATTGCAATCTCCCTGCGAAAACCCAGAACCATACCTCCCCCCTTTTGTAATACCTCGTATTTTTATAATATTTATAAGTATATTTTATTATATTTATAAAGCATTTTACGATTTATTAACATTTAAATAATATTTAAATTTATTTTATTTAATGTATTTTAATTAATTAGAATATATATTATTTTAATTAATTACGAAACGAATTTAATTCTTGAGTCGGGAAATTAAATGAGTTGCAAATGATTTTTAAAGCTTCGGGTTTTAAATAATAAGTCCAATTCGTTTTATTAATCGAGCCCAATCCAAACAGTTTAATTTAAATCCTAAGCTAGCCCAATTCATTTAATTTCTAAGCCCAACTCAAATATCCTAAGCCTAGCCCATCAAGGGATTAGGGAGCCTATAAATAGACTCCCCCATCATTAAATGAACCCCTAAAATTTCATAAAGCCCATTTTTGATTTCTTGCCCAACACTCCTCTCCTCTCTTTGCTCGGCACCCGCACGGCCTCGGCCTCGAGCCTTCGTGCTCGCCCTCGCATCTCCTCTTTTGCCCGCAGCCGTAGTGAGTCGTGCGCTGCTGCTGTCCCTTGCTCGTGCACTTGTGCACACCCGCTGTCCCTTGCTCGTGTGCTCGTGCACACCATTGCTGCCCCTCTCTCTCGCTCGTGCCCTCGCGCACAGCGCTGCACCGCTCGCCCTCTCGCTCTCCTTCGCGCCCAGCGCGCGCGCGCCCCCTCACCCCGCTCGCGCCCGTCGCTGCTCATCGCCCTTGCTGCGCACACACACACGGTCGTGTATGTGTGTTATTCGTTCGTATTCGATTTCTTTTTCGCCCAATGTTAGGGGGTCGAAAAAGCACGAGGCTAATGCGTGACCTCGTCCCTCGTGGGCGTGACGATTCTTTTTATTCAATCAAGTGTAATTGGATTTCCTGTGAGTTTACACCCAATTGACTAGTAATATAGGAGTCGCCATTCAGTTTTTAACGACAATGAGAAAAACTGACAAAACCCGGTTATCGTGACATAAAGGGAGTGCAATTATGTTTGACCACGACGGCCGTAGGTTCCCTTATGATCCCTGGTGTGGGGATCTCTCAACATACACCCGCAAGGTAGATATTGAGGGTTCGGGGGACTGTAACTACCGAGAGGAGTACTTCGCTCGTCGGTAACTCCAGAGGCAGGATATCCTTACTAGCTCAGCATAAATAATTGAAGGGACATGCGTTAACTATTAAACTAATATGAATTGATTTTAGCAATACGCCACATATAATACTAATTCGATCGTGATTATCTGATTTAAATAGCATTAAGGGACCTAGCATGATAATCCGATTTCCCAAAAATATTATATTTGTTAGGCGTGATAGAACAATCAGATTAGGTTAGTATAACAGTTCATAAAAAGGGCAAGGAAAGCAGTTAAATCATCGAAAAGGGACACATTACGACGCACCCTTGAGAGGTGCGTCACAGTTCTCAGAAAACTAACCACTTTGACTTTGCTATTTCTCCTTTTTATTTAACGAATCTCAATTATGGGACAGGATACGCTCTATTCGATTTATGGATCGATTGCGACAGAACGCGTGAACAATTTCGCAATGAGAGGCTTAGGCTAAGGGTTGGAGTCAATACTCAGAATATGATTATGTGTTGTGTGTGTTCCTTTCACGTCGAATTTAGGGGTCTATTTATAGGGAAGAGTTCGTGGAAAGATAGAATTGCAGAGTTCTAATCCACAAAGAATTAGAAAAAAACACGTACCCAGGTATTTCCAGCGCCCAGGCCTGGGCGCTGAAGATTTCGGCGCCCAGAGCCAGGCTTTGAAAATAGGGTCTGGGCTGTTTTCTTTAGTCAGATTCGGATTCCTGAAATCCGTAGAGTTTGAGATTTAATCGAGTCTTTTAGCGCGTATCAATTTTATGACGGAATGCGTCTGGGCCCGTTACGAACTCTAGGCTCGTTAGGATTTTAATTAATACGTAACTCTTATTTCCGAATCATATTAGGAATAGGATTCTCGCAGTTTTCTATCTCCTTTAGGATTTATGTTGGAATGCAATACCTAATTCTGACAGGTTTCTATCCTTTATGATTTGCCACTTTTAGAAGCTACCTTTTACGGCAGTTACTATTTTTAGCAGGTTTCCATAAATAGCAGGTTTCGGGTGAAATGAAAAGGGGAATTGAGATTCGTTTATTTTATAGGAGATGCGTTGTCAAGTGGAGATTTATGCTTTCATCATCGAACCTTTCCCTTTCGGGAATGGGGACAAAAGTAGGTGTCTACAGTTAGCCCCCACTTTGACTGAGTCTTGGAGTAAGACGATGGTCAAAGTATTTAGACGGAGTGCGTCACACAAGCCATGGTATATGTGACCTGTTTTGCGAGGCTCTCATGAGCCCCCGAGTGATAACATTTGACTTAAGGGTCATCACTTGAAGTGTCGACATATCCCTCACGTGTCATTGGGATTTGTCAACTGATAGTATAGAAACTTCCTCACTTTGTCATTGGAAGGATCTAAAGGTGCGTAGAAACTCCCTCACTTTGTCATTGGGAGTAGCTACAGATGTTTTCGAAATCAAAGCTATAAAGTGTGATTGGGCCTGGCCGAGCCCAATCACGAGGTAAAAGTGTTTTTAAAGATTCTCATTTTCAAGGTTAGTTAAACGAGAAAACCCCCTTGTTTTTATAGGACGTAAAACGAAGGAAAATCCAGCACCCTTGTTTTTATAGGACGTAAAACGAAGGAAAATCCAGCACCCTTGTTTTTATAGGACGTAAAACGAAGGAAAATCCAGCAAAAGTTATCGCTGCAGCGACTAAGGACCTGCGCGGTGTAATGGCGCAGACCCCGCCGGCTAAAGATGGCGAGCCTGTCCGCTAAGGGTGGACACCCCGTCCGATAGAAGTGGACGAATCTGTTTTTGAAATTTGAAAATAAGGACCTACGCGGTTTGTGACGTAGACCCCGCCGGCTAAAGATGGCGAACCTTGTCCGCTAAGGGTGGACACCCCGTCCGATAGAAGTGGACGAATCTATTTTGAAATTTGTTTTGCTTTTTGAAAATAAGGACCTACGCGGTTTGTGACGTAGACCCCGCCGGCTGAAGATGGCGAGCCTGTTTTAATTTTGAAGACTTTATTTTTTCGAAAACTGAGGACCTGCGCGGCTAGTGACGCAGACCCCGCCCGCTGAGGGTGGGCGAGCCCATTTTGAATTTCTTATTTTGCCTATGTAGAAGGGCTTTTGTGATTACAACCTGTTGGTGGGTCGTAATATTTCCTGCTTAGATGTGTCCTATAAGTGGGTCCACACTGTGTATATTTTGTTTAACAATATTTTTTTTTTTTTTTCAAAATACCATTTTTTTTTTTTTTGGGAAAGAAATATCAAGATAATGGATATCTTACACAAAATAGGGGAGTACGCGTGCCCGACAGCGAATATTCGCTGTTTGGGAAGCATTTTCAGCGCCCAACTGTGGGCGCTTGAATTTCTAACGCCCAGAGCTGGGCGTTGAAAATGCGAAGGGGGAGGCTGGTCTTTAAATACGCGGACCGTCTCCTTCCTTTCCCATTTCCACCATTTTCGCTCAAACTCTTCACTTCTTTCTACTGATTTTTGCTCGTTTCCTTCACTTTTCTTCACTAATTCTACTCCAAATCACTTCCTAATCTTCCCAATGTAAGTAATTTTCAGTAATTTTGAGCTTTTTTGTCAATTTCAGTATTTTTGTCAAGTATTTTTGTGCATGAAATTGATTTGGGAGTTTTTGATTTTGTGCCCCTTTCCGTCAATTAGATAGTTGGAAATGTTCCATATAACATGTTAATTAGTTTGTGCATGTTAATATTTGCAAGTATGTTGATTTTTGTTGAATTTGGGCATTTTCATGCTAGCCCCCAAGTATACCTACGACCCTAGTATTTTCTTATAATGTAGGTGTTCTTGGTATATTGCTTGCGTTCCTCATAATTCACGGGTGACAAATCATGGAAGAATTTTGATTTTGCTGGAGTTAATTTTTACTTAGGGAATTTTGCTAAGTATGAACTTAGTATCATGTTTTTAGGGAACAAAAATTGTATGACTCCATTTCATGAGTGAAATGCACTCTTTTTAGGGATTGGTGTGAGTGCCGATTTTGTCAAAGGTATAATGCCTTGTTGTATTGTTGATCAGCATGTCTGACGAGTCGTTACCCCCTCCCGGTGGCCACGAGGAGCGTGGCATGACGCGTCATTCTACTGGCGCGGGTCCCCTATGGGTGGGCCCTGAGCTCTACGACGGTCGTGATCTGCACTACGACCTAGAGCACCACGTGACTTCCCGCCTTCACGCGAGGAGAGAGACTACGGTTCGCGGCTATGGCGCAGCGACGAGTGAGACCGTTTTTAGCTACCTGAGCTCGGACGCCCAGGCCTTGGTGAGGGCGAGCTCACTGTTTCCGGTGGTTGAGACCTTATGGGAGATACTGCGGCTTAACATCTCCCTGTCCTTTCTGCGGTCGTTCATGAGGTGGTGGTGGGATACCACCAACACCTTCCATTTTCCTTGGGGCGAGATGACGATCACTCCTGAGGACTACACGGCTTTGACGGGCTTGACCTTTACAGGGAACCCCGTTCGTCTGAGGTCGGATGGCCCATCGCCGACTGTTGCTGAGGGTACCAGGCTCCTGGGCTCGTGGATGGGTAGTAGATTACCTTCGTACCAGCCCCGTGGGATACCTTTCGCTGACCTGATGTGGGCTTTGGAGCATGGGGTAAAGGAGTCGCCTTCGAGACAGGCTCGGCTGTTCTACCTCCATTTTATTATTTCCACTTTTCTATCGGGTCCGACTGACACCTTTGACCCGAGGTGGATAGGCATGGTGGAGGACGTGTCTACACTGGGTAACTATCGCTGGGGCGATTTGGGCTATGCGACGCTTGTCGACCAGATGAGTTTGTTGGTGCGCGACTCGGACTCGAGTAGACGTCACTTTGTGATTACATTAGCGAGAGTGCCGCGTTTGATCGAGGTATGTGCCTAGACTTTCTTTTGTTTTCTCGCTTTTACCGGGCCTCTTTTTTAATTTTTTTTTTAATGTTTTATTGTCCTTTTCTTTTTGCAGCTGTGGGCCTTTGAGGACTTACCTTGGCTGGCTCCCCAAAAGGGGCAGAGGCCTTTGGAGTTCCCTGCCGGTCGCCGTTGGGGTTGGAAGAAGAAGTTGACAGTGCGTCCACCGCCCGATACCGTGTGGGATCTTATCTGGGACGGGAACCCTGAGCATGTACAGAATCTTATCCTCTATCTCGTATTTCGTCATTCTTTTTATTTTCTATGTGCGAGAACTGACTGCGTATGTACAAAAACAGGTGGTTTGGACCCCATGGCTCTCTTTTAGGGGTACCCATGTTTCGGTCAGGGATAGTTATGCCCTGAGCCAGGTGCGGGTCTTGTTCGTTGGCCGTCGGGACCCTGTCTGGTACCTGGGAGAGCGGGTACGTATGCAGACGGTCGGGGCTTTTTCGGTGCCTAGGCCTCCGCCTGCGACCATGCTGTCTACTCGCTCGATAGGCGAGTCGTGGAGGGTCCACTCGAGGACTGGCGTGCCGGCGACGGAGTTGGTGATAGAGGGAGCTAGCTATTACCATTTTATCCAAGATTCTCTTCGTCTCCCGGAGCCTGGCGCTGTAAGTTGCCTTCTCTCTTCGTATTGATTTTAGTGTTTTCATGCTCGTGCCCATGTGTTTATGCCTACTGTGTTTTGTGCAGGAGTGTCTTGACCCTTCGTTGGGGGGATGGGTGCTTCCCGATGCTCGGATCTCGTATACCGGAGAGAGTGGATCCGAGATTGTGGAGACTTTCCCGGAAGACCGGGTTTTCCATGCTCCGCTCCCTGAGGGAGTACAGGCGGTATGCACCTTTTATTTGTGCACTCTTCTTATATTTTTTCTCTCTTTTTTTACTAACATTCCTGTTTCAGGTTCCGGCCCGTACGGCCAACGCGATGGTGGGGGTGATCAATCGGTTGAAGTCCGCGTTGGTTCGAGCCCGGTCTGCACTTTCTTGCAGGAGCCCCCACTCTACTCGGGTAATGTGCCCTCTTTTTTTTTCTTTTGATCTGTACCTTTTGTTTGGCTTTCGGTTACTCACTCTCTTTTTTGTCTTTTCTTGTAGACGGGTGTTGGACGCGCCGGGGCCGACGACGCGGGTCCCTCGGGCGGGGGACACGGTCGTGAGAGAGAGAGGGCACGGCACTCGCCCCTACGGCATCGCCGTTCAGACGCGGGGATGAGTTCTTCCGGGGAGAGGTCCGAGCCGGAGCGTAGGCGACGTTCCGTGTCGGTGGCCCGAGAGCCTAGCCCCGAGTTGCAGTCACAACCTCATTTTTGGGGTGACTCTGGCTGGGGGCCCTCATACCACGGGGAGTGGAGTGGATGGACCGGCGAGGCTTGGAGACATGGAGCCGATGACGAGTCTTAGGCTTACCTCCTGTTTTGTACATATTCATTCTTGTATTCCGCATGTATATATATATTTTTTGCGATTTTTGGTGCAAGAATGTTTTGAGCCTTCCGTGGGCTTTGTTTTAACATTTTATAGCAATATTAGCTTTCTAAACCAACGACGAATTTTGAAAAGGGAAAGACTTTCGTAAAAATAATGAGTTCATACAAGAGTGCACACATATTTTTAGACTAAACGACTACTTGGGGTATTACATATGCATGTTCACTATTTTTTTTGTTTTTTGCCGACTCGTGCCATACTCCTTTGTTGGGCTTGTTCCTGAAAATTCTTGTGGCTTTGTTTTTTCATTCTATTTGGTCTTGCCCGTGCATGGATTAGGGTAGAGTGCCCTTTGCAATATCTTTTCTTCTTGATGCGTTGCATGACTTTATTATTTTTTAATTTTTATTGGACCGAATCCTTGAGAAGGATTGCCTACGTATCTTGTCAGAATCAGGTCGCGCGTAGTTCTAGCTTTTGAGAAATTTGTTCATTACACGTCTGCTGCCCCCCCCCCCCCCAAGTGTTCGTGGTTCTTTGAGGGTTAGAAAAAGGAGTGCGAACACTTGCAGAAGCGGGAGGGTAGGTGGCAAGAGAGTATGACGCCCGATCAAGGGCGAAGGAAATATCGGCGCCCAGGCCTGGGCGTGAAAAATAACAGCGCCCAGTCCTGGGCGTTGAAGTTTTGTCCTTCTCTTTTTCTACTTTATCGAGTTTTATGCCGTTTGCTTAGAGTAATGCGCAGAATGTTTGCTTATGAGTCTTAATGTGTTTTATTAGATGCCTTAACTCCGGACTGAATTTTATTAAATATGGTACTTTTTCAATTGGTCTAAGTTCGTGAGGTTAGCGAATTCCGCTCCATCTATGTCAGCTAGTTGGATTGCTCCGCCAGGTAGGATGGTCTTTACAAAATACGGTGCTGTCCAGTTAGGCCAGAATTTTCCTCGAGGGTCCGTAGTAGGTGCGCGGACTTCTTTTAATACAAAATCGCCTTCTTTGATATTTCGAGGTTTGACTCTTTTGTTGAATTGCCTTGCGATGCGCTTTTGATACACTTGCACGTGATGTAGAGCTCTTAACCTCCGTTCGTCTAAAAGGACGAGCTCGTCGTACCTAGCTTGAACCCAATCAGCTTCGGGTAGCTTGCTTTCTAGAACGATCCGGAGGGAGGGAATTTCCAACTCGACCGATTGAACTGCTTCCATTCCGTATACCAAGGAGTAGGGTGTTACTCCAATGGAGGTGCGGATTGAGGTTCGATAGCCCCATAATGCGAAGTGTAATTTGTTGGGCCAATCCTTATAATTTTCGGCCATTTTTTCGATTATGACTTTAATATGTTTGTTGGCCGCCTCTACCGCGCCGTTCATTTGCGGCCTGTAGGGAGAGGATTTATGGTGTTTGACATGATATTTTTCGAGCAGGTCTTGGACTTCGGCCCTGAAGTGGGAACCTTGGTCACTTATGATTTCATGTGGAACCCCGTATCGACAGAATATGTTCTTTTCTAGGAATCGAGCGACATGTTTGGCCGTTAATTTTGCATAGGAGACGGCCTCTACCCATTTAGTGAAGTAATCAATTGCGACTAAAACGTACTCGTGTCCCCCTACGCCTGTTGGTGTTACCTTGCCGATTATATCTATACCCCAGGTGGAAAAGGGCCATGGAGAAGTGAAGATGTATAGTTCTGAGGGAGGCAAATGGTTAAGGTTACTGAAGATTTGGCATTTTGGGCAAGTTTTTACAAAGTGATGACAATCAATTTCCATAATGGTCCAATAGTACCCTGAGCGGGATATTTTCGGGATAGCATTTTTCCGTTCATATGGGGTCTGCACATGCCGTTATGGTATTCTTCCATTAGTCTTTGGGCTTGGTTTTGATGGACACAAAGTAACTTGATTTTATTCGGCGTGTATTTGTACAGTTCTCCCAGAATTATGCTATATTGTGAAGCGAGGAGGCGTAGGGCCTTTTGTGCTCGCGGGGAAGTGTTTGGGGGGAATTCCCCACTTGTTTTGTAACGAAGGATGTCCGTGTACCATGGTTCTTCTTCGGTGCTTTCAGGTTCGGAGTCTATGGCACAACAATAAGTCGGCTCTTTCCTTCGCTCGACCCGAAGGGTCATTCCGTCATTCATTCGGGATGTTGAGCATTGAAGCTAGCTTCGCTAGTGCATCCGCGAATTGGTTGTCGTCTTTTGGCAAGTACGTATACTCGATTTTTTCAAATTGCTCGACTATTTGGTCTAAGTGAGCTTGATATTTTGAGAGACTAGTGCTTCGGACCTTCCATCTTTTGGATATATGGTTGATTATTAGGGAAGAATCCCCGAAGACTTGTAGATGTTTGACTCCGAGGCTAACTGCGGCCTCTAGCCCAACTATGCAGGCCTCGTATTCGGCGCCATTGTTTGTGGCCTCGAAGTTAAGTTTGACGGAAATTGGTATATGGGCTCCTTCGGGACTGACTAGGAGAACTCCGACGCCGCATCCTTTTTGGTTGGACGCGCCATCGAAGTATAGTGTCCAATAGTCGTCTCGTATCATCAGAAGTTCCTCGTCGGGGAGGAGGTAAGCTTCCGTGGTTTCCTCATTCGTGGCATGCTCGGCCAGGAATTCGGCTACCGCTCTTCCTTTGATTGTTTTTTCCGGCATGAATTTTAGGTCGAATTCTGAGAGCATGACTAGCCACCTGGACAGGCGACCATTTAGGGCGGGCTTCTCGAACATGTATTTTAAGGGATCTAGTTGTGACACTATATGAACAGTGTGGGCCAATAGGTAATGTCTGAGTTTTTTGGATGCCCAGACGAGGGCGAGACAGGTTTTCTCAAGTTCTGTGTATCTCGTCTCGTACTGTATGAACTTCTTGCTCAAGTAGTAAATGGCTCGCTCGGATCCATGTATACACTGTGAGAGCATAGCTCCTGCTGCAGTATCCGTGACGGTTAGGTATAGGCGTAAAGGGATTCCAGGCAAAGGCGGGGAGAGGACGGGTGGTTTGCTTAGGTATTCTTTGATTTTATCGAAGGCAGTTTGGCATTGTTCATCCCATTCGATCTTTTCTTCTTTTCTTAATTTTTGAATATTGGCTCACAAGTCATAGTAAGCTTGGAAATGAACCTACTAATGTATTGCAGCTTTCCTAGGAAGCCCCTTATCCGTTTTTCAGTTTTTGGTGGGGGCATTTCGGTAATGGCTTTGATCTTAGATGGGTCAATCTCGATTCCTCGCGTACTAACAACATATCCTAGCAATTTTCCCGAGGTTACCCCGAACACACATTTTTGTGGATTTAGTCTCATGTTATATTTCAAGATTCGGGTGAAGAACTTTTTAAGTGCCGGGAGGTGACCGTGCCGGTCTTTAGATTTGACGATCATGTCGTCCACATAGACCTCGATTTCTTTGTGTATCATGTCATGGAGTAACGTGGTGGCTGTTCTTTGATAGGAGGCCCCCGCGTTTTTCAAACCAAAAGGCATTACAGTGTAACAATATGTTCCCCAAGGGGTAATGAAAGTTGTTTTTTCCATGTCTTCTTCTGCCATGAGTATTTGGTTATATCCGGCGTACCCGTCCATAAAGGAGAGGAGCGCGTGCTCTGCGGTGTTGTCTACTAGTATGTCAATGTGAGGTAGAGGGAAGTCATCTTTAGGACTGGCTTTGTTGAGGTCTCGAAAGTCTACGCACATTCGCACTCGTCCATCTTTTTTAGCTACGGGGACAATATTGGCCACCCATTCTGGGTAGTTGGAGACTTTTATAAAGCCGGCGTCTAATTGTTTAGTGACTTCTTCTTTTATTTTCAAGGCTATCTCTGGTTTGAGCCGCCGTAGCTTTTGTTTTACTGGCGTCATTTTGGGATCTAGCGGAATTTTATGCTCAGCGATTTCTCGATCTATTCCTGGCATGTCTTTGTAGGACCAAGCAAAGACACCCTAGAATTCCCGCAAAGTGGAGATTAGATCGGCCTTTTCAGTGGGAGTTAAGGTGAGGCCAATTTTAATAATTTTAGGATTTTCTTCTGTTCCAATATTTACCGATTCTGTGTCCTCAATTATAGGAGTTTTGAGTTCTTGTTCACTTACATCTTTTATTAGTTCGGTATATTCCTCTTCTGGCTCTTTTTCGTGCTCATTAGTGGCGAGACATTCTGCATTATTACTCGGATTTTTAAGCGACACATACTCAAAATTTTTGTTTATCTTATTAAAGTCATGAAGCATTACATCAAAAAGATCTCCCGGGGTAGAGATTTCCGGGTCTAAACTATTTTTGGGAGGGGTTACAATTTTGCTAGGTTCGGACTCGGAGTCAGACTCGGATTCAGACTCTAATTCTTCGTACATCGGACCCTCTCCCGCAGATATCTTGAACTTCATCCCACGAGCATTAGTCCATTTGAAAGTCTTGCGCCACCCTCGTTGGATTTGGTCATCTTTTGAGGGTTATGGAGCGATCAATTTAGTAGGATCGAACACTTCATCTTGGAGAGCTAATGCCATAATTTCTGTTTCTTTCTTCGCTCTTTTCTTTTCTAACCCAAACAATAGCCCGAAAGGGTGTGAGTTGGGGAGCGTTTTTGGCATAGCATGGTTCTTTGGGGCGAGTGGCCTTTGAGAACGTAAAGGGTCGTGTCCCAGAGCATGCATCTCTTGGGTTTGTGCGACCTCTAGGTATAGATGTTCGGGATATGCTTCTTCCATCGCGTTCCTTGATGGTTATCACGGGCAAGTACTCAGGGGCCCTGCATTATTGTTGTGGAGTAGGAGACACATTAGTTTGTTTCGTGAGTCGGTTTTTTAGACATTCTATGACTACCCTTAAGTCGGACTAGTATATTTGGATTGCTATGTGTGCACTTTGAACTCTTTATGTTTTCGAAAATCTCTGCCCGTGTGACATTCATGATTATTTGCATGGTCGACTTTTAGTGTCGAGCATTGCCGTCGTAGGAGGCCTAACAACGACGCAAAGAGTTATTAATTTTTTCGCGAGTCGCTTTTGAAATCGAGTGCTTTTCTTACGCCCTCGTAGCAATTCTTTTTATGAACATTTTTTTGCGCTACGTATTTTCCTTTCGCGCGGGCACCGAGGCTGCTGCGCCTGACCAGAAGGCCAAGCAGCAACTTCAGCGCCCAGCGAGGGGCGTGAGAATTTATGGCGCCCAGCCAGGGGCGTTGAAAATGCGTCCCTGGCTGGTTCTCGTTTTCTGTCTTCTGTTTATGCGACTTCGATTTGCGTGCTTGCCTAATAACGTCCTTTACGCGTAACAGCGTTTGGGGGATTCGTTACAGGCCGTCCCGAGCGTCGCTTATTTTTGTGGCGATCATTCGGGCTTGCGGAACACGTGTTTCGGTATAACTCTTTGGCAAATTAGTCTATGAATGTTTGGGCAATTTTTAAGGTCGTTGGTTTTCTAGGATAGTTTGTCGCACACAATCACATATTTCGCTACACATAACTACATTACAAACATGGATTTGAAAATTAAATATGCCACGTAGTTTATGATAGGCTTCTATGGGTAGTTTATTTGCGCCTGGCTTGGTACCGCTTCTATCGTAGATCCAACACATGCCCCGGTCGAGGTAGTGTCTTCAACAGACGAATTTCGTTCAAGAGGCCAACCCGCAAGTGCAAGCCAAGGGGGCATGCAGGCGAGAGGGACCTAATGAGCGAGCGATTGGGTTCGGGATAGGTGTACTACCTGCACAAGTACCGAGTGGGCGACATGCGCGGCGTATGCACCCCCCTATTGGCGAAAAAGAGGTATCCTTAGTCCCAACTCCCGAGGGAGCCGAGATTCGTTATGAGGTTCTGCCCGTTCACATTAATATGCTGATTTTCAGGTTGCCCAACTTGATGGGGAAATAAACGCGAGGTAGGATCGTTTCACCCTTCGGCTATTTTGATTACCTACAAGCACGAGTATTTCCTTCACTATCCCCAGTGGAGTCGCCACTGTGAGGGGGTCGAAAAAGCACGAGGCTAATGCGTGACCTCGTCCCTCGTGGGTGTGACGATTCTTTTTATTCAATCAAGTGTAATTGGATTTCCTGTGAGTTTACACCCAATTGACTAGTAATATAGGAGTCGCCATTCAGTTTTTAACGACAATGAGAAAAACTGACAAAACCCGGTTATCGTGACATAAAGGGAGTGCAATTATGTTTGACCACGACGGCCGTAGGTTCCCTTGTGATCCCTGGTGTGGGGATCTCTCAACATACACCCGCAAGGTAGAGATTGAGGGTTCGGGGGAATGTAACTACCGAGAGGAGTACTTCGCTCGTCGATAACTCTAGAGGCAGGATATCCTTACTAGCTCAGCATAAATAATTGAAGGGACATGCGTTAACTATTAAACTAATCTGAATTGATTTTAGCAATACGCAACATATAATACTAATTCGATCGTGATTATCTGATTTAAAAAGCATTAAGGGACCTAGCATGATAATCCGATTTCCCAAAAATATTATATTTGTTAGGCGTGATAGAACAATCAGATTAGGTTAGTTTAACAGTTCATAAAAAGGGCGAGGAAAGCAGTTAAATCATCGAAAAGGGACACATTACGACGCACCCTTGAGAGGTGCATCACGGTTCTCAGAAAACTAACCACTTTGACTTTGCCATTTCTCCTTTTTATTTAACGAATCTCAATTATGGGACAGGATACGCTCTGTTCGATTTATGGATCGATTGCGACAGAATGCGTGAACAATTTCGCAGCGAGAGGCTTAGGCTAAGGGTTGGAGTCAATACTCAGAATATGATTATGTGTTGTATGTGTTCCTTTCACGTCGAATTTAGGGGTCTATTTATAGGGAAGAGTTCGTGGAAAGATAGAATTGCAGAGTTCTAATCCACAAAGAATTAGAAAAAAACACGTACCCAGGTATTTTCAGCGCCCAGGCCTGGGCGCCGAAGATTTCGGCGCCCAGAGCCAGGCGTTGAAAATAGGGTCTGGGCTGTTTTCTTTAGTCAGATTCGGATTCCTGAAATCCGTAGAGTTTGAGATTTAATCGAGTCTTTTAGCGCGTATCAATTTTATGACGGAATGCGTCTGGGCCCGTTACGAACTCTAGGCTCGTTAGGATTTTAATTAATACGTAACTCTTATTTCCGAATCATATTAGGAATAGGATTCTCGCAGTTTTCTATCTCATTTAGGATTTATGTTGGAATGCAACACCTAATTCTGACAGGTTTCTATCCTTTATGATTTGCCACTTTTAGAAGCTACCTTTTACGACAGTTACTATTTTTAGCAGGTTTCCATAAATAGCAGGTTTCGGGTGAAATGAAAAGGGGAATTGAGATTCGTTTATTTTATAGGAGATGCGTTGTCAAGTGGAGATTTATGCTTTCATCATCGAACCTTTCCCTTTCGGGAATGGGGACAAAAGTAGGTGTCTACACCCAATCACATTAATTCGTGGTTGTTCCGTGCTATAGGTCGGATTGGTATAATTCTCTTCTTCCTTACCTATTCTATTTAAATTTCCGTATTTTAAATTATTATATTAATATTGTTTTGAGTAATTAAAATGCTGGGAACCGGTTATGAATACTGTGGTTTGAGGATTTGTGTGTTGTGATTCATTAGGTTTGTTTTAATTATCAAATGATGAATTTTCAGATTTGTTTATTGAATAAAGCATTGATTTTTATGATAATAAACTAGTGTTATTGGGATTTTCAAGTTAGGGTTTTAACCTAGACCTAATGAGTCAATTGATTAGCATAATTAGGTGATGATTTTAATTATGATAATCAATTATATTTTCAGATTTGAATAAAGGTTTAAAGTGTCAATTTTTATTGATTTTAAAGGCGGAAAAAGTATGTTTTCGTACTAGGGATTGATTTTGCATATTGAGACGATTTTATTATTGAAAAACGATTGAATTCTAAAGTCTAAAGGAGGTTTAAATTTTTATAAAGTTGCTGGAAATTTAATGAACGTGGAAATAATTTAAGTTTCATTATTTTGATGATAGGAGGTGATTTCTAGTTGAGTTCTCGTTATTGCAAAGTGGCCCCTACGCTTAGGTATTCAATTACGTACAAGTCTAGGGCGACCACACCTTTTTTCAATGACATTACATGATTGTTGATGATGTGAATTACATTATGTGGAATCATGTTTATTTTGGTGAACGAGCATGTGATTTGTGATGCTGGATTTATTGGATTAATTGTTGAACAAGCATGTTGAAATTATTATGAGTATGGATTTCATTATCAATCATGTTGTTCAATATTTATGCATGTATGGTTTATTTCACATGCAAGGGATGGATTATTTATTTGTATGCTATTGTACGGGATGTCTAGCATACTTTGAGCCATTTATTTGTACCTCGTTGTACTATTTATTTTACCACATGTTAAGGGTTAGCTCACGTAAGACACCGCACATGTAGGGTTCAGTTGGGAATATTTTGTATGAAATGAATTAGGATTCGTCGTGCAAGGGCACAACCCTCATGTTAATGTGCATGATGTGGAGTCTCACTTTGGTGAGGAGGAACATGGTAGTAATATCCCAAGTGTCTTGCTTGGTTGATCACAAGTCTTAAAGCATTAAAATAAGATTGTTTTGGTTGTTGTTTATTAATGGTATGTATGCATGTTGTCGAGTCTTGAGTTCGCCTTTATTAAAATATTAATAAACGTAAAGTGCAACCGGAACAAGCTTCAAAACTCTTGGAACGTATATACCTTGAGTATGAACAATGGGGGGAGTCTTGCCGGAAAGCTCGTACTCCTACTAATGATACAAGACGTTGTTTCATTTATATTATGCACAGGAATTCCGTCGGTATGGACCGACACTCGGTATGGCCCGATTTTATTATTATTATATTTGGTGTATGGTTGGCTCCCATCACCTTTTTCCCTTTGTGGATTATTCTTTTGGCCCGTTCGAAGCTTATTCTAATTAAATTGTGAGTCAAGAGTCGAGTCAAGAGTCGAGTCTTATGTCTCATGATTGTTTGTTAAGTATTATATGGCTTTTGCATGTTGATTAGTACTTAGTGAGTGATGCATGTTTTAGTTTCATTTACTCTATGCTTGTAAGTACTCAGCTTTTGCTGACTACGTGCTTTGTGTGTTTCTGGTCATGGTCTTTTCCTTAATGACCCTATGATGATCCATCATTTTCACTTGCATTGTTGGGGAGTAGATTAATATAGCAGGTTGGTAGATCAAGTACGATCGAAATCATGTGGCTTGGGATGATTGAGAGAGTTGCATTCTTTCGTTCTTTGAAACTATTTTTATTTAATACTTTAATTATGTTTGAAATGTTTGAACTATTTATGTTTTGGGTTTTGGGTCATTATGGTTCCAAATTGTAGGAGGCCTCGATATTTCATTAATTATGTTTTTTAAAAGTTAGTTGACATTAAATTCCGCTGCGTAGTTCTAGTAATAGCCTTAACCGTTATCACGATGGCGGTAATGCTTTAGTAATTCCTTTGTTTTAAGTTGGAAATTGGTTTTATAAAAGCAAGGAATTATTAGGGTGTTACACCTTTGCCCACCTAACCACGCGTCATCACTTAACATCAAAATGCCTACCTAAACCCCCCGAACCTCGATTTTGAACATAATGGGAAGGCAATTCGAACACAAGAGATGTTGCTGGAAAATTGAAAAACGAAAATTGAGTAATGTCGCGGGAAAATTAAAGATCATCGGGGAAATTGCGGCAACCCCCAATTTACCCGTTTACTTGTCTAGTGTTGGTGATGGATTTGGATGTCAGGTCGGAGATGTGCGAAAGAGAGAGGGAAAGCTAGAGTAAGAGAGTAGCAACCGGAACAGGCGACTGGGTTTGGTTGGTGGCATGGTGGTTAGTTGGTCGGTGATATATAGGGTGGTTGGGGTTGGGGTTGATGGCTGGGAGTGGGCTACGTTATTGCAAGGTGATTCAAGTTTGTTTTGTTCTTCCCCTGAGTCTCTTTTCAATGCCTTTGATTTTATGTTTGTCTTTGGCTTCAGGTTTAGACTTGTCCGGTTTGTTTGAGGGTTGTAAGAGGAAACTCGGGACATTTTTCGTGACAAAGTGTTCAACTAAGGAAGCGATGAAGAACGTGGTTTGAAAATTGATGTTGATGGAGGGGATGGGACATTGTTGAGTACTTAAACTTGATGGAGGAAGAGGTAAGGCCGACAATGAAGGATGTGGTTTGGAAATGAATAAGGTTCTTTAAAAATATTAAAACCAAAATTAGAGATATTGTGCCACATATAGGTAGTAAATAATTTTTTAAAAAAGAAAAAACATGTTCAGCACGTTGTAAGTCACAAAACAAAATGAAAGTCGAGACCCCCTAAAGTTGTGACCTGCCAGTATTAATCTGTAGTTGAATCCTTTTAAAGATGAACGTTCACAATTGAGATTGTCTTTGTCAATCTTTCCATAATATAATGATATGAAAAAGTTTTCAAATGTTATTAGTTTTATTAGTTACTCCGTATTAGTGTAGTTTTGATATTTTAGAGAAAAAATACACTATAAATATATTTTGTAAGTCTAGCAAACTATAATTTGGTGATTTTCAGAGAATAAAAAGTGAAATGTGGAAAAGTTTATTAGAGTGAAATGCTCCTCCATTTTCATTGGTCTTTTCATGTGGGGTTTCAGGCTGATATGGCGAAATTTCTTACCTACCTAAAGAAAAACTTTCTCGCCAGCGGACAAGTGTATTGAGGCCTTGGGGGACCAGGGGAGCTAAGGGTCCGATGGGAGAAGCATGGAGGAGGAGCTTGGGTTTGACGATTCATTTGTGATTTCTTGTAGAGTTCTGATCTGATAGGGAAATCTTTCTTACTTATCTAAAGAAAAAACTTTCAATAGGGCTCCGGAGGAGAGGTAGAGAGGAGGAGTTTAGAAACATACCCAAGCTCCCCCTTCATAACCATATTCATTTGGTGAAACTGATATATGCGTTTTATGTACGTAGAGTTTTCACCCCCGTCCCTTAGTACTTTTCTATTTTAAATGAGCTCTTAGGAGCCATTTTTAGTACTATTATATGTTATTGAGTGTGCCTTGAGTTTCAGGTTTGTTTAATGGGAAATTAGTCTTTTTAGGCTCGTTTCGTGTTATTAATGGCCACTACACGATCCCGAGGAAGTTCGGGACGATTATTGTCGATTCTTGGGAGCCTAGGATGCTTACATTTGAGCCCCAAGGGTTGGACTTGGTGTTATTGTTAACGTTGGATGCGTCGAGCTGGTCGCCCTATGACTGGAGGGCGAATGGAGACCAATCGTGCGAGCAAAAAGGAGAATAACCCCTTCAGCACGCGCCCGATCGGGCGCCCATCGCCCGGTGCCCATCGAGCACCCATCCTACAGCCGCTGTTGAGCGATTTCCATCCGCCCGATCGGGCGGATCTGTGCCCGATCGACTTTATTGCGAGTCGAATGCCCGATCGGGCGAACGTCTGCCCGATCGAGCGACGACAACCTATGGGCGCGTTTTACTTTGTTTATTTCCAGTTTTTCCTTCTAACTTTGGGCAAGACTATATAAACTAAGCCCTTAGTTCATTGTAGATCATCTTAATTTCTAGTATTGAGTACTTGGCTTATTTTTGCACTTTATTCTCTCAAAATTATCAAACACTTAGTTTTTATTTTCAATCAAAGATTCAAGCTTTCATTATTCATTCCTCGTTTCTTTAGGTATTAATTCATTCCTTGCTTCATTATTTTAGTTTAATCATGTCTTCAATTAATATATTTGCATTGTTTACTTTAATTATGTCTGAGTAGTTTATATTCTAGGGTTTTGGGAATCCATGAACTAATATGAAGGGATGATTGAATGTTGTTGATTGTTGGTATTGTGGTTAATTCCTATTGGTTGGTTTCATTTACTATGCGATTAGACTTGTGCAGGTTTAATTGTATTAGTCTAGCAATATCAAGTTAAGATTCGAAAGATGCAATTTGATATTTAGACTTGTTTCAATAGGTAGAATTGGGATTAATACATAGCGAGAGCCTGTTAATTTCAAGTTTATGATTAGTATCGATTCGAGAGAGCATGTTATTCTGATTAACTGTTTTACTAATTATTAGTATTGTTTATCATCATGGATTGTTGTTCATTGGTGAACCTATGCCCTAGACCTTTTAATATCTGATTTATATCGTTGTACTTTTATTATTCAAACTAAATCAATCTCTTGTTTCTCGATAGTCTAGACCTTATTTTAGTAATAGAAAGAACGTCATTTCCCTGTGGATTCGATCCTGACTTTCCTTGCTACCTGGTTAGTGGAATTGAGTTTATCTTTGATTAAGTAATACGACTTTAGCCTGCCAGAAACCTTGAAACAAAATTTTTGAATAAATGCATTAGTTTGACTAACACGCTTATCAACGCACAACTTTAACCACTCATATCTCAAATTATCAATTAATAAAAGTTTTATAAAAAAGTTGATATTATAAAAATATACATTATGACTTAACCAACGACATATTCATAACACATACTTCATTCGTTCATTTTTACTCGCAATATTTGTCACTTTCGCGCATGTCTATGCACAACTTTGATTATTAATATCTTTAAGCAAAAATTATAAAAAGTTAATATTTTGAAAACACACATTAAGACGAATATAACAAGATCCCACATGGCTATGTTTTACTTTACGTATAAATCATCAACAATGATCAAAGTATAATATGTAAATAGTATAGAAATTACAAACGTTGCAAGTATTAAAAACTAGAGGAAGTATACTAGTAAAAACTTAAGTCAAAGTTAACCCATGAGTAATGTAAAATTGTAAATGTCCAAGTAATCCGAAATGGAGTATACGAGGTGGAGCATTTGATAAATGGCTTTTAAGCCAAAAGAATGTTATTATGCCTCCTTTTTTTATTCCAAAAGACTCAAGAGTGGATCTCAGCCAAGAAGTTTCTTTAATTCCAAAAGATTCCATGCAAATCCTCAAAAAGAATATGTTCTATACTTCTATTAATTCGAGAGCCTTTTGAGCTCAAAGCATGCATATTTTGCAACCCTGCAAGCATACGGCATACCGTAGCAGATAAACAAAACCAGGACACACTATTACATTCACTGCATATGAAGATACAAGCTCATTATACAACCCAACTGTTCCACAACTTAAAACGACCAAAATCTACCATCCTTGCATCAGTCGGGAGCAGGGTAAATCTTATAAACCCTAACAACCCGGAAAACCGAGTAAATTAACAAATCAGAAACAAAAATTAAAAAATGAACCTTAAGATTAAAACAAAATAATCAAAATAACCTGATATGAGGATTCGGAAAAAAGAAACCCTCTATCGAGCATGTCGATGCTCCACCTCCACTATTTAAGATCTTAAATTTGGTACAGTTAACTCAGGCCATATCCATAACTTTGTTGTATCAGCAGCGGTTGAAATGTTAGAGGCTTATGTTGTTTTCGACAATTTTCTCATGACCAAGATCACAAACTTACCAGTAATCAAGAGGGTCGAGTTTTAAATCACATTCCCCATCCATGACCATGCCCATGTCCATGACCAAGGCCATAGGCATCCATGTAATCTGCATCAGCTCCATGACCATGAGTATGCCCCTCATGATGATGGTCATTACCTCCACTTTTGGCTTCATCGAGCATCTTCTGGATATGTTCTGGCAAAGGTTCATCGTCAACTTTTCTTCTGGTCGGTGGCAAAGAATTCAGTAAACTAATGATGTTTTTAGCTAACTCACTTGAAGTGTCATCCTGGAATAATTAAGATAGACAGGTATTGCATGTCAGTTGTACTACAATAAGAAAATTTCATAACTGACTAAGCTCATCTAAGCAACTATAGGAGGAAGGCCGGTGCAACATGTTACTAAAGGCCAAGACTATGCTATTGTGATATATAAAAATAAAAAAAATAAAAAAAAACAAAAAGACCGTGCCACCAGCGCTGTGTTGGGGCACCCAGTGGGCAGAGGCACTGCCCGCGGCATGAAGGCATGGTGGGATTGTGCTAGTACTTTAATTTCTCCTATATAACTTTTTAGACATGACTCTTGGGCTTTTCAAAAACAAAGTACGGTATGGCCTTTTTTGGTTCCCCTGTCTACCACGCCATAGCAAATTTGTATCTAGCAAATTTCTGAATTCTAATACTTTTAAAAAACTTTGTAAAACACAGAGTCAATTATAAACAATAGTTTAGGTACTTGATAATATAACTCATATACTCCCTCCGTCCCTTAATACTCGCCCCGCTTTCCTTATAAAGCCGTCCCTTAATACTCGCCCCTTTTCTATAAATGACATACTTTTACTAATATTATATTATTTCTCTCACTTAACCATGACCCACATATATTCTTACTTCCTTAAAAAGCATTAAAAAATTCAACACATCCCCACCACCACCCTTTTATTTGACATTTTTTCCATTAACTATATTAAAAAAAATACCCACTATCAACTACCATCTAATATATTAATAAGTCAAGTAAATTGCCTAAAACTTTGTGCTGGTCAAACTGGGACGAGTATTAAGGGACGGCAGGAGTATGTAATTAGATGACTTAGATCTCAACTGTTGCTCTGAGTCGTTGGCATAATTCAAATGAGAAATGTGCAACGAAACATGAGAAAATACTCTTGCTTGCTCAAGGGTTGTGGTGAGAACATATATCAAACAACTTTTACAATCATCAAAACACATAAAATTTGCATTTGACTAAGCTAAATGCAGTAAAAATAGCAGTCAAAAAACAGAAATAAGTAAACAATTACTCCTTCCAACTAAAGGAGCTTATAATAAGACTAGCTTATAGTCGTGTGAATACCATTCCTTACATCCCGCCCCACCAAAACAAAAAGTAAAAAGAACAGAACCACCACAAGAACAATGTCATAATTAACCCAGTCAAGTTCAAGGGTCTAAAGAGCCCCCCTGAGAGTAGAAACCATTATAAGACCAGAAAAAACACTGAACACTGTCTAAAAGCTATGACTGTCTAGTGCTATCACAAAACTATCACAATGACATCTGCCATAAAGACCAAGGTGACTTCTTTTTCTTCTTGGGATGAATTCCTAAATTTTTACCAGAGATATTAATATCTCACAATATATTTGTGCGAAAGAGTCTCACCTAAGGCTTGCCGACTTGCCGTATAAAACGTGGCAGTTTTCCCAAACTCAGAAGGTATGAAGGAGAAATACATGATGTCAACAAGGGCATCAGTTTCTTATACAGGAACCGCTTTTATGTTGATTTTAGCCATGATAAACTAAATCTTTTTGCTTCTTTGAGTAGCCAAAAGCCCAAGAGAATTACTCAAATAGCATCTGGAATTCGGGGTAAATAGAGATTGCTGGCATGCGACAATTCATAGATTAATTTGTTCATGAGTCATTAAAGTATACTCCATATGTTACTTGCACCTATCCTGAGTCTTCTGACCAAAACTACACCTTCCAAAAAACATTCTTCGAGAATTAGCCATGACTTATACCTGTCAAGTGCATATGTCAACTAGATCAGCTAGTAACCCAAGACCTGGATTCGGGAACCTTTTGTAATAGGATGATACCAGAGACCTAGGCAGGCAATTAGTATTCCCAAGAATGATACTGTTCGTGTTCAGGGAACCCATCTGCATTATTATCCTTTTTCATTCAGATGGACCCTAAAAACAGAATTTCTACCAAGTGGTTTAATCTACGAAACAACAATTATTGAACTACATTATGTCTCTTGAAAATGGCTGGTATCTCAGCCACGAAAGACATGCTTCAGCATAGCCATGAATCATGAAGCAGGTCATTTGATACAAATATTCATGGAAAGGGTCTACAGTCGTAGGGTAAAAAATTAACAAATGCATTATTTTTCATCAGTATTATTTCAAATCAAGATAGATGTCAGTATTCCACAATTGAAGCAAGAAGGCATGCAAAAGTTCAGATTCTTCAAAATGTAGCCTTAAACAGAACATGCCTAAATACGGAAGACAACAAAATTTTTGAACACTAGAAGCATCAGAAATTTTGTCCGAATCATAATACTGAAGACACCTTAGTAAGGAGAAGTTGGGCAGTTAGACAGCAGCAAGAAGAAATTATACTGCCACCGTTACTACTTAGAACTCGATCACGGTGTTCAGTGTTACTGTTGTCCTAGATAAACATCAACCTGGCCAAAGCTATGATGCATAGAAACTCTCTTGAAGGCCACATTTCATGCTACATAGGTCCAAAAGGTCAGATTCATTCTATGAACCCAAACGGAAATCTTATATACGGGACCTAATCTGCAGCTACATATGCCATCCCATTATTCCCATAAAGTAGTTTGATGTGAAATGAAGAACTCGGGTAGCAAGCCACCAATAACAAATGAAAAACTGCTGTGGTGACATCCCAAAGGAAGCAAAGGTACAAAGAAAGCAACAAAGTCAAGAGATAGTCCATGATTGAACTCTTGACATTAATAGTTGACACCTTGACTGAGCAATTCACACCTACTCCTAACACATTATATGCATCTTGCATTTCACTGATTTTCTTGGAGTAATCAAATCAATTCCAACTTACAGCCAAGAGAATGTGAACAGGGTGTGATGTGTGACTAAAATTCCTTTATATAAAGGCAGTCAATTGTGCTCCTCAAGCAGATACCAAAACTTTATGGCAGAATATTTGAAATGTGTCATTAAGGAAACACTTCAAAGTTTCCAATCATCTTCACCTTGCATATCTCAATTCTAGTAATCTACTGATTCACTCAACATTTGAACAAAAAGTCAAACACAAAGGTAAGAAGTTATGCACGAAGTATTTGCAAAAAACATGAAAATTGAATACAAGAAAGATAACTAGAGAAAGAATGATCACATTGGAATTCTGAAATCCTACCTGAGGCCACCTCCCACCAGAATGCTTGATAAATTTCGCTTGAGAAACAACCTCAGCAACGCGTTTACCCTCTTCATTCCACTCTTGTGACCAACTGCCAGACCAAAGCACTTGCATTGGCAAACCCTTAACACCATCCCTACTAACCCATTCAGCCAAATCAAAACTCTGATTCAAATTCCTCCCCACTCCCACAATCGTCTCCCTTCCATCCCTACCCATCAAAAGAACCCTATGAGCCTCTACACTCGAACCCTGGAAATTCTTCGAACAACACGAACCCATCAATCTCCCGAACACGTAATCAACCCTCAAAACCACCTCCCGAATTACGGGCACTTGCAATGCCCACAAGGGCAATGCCATTCCCCTAGGCATAGTATCAATCAATGTAAGACTTCTCAATAGTCCTGCATTTTCAGCTACCCAATTTGCCCCCATTACCAAGGCTGAATCATGTAGAACCAAATGTAAGGGAGCTAACCCCATTGAATCAATCACTTGTCCCAAAACCCTACCCAATTCTTGTGCACCCAAATCCAAGGGCTCAACCACCTTCTTCTTTGAAACCCGAACTTTAACCTCTTGGTAGGGGAGTTGCCCCTTTTCAATCAAATTATCAAACCCCCAAAAAAGACCCTTCTCCTTAATCTCTTCATACACCTCAATAAACCTCTCCAAAACACTATCACCACCAACAATCTCCTTCTCCCTCTCCACCGTCTTATCCGAAAACCCAGAACCCGGTAGATCGATTGCCACACCAAAAAACCCCTTAGAACCTAAATCATCAACTACCCTCCGAAATGTGAAAGAACTACACCCTAACCCATGAATGATCAACACATTCTCAGAAGTTCGGGGACCTTGGGAATAAGCAAATACCTCAATTGGGGGTTCATTAGGGTTAATCTGAACCTTGATTGGTCGGCCTTTAGAATAATGATCTCTGAGAATTGTGGGTAATTTCAAAAACCAGGCTTTCGGGTCAGGGGAGGTGAAAGAGGAGAGAGAAACGAAGAGGAAAGTGATCAGAGAGATTGTTACAGTGAAGTAGAACCAGAAGATGAATGGATTCTGGGTTTGGGTTCTGGGTTTGGGTTGAGGTGTGGATTGAGGTTTGGGTTTCGATTTTGGTTTGGATTTGGGTTTAGGTTTGGGTTTGGATTTGGAAGGGGAAGATGGTTGGTTCATCTGGTTGTCTTCGTGTTCAGTGATGATCGCCATTGTTGAGTGCTTTACAGGTTTGAGCTTAGTGAAAGGAAAAAGAAGGAATGTTTAAATTCGGCTTTTTGGGAATTCCTAGATTCAAATGCATCCGACCAACAAAGCGACTGAAAAGAAAAAACTTTTTGAATATTTTTTGTTCATTTTAATTTGAACACACTCTAAAATATTACTCCCTCTTTTCCCTTTTTATTTTTGTTGACTTTGGCAACAATTTAACAACTACGGAGTAACTAACTAACTAATCCGTATTTAATAAAAAAGGAAGAATATTACCAAATTACGTAATTTAATAAACATTCTTCCTTTTTTATTTAATAAAGTAAATTATGTTTTTTTTTTTAATAATGTTTTCACTACTATTCAAAATATGACATTGGAAAAATATGACATTGGAAAAAAAAATGACATTGGAAAAATATATAAGATTTAATGTTTCAATGGGCATGTGTGAAAGATTTAGAGTCCCATTGATTTTTATCAATTATTAAAATAATTATTTTCACAATATTGACTGAATATTAAGTACATTTATGATACAATATAAAATGAAAGATTATAAATGTAAATATTAAAATAATAAACTAAAAACGAAAAACATAAAATATAAAAAAGGGACGGAGGGAGTACTCCCTCAATCAAAAAAGTTGACAGTTGCTTTAATTAACTTCCTCCACTTTTTAGTTGTTGTTTTTGAATTGCGGTATATTTTTCACATTATTATTGTGAATTATGTGGATATATGAAGTTAAAGTATTTTCAGGAGAAATTTATGAGGTATAGTATTTTCATAAGAACCAATTAAGATGCATTGTAAATTTTACGGATTTTTCATGAAATACCCCCGAATTATGGCGTAATTCACCAAATGCCCCTCGACTTTCAGAAATTCACCAAATGCCCCTCACAAATGACTTAATACCCAAAATACCCTTACTAATGACGCGCCGTTAGTCCTCCGTTAGCCTAATTTTTAAATTCACCAAATACCCCTATTTTATAACTTATTTCATATAATACCCCTATTCTGAAACTTAATTCACCAAATACACATAACTTAAAATTACCCATTTTGATGCTCAGCGGCTAGTTTTTATGTTTGAAAATTAGCCGTTGCTTATTGTTTGCTTATAAAAACCCCTTTTCTGACTATTTATTGTAGTTTTTCTATTGTTTTGTTAATTTCATATCATTTTTGTCATGAGTTTTCTTTCAAAATCATCATCCACACCCATGAATCCACATATGTAAGAGTCCCAAACAATTTCTAATATTATGGGAGGAAATTTCCATCTGAGGCTCCGATACAACACTCAGTAAGTTTCAATTATGATCCAATAAGTTCAGGCCTCATCCAGTAAAGACAATGCACTTTAGCTGAGCAAAAGGCCAAAAAACCTCATTTTCAAAGGGATCTTATGTAAGTGAAGCTGAAGTAATTCAATCTAAAGCTAACACCTTAATTTTCTTATTGTCCGAATGGTAAAGAAACTAAGAAATCAAGTTCAATAACACATATATTTTTATCACAACCTCGATTTCAACTTGGATTCATGATGTGAAAATCTTGAGTTTGGAGGCAAATCTTTGTGCCAAGATTCATGTTTTTTCACTGGTTCATGAGCTTTGGAACATACCTTAGTTTCATTTTTTTTTTCTTGTTCCCTCAAATCCAAAAATAGACATTTGTCCATAAATCTGACCATGTCAATAGGACCTAGCTCAAAAGAAAAGTGGGAAAACCTTTATGCCTCGACTGTAAGGTTGAGAGAAAGTTAGGAGATTGAAGAAAGATGTTTGGAGGCAGTAGAGACAGGAGACAAAAGGGAGTTAACGTTAAATATGTGGCATGGAAGCAATAGAAGCCGAGGTAGCTGGAACATATGCGTTAGAATAAAATTAATAAGAGCTTTATTTTTAATCTGTTTGCATATGTTAAAGATATTTCCCATATTGAAAAAGGAATACCTTCCGATTGCATGGTAAATATAATTAATTGGTCACATAAAGAATAAGGTACAAAAGAAGTAGCTATTTTCTTGAAGAGTTGCGACGTTTTGAGGTGTTTTTAGGAGTGTTTTATGTTTTAGTGTTGTACCGGAGCTTCAGATTGAGTGTTGTATCAGATATTCGGATGTCAAATTTTCTCCCATGATAACAAAATTTATTTGGGACTCTTACATATGTGAACTCATTGGGTGTGGATGATGATTTTGAAAGAAAACTCATGACAAAAATGATATGAAATTAACAAAATAATAGGAAAACTACAATAAACCGTCAGAAAAAGAGTATTTATAAGCAAACAATAAGCAACGGCTAATTTTCAAACACAAAAACTAGCCGTTGAGCATCAAAATGAGTAATTTTAAGTTATTGGTATTTGGTGAATTAAGTTTCTGAATAAGGGTATTTGGTGAAATAAGTATTAAAATAGGGGTATTTGGTGAATTTGAAAATTAGGTTAACGGAGGACTAACGGCGCATCATTAGTAAGGGTATTTTGGGTATTAAGTCATTTGTGAGGGGCATTTGGTGAATTTCTGAAAGTCGAGGGGCATTTGGTGAATTACGCCAAAATTCGGAGGTATTTCATGAAAAATCCGTAAATTTTAAATAGAAAGATCCATTTCTTTGAAGAACGATTTTTGTTAAAAGACAAATTAAACATCTCGTAATTAAAGAATGGAAGGAGTAGTTGTCAATGTAGTGTTTTCTTTGTTCTAATAATATTGCACAATTTACACTATTATCTTTGACCATCCTTTGTTATTTACTCTGTATATGTAAAAAAAAATGTAGTTATGTGAGATTTTGTTAGAATCATATCGATATTCTATGTATCATCTTTTTATAATTTTCATTATGCACAATTTGAGATATTGCACCATTTACACTATAACCTTTGACCATCCTTTGTGATTTATATGTAAAGAAAAATGTAACGATATTCTAAGTATCACTTTTTTATAATTTTAATTTAGTTAGGCATAATTTGAGATATTGTCCATTTACACTATTGGCTATAAACATCCTTTGTGATTTAATAAAGAAAAATATAACGATATTCTAAGTATCACATTTTTATAATTTTTAGTTATGCACAATTTGAGATATTGCACCATTTACACTATTAATTTTGACCATCCTTTGTGATTTATATGTAAAGAAACTGTAATGATATTCTAAGTATCACCTTTTTATAATTTTTAGTTATGCACAATTTGAGATAATGCGCCATATCCACACTATTGCCTTTGACCATCATTTTTAATTTATATTAAAAAGAATGTAATAGGATCTTATTAGATTCATATCGATGTTTCTAAGTATCACCTTTTATAATTTTTAGTTATGCACAACTTGAGATATTGAGTGTTGTTAAAGTTGTATGTTGGGAAACGTAAAAGTCAATATGGTGTAATATTATAGAACGAATGAATTGAAGTAGAACTTATTTTTGTTTTAGTCATACCAGATCAGACCATCGGACCAGAAAAATCCAAACTGGCCTACTATTGAAGAACAATGGAGTAAATAAGTTTAACACCAAAGTAAGGGTGTCCTCTTCAACTTATAACACCTTGTTTAAGTAAGTTTCAGGTCTACCTAAATTCAGATAAGTTTCAATAAAGCTTATAAGTTCAATAAGGTCAAATAAGGTCTTATAAGGTCTTATAAGTTCTAGGAAAATTTGGTAATATTAATCCAACCTTTGGCTGATTTTCTTTTATTAATCTTACCTACGACGTATTTTTTAATAATCCAACATTTAGTATTCAACGACTTTTATTAGGCTCAATAGGTCATAAACCTGTTGTATGTGGTAATATGTCCCTACGTGACAGTACTCTCTCTCGATATATTCAGTCATCATCATCAATTCATCACCATTTCGTTGACTTTTTCACCGATTAGTAGTCATTTAAGCTCAATGAAAGTCGTTGGATAGTAAAAGTGAGATTATTTAAAAATATGTCGTAGGTGGGCTTAATAAAAGAAAATCGGTCAAAGGTTAGATTAATATTACCAAATTTTACTAAGTTCTAATAAAATATTATAAAGTTTAATAAGCTCCTATGTGTACTACGTATTATAATTACTCCATATAAGTATCATTAACATTTTATTTATTGTTACTGTTATTTAGATTATTTTATTAAAATAATCATATTGTATTTATAATGTTATATTAAAATAATTTATTAATATTTTATGGTTAATATCAATGATATGTGATCGGTACTCAAGTATTTATTACGTTACAATTTATTATATATAATGAAAAGGCTTAATAAACATTCAAAATTTACATAAAAGATAGTGACTTTTTTCACAGAAAAAATATGTAATTATTTATACTCCGTAGAAGAAGTATATAGTAATTACATTTATTAATTTACACTTCCTTCGTTCTATAATGATGTTTCAATTTTTACTTGTCGCATTATCAATGTAATATTAGATCATTTTTATCCTTAGTTACTTATTATTAAAATTTTGTTATTTTTAAAGTGCTCACTGAGACAACTCAAACAAGACCTCATATTAATATGTTTTTCTTACAAATTGGGAAGAACTTGCGGAAAAAAAATTCAATATATTGCAAATAGAGTTAAAATTGTGAACTAGAACATCATTATGTAATGTAGGGAATAATTACTGATGGTTAAAAGTTTAAAAAATGATTACAAATATTACAAGTTTCTAATTAATAAGGTCTAAAAACGTCTAACAAGGTCTAATAAGTTCTATTAAGATCTAATGAATTCTGGTATTGTCTTCTAAGATCCAATAAAGTCTAGTAATTTTCAATAAGATCTAATAAGTTTCAATTGAGTCCTATACGTTAAATTAGGTTTGATCATGTCCTAAGTTTAGACATGTTTAGATAAATTCAGTTTTATATAAATTGTGGTGTTATATGTTGAAGAGAACACAACAATCGTATGTTTGAAAGTTTGGTGACCTAACTTTCCACAAGTTACTTTGTGCACGAACTATTATTAAGACGAATACTATAAATATTGTACGATGGGTAAGTTATCTCAAAATGTTGAAAAAGTATCCCGGCATAACGTAAAAATCTTTAATTTTAAGATATAACATTTTTCTTTTTAATAAAAATTGCCCACTTAAAGTTTACTCACAGTGTATACAGGTAAGAGGTAAAGACATAACTCGTCAAAAAATTCACCCACCAAAAATTACTTCATGATACTTCTGTAAAAAGCCAATGAAAACAGTTTAAAGTTACTAAAAGCTGATTAAAAGTTAGTGTGATGTATAATAAATTAGGGAAATTATCATTGGTAGCCCTCTCTTTACGAGTACTACCAATGGTAAACCGAAAAAAAGATAAATTTCTGTAACAGCCTTCTACTCTTGATTTTTTTTTATACCATGGCCTTAATGAGCCATTCTTTTTATTTTTTTTTTATTTTTTTTTAACCATGGTTAGCAACCACAATTACTCTAATACCCCTAATAACTCCCTGCAAACTAATCCCCACCCACCCACCCACATTAATCTTTCTCTGTGGACTCCTAAAACCCCATGATAGATCATTCATGTTCATCATCTCAAATTACCTTCCCGCCCAAAAAGAAAATCATCCCAAATTTCTTTTTCTGTCATCTCTAATTTACATCATAAGTACCAAAACTACAGATACATTAGTTGATTTGGTTCTTAGGCTGATGATTAACAGCAAATGAACAAGCAACAATAAACTGTTAATGCAAGAATTCTTTCAACCAAATATTTCTCTCATTCTCATTGATTGTTTGAGTGTGTACAATACATGTTTATATAGTGAGGCCACTTTAGGGTTTCAGCCACCAAATTCTCACACAAGAGGACAGCTAATCATTGGCTCACTTTCCTAGAAATTTCCTAAGGAAAAGACAAAACAACATTGTACTGAGAATGAAATATTTGGGATCATGTGACAATGATGTCACTGATTCTTTGCTGCTGCTATTTGCTTGCACCTGCTGCTGTTTGCTTGCACTTTGATGGGCTGCAAGAATGGGCTATACTTTTAGGGCCTTCTTTACATCTTGCAGCCATCTTCAACACTCCCCCTCAAGCTGAGAGTGAGGAGTGATTGATCACTCCCAGCTTGGAAAGAAGATCTTGATGCTGTTTAGTGGATAAGATCTTAGTGAACACATCTGCAAGCTGATTCTGAGTAGAGACATAGGTTGGAGAGATGATTCCTTCATGCACCTTGTCCCTAATGAAATGACAGTCAATCTCCACATGTTTTGTCTTTTCATGATGGACTGGATTGGCTGCAATAGACAAAGCTGCTTGATTGTCACACAAGATTGATGTAGACTTTAGAGATTTTAGTCCCAATTCTTTAAGGAGTTGAGTTAGCCACATTACTTCACACACAGTCATAGCCATAGCTATATACTCAGCTTTAGCAGTAGATCTTGCAACCACAGATTGTTTTTTGGATTTCTAACTTATAGGAGAATCACCAAGGAGAATGCAGTAGCCAGTAGTGGATCTTCTGGTGGATGGACAACCGGCCCAGTCACTGTCACAATAAGCAGTCAACTTAGCTGCAGAGTGACTAGCAAGGAGAATGCCCTGATCAGTTGAACCAGACAAGTATCTAAGTACTCTCAGTGCTGCTTGTTGATGTACACAAGTGGGGTTGTGCATGAATTGGCTAAGAATGTGCACTGTGTATGCAATATCAGGTCTTGTGAGAGTTAGGTAGATGAGTTTGCCTACCAGTTGCTGATATACTTCAGGATTGGGGAGTGGTTCACCACTGTCAGGTGTGAGTTTGGTGTGACTATCCATGGGAAGCTTCAATGCCCTACATTGACTGAGTCCATATTCTTCTAGCAAATCACATACATATTTCTTTTGGGAGAGGAATATGCCTTGAGCAGTCCTGTCAACTTCAATTCCCAAAAAATATCTCAACTCACCCATGTCTTTCATATGGAACTGAGAGGAGAGGAATTTTTTAGCTTGATCTATGAGATCCAGATTGTTGCTAGCTAGAATTAAATCATCCACATACACCAGTATACCAACAAAGTCTTCAGTGCTTTCTTTGATGAACAATGAGTAGTCACTCTTGGACTGAGTGAAACCATTTGCCTTCAGAGCAGAACTTAATTTTGCAAACCATTGCCTGGGTGCTTGTTTGAGACCATACAAGGATTTCAACAACTTGCATACCTTTGTAGAATGATGAGTGGACTGCTCCCCCTTAAACTGATCACTGAATCTGAAGCCATACCCTAGGTAACCTGGTGGAAATTTCATGTACACAGTTTCTTTCAAATCACCATGTAAGAATGCATTCTTTACATCCATTTGGTGTATGAACCAGTTACTGAGAGATGCAACAGCCAAAAGAGACCTCGCAGTGGAAAGTTTTGCCACTGGTGCAAATGTTTCTTCATAGTCAATTCCATATCTCTGCCTATTTCCCAACACAACTAATCTGGACTTATTTCTATCAAGACCTCCATCAGAGTGATATTTAGTTTTGTATAGCCATTTACATCCTATGGCTTGCTTCCCAGGGGGGAGATCAGTTATTTCCCATGTATTGTTGCTTTCCAAAGCATCCAACTCATCATTCGTAGCATGTCTCCATTTCTCACTCTGAACAGCATGTTTAAAATTCTTAGGATCAAGCACTTTAGGTTGAATTATGTGTGTCATGAAGCAAAAAAATTGCGGGGTAGCTCTAGTTTGTGCCACTGAATGCACAACAGAAGGCTCAGTTACTGTGGCATGAGATACTTGATAATCTGAGTGCCAAGCTGGTGTTTTGTGTGATCTAGTTGATCTCCTTTGTTCAGGGGAGGTCACAATGGGAGTATTGCTTGCTTGTGTGTCATCAGCAGTGTCATCACTTTGTATGGGATCATCACCTATCCACAGTGATGGTTGATTGTTTGTGTTGCTGCATGTGCTTGCATCAGCAGAGGTTGAGTGGAAAATGTGATAGGGAAATATACTCTCATAGAATCTCACATCTCTGGAGACAAAGACTGTTTGAGTGAGCAGATTATACAGCTTGTATCCCTTTTGAGTAATAGGATATCCAATGAAAATGCAAGGCACTCCTCTGGGTTCAAACTTGTCTTTGTTGTTGTTAGGATTGCTTGCAATTGCTAGACACCCAAATGCTTTAAGGTGTTTGTACTTGGGTTTTTTGTTGTACAAAACCTCATAGGGAGTCTTGTTCTGTATCACAGAAGAGGGTAGTTTGTTGGTAATGTGAACTGCAGCAAGTACACAATCACCCCAAAATTTCAAAGGTAAACCATAGTGAAACCTTATTTCTCTAGACATCTCAAGTATGTTCCTGTGTTTTCTCTCAACTCGACCATTCTGTTGTGGTCTGTTGACACAAGATGTCTGGTGTATGACACCTAGTTGATCAAAGAATGGTCTGCACTTGCTATCATCAAATTCAAGTGCATTGTCTGACCTGATGACTTTAACCTTCTTCTCATGCTGTATTTCTGCCATTTTCACAAAGGTGGAGATGGCTTGATATGCATCTGATTTGGCTTTCAGCAGGTGAACCCATGTGACTCTGGTATGGTCATCAACTATAGTCATGAAGTATCTGTGATTTCCTCTTGTGTTCACCTTGTAAGCACCCCATATGTCTATGTGCACAAGATCAAATGCATCAACAGCCCTAGATTTACTCTGTGTATAGGGAAGTTTGGTGAACTTTGCCAAAGGACAGCTCAAACACACTTCACTGTTATTCCCCTTTACATCTCCAATTCCTTCAATTTTCTTCATAGGAGCATGGCCTAGTCTGTGATGCCATAATACTGGTGCACTCAAAGTGGGTACATCTTTCACCACTGTTGGTACACTTGACACACTTGTCACATTTCCAGCTAGCTTTTCATTTGATTTCATTTCTGTTGTATTCACAGTTCCACTCTTCAATTTCTGAAGAGTCTTTACCAGTGGTTCATTTATCAGATAGTATAAGCCATTCAAAGCTCTACCAACTCCTCTTACAGCTTTGCTGGTTGAATCCTCAATGACACAATAACCAGAGTAGAAATTCACTTTACAGTTTGCATCCTCAGCCAACTTATTCACAGACAACAAGTTGTGTTTAAATGCAGGAACATACAGAACCTTTTTTAGTTCTAGATCACTTTCAAGTTTAACATTTCCAAAATGAGATATACTAGAAGTTTCACCAGTAGGAAGGTTAATATATGGACTGTTCTGACTCTTAACAGGATTAATCAAGGTGTTAAAGTTTCCAGTCATGTGATTGGATGCTCCAGAATCAATTATCCAATCTAACCCTAAGGAGTCAGCAAAGTAACAGGACACCATACCTGAATAGTTCATGTCCATTTCCTCATCTGTGTCTGATCCACCTTCCTTGGAGGGTACAGGTAGCATTCTAAGCAGCTGCTCTAACTGTTGAGTGTTTATCTGTGATTTGTTACCTCCACTGGAACCAGTTTCACTATTTCCATGAGCATTTCCAGCAAGTTTCATGCCATTCCCTTGCTTCCATTTGTTCCATTTTTGTTGTCCACCACCTTGCATCTTCCCTTTTCCTTTGTAAGGTGCTTTTCCAGTTTGCTTTCCTTTAGGATGCCAGCTAGGATAGCCAACTACACTCCAACACTTGTCACTCATGTGTCCAGTTTTCCCACAAGCTGTACATGTCATTTAATTTCCCTTGCTATACATGGCAAGAGTTTCACCTTCTTCCTTGATGTGTCCCAAGATATCCCTCTGTGACTCTTCTTGTTGAAGACAGCTACAGGCTGTTTCTACAGAAGGCAATGGAGTCATCATGAGAAGTTGACTTCTCTGAGGTGCATATTGTTCATCTACACCATTTAGAAACTGGAAGAGTTTCTGCTCTTCTTGTTGCCTTGACAGGGCTTGTATGAATGAGTTTATCTCTGCAGTCATAGTAGTGATAGGTGGGAAATCATTGAGAGATTCCAGCTCTTCCCACAAACCACTCATGACTGTATAGTAATCGCTGATGGGTTTTCCCATCAGTTTGGTTTCATACAAGTCCCTGTTGAGCTTGTATTTTCTCGAACCATTGGTCAGAGACAACCTTTGTTCTAACTTCTTCCATATTTGTGAAGAGCTATTCAGAAACATGATGGACTTTTTTATGGACTCAGATACAGTCCCAATGATCCAAGAGATAACTGTGTTGTTGCAAGTTTCCCAATGTTCAGCCTTTGTTGGGTCTTCATCTTTCTTATACGCACCTGTAACAAATCCAAGCTTTCGTTTTGAAGCCAAAGCAATTTCCATAGAACGCTTCCAAGATCTGTAGTTTGTAGATCCTTGGAGCTTTTCTATGTTTGCAAACTGAGTGCCATCAGAAGGGTGAAGATACAAATGACTTGTTGGATCTATTGTAACCATAGCTGAACCAGAATTTTCTACTTTAAAGAATTAAAAGATGAGATTTTTGAGGAATAAACTCACTGTATTTGAGGATTTCTGTGTTTTCCTTACCAAGATAGGTTGAAAGATTGGATTTTGGTGAACCGTAGCTCTGATACCATGATGATTAACAGCAAATGAACAAGCAACAATAAACTGTTAATGCAAGAATTCTTTCAACCAAATATTTCTCTCATTCTCATTGATTGTTTGAGTGTGTACAATACATGTTTATATAGTGAGGCCACTTTAGGGTTTCAGCCACCAAATTCTCACACAAGAGGACAGCTAATCATTGGCTCACTTTCCTAGAAATTTCCTAAGGAAAAGACAAAACAACATTGTACTGAGAATGAAATATTTGGGATCATGTGACAATGATGTCACTGATTCTTTGCTGCTGCTGTTTGCTTGCACCTGCTGCTGTTTGCTTGCACTTTGATGGGCTGCAAGAATGGGCTATACTTTTAGGGCCTTCTTTACATCTTGCAGCCATCTTCAACATAGGCTAACCACTCTTGTACAACTAATTTACATCTTAAGTATCAAAAAAAAGGAAGCTAACGTTAAGAGGAGAATGATCAATTGAGTACTATTAATTAACAACCCCTACTAAATACCTTAACAATAACATTTTTACCTAAAAGGCATAACAGTGCCACAATTTACGATAAGCAGTCAATTATTTCAACAAAGAGTCGTAATATTGCCAAAATTTCTAAATCAGGGATCTTAGCAAATGTATTGTTAAAAATAACTCCAATATCATAAAGAAAACCAGTTTAGCCAAAAAAATACTTCAATGCATAACTAAACAAACTACTCGGGTAAAGGAAATGGATGTTCTTGATCTGGTTATAGGATGTGATGAAGATGCTTGATGTGTTTTGGTCTGATTTTTTCCCCAACGTGCGAAAATTTAAAAACTTGTATACAAACAAGCAATGCTACGAGGAAAAAGAACTACGGAGTAAGTGTCATTGAGATTTTCTAAAACTACTATAAATAATTTATAAAGGGATAAGATTAGTGATGACAGCAAGAATAATTTGGGATGAAATTCTTTTTGGGCGGGGAAGGTAATTTGAGATGATGAACATGAATCATCTATCGTAGGGTTTTAGGAGTTCACAGAGAAAGAATAATGTGGCTGGGTGGGGATTAATTTGTAGGGAGTTATTAGGGGTATTAGAGTAATTGTGGTTGCTAACTATGGTTAGAAAAAAATTAAAAAATCATTAGAATGGTTCATTAAGGCCATGGTAAAAGAAAATCAAGAGTAGGAGGCTGTTACGGGGATTTATCTTTTTTTCGGTTTACCATTGATAATACTCATAAACAGAGGGCTACCAATGAGAATTTCCCAATAAATTATTATACATTCGAAACACGTAAGAGCTTTTGTGTTTTGTGGCGTATAATAGAAATATATTTTAGATATCATTCTTTTTTTAACAATAGCTATTTCATAACATTTAATAAAAGTTATCACCAAAAAAGTAACATTTAATAAAAGTATCATCTACGATGTATTTTATAAGAGGGATTTTGTTTTGACTGACCAATCTAACAAAATCTCAAATGAGTAAACAGAACAACATCACCAACATGAATCAAAGTGGAGTATCTGACTAATACAAAAAGACGAAGTATTGGGTAGACTAAGAAAACGGGATAAAGTAGATAACATTGTAGTTTACTAGTGTTAGAGAAATTGGTGATGTTGGAGAAATTAGGGAAGAACAAATAGGAGCTAATAAGAAAATTGAATTGAAGGCAAGATGACACAAAACTTAGGAGGTGGGAAAATCCTTCAGGCAATGTACTAGAAAATTGTATAACCTACCATAAACTAGGAGACTATGTTGTATTGATTTAGAATTAGAGTTTACAAGAGTATTTAGAAAATTGAAGAACTTCATACAGTTCTTGTTATTACAAATGAAAGATAACGAGAGAGAAAAGGTAGTAATTATAATGTTGCACTTAATTAAATAAAAGAGGGATAATTGGTACAACCTACTAAATTCATTTATTTACAATGACCATATTCCCCCCTCAAGCTGGACCATAGAAGAAGTCCAAGCTTGGACATTAGAGTGTAATGTTCAGGTACCGGAAGAGCCTTTCTCAAGAGATCGACATGCTGAGAGGAACTAGGAACATGAATAGTTTGAATAAAACCGACATCAACTTGCTCTCTTACATAGTGATAGTCCCTCTTGATATGTTTTGTTTTCTCATGAAACACAAGATTATGAGTTATGTACTCAACAGACCTATTGTCACAAAACATAGTAACAAGGGTAGGAAATTCAACTTTAAGATCCTCAAGAAGGCCTGCTACCCAACCAACTCGCTAGTTGTGCTTGACATGCTTCTATACTCTGCCTCGGCGGAAGACTTGTTCACATTCTTTTGCTTTTTGTCTTCCAAGAGATAAGATTATCTCTAAGGTAAACAAAATAAGTACTCAAAGATCTACTAGAAAAAGGCTGCATCTGAATAAGCATTAAGAACAAGTGGAGAATTTGTAACATAAAAAAGGACAACATCAGTAGTTGTTTTCAGATAACTCACAATAGTTTAATGCAGCTTGTAAGCGAGGTTCCCTTGGATAACTGAGAAACTAAGACAAATGTTCAACCGAATAGGAAATATCTGGTCGTGTTATTCCTAAGTAAATTAACCTCCCAACTAACCTTCTGTAGACTTCTGGTTCAACTATAGGCTCACCAACATGAGTAGACAACTTCAAACTAGTAGGAAGAGGTTTAGATGCACCTTTGCTGTCATTAAGGCCAAAAAAACATATGATATCTTTAATGTATTTGTTCTGTGATATACAGGTACCTATAGATGTTCTAAGAACCTCTATGCCAAGGAAATACGTAAGAGGGCCTAGATCTTTTGTTGTGAAAGCAGTATCAAGAAGTTGCTTCACAATATCAATTTGTTGTTGACTAGTTCCAGTAATAAGAATATCATCTACATAGACGAGAAGCACAATAAATTCTCCATCCATATCTTTGATGAACAAGGAATAATCTTGTGTTGACTTCTTGAAACCAAGAGAAGATAAGAACTTGCATAATTCCGTATTCCACTACCTAGATGCTTGTTTTAGGTCATAGATTGATCGTTTCGATTTGCAAACTTCACCTGGTTTGCACTCCGCGTACCCAGCAGGAGGCTTCATATACAAGTCTTCTTCAATAAACCCATGGAAAAATGCATTGTTTATGTCCAATTGACACAATGGCCACTGCTTTGTTGTAGCAAGAACTACGAAGTATAAGAATTCTGACAGTAGCTAGTTTAGCTACAGGAGAGAATGTTGTTGGATATAATGCATAGTATAAGTTTTAAATACTACCATTTTGTGAAAATAAATTTGTCCCACATTGGTAAAAATGAAAAGTGTGAGTTTCAAGCCTAGTATCGTGAAAAGTGTTTTCTCCCATATTGAAGGGAAGAAAGGATGTTTTCCTTGTTTAAATATGGGTAAGTGATGTTTATAGTTTGAAGTACTTCCCTTACTGGTTTGAGCCAATTCGTGTTCTTGACACGTGATACGTGACACATGCGAGGTGTAAGGGGCCTCCTTTTTGGGTCAAGTGTCGTAACAGACGGTCCTATCATTATGAGACCATTTAGTTACACTCTTAATTGCCTTTTTAACTGCCGCAAGATCGATTTTCGGAAACGGTCCCTTGATTTCCGTCTTTCCATTAATTGCGTACATTGACTTCCTAATAACGCTTACAAAGCTTGCTGGCTTTATAAGTCAAATTTGGGGTTCATTTGAAATATAGAGAAAAGAATTCTTCCCCTTTCTCACTTTTATGTTTTTCTAAAACTATTGTTCTAAGCATATTATGAGTTCCTAGTTCATCTTATTTGATTGCAAATTAACACGGATTGCTGTGTAAAATTTTGGGGGGCAACTCATATTCCGATTGTACCATAGTAAGGGTGGATTTTGCTTTTAAGACAGTGTTGTCTAACACGTCGCAGCTTTTCATACTCACATCAAATATTCGACCCGCATTTCCTCAACCATTTTTAGGATTTTACAGTACTACTTCCTACAATTTAGAAGCAATATTCTCTCATCTATGAAACCTGATTATGGGTTCTTCTCTTCTCAAAAGTTTTTGATCTTTTTATGATTAGTGAGGAAATGATATTAGAGAGTTTGAATGAGAGATAATGGATATTTAAAAAGGATTTTCAGAGATATTTTGTTCACGTTTTTCTGGGAGCAGTCTAAAGATCGACCTCAATTGAGAGTCATCCTTGGTCCGATTGTCTTAAAATTTTGACACAATATCCGGGACATCTTGGGATTATATTGATTTTCAACGGTATGATTGTCAATTGATGATATGGATAGTCAATTACTACTACAACATTGAACCTGATTTTTCTGAACACGAAAAGTCAAAAGTATATTTTTAATGAAGATGATTGGTGAATGGTGGCTAGAATGTCGAGATGGAGAATTGCTTGAAAAATTTGGGATTTCATACAATACGTATCCTTGCTTTAATATCAAGGGAGGTTTATTCTAAACCAACTCTTTTAAAGTTATTATGATTATCGTAACATGTTCATTTCGAGTATCAATTTCAACAATAATAATATTGATGTTTATGAGGAAGTAAAAACACATATCTGATATGTGTTTCTAAATACATATCAGGCCCAAAACAAAAGGTAAAATAGAAAATTAAAAGATTTTGGGGGGAAAATGAAATTGAACAGTGAAACACACATGGCAGCAATGCTATGGTGGACCTGGCAACGTGGAAATAATTTATCTTCTTCTCAAATCAGTTTGGTATTCTCTGGTTCTTCCCTAAATCGATTTCTTCTTCCATTTCTCCTTATCTGAACTCATCTTGTTCTTAAATTCAAATAGAAATCACGACGAAATAAACGTTGGACAAAATCTTAAAGTTCAATTCAAATAATTTTGGGGAAAAAATTCGCAGACACCTTCCCTTCTTCTTATGATATTTGTTAACATTTTACTTGATGAGTTCGAGGAAAATAGACGCTGAATCTGGAAGATTACTAAACGACCAAGATGGGGCGTCCGAATGGAGGTGGGAACCTCAATCTTCCGATGAAGAAGATGGTCTAAACCAGGTAAATTTAGCTTCTGAACCCAGAAAATTAGGGTTTTTTTGGTATATTATTTCGTAATGTTTGTAATATATTATTGCTCTGAGTTTGCATTCAATTTTGTGCCTTCGAAATCGGAATTGTGTAATTTCGTGTTGCTATATTAATTTGTAATTTCGTATATAAGTTCGTGCTATAAATATGTTTTTGATTGCTATATTATTGTTTTCAGAGATTTGGTTTGCTATGAATTTATTGTGCATTGCTTTGATTTTTACGAATGAATTGTGGATTGCTTTGACTAATATTAATGTTTAATAATAGAATGAAAATGTGGAATAATTACAATGATTATTTGGGAACAATAATTGAATAATAATGATGAATTGTATTAGTGATTTATATTTTGTGTACCAGTAGTTGGGATGATATTTGATTGGAATGATATAATCCTATTTTTATGCAAGCCAAAGAAATTATTTTCAACAATATATTTGATTTATAATACAATATTGTTGATGTTAAATTTAGGATGGGGGTGATGGTTTCAAAACCCCCTCCAAGAAATTGGTATTGACTGCATATGGGGAGGAAGCGGAAGTTCCTGAAGTGAAGGAGGGTATGGTTTTTCCTGATTAGGAGGCAATTGATGTTCAATTGAAGGGTTATGGTAGGCAAAATGGTTTTTGTTTTGTCCGTCGTTGTGGTTCGTCAAAGAAATGTACTTTGTCACAGGAGGAGGGGTCTGGAACGGGAGTAGTAGTTAAACAGAGGCGTAATTTTATGTGGACTTGTGAGTGCTATGGGGTGCCAGAGAGGAAGCGGAAGGTTAGTGGTGATGTTGGGACATCTGATAACCAGGTTCATGTTGGTAGTGGGGTACGCAAGTCTAAGAAATGTGAATGTCCCGTACATGTATTTGCTAGTGTCAATGAGATAGGGCATTGGGTTATACGTAGGTCAGTCATGGGACACGCAAATCACTACCCAACCCCGAGTTAGTCCCGGACAATTGCTTCGTTTCGGAAGAAGTTCATTGAAGATAATCCCCATGTAGGTCGGGAATTTGAGGTTTGTAGGAAATCTGGGCTAAGGACAAATCAAGTATATAATTTGATGTCAACGCGAAGGAATGGTAAAGAGCACATGCCCTTTTCAGAGAAGGATATTCATGATTACCTTGCCAAAAGGAAAAAAGAAAAGAAGAAAGGGGGTGATGTAAGGGCGATGTTTACATACTTTGAGAAGATGAAGGAAGATAACCCAGATTTTTTCCATGTCTTTAGGCAAGCTGATGATGGTAGGTTGCAAGATGTTCTTTGGGTAGATGCTCGTAGTAGAGCGGCATATGAGGAGTTTGGTGATGTTGTGTTCTTTGACACTACCTATTTGACCAATCAATACAGAATGCCATTTGCGAATTTTGTAGGTGTAAACCATCATGGGCAAAGAATTTTACTTGGTTGTGCGTTGGTTTCTCGTGAGAATTGTGACACCTTTGAGTGGATAATTAGTCATTGGTTGGAGTGTATGGGAGGCAAAGCTCCAATAGGGATATTGACCGACCAGGATGCGGCGATAAGGAAAGCATTACGGTCAACCATGAGTCAAACAGTGCATAGGTGGTGTCTATGGCACATTACGCAGAAGTTTTGTAGGAAGCTAGGAAAGAATGAGGAGTACCAGGAGTTGAAGGAAGACTTGGAGCATGCAATTTATGACAGTCTCGATGCTGATGAATTTGAAATGAATTGGGCAACTGTGATGGAACGCTACAACCTGTCAGAGGAAGAATCTGATTGGCTTGCAGGTTAGTATGATTTGGTTCCGATGTGAATATGATTGTCTTAAGTTAATGTTGATTTGTCTAGCACCTTGTTCATAATGGTAAAATTCAAGAAATTGGTGATTACATGTTAAAATACTAGATGTTGCAATCCCCATTAGTACATTTAGATGTTTGATTACATGTTGAAAACTGAGATGTAGTACATTTTGAAAACAGATGAAATGATGATGGGTACCCTACTTGCCTGATGCCTGATGTCTGATCTGATCAGGTTGTGGATGTTACATAGTGTTAGTTTGTTGATGATAGTACATAGTGTTAGTTTGTTGATGCCTGAAATGATGCCTGGTCTGCACAATCTGATCCGATTCATGGTCTGATATGCACAATCTGATCTGATCAGTTTATGCACAAACTGATCCCTGATCCCTTATCCCTGATCAGTTTATTCACAACCTGATCTGATCAGTTATGCACAAACTGATCCATGGTCTGCACATCCTTGTTTGTGCATAGACTGATCTGATCTGATCAGTTGTCCATATGTCCTTGATCATTCTATAGTCTATGCACAAACATGGTCTCCACAAACTTGTCCATGGATCTGTTAAGTTTATGTATAAACTGATCCGTGTTGTCTAATTTGCAAAGCTGTTGTTCTTTAAACCTTGAATTGATCATGGCATAAACTGATGTAGTCCTGACCCTTAACATTACAACTTGTTCCTTGATTAGGTATGTACGCGGAAAGGGTTATGTGGATCCCTGCTTACCTGAAGCATTTATTTTGGGCCGGGATGAAGACGACACAACGGGTCGAAAGCATAAACAGTTTCTTTGACTGTTATGTTGACAAACATACTGCTTTGTATGAGTTTGCTGAGTCTTACTGCGAAGCAATGGAGGGAAGAGCAAATGCGGAAAGTAAGGCGGATGAAAGTACGACGAGAAATATAAGGCAAATTCTGACTGGATTTCCAATTGAAGAAGTGTTCCAGAAATGTTATACTGATGCTAAGTTTAATGAGGTTCAAAGAGAGTGTAGCAAAATGCTTTACGTGAATTGTGTTCGAAGGAAGATGTTGGATGAAGCTCTGGAGGAGTATAAGCTTGAGGATAGGGTGTGGGTAAAACCTAAATACTCTAGGAAGGAGACCCTTACGAGACGTAAGATAAAGTATGTCGCGACGTTTAATTACGTGACCAAAGAAGTTAGTTGTCAGTGCAAGCACTTTGAATGCCATGGAATCATGTGTAGGCACATGATGGTGTTGTTTGATTTAAACAACCAAACAGAAGTTCCCGAAAAATATATACCTCGGCGTTGGAGGAAAGATGTTGAACAAAAACATACTAAGGTGAAGGTGATGTACCATGACCCTTTGAAGACAGAGGCTGTTTGCAGGTGAGATCCATCCCAAGTATTAATTGTTAAAAATCAAGTTTTATATGTTTTTGGCATGTAGGTATGATAATTTGCAGGTGTTGTTTGATCCCATTTGTAAGAAGGCTTCCAGTTACAAAGAAACTGTTGACATAGTTGTAGAGATATTTCAGTTGTTGGATATTCGGTTGGACGATAAGACATCCATGCTTGACAGGCAGAATGATGTTAACCAAAGTCAAAGTGAGAAGGCGATGTTGGGGACACCGTCTTCCGTATGTCTAGAGAAGGGTATGAATGAGGTAACCCCCTCTTCTGTGGTTGAGTTGGTCCTGGTACGACGTCGCATTGCAGTCTTTGATTCGCCACTAGGAACCGAACATGAAGGTAGTTGTGTTGGTGGTGAAAGTGTTCCTGGATATGTTTCAAGGAGTGTAGAGTTTCAGGGTCTTGTTGATTCTGGAAGTAATGATGGGCATGGTTTTCTGTCTGGTAGCGTAGATGGTACTCCCCTGTTGGATCCCTTTAAGCCTCCCGCACCTGCTCATAGGACTACTAGCTACAGGTTCAGGTCATGTACTGAGTATCCAAAGAGACCTCCAACGAAAGAACAGATGAACCGGAACGGTGATTATTATGACAAAGATGTTTCTCAAACTGATTTTGAGGATGATGATGATGGTGATAATGATGATGGTGATGATGATGATGCTAACCTTATTGATCAGGGTCCGTTGTACCCAGCCTCGGAGAAGCCGGCTCCGAGGAAGGCAGTAGCTCCAAGGAAGCCAGCAGCCCCAAGGAAGCCAGCAGCCCCAAGGAAGACAAGGAAGACTGCTGCCCCAAGGAAGCCTGCTGCTCCAAGGAAGCTTGCTGCTTCGAGGAAGCCGGCTTCTCCAAGGAAGGGCAAGAAGGCCATGGAACAAGCACCCCCACAGCCTCCGACACAGCAGGTACAGTTAGCTAAATTCGACACGTGCTTATATTTGACCCTTTTTTATTTATGTTTTAAAAACATCAATTCATCAGGTGTTACAACAAAGTCTTGGTGGTATACAAATGTTGGATGGAACCATACGTTATTTTTCTGAGCCGGCAACTCTCTTACCCCCTGGATATGGCAATCACCCCCCACAATCTCATCAATCAACCTTTGTTCAACCCCAGCAGTGTCAACCACGACCTTATGTCCATCCCCAACAATCTGAACCACGACCCTATGTTCATCCACAACAATCTGAAGCACGACCCTGTGTTCATCCACAACAATCTCAACCAATAAGCTATGTTCATCCCCAAACAATACATCAACAAACCTTTGTTCATCCTCAACAACAATGCTATTTTCATCCTCAACATCCACAAGAACGACGGTATATTCAATCACAACGATCCCAACAATTGTTTGTTGATTAATCCTAATCCGAAGTGTGTGATGGGTCTATGAACGGACCGGGAGTTGGATTCTTGGAACCACCCTTGGATGGTGATGGTGGTTATGTTGACCAATGTTCTTCGAAGGTTATCTCCTTTTCACAGCATTTGCGTGAGGTGGAATGTGGTGAACATGGCCAGGGTTTCAGTTTGGGTACCCCGTACCAGACGAGTGTTCGAGGACCCGGCACTTCCACCCCATTTGATCCAAGGCCAGCTGTTTCAGGTGCCTCTACTTTGTCAACCTCTCACTTGCCTCTATTTATCTGTAATATTGTGTCTGGTGTGAAGGAGATGTAGGATGATTTGCCAAGTTTTTAGTTTATTAAGTAGTTAGATATTTGTATATGGGCCAGCCCATTTGAAGTTGGAATTATTTACCATTTGTAGTTGGAATAAAGTGATGTGAAACTGGTTTTTACAATATGTTTTACAATATGTTTATATGAATTTTGGGCCAGCCCATTCCATTAACAATTGGGATACTTTTCCATATTCAGAGTTTTGGTTATGTTTATTTGTAAGTGGAAGTGGGCCATCTCTATTGGCAAATTGGGCTAATTCACTAAGTCACTAGGTGATATTTGAAGACGTATTAATGCCACTTAATTCATAAAAGTACCATTAACAGTACAATGTACACATAAATAATACCATCTGATTAAAAAGAGTACTATTTAAAAAACGAAATACCATTACATTATTAAGAGTACCATTTAACTATTAAAAAGGACCATTACATCACATAACCAAACTTAAACATAAAACTAGTCATATTTATGCACGACCATCTCTATTGGAATACTCCCCACGTTCCAACCTTTGTCGGTAACATACAAGATTAGGCGGTGGAGTTAGACTACGGCCAGGCCACAAACTAAATATAATATCTAAATACTTATATAGAATATAGAAATATACGTTAGATGATTGAAATAAGATCTTACCATACGGATCATGTTTTGATTGTTTAGTTTGACACTAAACCCATAAGACGCTTCTTCCATCGTAGTCACTTAGATGTGGTAGTATATATTATTTGTATAATTGTGTGAAGATATAATATGGAAGAACAATATATATAGGATTGATCACGCAATAGTAACGCAACACTTGTCGCCCATGCACTTCTCATATTGATGCCCATACACTTGTCGCCCATGCACTTATCATGTTGACCTTATCAATTCAATTGAAATGGGTAGTTAAATTGTGCGGATTTCAAATGTAATGGTACACAATTCAATTGTAATGGTACACAATTCAATTGTGATGGTACCCAATGCAAACATTTGACCCATCCAAAAGTAAATGACTTATTCAATTGTCCAATAATAAAACACTTTAACACGATACGCATACACACCGCCTTCCCAATCAATTTAATATAAGTTCCGACTTCCCCGGAATTGTCTGCAAAATACAATACTTAAATACGTGTTAGCAAATAAACAATAATAAACGTGTTGCATGAATTAACAATAATAACCGTGTTAGCAAATAAACAATAAAAAAATATGAACAATTCAATTGAAAATTTTAAAACCTGTTGCATGAATAAACAATAATAACCGTGTTAGCAAATAAACAATAAACAAATATGAACAATTCAATTGACATTTTTAATGTGACCAACTCAAAAAAACAACCAATCCAAGTTTTCCAATGTCGACCAAAAAACAACCACTGACGCTAAAAACAAAATTTACCCATTTTATTATTACCCTTTTGAACAAGATAAGACCAAATACAATTATTACCCTTTTGAACAAGATAAGTCCAAATTGTACAATTATTACCCCTTTATAGATAACTCCAAAAAGCATTATATTCTGATTTATTATTCTGAAAAGGGAATCTCTGATATGTCAGCTCAATATGCCAAGACAACTATTTGAAAAACACGTGAAGAAGTAGGGGGGGTATTTTGATTCCTCCTTATTTGTCTTTTTCCTACTTCTGAAATGGTAGTTGCTTAAAAAGCAATGGTACATAAAATTTATAAATGGGACATAAAATTGTTAAATGGGACATAAAATTGATATAATTCTACTTACATGTAACCAACTGATGGGACTTACATGGGACCTAAAAGACTTAAAATCGAACTTAAAACATCATGGGACTTAAAATTAAACATGATTAGTGCGTAATCAACAATCCTTTAACAAATTACGACTGAAAATGGTAACTTAATCCTAAATACTACTAAGTTATGCATCACTACCGTTTGACGACCAATCCGAATACGTCTCGGCACCCGAATCTAGGTCACTTCCATACATTTTTTCATCATGTTTTTGTTGAGCCATGTGTAATTTTCCCAAGTGATCGCCTGGATAAGATGCATGGTCCGCTGGTTGATAATCCGAAATTAAGTTCAGATTTTCCATCTCATTCATCCCATTGACCTCAAACATTTTACTTTTGAAAACAACGTACTCATCGTCATCCTCTAATATCTCCATCGGATCGTTGGTGGAGAAATTCAACCAATCAACCACGGAACTCCATTGCACTTCTCCACTCGGTGTAACACCTTCGAAGTTCTGGCCTAGTAATAATATTCCCCATTTGTTTCCTTTTAACTCCAACTCCTCCACTTGTAGATTTATTGCCATTGATTCCCATTTCTGCATGGGCATGGTAAGCTCGAAATTTTTTCTCAAATAACGATGCGTACTTGGAAACGTCCTACACTTCACCAATGTTGGGTGGAGTTTTTCAATGTTGAAAACAAAAGATATTTTGAAATTTTGAAGGAGGTAAAACATAAACCCGTATGCTTCCTTGCGGAAGTAACAGGCGTTGCCAATTTTCATTGGGTTAAGAAAAGGATACTCGGGATGGTAATCTATACCTTGCACAGCGTTGTACCCACTGATATCAATCGTTGAAATTTGAAAGCCTTCAATGCAAGTCCGACTACGACGTTGAATAGTCAAGTCGCCTATTGCCACCTTCAAATCGTCATTTCCGAAATCCATAACCTCTTCACCATTGGGTTTAATATTTTTCTGATTTTTTGATATTGTAGAATGACCAAATTTTATCCACACTACTACACTTATTCTTCTTAAATAGTCCACATTGTCACAAATATGCTATCCACCAATTTATTATCCGTACATACGGTACATTTTATCAAAAAATGGTACAAGTTATCATATAATGGTACAAGTTATCAGATTTCAGAAAATGGTACAATTGTGGCCGGAATCTTTTAAATTGGTCTCACCAAATCGAACTTGTTGATGTTGTAGGAAAATCTCCAACAAAATCTTTAAATTCTAAATATTGGGTAAAATCTGAATAATGGGAGAATCAAATCTAAAAGGACAATATTCTTTGTTGGACCACTCATTGCCTTTTAGTTGGACCACTCATTACCTAGTACAAGTAAAAGTACAACCTATTATCCAAAAAAGAAGGAAAAGTTTACTTTTTAACTCAAATGGAAAAGTAAGTACTTATCCTTTATCTTTACCTTTAAATCAGTTTTCTAGTTACTTTAGATTTGGTTTATTTTCGTCCATTTCATTACCCAATTTCACTCTCCAGATTGTTTTTGTCTTGGTTCAAATCCTCTCCATTTTCTTTGTCTCCTTTACCAAATTTTTTTGAAGATGAACAACCCTTTTCAATTGCACTCAAGAAACCAAGTGGGTAACTCCAACTCGAACTGTTTCAATTACCACCCCAAAAATTGTCTTTACTTTGTCCCGGTACTAGGCCAACCTTCCGAAACCGACATAAACAACACGCTATACTATCATGACAATGATGAAGACCGTGGATTATGGAACCGCATCCCTTTACTGTGTGTGATTCAAACGTTCAAGGAAAGCACAATGATTATAATTGGATCCTTCCAAGGAAGATTCATGCAAACCGGGAACGGTGAAGTCAAGCAAGCTTACATGCCTTTACTAGAGGATCTAAAGGGAAATCCTGCTGTTGAGTTGTTTATCAAATGGTGTGTGGAAAACCACGACGTCGAAGACGAGCTCGTGCCTGAATTCTTGGTTGGTGTCGTAGATCCAATTCCTATAGTCAACACAGCAGGCACTCCTGAATTTTGCCTACCCATGGGCTTGGCCAATCAATGTCACCTATTCATCGGTTCTTTCCCCGACGCACTCCACGTGATGAAGGTTAACACCACTTTGACACACATCAACGTAGATGTTTTCCATAAATACAACTGCAAAAGGAACACTAGATACCATCAATTTGACGTCTATGGTGACGCCGAACAATACCCGGAAGACGTACTTCATGTGCCCCGCGGGTCTAGGGTCGTGTTTTGGAACGCCAGAGGAGCTACCCGTTCAACATTCGGGTTGAGTGGCCTTCTATGCCTACTGTGGCTAGCCAACTTCCAGGAAGGTACAAACACGAGCAATTTGGGTGGCAGGGACGTGCGGGGGGTGTGTTGTTGTTCTGGGCTTACGAGGATATTGATCCCGTTTACGGTAACAAAAATTATCATGAACCAGGTCAAATCGTTGGTATCCGCTTCGAGGTAATCACATACACTTATAGTTCTCTAATTATACTTACACATATAGTTCCCTAAACTTTATACTTTAACGTTACATTCTTGTTATTAAAGTACCATTCTTGATACCATTCGTGTTGAGAAAGTACCATTTTGATTATATAAGTACCATTCTTGTTATTAAAGTACCATTCTCGTTATTATAGTACCATTCTTGTTATTAAAGTACCATTCTTGTTAGACAACTTATAGTCTTAAATTTAATTGCAGTCACTCTATCATCCCTCGGGAAGGAGGATCATCTCTCAGCAGACTAGTAGGCCACCAGATGCACAAGAAGACGACACAGAATGGTGGAGTTCTGGAATGGATTACAACGATCCCACGATCGACTAGATCGGTTGCCAGAGCTGTGAGTTGGAGTAGCTGTGAGATGGAGGACGGTCTGCTGGCTGGTGTAGTAGTGATATATATAATCCGGATATTTAAATCGGAATTCAATCGGCTATTATTATTAACCTATTAAACATCTACCCTAATCCTAATTAAGTTTAAGTATCGTATTCAGGACGGGGAGCGTGTTGTCTCCCCTTGTGATGTGTGTTGTTAACTGGACTTATTTACCTTTTAATCATGTTTACTTTTTTGTTTCCAATGCTCTTATGCTTCGTGTTTAACCTGGGTTGCATGTTTATACCCATGAAAGAGGATTGGGGGGCAGAAAGAAAATAGGATATGCTCATGGGCCATGTGGAAACTTGGATCATGAATATGTTCATGGGCCTTCTGATTTAGAGAAGGCTACTTGAAATGAAAGAAACTAACAAACATGCAACTAACAAACATGAAAGAAACTAACAAACATGGGCTTTCTGATTTTGAGAATGCCATACTTGAAATGAAAGAAACTAACAAACATGCATATGTTCATGGGCCTTCTGATTTTGAGAAGGCCATACTTGAAATGAAACTAACAAACACGCAACTACCAAATTTTTAGAACACTTAGGAAACTAAACACAATAACACACAACATTAAGTATCTAGTTTTGCCTACCACTAGGCTCAAAATGAGGAAGTATTTGCACATGGCTCAAAACACCAAACTTAGAAGGTTAAGAATAACCAAATCTACCCAGAAAATTTAAGTTAGTCTCGTGTTAGAAAATATAAGTTCCGTGTTACAATAATAGGCCGAGGACACACCATCATTTTGAACTTGCCCTCCTCTTCATCACCAACGACTGTTCAACAACACAGGTACAAATATCTGTTTGCCCCAATTTATAATATACACTGTTAAAACACAGAACATACATTCAAATAGAATAATTAAATTACTAAACATACATTCAAAGAGAATAATTAAATTACTAAACATACCACGCGTAGTTTTGAACATGTAATGTCCTTCATAACCTTTTCGTACTTTATACCTAGATGATGAGTTGCGTCTTTGCCCCCCATCACAAAGGTCTGGTAAAACAATAATCATCAACAAATCAACAGCTAGTAAACAATGATCAACAATAAACAACAGGTACCAATAAAATAAATATCAATAACATAAATACCGCATAATCAGGACTCAGCAGTATCCGTCTACTCCTCCCCAGGAATTCCTTTTCTCTCCAGAATTTGGTGTATAAAGAAGAAGCCATCCTTATATACCCAGAACTGACACTTTGTGTTGCAAGCAAGGTGGCGTGACAATCTCGTTGATCACATGAAATCCCATCACATGAAATCAAAATTTCACCACCGCTACATAAAATGCGTTTACCAGTTAAAATAAATTCAACCGTTAAATGAAATGTACTATCATTACTGCAACTTAGGAAAATACTCAAACAAAAACTAAACAAATACCTCCCGGGATTTTTAATCGAGCGCCAACTTCGAATGAAATCTGTTAGGCGGGTTTCCATTGCGGTTTGCCTACGAGTACTAGGTCTTGACACAAAATCCGAGTCAATTCTGGTTGGTTTAATAACCCTCTTTTCGCCAGTTTTGTTCTCGTCCCTTGTGCAACTATGTTCACCTTTTTTGGGTGGCCCATTGCTCGTATTCGGGCTAGAAGAACTACTACTGTCCCCAGTCATCTCTTCATTCATCGATTCCTCTGCCACCTTTGCCACACCCGCTATCACTCCACACACATTATTTTGAACATCGTCATCATTCAGACCATCATTTTAAACATCGTCATCATTCAGACTATCATCATCATTCAGACCATCATTTTTTACATGGTCATCATTCAGACCATCATTTTCAACATGGTCATCATTCAGACCATCATTTTCAACATGGTCATCATTCAGACCATTATTTTCAACATCGTCATTATTTAGAACATCATCATCAACTTCGTTTTGAACACCAATATCAATTTGAACATCTTCATTGTTTTCAACAGATACCTGACTTGGGTTAGAAAGGTAATGCCCCTACCCCTTACACCTGCACCACCAGGTTCAATACCCCCTGCCAATGCAGCACCACCAACACTGCCTACACCTCCATTCAAATCACCCACTATCCCAGCACAACCAGCATCAATCCCAGCAACTACACCTCCATTCAAATCACCAATACCACCAGCATCACTCCCCGCAACTACACCTCCATGATTCAAATCACCAACACCACCAGCATCATTCCTAGAAACTACATCTACATTCAAATCACCAACACCACCATCTGTTGGATCAGCAACAACACCATGAACAACCCCACCAGCACCTTGAACTCTTGCACCAAAAGCATGCTCCACTACGGAAGTACCAGATTCAAATACCTGGCCACCACTACCAAACCCATGGCCACCTCCTGATAATCCGCAGCCATGGGCACAACCTCGAAAAGAAACTGCATCCAATATTAACCTCTCTAAATGGGGTTTCACCAATTGAAATACCTTTAGAGCATCACAAAAACAACCACAATAAAATCAACCAACCATTCTAAGTATCAACTCAATATTATATTAATATGCTAACCTACATACCTCTTGAGCCAAACCAGATACAAGGGAAGCCCCCAGGTTTGCTTCTCCCCGACGGGGAACCATGAAAGGTTCTTGTTCAATTGCTGGACTATTCTGACCTTCACCATAGGTATCTACATCGGGGACTCTCCTAATCTCATGAAACCTCTTGCAGGACTGAAAATTTAAAAAAACTATTAGTTTTCATAATTCAACCATATAAATGAACATGTATACCATTCAATATAAACTTACCGGCAATTTACCAAAGTCCCCATTTTTCCTCCTATCCGCTCCAATAGCCTTCTTAACTTCTTTGTCGCCCCAAACCTTCACCCTAGGTAACACCTTCATTTGCAAGGGTGGCATATCCAATCGATCTAGGTAAAATATCTACAAAGATACATAAAAAATTAGAAATTGCTTTAACAAACCTTAAATATGACAACACTTATGCAAATCAAAATATGAAATAAGAAATGAAGTAATATATTAAACACAATATTCTAGATATTATATTCTTACCATTAGGGCAAGGATGCACCCTCCACATCCACCTACAAACCCCTCTTCCTTGAATTTCTCAGCGAATCTCTGTGCCCGCTCCATTAACCACCCGAATACAAAAGTACACCAGTCGTACTCTTCTGCATTCTCAAAAAGCGAAGCATCTGCCACTAGTTGTGATGAAAGATTGGTGGACATCGTCGTAGGACAAAGAATATGTCCCAAAACAATAATCAAGAAGGCAGCCCTGAAATCCTTCTTCTCCTTATTTGTGCTTAATGGCACCAAACCACCTTCATCATCTCTCTATCCCACACAAGCTTGAACAGCAGGCCTCAGCAAAACAACCTCCTCCCGAGGTTTATCCAAATTTTTCCCAAATCTTGTCAAAATCTCTTGAGAATTTTCAACCATCACCACATTATCATAATCTACCTCAAAAGGAACCTCCTTATCCCCATTTGGAAAGCCTAAGATCGTATGAAATTCTTCTGCACAGAATGAACGAAGTTTTCCATCGCCGAATTCAACAACCCCATCAACTCCAAGCCTTGTCAGCAACCAATAACAGAAGTTACGGGGTAACTTCTTCAATTTCATCTCTAGTAACCCACCAAAACCCATCTTCCTGACTTCTTCCCTCCTGGACTCGTCAAACTTACTAACAACACCAACAAAAGCTTTCACTCGACATATTATGTTAGGTGCCTACATTAAAAATTTAACTTATAAATACATTATTGCAAAGTAATCCACAAATAATACATTAAAAATTAAAGCATTATTTACCTTCCCCAAAATTTGAATGTGAGTTTTCACGACACGAGAACGAGCCTTCACATACTCCCCGTTACTCTTCATAATCTATTCAAACATAAATAACAACTTACCGTGTATTCAATATCAACAAAATATTCATACATTTACTAATTTTTGACTAATAATTTATTTTTTTAGATCATTAGTTACCTTAACCCTTTTACACCTCGATTTTTCCTTCTTCAACTTCCCTTTTCCTTTTCTCTTCTTTCCTTTCCTCCTTTCCATATCTGATGACTGAGAGGAATCAGATGAGGCATATGATTCAGACTCCAATGAATCAGAGGATTCACCATATGAGGAATCCTCAGTACTATCTTCCGATGTTCCATTTCCACTAACATCAAGTGCATCACAGTCATCATTAAAGGAGTCCGCGCTCTTTCTCTTCCCAGTTTTCTTTACCCTAGCTACTACACCCGGTTTCTGCCCCGGTATCACTCCCAAAAAATTTTGTATGGTACTGGACCTCTACAAGGATAAATCAAATACTAAATTAGACAATTAACAGGGTCACAAGCAACAAATATATCAATTACCAAGATCAAAACATACCCCCCTAGTGTTCTTAGTAGCATCATTTATCTTTGACTTAGTAGTAGCAGCCTTCTTTCGCCCCATTCTATTAATGACAAGATCACAACTTCATCAGAATCATTCAACTGACCAAAGGGTCGTTCTACGAATATCCACATTATTCTATTTACTGTAATAACCATTACATAAATTTACGATTGACTTCACTACAACTACATATATTATAAACATTTCAATCCATCTATTACACTAAAACACAAAAATATCTACATAATTATTTAAATATAAACATTAATAAATCAATTCATTCAATTACTTTAAAACTTTTACCAATACATTAATACAAACTTAATCAATATATTAATACACCCAATAACAGAATTTTATTACTTTAATAAATATTATAATCAACTTAATCAGCAATAGGTTCCTCCAAAATCAATGAAGTCCTTAACTTTTGGACCATATATGTTTGCATTTTCTCATAGAAACCAAGACAATAACAATTATTAAAAACACATAATTTTAACTTAACTGCCATATAAGTCGACAAAGTAAAGACAAAGTTTGCTAATTGTCCAAATTTTTAACCAAAGTACGACAACAAAAATCCATTTCAAATACAAATTTCTCATAATTATTAATTTGGGGACTAAGGGTTTGGGGTTTTTAGGGGACAAAATAAAACCATTTCAAAGTTTTCGATGGACAAACCTTTAGAATTCTAACTTCGACGACTGAGGACTAGAACACAACCTTCGGAATTCTGCGTACGACTTGGTTTCTGGGTAGATCTGAGCTTAAGAAAAGTGGCATTTAGTGACGGAAAAATCGGTCGCTAAACATCAAAATTCAGTCGCAAAACGTCTTTAGCGACGGATTTGTGACTGATTTGATCCGTCGCTAAAGACCTGGTCGCAAAATTTTAACTGTCTCAATTTTGCGACCGAAAATATTATCAGTCACCATATAGTAACCACTAAATCTGTGTTTATTTGATGACTGATTAGTAATCATCGCTATTTTGTGACCGAATTTTCTAGTTACTATGTAGCGACCGACACTTTATTAGTGCCTAACTTGTGATGGTTATTTCGCCACAATGTAGTGACCGTATTACGCAGTCACAAATTAACGACCACCAATTTCGCGGCAATTTAGTGACCGTATCTTGTGGTCAGAAATTAACAACCAACGGTATCGTGACAATTTAGTAACTGTATCATATAGTGACAAATTAACAACAAACGTTTAAGCAGTCACTAAATTGGTACTAATTGGTACTAGCTAATTCTGTCGTAGTTTAGTGACTAAGTGACTTTAGTCGCTAAATTGGTACTAAATGTATTGGTTCCTATGTAGCAACTAAAAAAGTCAGTTGCAAATTAGCCAATTTCTTAATTTATTGGTGACGAAGAATTTTTAAGATAATAATATTTGCAATATATATTACTCTATATAACCCAATGAGTTATTTTTTGTTGTAAAGAATTCATTGTATTAAACTCAAAGAAAATGCCATTTGTACAAGCGAAAACAAACAAACACCTAGAGAACAACACTTTGAAATCCATAAAGGTTTAGCAAAGTTAACCATAGTCAACTATGGTAAAAAAAATATGCCTGAGCTCAAACAGAACAGATAAGGTCTTTAACTAAGGTCTTCAACTGCTGTGAAAACATATAAAGTATTCAACAACTACTATGAATTCCCTACTTCCCTGCAACTTTAATTTGGCTTACAGTCTCTATGGAGTTGTATCTCAGCTCCTGGCTAACTGAGTAAATTAAAATTTGTTAGCATAGAGCTTCACATTCTCCTTAACAGGGCAGCTACTGTACTTGTGCTTAGATTGAATCAATTCAGGAAAGTAAATTGCCCACTCTTGGATGTTGTTTCTTCCGCCACCAGTTGCCTTCTTTTTTCAGCTGCAAAGTGCAAGAGTGGTTTCAAATTTCCTTGATAGAAAGAAATGCGAAAGTAAAAGAGGATAATCCGTATAAAAATATAAACTACATAAATGACCTAGTTATCACTATGTAGTTACTAGAACTCTAACAAAAACATGCATCCCAGTAAACATAACTTTCAATTCCAGGAAAAGCAGATATAAATGGCTTAGCAAGCAGAAAGAAAATACCTATAGCCTATGGCCGATGAAGCAGACAACAGGTCTCAGATCACATTTTTATAAACATGAGTTCTTTTTGTAAATTTTCAAGGTCTAAGGTGAATCAAGTCAGCTACTGAGTGGATCATATATTGATGATGGCGCCATAACTTAATAAACAAGCTGGAAATACAGATATGCCGCAATGCTCCACAACTGAAACCATGGAATATGCAAAGTTAATCCTATCTTAAACTCTTTACTCCTGTAAAAATGAGGTCGTAGACATCCAGCCAATAAATAATACTTACACGAGCATGAGCATGAGCACGCTTCTTCACAAACATGGCATAATAAGTCTGGTGCAGGGCTGCAGGGCCTTAAAACACAGATCAGATTTGATTTTTCATAGGCATAACAAAAACAAAATAAGTTGATTAAACAGGCAGCTGCTGATCATTAAACTAAAGGCAATAATGGGCAATCTCAAGCGATTTAACTACCCCGGAACATAATTTAGTCTACCTAAAATGTAAATTTGCAAATGTAAATCATTAAATTAAAGCCAGTAAAGGGAAATCTGCAAGTTACACATCTTAGATGAAACCCGCATATGATAGTCCAAAAGGTGCTCATTACAAAACTGAAAATACAAACTACAGACTTTCAGAATGCTGGTTGGTGTTGCAATTCTCTAATTTCAGAATGATAGTCCAAAAGGTGCTCAATTTTGACTAGCCCCATCCAAAAGTTTGAGGGTCCTGACTTTTTGTCATACATATTTGCTACAAAGACTCAAGTTTCAGCTGAATGAGGAGAAGGGATTTGGTCAAGATCTCAAGGATGTGTTAACTAATTCCAATTTATCTTACACTTGAAAGATATCTACCCAGCCTAGTCCCCAAATTCAATTTCTCTACCTGGTTAACTTCCTAGAAAATGAAGAAATCACAACTATACTCTAGAACTCTTGGTAGGGAAAATTCTTCCTCAGGGCTTCTCTCCTCTTTGCCTAGTTCGAAGGATGTATTTCCTGTGGATAGAGACTATGACTTAAAGACATTTGAGAGAAAATCCTACTTCTGAAACCTTTTAAATCTATTTCCTTCAACTTTGATTATATATAAACTATCCTCTAAAGCCATATACAATAATTCGCCAGTCGCCACAACCTCCAGAACATTATCCCCCCCCCCCCCCTCCGAATGTGGAAAATAACAAAAAATAAATCCTTTCTAAACATGGCTTGTAAGCAAGGAAACACAGAACAAGGAATTTAAGCATCAGAAAGATTCACCAAGACAGCCCCTTATTGTTTTTTAAGGATAATGTTCCCAGAAAGTTCATGTTTGCTAATAATGTCAGAACAAAACATAATCTGATTGGCATAAGGAAACTCAATTCATGGTTAGATTGAACATAATCTTGTCTAACAAGATGAGAAACAATCTACCTCAGCAACAACAGGATATTAAGAGAGAGCTAACTGAAATTAAGAAGCAAGAAGAATCTTCACCAACAGCAGCAGCAAAAAGAACAGACAATAGTTCAACAATTCACCAACCAAACAATAAAATGAAACGAACCCACTTCATTAGGGGAGTGTACGTGCCTAACACATTTTCTAAGCTAGTCACGGCATAGCACACCAGTGTAATGTTAATCAACAAAGCTCCAATTATTCGCTCAGCCAATTCGACATACATAACAACATTAATGTCTTGTAAGTTCCCTTATGAGTGCAATACAGTATACATAAATGTCTGTAGGATTCTTTATGAGCGAGACACGACTCATTCATAGCTCACCTAAATATGTGTTCAAATAAACACTGAAGGACGCGTGATTTTATCATGCAACAATATTTTTAGAATTTAGAAGAAAGGCGCTTCTTAATTAGATTTAATTTTGATAACAAGTTTACATTTTGAAGAGAGGGTTAGAACTGGAAAGAAGAACAGGGAACCTTTTCTGTCTCCTCCAGAAAACAATCAGGAATCGGAAAAATCAAGAATTGAGTTGTTCATTCCAATTTCCATGGTTGCTAGTGCTACGTTGAATTTATTAAATCTGCAAGCAGGTGTGAGTTTGAGGAAGCAAACCCAGGTTGGAATTGGATTCCCTTTATCATGTATCTCTCCATTACCAAAATTAACCAAGTTCAGAATTCCATTATCAAAATACAAGTTACAGCCAAGAAAATCCAGCTCAATACACTACACCAACCTTATTAAACGAAATTTTTTAATTCTTCCCTACACGAACACACTATGATATTAACATGAAAATAAAAGGCATAAAAATCCACCATTCAAAACATAAAAAGTTCAAAACTTTACCAACAAAAAACACAATAAAACAAAACCAGATCAATAACAACAAACCCAGATCTAAAAAACCAATACCCACTCAACAAAAGTGAAGAACAAACAAATCCCAGATCATAAAAACAACTAAATCAATTAAAATCAACAGATCTAGACCCAATAGCAACCAACAGGATTACAGTTTACAAGAAGGAAACAAGTAGAAACACCAAACACGAATGCCAATTTAAATTCAATTTTACAAGGAATTGAAATTGAGGAACCCTAACTTACTAACTATTTTCTGAATTTGTTCAAGTTTAATTTAAAAAATAATTAACTACCTGCAATTTGAAAATCTGCAATGTAGTCCGTAGAGAGCTCCACCCCTGGCCGAGATCGATGACTCCCACGGCTCCACAGCGACGAGAAAGTGAGCAATCGCAAAGAAATGAGCAGGCGGCAGCGCTGGGATCCTTGGCGATGACTCGGTAGGGAAACGAGTCCACGACCTTCTCGGGCTGCTCCGTTGACCGATCGAGTGACCGTTGCTCGTTTCTTTGCGGTGGCCGACTGGCCGGTGGACTTGGGATCGAGTTAGAACTTGGGCGGCGACGACAAGAACCGTAGAAGAGGGAGGGGTTTGCGATTAGCGTGAAAATGAAATTCCTTTAGCCTGAAACTGATATTTCGTGGGTTTGAATTTTTCTTTTATATTTTTTATTTTTCTTATCCCGTGTCACGTTCGAAACTTTTTTTAACTTGTTTTTAATTATATTTCGAACTTTTTTTTAGAAACAAGTTCAAATAAATTCGCATAAATTCAAGTGATTAATCGTTTTAAAAGATATGTAAGGCTAAGTTTCATTTTTAAACATTGGTCACTATGAAAAAAAAACATCAAATCATTAACGGTTTTTTCATGAAATGCCCTTGAGGTTTGCAAAAACGCACCAAATACCCTCGCGTCTTTAGAATCACATAATATACCCCTATTTTTTCCCAAGTTTGCACCAAATACCCCTAAACCGACTTTCCGTTAGTCCTCCGTTAAGTTGTGTTTATAATTCACAAAATACACCTATTTTGAAACTAAGTTGCACCAAATACCCAAACTGCTTTTAAACTGCAGAATTTGATTTCCACAAATCGTTCACCTAAATCAATTTAATCAACCTAAAAGTTAAACCTAAAACAGAAAAATAAGTAATAATCAAATAAAATTGTGGAATAACAAGATTTATATAGCGTTTAAGAGTGCTTTATTACATCCCCTGTTAGGAGCCTTTGAAAATCTTTATTCACTCTGCGTATTGCCCTACCTGGAAGCCTGGATGCACTTGGCGTGAATGCAAGGAAAAGAAACAAAAGAAAAAGAGGAGACATTGCTGCTGCTAGCAATGTAGCATCACTATGGGGATTGGAAAGTCAGCTTGTATGCCACTGAGAAATGTAATTACAAGAGGAGATAAAAGAGAAGTGATCCATTCAGAAATCATGTTTTAGCAGCTTTGTGGTTGGGATAGTCTAGCCTCTCGAATGCAAGTTGGTTTCATTGGTTGGTTATCAATACGATTTCCCTTTAATTTCTCTTCTGTAGTCTTGTTTTTCTCCATTCCCGACCTTTCTTCTCTGATCTAAACCCATTCTTGCAGCAGGTGCGGCACTGCAACACACAAAAAAGCCCCGGTAATTCAGTAATTTAGTATCTTAGTTCTTGTTTTGTCAAAGCCCCAAATTTCAATGGGCACAATTTAACCTGCAACACTAATATACTAATCCAATCAACAACCCTTTCTTTGTTAATTACTACCTAAATCGACAATGATATACCCAAATTACCAACACTCAATTACCGAAAAAGCCCCAGTCGAGAACCCTAGTTTTCGAAAAACCCCCAATAAAACAACCCTAGTTTAACCAATCCTTCAATCGAAGAACCCTAATTTTTAAAACCCCCAATAAGAGAACCCTAATTTATAAAGAAACCCCCAATTTCACAACACAAAAACATCACAAAGAGAACATAGTGAAAAAGAATCGAGGGAGGAGTTGAGGAGAGAGATTACTTGTCATCACGGTTAAAGCTTCCAACCTTGGTCAACAATGGTAGAGAGCACAATTAAGAATTGAGGGAGGAGTGAATTCAAGAACAATCCATTTAAATTTGATGGCGCGTGAAGGATCTCGATCTACACCGAAGAACATTGCGGTGGCGCGCGAAGGAGATCGACCACCGCTGACCAGAGAGCAAGAGGAAGAACAGGGGAGAGGAGAGAACAGGGGAGAGGAGAGAGAAAGAGGAAGAACAGGGGAGAGGAGAGAGAAAGATAAGAAGTTTGAGATTTTTTTGGAATTTATGTCGAAAAACATCATTAAGGGCAAAATGGTAAATTGCAACTAACGGTAGACTAACGTCCGTTAGCTCCAAGTGCATCTCATGAACAGTACGAAAAAGTAGGGGTATATTATGTGAATCGAAACACGCAAGGGTATTTGGTGCATTTTTGCAAACCTCGAGGGCATTTCATGAAAAAACTGAATCATTAATGCTATGAATCATAATATTTTATATATAATTACTACGGTTTTATAAAGATAGTGTTTTTGTTCGCCTTACTAGGTAAGTCATACAGTGTATTGCACATCATAAATAACTTTATTTGTTTATAGCTAAAATTATAGTTATTACTCGGTTAACGTACATGTGTACAAATTTGATGTAAGCATGGCCTGCATTAGTTATAGTTATTGATTTTTACTTATGTCATGAAAAGTAAGTTGAGATCGATAAGCTCTAGTAATTTCAGATAAGTCTAAATAAGATAATTAATAAAGTGTGTTATATTCACCTTTTAACGTATCTGAAATTAAATGGACCTAACATCATTACCTATTGATCATAACTTATTAAGTTGTGATTTGTATTTGGTCTAATATTAATCAAACTCGAGAAAAATCTACAATTTAACTACTCAAAGTAGAAATTGGTACTATTGCACGATAATTACAATAAGTATTGACATGTACTCCTCACACTCTTAGATTCAATTCTCTACAGTTAGAAAATTTTAATACACTAAATCCAGATTTTCTACTTTGTTATCGTTTTCCCCTACAACTATGTATGTTCCCTATCCGTATATTTTTCTGTAATGTTGCACAATATGGAATATAAAATGTGTATAATTGATGTTTTCACACGATTATAGACTTTATTAATTTCTTACAAGTATTATTTAACCGTTATTTTATCTACTTTTATGATTACAAAAGAATATTACAGCCACCAAGATCATTTACACACGTTGACATTTGAATTCCTGCAGATAAGGCTAGTCAAACTTAATGAAATAAACAACTCCTACTTTTAGATAATTATCATAAAAATATATTTAATCACCAATTTGCAATAGTAAAAAAAACAAGTTTGATGTAATTCTAACAAAATTGTAAGACCACTTGTTTTCCTTGATAATAAATCATATTGTCTATATATTTACGCTATTGTACGTTGCATGTTGCTAAAATTGTTTTAATAACTTTTTTAATTTTATCAACGAATTGGCAACCAATAAAATTAAGATTTAAGGTCATTATAGCAGCAAACAATAAAGCATAAACTTGTTTCTAAAGACAACAAAACAAAAATCACTTGTAATAGGTTGTTTCAACGAACTTTTTGTCCATAACAAAATGTCCAAATAAATTAGCAACAAATTTTAACATAACTTGTTACTAATGGAAACAAATTAAAAATCTTATGGCAATAAATCAAACATTTGTTTTCACAATGTGTTGCTAAAACTATTTTTTTTATCTTTTTTTAAAAAATAAATCTGATTCCATGTTTTAGCAACAATAGTTAAATGCCTTGTTTCTACTGGCAACAAATCAAGTACTCGTTGCCATGTTTTGTTACTAAATGGAAACAAATCAAAACTATGATGCCATCTCGCAACAAATACTAAAAATAATGTGTTTCCTTTTGCAACAAATCAAATGCATGTTTCCATAGTTGGTTGCTAAAATGGATTAAACGAACTTTCCATGACTCATGGAAAATGTACATATAACTTAGCAACAAATTTTAACATAAAATAAGAATATGATGCCATGTTAGCAACGGATAGTAAAATAACTTATTTTCAATGGCAACAAATCAAACATTCGTTTTCACATTGTGTTGCTAAATCTAATTTTTTTATTTTATTTATTTTTCAAAAACTATGATTCCCTATTTTAGCAACAAATAGAAAAATGACTTGTTTCTAATGGCAACAAATCAAGTACTCGTTGCCATGTTTTGTTACTAAATGGAAACAAATCAAAACTATGATATCATCTAGCAACAAATATTAAAGATAATTTGTTTACATTTGCAACAAATCAAATACATGTTTCCGTAGTTGGTTGCTAAATGGCTATAAATAAGAAATATGATGCCATCTAGCAACAAATAGTAAGAAAAATGGTTTTCAATGGCAACAAATAAAATTATCGTTGTTAACATTTTAACTTGGCAACCAAAAAAAAAACTATAAGTTTCTATTTAGCAACGGTACATAACTCAGTTGCCAAATTTTGTTTCTAAAAGGCTCTCATTTTTGTAGTGCAAGATTACATATATTTAACTTGACGTGTCGTACGTGAATATATAGTTTGGTTAAATTCGTGTTTGTATTGACTTTATACGTATGTGTAAACACAAATTTCAGAGTCTATAAAAGTAATAAACTCAAAATAATGTGAACAAAATATATTTTATTGATTTATGTATTTCGGGTACAATCTCTAATATTTGTTCCTCTGATTCGATCTCCACGTTGAATTTGACTTGGCTCACAAACTGATTTGATTTGGTTCGCGAACTAATTGTATTTGATTCTTGAATAAGGGCCTTCGGGCTTGATCTCGTTCAAGAATGTTGGTGTAGAATAGAACGGCACGTCATTTTGTATGTTTGTTGTTCTTCTTCCACCAGGATAATTTGATGTCGATTTGATGTTGCTCGCGAACGGGTTGTTTGATCTTCTTGAATAAGGGCCTTCGAGCTTGATCTCGTCCAAGGTTGATCTTCTAGAATGGAACGGCACGTTTGATTTGAGTGCCTGTTGTTCTTCTTCTAGGGAGAGAGTTTTATATAACTTGACAGGCAGAGAGAGATTTGAGAACTTTAGATTTTGTCGTCTGTTTCTCCTCCCCCCCTGAAATGAGATGGAAATCTTGTATTTATAGAGTGCAAGAGGTTTTAGGGTTTAATGTGTTTTGGGCTTCTTGAATCGGACTTAATAGTCATGACCCGTTTATAGCAGTTTAACCTTTTTGTAGTGCAAGATTACATATATTTAACTTGACGTGTCGTACGTGAATATATAGTTTGGTTAAATTCGTGTTTGTATTGACTTTATACGTACGTGTAAACACAAATTTCAGAGTCTATAAAAGTAATAAACTCAAAATAATGTGAACAAAATATATTTTATTGATTTATGTATTTCGGGTACAATCTCTAATATTTGTTCCTCTGATTCGATCTCCACGTTGAATTTGACTTGGCTCACAAACTGATTTGATTTGGTTCGCGAACTGATTGTATTTGATTCTTGAATAAGGGCCTTCGGGCTTGATCTCGTTCAAGAATGTTGGTGTAGAATAGAACGGCACGTCATTTTGTATGTTTGTTGTTCTTCTTCCACCAGGATAGTTTGATGTCGATTTGATGTTGCTCGCGAACGGGTTGTTTGATCTTCTTGAATAAGGGCCTTCGAGCTTGATCTCGTCCAAGGTTGATCTTCTAGAATGGAACGGCACGTTTGATTTGAGTGTCTGTTGTTCTTCTTCTAGGGAGAGAGTTTTATATAACTTGACAGGCAGAGAGAGATTTGAGAACTTTAGATTTTGCCGTTTGTTTCTCCTCCCCCCTGAAATGAGATGGAAATCTTGTATTTATAGAGTGCAAGAGGCTTTAGGGTTTTATGTATTTTGGGCTTCTTGAATCGGACTTAATAGTCATAACCCGTTTATAGCAGTTTAACCTATTTTGTCAGGTTTGAGCATTAAAAATATCTGGGTTTTATTAAAATAACTAAAATTGGCTAAATTAATATGAGAATCCAAATCAATTAATTTAATAAATCGTCAAATGATTTTCGAGTCAATACTTTGACTTTTGACCCAAATAATATCCAACGTGGCACGTGGACAAATTTTTTGTGCCTACAGTACGTACAAGCACACTCATGTCTTATTTCAATCAAAAATTTATAGTCAATATTATCTTCGTAGTGGAATAGGGACCATAAGTTATTCAATGTTTAATTAGTGACTGAAATTTAGTTGGTAATAAAATTGCGACTGGAATTTGTGACAGAACATTAACTGTAACTAATAAGTGACAGAAAATTAGCTAGTCCTTGTTTTGTGACTAACGTATTGCGACTGAAATCGTGTATGTCGCTATATGGGGATTGAAATTGTTCTATATCAAAATAGTGACTAAAAAGTATTTCTGTAACTATTTAGTGACTAAAATTTGTGACTGAAATTTTGTTGGTAATTAAATAGTGACTAAAATTATTTCAGTAAATAATTAGTGACCAACGTATGCTTGGTAGGTAATTTTGTTAGGTTATGATTCATATGACAGTTCATAAATCATGCGGAAAAACCATAAAGCCAGGAAACATATTATTTACACATAATCATTTAGCATAGTTTAGGTGCATACTCTTTGTTGCGTGCCTTCCCTAGCTGCGCCCGAACCGAACAAGAACAAGTCTTTAGGACTCCAAGTGTCGTCCCTCCGTAGATAGTCCACAGCACGTCCGGATCCGCCTTAAAATTGACCAACTAGAATCGCCCTTAAAGTTCTAATATTTTCGGTTAGGTAGGCAAGAATATTGGCTGATTTTTCTGCTTAAAAATCTTAGTTTTGAATACTTAAAACTTGTTATATAAATAATGACCCCTAGGCCTTTATTTATAGAGTTATGGAAAAGGAATCGTAATCCTAGTAGGATACGAATTAATTGAAATTAGAATCCTACATGAATTCTATTTAATTAATTTATCCAATTAGGAATAGAAATTTAATCATACACTGACTCTTGTAGATTTAGGAATCACGCATGAGCACAAACTCACACACACACGGCAGCCACAAGGGCTGCCCATGCGCGTGCGAGCAGCAGCCCACGCAGCGCGGCCCACGCATCCGTGGCCTTGGCGCGCGCTGGGCCTGCCTTGCGGTAGGCCTGGGCGCTGCCTTGGCTGCGCGCGTGCTTGCTGGGCGATGGCCCGGCTTCGTGCTGGGCCTTCGTCCGGCAGGCCTCGTCCGATGCTAATTCGTACGATACGCTTCCGATTAAATTTCCAGTTCCGGAATTTATTTCCGATACGAACAATATTTAATATTTCCGTTTCCGGAATTATTTTCCGATTCCGGTAATATTTCCGATTCTGACAATATTTCCGTTTCCGGCAATATTTCCGATTCTGGTAATATTTCCATTTCCAATAATATTTTCCGATACGTACCATGTTTCCGTTTCCGGCAACATCTACGACTTGGATAATATTCATATTTCCGATACGATCCATATTTCCGTTTCCGGCAATATCATCGTTTCCGGAGTATTCATTTCTTGCCTGTGACGATATTAGCTCCCACTGAAACCAAGATCCGTCGGTTCCGAATATTCATAGATGGAGTATTTAATGCCATTAAATACTTGATCCGTTTACGTACTATTTGTGTGACCCTACGGGTTCAGTCAAGAGTAAGCTGTGGATTAATATCATTAATTCCACTTGAACTGAAGCGGCCTCTAGCTAGGCATTCAGCTCACTTGATCTCACTGAATTATTAACTTGTTAATTAATACTGAACCGCATTTATTAGACTTAACATAGAATGCATACTTGGACCAAGGGCATTATTTCCTTCAGTCTCCCACTTGTCCTTAGGGACAAGTGTGCATTTCCTAATTCCTTTGTCGCTCGATGCTTGCTCTTGAACATAAGGTAAGAGTTGTCATCCTTATTATGTCCAGAGGTGTTCCTCGGTTTCAGAGTTCAACTGATCAAATAAACAGATAATCATAGCCTATGATTCATCCGAGCACGGCCATGCATTTCACAGTTTCTAGCTCTCCGAGTGGCCTTGTACAACTTTTAAGCATCTCTTCCCGATTTATGGGAGGACAATCCCAATCTTGCGATCTTGAGATTAGACTTCGTTTGATAGGTGATTACCTGAGCGTTGCCTTTATAGCCTCCTTTTACGGTGCGACGGTTGGTCAACGTCAAAGCAACCAGTTCTCAAACAAGTAATCTCAAATCACTCAGGTATTGAGGATTTAGTGTCTAATAATTTAATGAAATTTACTTATGACAGACTTTCATCTCTTACAGTAAAGTTTCATAGGTCTTGTCCGATACTAGTCTTCCCAAAGTAAGTATCTATGCAAATGATTATGACATTGCCATGTCCACATAGTTCAAGAAACAGAACTACTAGTCATCTTGCATTCTAGTCGTCTAACGTTTTCTATGCGTCCAATTTTATAGAGAACTCCGACTAGGGACCATTTTCAACTTTTGACATTCAAGTTCACTTGATAGACATTTCTTAGTCACAGGACTGGTCCTGACAGTCTATCTTGAATATATCGTCAAATTGAAGGGACTCATCATTTAATACTAAACCAAGATTAAATGGAATATGAAAATACATTTCATACATGATAAATGTTCAACCCCAATGTTTTATAACCATGGGCCTCAAACCCATCTTCTAAAACAATTCATGGAATTCAAAGCTATGCTTGATTTCCAGTGCTACAATGTGAGTGTTGCTTCTCACTTGTTGCATAGGTTTAGTTATCATGCTTTGCCAATCTTAATATCCTTTTCATCGAATGTGCTTCGAGATATGATGATAAGATCTTTTCGAGTTTGTTTATTATGTGATCTAGTCTTTCTTACTTCGATGGTGGTTTTACTCATTTTGCAATGAAGAACCATCAAGTTAGCAGACGTTTTTCTTGCTTCAAGAGTGGTTCTACGCATTTTTCAATGAAGAACCATCAAGCCAGCAGATAGGTGATCTACCCAAGTTCAGTGAAGAACTTTAAACAACCCTGTTTTATTGCTTCTTAGGCAATAATTACTTTTACTTCAACTGCATAGGTTGCTAGTGATGCTTTGTTTGGATTTACCTATCCAAGCAGTTCATAGATATGTGGAAGACTCTCCAACTATATCTTAGAACATAGAAATTAATATTTTAATTTCCCACGCAACAACTCATGGTCTCCAATCCATGTTGCCATTTCAAAACACGATGCTCTATAGCTCGTCCTTATCAATGGTTAACTCCAAAGGGTCTTGCTTGATCCTTTGCCAGTGTTTATGCGTGTAGCACCAATATTTAGCGTATCTTTATTTCCTTGAATCAAGAACTATTCCTATGTACCTTTTCAAGTACCATAAGTATTCTTGGTCTTAATCTAGTTGATCTTCACTTAGATCAATAGAGATTGGTATATGTTCGTCATGCCTAAAGTCATACGATACGTTTTTGGCGATCCTCATATTATATCATACATGATAAATTCTTTTGCAGAATAATTCCCAATTGAATTCTATTCATGTAACTTTAGCTTATTCAATTTCAGCAGATACTGAATCCAGCTAAATTCTTTGACATATAATATAGGTTAAGAATCTCATTTAGACTCTTTGATGTTTAACTTAGTAAATGCTTATACATAGTTCAAACATTCTTTACTTAGATTTATTCACATGGGTCGAATATCTCCAATGGAGACTTTCGTGTTTGATTTAGTAAATGCCATTACTTAATCTAAAACAATATTATAAGATCTTTGTAAATAGATCTTAATACCCAATATGTACTAAGTTTCGCCATGGTCCATCATTGATAATTTCAAATCTAAGTCATTAGCATTTGAATGTTATTTCACAATAGAGAGATATGTGTGTAATACACATAGAACCAATTAAGTTTTATGTACTCCCACTAAACTTCTTATACATCTATAAGAATCATGTACATTTTATGAAACTAAAATACTTATTAGCTTCACTAAAATACAGTTCCAACTCCCAATTGCTTGCTTAAATCTGTACTTAGATTTTATAAGCCAGCTTTCTCTTTCAAGCATTTATTTGGATCCACAAATCCTATGACATACCATGTACATAGTTTATTCCAACATTTGAGTGAGGAATACGTTTTGTCATCCAATTGCCATATGTACCAATATGCAATCATTGCTTGAATTATAGACTTAAGCATTACGATTTTGCATGAGGTTTCAACACTATCCATGCCATGAATTTGCTTGTAACCTTTAGCAACTAATCTAGCTTTGTGTGTGAACACAATTCCATGTTTGATGGTTTTTATCCTTAAAACAAACTTGCAACCAATAGGTGTGAAACTATTCTTGCAAATCAACAAAATTTCAATTTTGTCATCAAAACATTGAGTTATGTTTTATGGCCTTTAACCATTTAAAACATTTGAGTCTATATATGGCCTCTAACCATTTTAGGGAATCTGGGTTTCGTCATAGCTTTCTTACAAGTCACAAACTCATTAATCTACATGATAATAGTTTGACTGCAAGTTGTAGGTTTCTTCACTATTTAATAGAAGAATCTCATAGTTTCATTGACCTGATCTCTATGTTTCTTTACTATCTAATAGAAGAATCTCATAGTTTCAGTGACTTGAATTCTATGCCTACTTGGGTATAGAACATCAAACATTAGAATATCAATAGCCACTTAAAGTCCTTTGAATATTCTGTTCTCCTTGAAGCACTTGTAAAGTCTTCTAAGAGATGTCTATTCTTTAAAGCCACTTCTAAAGTCTTAAAGAATAAGTTCGGATTTTCTGAAGCACTTCGAAAAGCCTCCGGAATGTCCGTTTTATGTTTGTTGTTCGCCTCGAAAACTTTCGAGGTCTATTTTCTCCCACTTGTCATTTTGGAAACGAATCTCCAAAAGGACATTATTTCGAGCAAACAAACATTATGTTCTCAAAAATTTGTGGTAGAAACAATACCCTTGTGTCTCATTTGAATAAATCACAATGAAACATATATCTATACTTGGGCCTTAGTTTGTTGAATAACAAACACTAAGCTCCCACTGAGTTTAGGAACTCTTTAGATATATTATGAAAAGATATTCTGAAATTACTTTTCAATAGCTTTGACGAAATTGGTTTAGTTTGGTGGTAGTTGAGCATTTTGTTTTAGAAATTATAGGAAAAGTCTTTATGATCCGTCATTGATCGAATCAAGTACTAATTGACTTCGATTATTCCAACTAAGATATGCCATATCTTATGGACCTAGATTGTGAAATTACAACACACAATCATTGATGATCATATTTGGTCTCAAGTAATCATCAACATGATCTAACCTAGATCTTTATGATTTCTTGCCAAGTGGATTTTATACTTTTGAATCTTTGAACTAGCCAAACAGATTCAACTTATTTGAGTAAATAAACCTATATTCACTCAAATCCATGTGAAATAATAAAGTCATAAAACCTTTCTTTAGCTTTGAACTCTATCGTCTAGGCGTTCTAACAATAGTTCATATTCTTTGTTACTTTCAACAAGTAAGACTAGCTTGTCTTAAGTTGATCTAGAAATCAACCAACTTTCAAAAGTCCATCAAAATAGAGCTTATGAATGTTAACTTGTTGATATGGTCTAAGCAACAATGCCAAAGATTTAATGGAACTCAAATCAAGGGTTTGATTTGAACCTAGTAAAGTTCTTTAAAGAGTTGTTTGTTTTAATCAAGCATATTGACTCAACCAGTAATTGACTATTTCATTCAAATAAACAAACAAACAAGCATTGTTTTTGTTCTTCTGAATGTGAGTCTTTCTGTGTTTGAAGCAGAAATTTAGGTATACTGATTATGGAACAAAATAGCCATTAAGTTCCAGCCTTTGAAAGGACTTAAAACAAACTAGATGACCCTACAACTAATGTAGCATTGCCATGCTTCATTTCCCACTTGTAGGTCATTAGTGTATCCTAGCTTCCATTATTTGAGTTATTACCGAAGTAAGAACCTCAAGCGGTATATGATACCAAGGAAGTTTGATTGCTAGGTCACTTCTCTTTAAACATAAATTTATAGGTAGAAACGGAATCGTAAATTCCTTTCATTTGTTCCTCGTTTTTCCTATTTCTTGTACCCTTTCTTATAGTTTTAAGAATTGAATTCTTTAGTGTTGACTTTTATACTTTGTTAGACATGTCCAATGTCACCAACAAGGTTCTTTACCATTTTAATTTATGTTGAATATTCTGTTTCAACTAGATGATCTTACCAGAAGCTTCTAAAGTTCTCTAAGCATCGATCTATTCGAATGTCTAGGAACTAGACTCATTCGAGAATTAAATGGAAAAAGGATTTTAGGTTGTTAACCATTGGTAAAGCTGAGCGTTTAAACTCAATGCTTTATGATCTCAAAACCACATTGTATTTTGAATTCACAAGTACCAATCGGTTTGCCATTCGACTTTGATACTCGAAAACAACCATAAAAGTCGATATAAGAAACGTACATTTTAAATTGCTCACTTTCTCTCATTTCCGTGAATCGTTCTTGGATTCACTACCAATCGAGGAAATTTACTGTTACCTTTCTAAAAGGATTTATTGCAGTGCAAGATATTTAATTAAAACATACATTGAAGCATGCAAAGTCTAAACATTTATCATGAATAATAACTTGAAATTAAAGCAACCATGCAATTCAAACAAGTTATTAGCATTTTATTCGATTTTATTGTTCCGGCAGGTGTGAATAAAATGATTCCAAGATCCTAAAATCATTGAAGAACTAAGCACAGTTTGTCGACTTAATCCTAGAACATCTTAGGTAAGCAAAAGCCTTTTGCTAATAGTCTAGAAACTATTCTTGGTTGATAGGTACGTCTAAGAACTTATTAGGTAAACCTATCGAATTTGCCACGACATAAAAGGACTCCTTACTTATATCGTTGAGTTTCACCAAAACTAACATGTACTCACAATTATTTGTGTACCTTGCCCCTTTAGGACCAATAAGTAACACCTCGCTGAGCGAAAACTATTACTAGATTGATGTAAAGGATATCCAAGCAAGTGTATATTTTGGCATGGCACCTTTTAACTCAATTTTTAAGTTTGGAACTTAAGGCTCTTACTATGTTGGTTAGATTTTAAGTGAACTAAAATCCTTAATCATGCAACATAATCAAGCTTTTGATCTCATGCATTTTAAGACATATTTAAAACAATAAATAACTTAAAACATGCATAAGATATTTGTGATCTAGTATGGCCCGACTTCATCTTGAAGCTTTGACTTCAAAGTCCGTCTTGAAAATCTCCGTGGGAGGCACCATTTTCTTCAAATAGGATAAGCTATAACTAATTACAACTATTTGATGGTTCGCAGACCATATTTGAATTGAAAAATAACTTTGGTACTTTAGACCAATTACATTCAAATTAATGGTACGCAGACCATATTTTCTATCCTATTTGGGCCATACTAGTCACTTCATAACCTGCAAAACAGTACATATACAATATATACCATTCACCCATTCATTATCATGAATGGCCCACATAGCTGGTTAGTAAAACACATTATGCATCACGTAAACATTTGCAGCAATTAATCAAGGGCACCAATAATCTACCAATTATTCAGTCCTTATTAATTCTAATCAAGTTGTTTTAACCTTAAGGATTTGTAGACCTAATCAAGAGTTTATGACTAAAAAGCGCTCCCACTTAAACCAATAAATTCATATGCTTTACCAATTTTAAACATAAAAATGTATTTCTAGTCTAACCGGAAACATACAAATTTAATTAAAATTTAAAGCTCATATCAATTTATAATTGAATCCAAAAATTTAATTCAATTTCAGTCGTATTTAAATTAATTCATGATTTTAATTTTAGTAAAATAATTAGAATAAATAACATTTATTATAATTATAATATTCAAAATTAAAATCCAAGAAAATAATTCAAATTATTAACTTCAAAATTAATTAAAATTACGTGAACTGAAATTTTCAAATTAAACATTCAAAACGATCTAATCGTAACGCAAACACCCTACGCGTTGCACGCCCATGGGCCGTACGCACACAGCCATTGCTGGCCATGTGCGCGCAGCCCATGCGCTCGTCGCATAGCTGCTGCTTCCCTATCGCAAGCCTCCGCACGCACTGATGCTCGCTGCGCGCGCCAGCGCTCACCGCACGCGAGCTATCGCTCGCAGTGCGCGCGCGCGACATCGCTCGCTGGGCGCGCGACATCGCTCGCTGGGCGCGCGAGCCATCGCTCGCTGCGCGCGCGACATCGCTCGCTGGGCGCGCGACATCGCTCGCTGCGCGCGCGAGCCATCGCTCGCTGGGGCGCGACATCGCTCGCTGGGCGGGCGACATCGCGCGCTGTGCGCGCGAGTAATGCTGGGCGCAGCGCTCGTGGCACGCGAGCTTGCGCTCGCTGCGCGCGAGGCTGCGCGCCCTTGTGCGAGGCAGCGCGCGTTGTGGCGCAGCTCGCTTGCTGCCCACACGCGACTGCCTTGGCTCGCCCTTCGCCCATGCCCATTCGTTCATTGCTCGTGGCACACGACACAAGGCAGGGCTGCTGCCTTGTGCTCGTGCACTACGCCCTTGCTCATTGCATTCGTGCCGCACGGGCGACGAGCTCCCTTGCTCGTCGTCGCATGCCCGCATTATACAACACCCCTTAAGGGTAACACGAAGCGTCCATTGCTTCGTGCGTGCAAGTTTTATGAACGAATCGCATAAAAATTTAAAATTTATATTTAAAATTAATGACAAATTAATAAATAATATTAATTTCATAATTTTAGGGCGAAAAAATCGAAAATTTATTATCCAATTGATTTCCGATTGTTATGGATTCAAGTCTAGGTCATAAAAATTTAAAATTTATCGTAAATTTACAATTTTTATGGTGGTTTTTAATCATAGGTTTCTAATTAAATTACAATTAATTATGAAAATCAAATTAATTCTAAATTATTCTAATTTTCAACAAATTAATCATAATTACAAATTAGATTGCATAATTAACAAGACTAGGCATTCAAACTTGTTAAACATATGCAGTAGGTCAATCAAAAATTCAAGATTTATCAACAAGAATCGCAAATATTTAATTTAACATCTTAAATTTACGAAATTTTGCATTCGAAAAACTAAAACCTTCGAAAAGTCATAGTTAGGCTTCGAATTTGAGAATTCTGGGTTCGGCAGAAAAAGGCTATTTTTGTCAAAATTTTAGAATGCCTTTTACATGCGGAATTGACACAAAAATCACTCAATTCGGATGAGTAACGAAGAAACTGCCGAAAAACTGCTTACGTATAATTAAATAAACGCAATTTGCAATTAATTAACAATTACGAAAATTAATCACCCCTTTTAATTCTTGCAAATTTGTAATATTTAACCATGTTCATGCAATTTAGATTATGAAAATAATAAGGGGCTCGTGATACCACTGTTAGGTTATGATTCATATGACAGTTCATAAATCATGCGGAAAAACCATAAAGCCAGGAAACATATTATTTACACATAATCATTTAGCATAGTTTAGGTGCATACTCTTTGTTGCGTGCCTTCCCTAGCTGCGCCCGAACCGAACAAGAACAAGTCTTTAGGACTCCAAGTGTCGTCCCTCCGTAGATAGTCCACAGCACGTCCGGATCCGCCTTAAAATTGACCAACTAGAATCGCCCTTAAGGTTCTAATATTTTCGGTTAGGTAGGCAAGAATATTGGCTGATTTTTCTGCTTAAAAATCTTAGTTTTGAATACTTAAAACTTGTTATATAAATAATGACCCCTAGGCCTTTATTTATAGAGTTATGGAAAAGGAATCGTAATCCTAGTAGGATACGAATTAATTGAAATTAGAATCCTACATGAATTCTATTTAATTAATTTATCCAATTAGGAATAGAAATTTAATCATACACTGACTCTTGTAGATTTAGGAATCACGCATGAGCACAAACTCACACACACACGGCAGCCACAAGGGCTGCCCATGCGCGTGCGAGCAGCAGCCCACGCAGCGCGGCCCACGCATCCGTGGCCTTGGCGCGCGCTGGGCCTGCCTTGCGGTAGGCCTGGGCGCTGCCTTGGCTGCGCGCGTGCTTGCTGGGCGATGGCCCGGCTTCGTGCTGGGCCTTCGTCCGGCAGGCCTCGTCCGATGCTAATTCGTACGATACGCTTCCGATTAAATTTCCAGTTCCGGAATTTATTTCCGATACGAACAATATTTAATATTTCCGTTTCCGGAATTATTTTCCGATTCCGGTAATATTTCCGATTCTGACAATATTTCCGTTTCCGGCAATATTTCCGATTCTGGTAATATTTCCATTTCCAATAATATTTTCCGATACGTACCATGTTTCCGTTTCCGGAAACATCTACGACTTGGATAATATTCATATTTCCGATACGATCCATATTTCCGTTTCCGGCAATATCATCGTTTCCGGAGTATTCATTTCTTGCCTGTGACGATCTTAGCTCCCACTGAAACCAAGATCCGTCGGTTCCGAATATTCATAGATGGAGTATTTAATGCCATTAAATACTTGATCCGTTTACGTACTATTTGTGTGACCCTACGGGTTCAGTCAAGAGTAAGCTGTGGATTAATATCATTAATTCCACTTGAACTGAAGCGGCCTCTAGCTAGGCATTCAGCTCACTTGATCTCACTGAATTATTAACTTGTTAATTAATATTGAACCGCATTTATTAGACTTAACATAGAATGCATACTTGGACCAAGGGCATTATTTCCTTCAAATTTGTTACAGATTGTTGTGACTGAATGATAATCCGAAGCTAAATAGGGACCGAAAATACTTCCGTACCAAAGTGGCGACTGACACTTGACCAGTAGTAATTTAGCAACCGATATTTGTACGGTTACAAAAATCCGTCGCTAAATAGTCATTTTCTTGTAGTGAGACAAGAGAGAGAAGTGAGAGAGAGAAGTGAGAGAGAAGGACGGAGGATTCGAGGACCTTGCCTTAACTTATGCCACGCTGGAAACGATGACCAGCCACAAGCTTCAGACGTGGATTTCATTAACACAGATCAGCAATTTCAAAATTGGGGTGGATTTACCAATATACCCATGATATGTGTCTGAAAACCCATGTCTGATAGCCGCCACGACGACCTCGATGTTTATATTGTCAAATGAGATTTGTTGGAATGACTACTAGAAAGTATAAGACTTAGATTATTTGTTGTGTATGAGCATGTTATTGGATTGTCTAGTTTATTACGGTTTCATGCTTAAATTCATGATGAGACCCTAATTTTATGAGATATATGTTTGGTCTTTGAAAGAATAATATGAATTATTTATGGATTGCCTTATTTTCTTGTTGATGGAATCTTTATGTACTTGCTTTTAATAAGGTATTTAGCAAGTAGTTTATTTCTAATGATGAGTAGATTATTAATCTCTGTACCTTGTCATTTCAACGTATGCTCTAGTCATGGTAAAAATGGTATGCGTGATTTCAAATCCGTTTGATTACCATGCGTTTTGGGTATGTAACTTCCTAAATGTTCTTTACACATTATTGGTGATATGTATATTTATTGAGTTGTATGTGTACCCATTTGAGCTAGTTTCTGGGAGCTTGTGATGACTTCTTATTTCTTAAGAGTTAGATATTATGAAAGCAAACTATGTTAGAACCTTTTTCCTTGGGAAATTTCTTTGTGAGGAGTTAAGCGTAATGTTCCCTTGGGTGTACCTAATTATTCTAGTCACTATACTTTTGGGAATTAGGCCATTAATCATGTTATGATTAGTATGGTGTTGCACCATTAATCACCTCATTTTCTGCAATTTGTGCGGGCACACACATTAGTTGTGCCACCGCACACCCCCTACTCGTGGATAACTTGTCGTAAAATTGACATAACTCTCCTACTTCTTATCCAAAATGAGCTCGGGACCATGCGTTTGGAAAGCTAGTAAAACAAACTTTCATCTCCAACTAGCATCAACTCAAAAAAAAAAAGAGTCAATCATGAGATCTGTTCCATTATAAGTTGAAATCGAGTCACTAATTCCAACAAAAAGTAACATCAAAGGTCCGTTGTAGGCGACTACGTCAAGGGCGTTAAGAAAAACTATCAAAAGAGTCTTCCACCCTTCCACATGTGTTGGAAGACTTCCTCCATCAAACAATCTCAAAGGGGCAGAGGGAGTAAATACATTGCACATATTTATATCAACTCCAAAAAGAAAGAGCAACAACCTTTCTATCATTGTTCCAGTACATACAGACACACCCTCTGTCGTCTGTTGCGAATCAGATGGGGCGTAATTTTTTGAATAACCTTAAAAATAGGCTCAGTAAAGTGAGCTCTAAGTTTAACAATACATATGGCTTATATACCCTTCTTCCATCACAGAAAAATGGAGGAAATGCAGAAAACTGAGTAAACAAATAAAGATGTGGACTGAATCTAATTAACAACAACTAAGTACAGACTACAGAGTATTAAGATTCATCCCTTCACCTTAATCCCCCTTCCTCCCTTCTCCTCACAACACCACCACTACCACAACTTCTCATCACAATACCACCACGCCACCCTCCTTGCAACCACCTTCATCGTCCTTTTATTAAGGTGGTTTGACTTTTACTACCCCCATAATCCATTACACCCAATCCAAGCATGCCCTAAGTGTAAAATCTCTGGCAGCTCGTTTCACTTGCATTACGCCCTTGAACGGTTATTTTGCTGACTACATGATTGCTCATTTCCTTTAATCTGCAATAGGTAAGAATAAGACAGCATTGTTAGAGGTTATGCAAAATATCCAAGGGAAAATCATTGTTACCAAAGTCAGCCCCTTGTTGTTTATAAAGCCAACGAAGGAACCAGCCTGTACGGATCGAGTAGTAATATAGTAATATACAGATGATTAACCTTATTTTGGATTGGAAATTTTGGCTTGAATATCTGGATTATGTTCTGTATGTACAGATACAATCCAGCTCTTAGTTTATCCTTTCGTTGAAGACATTCAAAGTACGTCCAATCTTTAGTATTTTCAGCCTTGAATTTCAGACGAATAATTAACTTGACATTATCTTCCATGGCTGACATTGTCACACTATGAGAACTTGGCAGAAAATCAAAGCTGTCCTTATTAATACGACTGCTGAGATTGAAAGATGTACACAGTTAAGTAAATTGACGAAAAGTTTATTAAGTAAATGAACAATTCAAGAAGATAACTTACTCTTCAATCTCTTCTTCTAGTTCGTTAAGATTCATTCTGGCCAAAGAACTTAGATCAAATTCCACATAATCACTCCAATCAAATTCAGTTTTGTAATTAGTGAAGATTTTGCGAGCTAAGTCTGAATTAGGATAATTCACAGCCTCCCTCAAACCAATTTTGTCCACGTTTGAGAAGGTTGTTGTCCAAACACCTATTGACGTGACCTCCAACTACAGAATGATAAGCACGATTATATTCTCAATCAATAAGGTTCATCTTCATCATGATTAATAACGTAAAACTGAGAACGAAGTTAAAAGTAATATGCTGTTGACTAACCAACCATTTTCTCATCGATGACACATAAATCACCAACATCAAATGGATGAACCACGTATATGAAAAAAAATCCCTCGAAAAGAGTTTTGCAAGTATCTCCAAATATAAAAGTCGCCGCCAACAATGGTGATGCAACGAGGACAACTACTTTGGTAGTAGCTACTCTTGTGAGGAAAAGCCACATTATGAAACTTACTCCTATTAGAATCCCACCGATAATACTGTTTAAACAATCTGCAACTTCCTTGGCATTGCTTAGAGTATTTGCAAGGAACATACAATTGTTGTGTGCCCTCACCTGCACAAGTACAATTAGTTACAAGTTGCAAAGCTAAATATCAAGGGAAGAAACACATAGTATGCTACCGCAAATTAGATTCTACACACGAGAGCATGATGCCCTTCAAAACAAAGGATAGTTAAACATAAAAGAGCATATCCTATATTCATGTGCAACATATGTTCTTTAACAAATAGAGATGCGATACTGTGTATGTTTCTTTTACTTTTAATTGTACGTTCTTTTAACCCCAGGGTCGTATCTAACTGTTGGTTTAAGAGTTTAACTATCCTTTAAACTGTTTTTTCTTTCCGATTAAGGGCTGCTTAGCCACAAGAGATAGAGACCAGTAGCTAAATTACATACCACCCATGTTCGGATATTTGTAAAAGATGTCTCAGAAGAGTCCGCTTCATTCTTGAGTAACTCTCGAACAAAATGGTCCCAATCATTTTTCCATATTCCATCATTTGAACGTTGAGTTACACTGGAGCCTTTGGTTGAAGGAGACCGGCTTGGTTTTGGAATTACATGATAGCGTTGCAGCCAACTGCAAAATTGCTTCCATATTTCCCAAATAATTTTGACAATGTGAGGATTCTCACTCGTACTTGTGCAAGAACTTGTAGAACGGCTTTCCCAGCTGATAAGTCGCTTCAAATTTTCTCTGATTTTGACACAAAGAGCATCATGAAATTTTAAAATGATCAGAAAGGTAAGCCCACCACCCTACTACTAAAGTAAAAGAATTTTAAATTTCAGAACAAATTTACCACAGGTTTCCTATAAATTTTAGAACAAAAATTAAGAACTACAATTCTATTTTTAGAAAAACTCTGTTCCTAACAGTAAAAACATGTAGCATAAAACCTTCTTCCTCCACTACAAATTAGTTTTGCCAAAGCTATCATTAATATACGTGGATATGTACTGATAATTATCTTACAACATCTGTAAAACTTTGCCAAAGCTATCAGTAAAATTTGATAATTTGAAGAAATACATTTAACCTAATCTAACAACATCTTACAACTAACATTTATTTTTAATACAGAAGGAAACTAGGAAAGATATTCATGCAAGGTTAAAATAAGTATATAAACAGAGCAAAAATTTAAGTGTTGCAATTAATTTGGAACCGGAAATGTAAGGAGAATAATTAGGAAGAGCATCATATATACTCAATCTAGTGAAGGGAGTTTAATTTCTTACCTGTTATTACCACTTGAATCCAAAATCTTTAGAACGTCAGATGTGTAGGTCTCCACCAGTAAAGTAGTTTTCGCTGCTAAAAAATATCGAGCCACCCGTTGTACGTCATCCATAGTTGGATTCTTATCCTTAAGTTTTAAGAAGTCATTCCTGACTTTTTCCCTCTTTTTGGCTGTCGATTTCTTCTTTTCCACTCGTTTTTTCAAGAAATGCGTAAATGTGGCAGGAAAATATTTTTGAAACTTGTGTAATAGGGATCCTCCTTGAGAGCTGCTTATGTTACTCCCTTCTGTTTCTGCTCCTTCATGATCCACTTCTATTTCACATTGCAGGGATAAAATATCATGGTTGCAGCGACCAAGAACGCCAAGGAAGTACAATTGTTCATTGATGTTCAAGATTCTAGAATATAATCGACCGTATACAGTGTGTACTTCCCATGTTAACAATACCAAAGATTTGATTGACCAAAGAAAGGAGCACATTAACAGACATATCAAAGTCCTTTTTCCAAATTCCCAAATATGTTTGCCTTCGTCTGTTCTACTTAGGAGTGAGCCAAAGTAATACACCCACGTAAGTACCAGCAACAATGAGCTCAACATGAAGTTGATGCTCCTTCTCATACCATTGGCACCATACACTAAATATCCTTTTTGTAGGTGCTTCCCTAAAATTACATCTAACCCTGGTATATTTTTAGTTAGAGAATCGTTTTTAGCATCATGGTAAGAGTTTTGTAAGAAATATCGTAGTAACCACACAGTTACACGAGTAAATAAGGTAATGACGTTGAAGCCAATAACGACTAGAACTGATACTTCAATCCACTTTTGAGTGCGCAACCCCAGTATCTCATGATGCTTAAAAGCAGGGACACATCCTGTTACCATTAGTTCCGTCCACCAGAAAATCAAAGAATCAATTATATCTGAGAGTGCTTGTGCAATATGAAGCTTGCTTTCATCATGTGCTACGGAGGTTATTAAATCATGAACCAAAAAATAAACCCAATAGCTGAGAATATAAAAACCACTCATCACATAGACTATAACAACCCATTCTGTGATCGGCAAATCTAAAAACCTCACGTGTTTCAAGGAAGGAAAAATTTTAGCCATCGGCAAGAAAACCCACACTCCTACCATAACTATAATTATAGCCAAGTATAGCCAGCTGCGGATAAGATGCTGAAGTTGGACAGTTTTATTATAATCATCATCATGTCTAATAAATTGGAATAACCGCGTAACTAAAAGAGAGAGCAATAATAGAGGTAACGCTACTGCAAGGATAGCAATAACAATGCAAGGTATGAGTAAGAAAATGTTGATTACTGCGATAGCCCCAAAAATTAAACCAAAAATAACAAAAGTAAATACTTGACCAAGGGACGAGGATTTTCTCACAGTTGGTTCGAGAACTTGGACAGGTGATGATGCAGTTGAGCCACCCTCCTTATCATTGGTAACACTTTCGATGTCCGGTATCCTACCAACATGTTTAATTTCATTGGAACTAGAATCAGTATTATTTCTGCGTGGCAGTGACATGAGTAAATAAGTAGTAGTAATATGCAATGAAGATTCAGATTAAGTGCATATGTAGTGCAATATATTGCATATGAAGTAGACACAGAAACTACTGAGGTTGCCAGCAAGCTTAGTTTGGTGAAGAGGAGCAAATATAATGTAAGCTAAAAAAAATCAAATACAACGAACAAAGACTTTTTGTAAAACAAGATTAAGTGCACTGTCAGTCTACAACTGCTCCTTAAACAATAGATTTTATGTAATGATTAACTTAGGTTATGTTCGGTTGTTCAACTTATATTGTCTGGTATTATCTTAACCTAGGTTCCTTTCTATTCGACTTATCTAGCAAAAACTTATTTATTTGTCCAAAACAAAAACTTATTTTATCTTAATTCATCTATAATGAGTATGAACTTATCTTAATACATTTTGTCTACAATAAGTCAAAATAATTGAACATGACCTTATCTACACTTTTTGTCTTCGTTTGAAAGTCAAACAGACCCTAGTACTCCTTCAACGAATCAAGACTTTACTTGAATAACTTTTTAACAGGAAACAGAAAACACTACTCATACATTTTTTCAGGAAAGAAATAAAAAATATAATAAATTTTCAACAAATTTTAGATTTTTTCTCTGAATTTCTACGGAGTAATTCAAAATCAAATTTTCACAAACAAAAAATGAGGTATAATTACTTGTTTAAAGTGTTGTTGATTGGAGATTCCGGCGTCGGAGAATCCAACTGGCTTTCTCGATAAATTCGTGCCCTAGAATCACCGGCGGCTGGTTTTCGGTCATCGCTGCTGCGACGTGCGCCAAAACGACGAGTTTCATCGAACTATCTTTTCCGATTAATCCTTTCAAAGTCGTCAAATTCTGTGACGGAGTTTTCTTCAGCCACGGTGATACCAGTGGAAACTGATCGGGAATTTCTGATATTGCTTCTGACGGTACTGCTACGGCAGCGTTAGACATTTTCCGCAGCATAAAGTTCATCGTCCCACTTGCACTATTTAAAGATCAATTTTCAACCAAATTAAAATTGAAGTCAAACTTGAGTAAAGCATCTCCATTTTTGTTGTCATTAGAGATTGATTTGAAATTCAAGCTTACCTTGATCGATCTTCGCCGAATTCTGGTGATTTTAGGGGTTATTAGGTGGTGGAGGTAATGTGAAGGGGAGAGTAGTAGACTAGTAGTTGCATCACTTGCAAGGGTGGAGGGAGCTGTAGTGTTGCTGATTGGCGGCAATGGATGATGATGCTGTTGGAGGGACTAGACGAAGGCGGGTGGATGATTTGATAAAATGATTGGAAAATTTGTAATTATTAATCCAATCTTTGTCCGATTTTCTTTAATTAAGCCTACCTATGCGATATTTCTAAATAATCCAACTTTTATGACCCAAGTACTATTATTAAGCCTAGATGACCGGTTACCTGCTACAAAGTCAACGTTAAAAACGTTGACAACCTAAAGTTGGTTTCCCTCCTAAAATATTGGACACGTCATCATCACTTGCCACCTAAACAGGGATTTCATTTTTTTTCAAAAAATCTTTAACCCTTCTCTTCTCTGTACCGTGTTTCAATTCCTCTCTCCTCCATTACTGCTGCTTCAACCATAATTGTACTGGTTCATGACATCATCAGCGATTTTCTTGTGGAAATAGGTGACTTCATCCACGCGCATTCAAATTTCATCTCCAAAATCGTACAATTGAAGGTGAACTTACGAACCTTAGTGTTTTTGTTCCTTTTTTGGTAAATTTTGAATTTTGGGCTTCCTTGATGGTCAGTTCGTAAAAACCCGAGCTGTTGCAATAATAGTTTTTTTATGTTGTGGGATGTTGGTTATTGTGGTCTTATTGAAAATTTAGAAAGAAAAAAAAACCTTGAATTTGAAGAAGATCCAGATCCAACAGGCAATTGCTTTACCCCATCCATAGCAATTGCTGATTATTTTTTATGAACTTCGAATGGAGAGGTATGACCGTATCAACGCGCGGATGGTGCAGACCTGCACGTAGATCTACGTGCACTTGCACCAAAACGCAAAAACATTAAAAGAAAACGCAAAAAATAAAAAAAAAATACAAAAAAGAACATAAGAAACTAAACAGAAAGAACATAATAGAGTAAACGAAAAGAACATTAACCAAAAGCTGAAAATAACACTAATGTTAAAAAACTAAAGAAAATGTACAAAATTGAAAATAACATATTCTCTCTCCTGGTACACTATAAAAAGAACAACTATTTTACAAAAAGAACATCATGTGAAAAATACAACAGAAAAACAAAAAAAAACATATTATTGATAATATTATAAAAAATTAAAAAACAGTAAAAACGTTAAAAAGAACACAAAATAATTAAAAAAGAACAACAACTTTTTTAGAAAACACAAAAAACAAAATCAAAAGAAAAATAAAATAACAAAAACTCAAAAGTTTTAATATAAAAAAGATAACAAAAAAAAGAACAAGAGAACAAAATAGATGAAAAAGAACAATATTTTCTTTTTCCTTATCAAAGAACAGAATGAAAGAGACGAAAAGAACAACAAATTTATGTTCTTTTATTAGTTGTATTTGTTCTTTTCAAACCACTTAGTATTCTAATTAAAAAGACAAAAACGACGATATTTTGATGCACTTAAAACTAGATCTATATTTTTATTTAAATATATTTTTGTTCTTATCCAACGCATCAGATCTATGTTCTTTTATTAAGTGTTATTTGTTCTATTCAAACGATTTTATGTTCTAATTAAAAAAAGACGAAACGACGATATTTTGATGCACTTAAAACTAAATCTATATTTTTTTAAAAGTATTTTTGTTCTTTTACCACGAATCAAACTATGTAGTTTTTTAAGTGTTATGTGTTCTTTTCAAACCATTATATGTTCTTTTTTTAACAATCTATGTACGTTGATATAAAAGAACAAACTATGTTGATGCCACAGTAAAAGTAAGTTGTGAAAAGAACATTACAATTTGAAAAGAACATTACAATTTGAAAAGAACATTAGAGGAAAGAACAAGGAAACGTACCTTAAATACTTGATCAACATTTATCAGGAGCATCAATATCTTTTAATAAATCTTCAAAAATTGATCTCAATCCTCGGAAAATATCACGCTCTCCAGATATTCTCTTGCTTCGAAACTAGCCAAATTGAACTAGTGTTTTTCTTATTCACTCATTTTCAACAAATGAGAAACATTCAGAAAGAATTTTAGAGAGAGAATAAGGAGAAAATATATTTTTTACTCTTTCACTCACCATCTCACTCTTTCTCTCTCAAAAAATCTCTCTTATGTTGAGAGAATGTAAATCCTCTCCTCTTTCTCTCTCTAAAATGTATTTCTAAATGGCTAATGGTTATGATTCATAAGTACAATTTTTTATATATATAGTTGCTGAAAAATAGAAAATGAAAAAATAGGAAGTAGAATCAAAGAATAACAGAGAAGGAGAAAGGAAAAATTCTTAAAGTGTGCATAATGAGAACTATGCACGTGTTTTTATTTTGTTCTTTTAACAGAATATTATAAAAAGAACAAATGAAAAGACTAAAAGAACAAATAGAGAGACTAAAAGAACAAGTCAAGTACCTTGTCCAACAATAATATAGGATTCGGAATCATCATTTTCATCATTCTGTTATGAATTATCAAGCACATTATTCATAATATTTGAAAAAATAATAGGTTAACATGTATAAAACCAAGAAAAAGAACACAATCAAAAGAACAAAGGATAAATAAAAGGTAAGAAGAAAAATAACACAATAAAATAAAAAGAACAACTTATGAAACACAAATGAAATTGAAAATAATTAAAAAGAAGAACACAATAGAATGAAAGAACAAATTATGAAACGCAAATGGTCTATTTTTCTACTATAATGAAACTGTTCTTTTAATACGAGCATAAAGAAACTGTTCTTTTAATACGAGCATATGTTCTTTTAATACGTAAAATTGTTCTTTTCTGGAAAAAATCGTAATTACATAATCAAAATCTTAAAAATCAGCGATTTCAACGAAATCAGCGTGTTGTTACATAATTTGATTCATTAAAATCATCAAAGCTATCAAAACTCGATTATTACAAAAACAAAATCATCAAAATAATCAAAATATCATCAAACACACGATTATTACAAAATCAAAATCATCAAAACATAGAATTTATTATTTCAAAATTGAAAAATTACCTCCCAAAATCTGATTATCAGTTGCATAACTCAGATTTGAAGAAGAAGAATCGATTTAATTTGATGTTGAAGCAGAAAAATCAACGAATTTTTGGGAATTTTCACTACTTTCTCTCTCTAAGAACCATTTTAGAAAACCTAGTTCATACTTTCTCTCTCCTCTTCACAATTTGAGTTCAAAACATAGAATCTAAAAGAATATATATCGCAAGAAGAAAGCAAATCGAATAAAAAACGCGAAAAACAGAGTTGAAAAGAACAGAGCCTTTAATGTTCTTTTGTTCAAGGGTATTGTTCTTTTGTTCAAGGAAAATGTTCTTTTGTTCCCGTGATTTAATGAAACACGCGCGTTTTATGTGTTTTTTATGTCGTTTTATTTCCGGTGCACCTACAGGACGGTGCACACGCCTGCACCATCAAATTTGCGTGACCGTATGAGGGATCGACAATGGTGGAGAAGAGGTAGAAGAGAAATAATGGAGAGGAGTGCAGAGATGAAGCAGAAAATCGCAGAGGAGAGAGGAACGAAAATTAAAATAGCAATTAAAGAAAATAAGGGGAAAAAAATATAAAAATATTATAATTGTTGTATGCCACGTAAGGGTGAATACTGCCTATAGCAGGTTAGTAACTTGTTAGGCTTAATAATAGTAGTTGGGTCATAAAGGTTGGATTATTTAGAAATATCGCATAGGTAGGCTTAATTAAAGAAAATCGGGCAAAGGTTGGATTAATAATTACAAATTTTCCAAAATGATAAACATAAACGTACCGCTTCTTCATGTTATGGTTAGTGAGGCCTTCACCTTATTTCAGATTTCAGATTTCAGATTTCAGATTTCAGATTTCAGATTTCAGATTTCAGATTTCAGATTTCAGGGTCTTATTACTTATTTCAGATTTAATCAGATCAGAAAAAATAAGTTTAAATCAGAAAAAATAAGTTCAGATCAGATCAGACCATATCATATTATTATTATTATTATTATTATTATTATTATTATTATTATTATTATTATTATTATTATTATTATTATTATATCATTGTTATTATTACTATTATTGCTTTAATAAAAAAGAATGTTGTTTTCGGTGGAATTAAAATCTATTATTTAAGGCATAAAAAACATTAAAAAAATATTCAAATTCATCATGTCCAAATTAAAACCATTAAATCCAGATCAGAAATAATATGATCAGATCATGTCCATATCAGAACTGATTTTTACAAATCAGAACCATTATATATCCTGACCAAAACCAGTATGATCACATAATATCCAGATCATAAATGATTTGTACAGATCATGTCCCGATCATGTTCAGATCTGCAAAGATCTTGTCTAGATCAGAACCAATCCTTACAATCATGTACAATCCTTATAGAACCAATATCTTCAGATCAGAACTGATTTGTACATATCATGTCCAGATCAGAATCGATATGTCCATATTAGAACCGGTCTATATATCGACTGTACAGATTATGTTCATATCAGAACTGATCTGCAGAGATCATGTCCATATCATAATTGATTTGTACAAATCATGTCCAGATCAGAACTGGTATGTCCAGATCATGACCAGATCTGAACTGATTTGTACAGATCATGTCCAGATCAAAACTGATCTGTACAAATCATGTCCAGATCATAATTTATCTGTATAGATCATGTCCAGATCATAATTGATATACAAAAATCATGTCCATATCAAAACCGATATGTCCAGATCAGAACCGATCTATCCAGATCAAAATCCATACATGTAGATCAGAACCCATATATTCGGATCGATCTATCTAGATCATGCCTAGATTTGTATTGATTTGTCAAGATCAAGTCCATATCAAAACTCATACATTTAGATCATGTCCAAATTTGAATCAATCTATTTCGATCAAAACTGATTTGTCCAGATCATGTCCTAATTAGAACTTGTATGTACTCATCATGTCTAGATATGTCCAGATCAAAACTTCTCTGTATAGATCATGTCCAAATCTGTACTGATCATGTCGATATTAGAACCGATCTGTCCAGATCAGAACCAAATTTGTACATATCATCCCCAAGTCAGAATCGATATGTACAGATCATATCCATATCAGAATTGATATGTCCAGATCATAACTGATTTATCTAGATCATGTATATGCCTATCTAATATAATGAATAGTTGAATCATGAGCAAAGTCAAATAAATAATAACAATATTATAAATAAGAGTAACATTTATTTTACACATAAGTCGTTTAATATTACTCGATATAGATTTTTGTTTAAACTTAATTCTGAAAAATCGATCAGACCAGACCAGACCAGATAAGGTCAGATCAGATCATACCAGGTCAGATCAGATCATACTAGATCAGATCAGATCAGATGAAACCAGACCATATCCGATCAGAAAAAATAAGTTTACATAATATCAGATCAGAAAAAATAAGTTCAGATCAGACTAGACCAGATAAGATGAACCAGCTGATCAAATCAGGAGAAATAAGGTGAACTAAACGGGGCCTAAGGCCCTGTTTAGTTCACCTTATTTCAGGACCTTATTACTTATTTTAAATTTAATCAGATCATATCAGACCAGACCAGATCAAATCAGACCAGACCAGATCAGATCAGATCAGATCAGATCAGAAAAAATAAGTTCAGTTCAGATCAGATCAGACCAGACCAAATCGGATTATTATTATTATTATTATTATTATTATTATTATTATTATTATTATTATTATTATTATTATTATTACTATTATTATTTCATTGTTATTATTATTATTTCATTGTTATTATTATTAATATTTTATAACTATTATTACTTTAATAAAAAAGAATGTTGTTGTCGGTGAAATTAAAATCTATTATTTAAGGCATAAAAAAACATTAACAAAACATTCAAATTCATCATGTCCAAATTAAAACCATTAAGTCTAGATCAGAAACAATATGATCAGGTCATGTCCATATCAGAACTGATTTTTATAGATCAGAACCATTATATATCCAAACCAGAACCGATATGATCAGATAATATCCAAATCATAACTGATTTGTACAGATCACGTCCAAATCATGTTCAAGTCTGCAAAGATCTTGTCTACATCAGAACCGATCCTTACAGAACCAATATGTTCAGATCAGGTGTGATTTGTACAGATCATGTCCAGATCATAATCGATATGTCTAGATTATAACTGGTCTAGATATCGACTTTGTACAGATTATGGGTGCGTTCTGTTCAACTTATTTGACCTGAACTTATCTGAATTTATCTGAACTTATCTGAACTTATTTTTACTTATTGGAACTTATTGGAACTTATCTGAACTTATATTGAACTTATCTGAACTTATTGGAACTTATTGAAACTTTTAATAGTAGTAATAATAATAATAATAATTAAATTAATAAATTAAAATAATAATAATCATAATAATAATAATAATAATAAATTATAATAATACTCCGTAATAAATATAATTAAAATAAATAAAAATAAAAATAATGATTATTATTAATAACAATAAAAAAAATTATTAAAAAAATAAAAATAAATAATAATAATAAAAATAAATATAACATAAAATAAATAATAATAATAATAATAATAATAAAATAATAAAATAATAATAATAATAGTAATAAAATAAAAAATAATAAGTAATAAATAATAATAATAATAATAATAATAATAATTAATAATATATATATATAAAAAATTAACGTTTTCAGATTTTTACAGATACGGGTTGAAACGGATTCGGATTTTAACGTGTTAGGGTTTTAATGGGTACGGGTTGAAACAGGTTTGGATTTTAACGGGTTTAGGATTTAACGGGTATGGGTTGAAACGGGTTCGGGTTTTAACAGATCCTGGATTAAACGGGTACGGGTTTAAACGGGAACGAGTTGAAAAGGGGTTGGGTTTAAATGGATTTGAGAATCATATTGGTCATCTTCATGTCAGATCGGGTAAATCGGGTTTGAATGTAATGGGTCAATTTTCGCCGAATTTGGGTTCTTATCGGTTCGGGTTAATATCGTGTCGGGTTATTTATAATCATAATAGTAATATATCACTAATAATAATAAGAATAATAATATTAAGAAGAAGAAGAATAATAATATAAGAATAATTATTTAATTATTATTTTTATTATTATTTATTATTATTATTATTTATTTATTTATTTATTATTATTATTATTATTATTATTAATTATTAATATTATTATTATTAATTATTAATATTATTATTATTATTATTTTTATTATTTATTATTATTATTATTATTATTATTATTATTATTATTATTATTATTATTATTATCATTATTATTATTATTATTGAATCTTATTGGAACTTATTGGAACTGAAACTTAATTTTTTAAGGTGAACAAAACACACCCTATGTTCAGATCAGAATTGATCTGCAAAGATCGTGTCCATATCAGAATTGATTTGTACAGATCATGACCAGATCAGAACTGGTCTGCACATATCATGACCAGATCATAACTGATCTGTACAGATCATGTCAAGATCAGAACTGAACTGTACAGATCATGCCAGATCAGAACTGAACTGTACAGATCATGTCCAGATCAGAATTGATCTGTACAAATCATGGCCAGATCAGTATAGATCATGTCCAGATTAGAAATATACACAGATTATGTCCAGATCAAAATCGATTTGTACAGATCATAACCCATATGTGTAGATCATAACCCATATAATCAGATCGATCTATCTAGATCATGTCTAAATCTGTACTGATTTGTAAAGATCATGTCTATATCAAAACCTATATGTCCAGATCAGGTCCCGTATGTCCTTATCATGTCCAAATTTGAATCGATCTATTTCGATCAAAACCGATCTGTCCATATCATGTCCAAATCAGAACTTGTCTTTACCGATCATGTCCATATCAAAACTGCTCTGTATAGATCATGTCCAAATCTGTATTGATCATGTCCATATCAGAACCGACCTGTCCATATCATATCCAGATCAGAACCAAATTTGTACATATCATCCACAAACTAGAACCGATTTGTACAGATCATATCCAGATCAAAACTTATATGTCTAGATCATAACCGATCTATCTAGATCATGTCTAGGTCTATCTAATATAAGGAATAGTTAAATCATGAGCAAAGTGCCAAAGTTAAATAAATAATAACAATATTATAAATTTGTGTAACATTTATTTTACACGTAAGTCGTTTAATATTAATAAATGTAGATTTTTGTTAAAACTTAATTCTGAAAAATCAGATCAGATCGGATCAGAAAAAAATAAGTTTAGATCATATCAGATCAGAAAAAATAAGTTCAGATAAGATCAGACCAGACCAAATCAGGAGAAACAAGGTGAACTAAGGCCCCGTTTAGTTGCTAAATAAAAAATAGAAGGAATATCAATCCTCGTTAATTACTCATCATGATACCAAACGTAAAAACAAAAAGGAACGGAGAAAGTAGTCAGTTGCTTACTTCATTAGGGACCGACTTAAAAAGTTACCCTAACTCCCTAAAGTACATAATTAATTTAAATACACACGATTAATACGTTCATTCATAAAATCACAATGTGATATTTTAGCGTTTAGTTATACGTAATACATGTTAGTTATAGTTTAAAGAGGTAATTACATAAATAATCTCAACAATCTAAAAAGACCTTTGTGGCAGATGAGCCCCACGATTCCAAAGTATGAAATGTTCTGAAATAATCCAAAGCATGTGATATGTCTTCCCGAAATCACTCGATTATCTACCTAAACCGTTTAGCAGGTTACTTTCACCAGTGGAAAAAGGCCCATTTGCGTCGGTGAATTTACATCGCCACTATACACATGTGACGTAAATGATAAATTTTAGCTTTAAGTTTTAGTCATTTGTGTCGCAACTCTACTAATCTGCGACGCAAATGACTATAAGACGCTCGCAGAGTCATTTACGTCGCGGATTAGTAGAGTTGCGACGAAATTTAGTCACTCATTTGCGTCACAGTATTACTAATCTGCGGCGCAAATGATTATAAAAACATCTCAAAGTCATTTACGTCGCTAATTAGTAATACTGCGACGCAAATGCGTTTGAAATATTCAAAAAAATTTAATTGGCGCTCATATACCCATACTTTACTTCTGCGTTTGTACTGCGACCTAAAATAGAAACCAAGAAAAAACCTCGAATCTTCACTGTTTACTCACTGCCGTTCACCGGCCTCTTCGTTCCACTACCTTTCTCCGGCCTCCGGCCTCTTCACTGTCGTCGCTGCCTCCTGCCCGTTCAACGCCGCCGACCTTCGCTCATACCCTCTTCATTGTCGTTCTTCACTGCCGCCGCTGCGTTCTTTCCACTACCTTTCTCCGGTCGCCGCTGCCTCGGACCTCTTCACTGCCGCGTGCCGCCCCTGCTCACAGCCTTTCTCCGGCCAGCTTCACCGCGGGCTGCCCCCTGCTCCAGCTTCACTACCGCCGCAGCCCAACTTGTTAGGTTATGATACATATGAATAAACATAAATCACGCGGAAAAAGCATAAAGCCAGGAAACATATTATTAACACATAATCATTTAGCATAATTCAGATGCATACACTTTGTAGCGTGCCCTCCCTAGCTGCGCCCGAACCGAACAAGAACAAGTCTTTAGGACTCCAAGTGTCGTCCCTCCGTAGATAGTCCACAGCACGTCCGGATCCGCCTTAAGATTGACCAACTAGAATCGCCCTTAAGGTACTATAAATTTTGGCTAATAGGGCAAGTGTTTGTTGCTGATTTTTGCTTGAAAATCTTACCTTTGAATACTTCAATCCTCGATGTAAATATGTGACCCTAGGCACCTATTTATAGAGTTATGGAAAAGGATTTGGAATCCTATTAGGATACTAATTTATTTAATTATAATCCTACTAGGACTCTAATTAAATAAACTAAATCTTTTAGGATTAGATATAATCATATGACGAATCCCGGTACCCTTAGGATTCGAGTAACACACTTCGAGTGATACGCTAGCACTACACGCAGGCCTTGCGGCCCACGCACAGCGCCAGCCCACTCATCGCAGCCCCGCGCGCGTGCCAAGGCCATTGCTAAGCCTGGCCTTGCGCTGGGCCTGGCGTGGCTTGGCAGCGTGTGTTTGGGCGCTTGGGCTTGCTGGGCGTAGGCCTGGCTTCGTGCTGGGCCTTCGTCTAGCTGAAGGAAATAATGCCCTTGGTCCAAGTATGCATTCTATGTTAAATCTAATAAGTGCGGTTCAGTATTAATTAAGATCAAGTGAGCTGAATGCCTAGCTAGAGGCCGCTTCAGTTCAAGTGGAATTAATGATATTAATCCACAGCTTACTCTTGACTGAACCCGTAGGGTCACACAAATAGTACGTAAACGGATCAAGTATTTAATGGCATTAAATACTCCATGTATGGATATTCGGAATCGACGGATCTTGGTTTCAGTGGGAGCTGAGATCGTCACAGGCAAGAAATGAATGCTCCGGAAACGATGATATTGTCGGAAACGGAAATATGGATCGTATCGGAAATATAAATATTATCCAAGTCGTAGATGTTGCCGGAAACGGAAACATGGTACGTATCGGAAAATATTATCGGAAATGGAAATATTGCCGGAATCGGAAATATTGCCGGAAACGGAAATATTGTCAGAATCGGAAATATTATCGGAATCGGAAAATAATTCCGGAAACGGAAATATTAAATATTTGTTCGAAACGGAAATTAATTCCGGAATCGGAAATATTAAATATTGTTCGTATCGGAAATGAATTCCGGAATCGGGAAATTAATCGGAAGCGTATCGTACGAATTAGCATCGGACGAGGCCTGCCAGACGAAGGCCCAGCACGAAGCCGGGCCATCGCCCAGCAAGCCAGCGCGCCACAACGCACCAGCCAAGGCTGCGCCAGGCCCACCGCAAGGCAGGCCCAGCGCGCGCCAACGCTGCGGCAGCGTGTGGGCCTCGTGGCAATGGGCTGCGAGCTCGCGGGCTGCGCGCGCGCGCATGGCGCCCCTCGTGGGCTGCTGTGTGTGCGTGTGTGTGTTTGTGTGCTATACGAATCCTAAAGCTATCAGGTTTCGACATATGATTAAATTCCTAAACCTAAAAGGATGAATTAATTAAATAAGAATTCTATTAGGATTCTAGTTTAATTAATTCGTATCCTAATAGGATTACAATTCCCTTTCCATACCTCTATAAATAAAGGCCTAGGGTCATTATTTTGCATAGAGTATTCAAGTATTCAAAGTGATTTTTGAGAGCAAAAATTCAGTCATATAATTGCCTACATTAGCCGAAAATTCTAAAGTACCTTAAGGGCGATCCTAGTTGGTCAAGCTTAAGGCGGATCCGGACGTGCTGTGGACTATCTACGGAGGGACGACACTTGGAGTCCTAAAGACTTGTTCTTGTTCGGTTCGGGCGCAGCTAGGGAAGGCACACAACAAAGTGTATGCATCTAAACTATGCTAAATGATTATGTGTAAATAATATGCTTTCCTGGCTTTATGGTTTTTCCGCATGATTTATGAATTGTCATATGTATCATAACCTAACAGTGGTATCACGAGCCTCTTATTATTTTCATAATCTAAATTGCATGAACATGGTTAAATATTACAAATTTGCAAGAATTAAAAGGGGTGATTAATTTTCGTAATTGTTAATTAATTGCAAATTGCATTTATTTAATTATACGTACGCAGTTTTTCAGTAGTTTCTTCATTACTCATCCAAATCGAGTGCTTTTTGTGTCAATTCCGCATGTAAAAGGCATTCTAAAATTTTGACACTTTGTTTTTTTCCGCATATAAAGTTTTTTTCGGCCGAACCCAGAATTCTCAAATTCGAAGCCTAACTATGACTTTTCGGAGGTTTTAGTTTTTCGAATGCAAAATTTCGTAAATTTAACATGTTAAATTAAATATTTGTGATTCTTGTTGATAAATCTTGAATTTTTGATTGACCTACTGTATATGTTTAACAAGTTTGAATGCCTAGCCTTGTTAATTATGCAATCTAATTTGTAATTATGATTAATTTGCTGAAAATTGGAATAATTTAGAATTAATTTGATTTTCATAATTAGTTATAATTTAATTAGATACCTATGATTAAAAACCACCATAAAAATTGTAAATTTATGTTAAATTTTAAATTTTTATGACCTAGACTTGAATCCATGTTAATCGGAAATCAATTAAATAATAAATTTTTGATTTTTCGCCCTAAAATTATGAAATTAATATTATTTATTAATTTGTCATTGATTTTGAATATAAATTTTAAATTTTTATGCGATTCGCTCATATAACTTGCACGCACAAAGCAATGGACGCTACGTGTTACCCTTAAGGGGTGTTGTATAGTGCGGGCATGTGACGACGAGCAACGGAGCTCGTCGCCCATGCGGTACGAATGCAATGAGCAAGGCCATGGTGCACGAGCGCAAGGCAGCAGCCCTGCCTTGTGTCGTGGGCTGTGTGCGATGGGAGAATGGGCGAGGGCGAGAGCAAGGCACGAGAAGTCGCGTGTGGGCAGCAAGCGAGCTGCGCCACAGCGCGCACTGCCTCGCGCAAGCATGCGGAGCCTCGCGCGCAGCGAGCGCTAGTGTGCGTGCGACGAGCGCTGCGCCCAGCGATGGCGTGCAGCGTGCTTGTTGCGACGTGCGACGAGCGCTGCGCCCAGCGATGGCGTGCAGCGTGCTTGTTGCGACGTGCGACGAGCGCTGCGCCCAGCGATGGCGTGCAGCGTGCTTGTTGCGACGTGCGACGAGCGCTGCGCCCAGCGATGGGCTGCGGCAGCATGCTTGTTGCGTCGAGCGCTGGCGCGCGCATCGAGCACCAGCTTGCGTGATGCCTTGCGATGGTGAGTAGCAGCGATGCGACGCAGCGCATGGGCTGCGCGCACATGGCCAGCGATGGCTGTGTGCGTGTGGCTAATGGGCGTGCGTTGCGTGGGATTGTTGCGTTGCGATTAGATCGTTTTGAAATTTTAATTTGAAATTTTCAGTTTACGTAATTTTAATTAATTTTAAAATTAATAATTTAAATTATTTTCTTGGATTTTAATTTTGAATATTGTAATTATAATAAATTTTATTTATTCTAATTATTTTACTAAAATTAAAATCATGAATTAATTTAAATACGACTGAAATTAAATTAAACTTTTTGGATTCAATTATAAATTTATATGAGCTTTAAATTTTAATTAAACTTGTATGTTTCCGGTTAGACTAGAAATACATTTTTATGTTTAAAATTAGTAAAGCATATGAATTTATTGGTTTATGTGGGAGCCCTTTTTAGTCATAAACTCTTGATTAGGTCTACAAATCCTTAAGGTTAAAACAACTTGATTAGAATTAATAAGGACTGAATAATTTGTAGATTATTGGTGCCCTTGATTAATTGCTGCAAATGTTTATGTGATGCATAATGTGTTTTACTAACCAGCTATGTGGGCCATTCATGATAATGAATGGGTGAATGGTATATATTGTATATGTACTGTTTTGCAGGTTATGAAGTGACTAGTATGGCCCAAATAGGATAGAAAATATTGTCTGCGTACCATTAATTTGAATGTAATTGGTCTAAAGTACCAAAGTAGTTTTTCAATTCAAATATGGTCTGCGTACCATCAAATAGTTGTAATTAGTTTAAATTATAGCTTATCCTATTTGAAGAAAATGGTGCCTCCCACGGAGATTTTCAAGACAGAATTTGAAGTTAAAGCTTCAAGATGAAGTCGGGCCATACTAGATCACATTTATCTTATGCATGTTTTAAGTTATTTATTGCTTTTAAATATGTCTTAAAATGCATGAGATCAAAAGCTTGATTATGTTGCATGATTAAGGATTTTAGTTCACTTAAAATCAATCCAACATAGTAAGAGCCTTAAGTTCCAAACTTAAAAAAATTGAGTTAAAAGGTGCCATGCCAAAATATACACTTGCTTGGATATCCTTTACATCAATCTAGTAATAGTTTTCGCTCAGCGAGGTGTTACTTATTGGTCCTAAAGGGGCAAGGTACACAAATAATTGTGAGTACATGTTAGTTTTGGTGAAACTCAACGATATAAGTAAGGAGTCCTTTTATGTCGTGGCAAAATCGATAGGTTTACCTAATAAGTTCTTAGACGTACCTATCAACCAAGAATAGTTTCTAGACTATTAGCAAAAGGCTTTTTCTTACCTAAGATGTTTTAGGATTAAGTCGACAAACTGTGCTTAGTTCTTCAATGATTTTAGGATCTTGGAATCATTTTATTCACACCTGCCGGAACACATAACTTGAATAAAATGCTTAATGAACATTGAATTATGCATGTATGCTAGAATTTAAGTTTATTAAGAGAAACTGTGAATGGTTATTTATTTGTTTATTCTTTTCAATTGTAGTTTTAACTATGGCAAACAACAATTCATTCAACATTCGATCAATTCTCGAAAAGGAGAAGTTGAGCGGGAAAAACTTCCTTGACTGGCAAAGGAACTTGCAAATAGTTCTTATGTAGGAAGAAAAGGAGTATGTCCTAGAAGAGGCGATGCCCGAAGCCGCAGGCGACGGGGTCACTCAGGCATCCCTCAATCGTTGGATTGATGCCAACAAGGATGTGAAATGTCTAATGCTCGCCACCATGAGTGCAGATCTGCAGAAAACGTTCATCAACTCAGATGCTTTCACAATCATCAGTGAGTTGAAGAACATGTTCCAAGATCTGGCTCGAGTCGAAAGATTCGAGACTCATAGGAAAATTCTTGAGACCAAGCTTAAGAAAGGCGAGCCCGTAAGTCCACATGTTCTCAAAATGATTGGACTCATTGAGAATATGAGTCGGCTGGATCAGCAATTTTCTCAGGAAATGGCTATAGACACCATCCTCCATTCTCTTCATAGCGGGTATGATCAGTTCAAACTGAACTACAGTATGAATAGTCTGGACAAAATGGCTCAAAAGTGATAAGCAGGATGTGCTTATGGTGCGTGGGGGCAAGTTCAAGAAATCTGGAAAGAAGAGGAATGCTAAGAAAGGTGGCAACAAGGCCAACCCAACTAAGCAAACTGGCGCCAAATCTGTAAAGAGGAAGGTCAGTCAACCCACTTCTGAATCCGAATGCTTCTACTGCAAGAAGAAGGGGCATTGGAAGAGAGATTGCTTGAAGCTAAAGGAAGATCAGAAGAACGGAACAATCGTTCCATCTTCAGGTATTTTCGTTATAGACTGTATACTTGCTAATTCAACTTCTTGGGTATTAGATACAGGTTGTGGCTCACACTTATGTTCCAATCCACAGGGACTAAGAAGAAGTAGAAAGTTAAGCAAGGGAGAAGTCGACCTACGAGTGGGAAATGGAGCACGGATTGCTGCATTAGCTGTAGGAACTTATTATTTGTCGTTGCCCTCCGGGCTAGTTTTGGAACTGGAAGAGTGTTTCCATGTTCCAAGTCTTACTAAAAACATCATTTCAGTTTCTTGCTTAGATGCTAAGGGATTTTCCTTTTTAATAAAAGACAATAGTTGTTCGTTTTATTTTAAAGAGATGTTTTATGGATCTGCTAGATTAGTCAATGGACTTTATTTATTAGATCACGACAAACAAGTATATAACATAAATACCAAAAAGGCCAAAAAGGATGATTCAGATCTCACCTATCAGTGGCATTGTCGATTAGGCCATATAAACTTGAAACGCTTAGAAAGACTTCAAAAGGAAGGAATTCTAGAACCATTTGACTTAGAGGATTATGGTAAATGCGAATCATGTTTACTTGGCAAAATGACAAAGCAACCTTTCTCTAAAGTTGGAGAAAGAGCAAATGAACTATTGGGTTTAATCCATACAGATGTATGTGGACCAATGAGTACAAATGCTAGAGGTGGTTTCAGCTACTTTATCACTTTCACCGATGACTTCAGTAGATATGGTTATGTCTACCTAATGAAGCATAAGTCTGAATCCTTTGACAAATTCAAGGAATTTCAGAGTGAAGTAGAGAATCAATTAGGCAAGAAGATTAAGGCAATGCGGTCTGATAGAGGCGGTGAATATCTGAGCTATGAATTTGATGACCATCTGAAAGAATGTGGAATTCTATCAGAATTGACTCCTCCTGGAACACCACAATGGAACGGTGTGTCGGAACGGAGGAACAGAACCTTGCTAGACATGGTCAGGTCAATGATGGGTCAGGCCAAACTTCCATTAGAATTTTGGGGACATGCACTAAATACAGCTGCACTCACTATAAATAGAGCTCCGTCTAAAGCTGTCGAAAAGACTCCATATGAATTATGGTTTGGAAAGCCTCCAAATGTGTCTTTTCTTAAGATTTGGGGATGTGAAGTATACGTCAAACGATTAATTTCAGACAAACTTCATCCAAAATCTGACAAATGTATCCTTGTGGGCTATCCAAAGGAAACAAAGGGGTATTACTTCTACAATACATCTGAGAACAAGGTGTTTGTTGCTCGAGATGGTGTCTTTTTGGAGAAAGATCACATTTCCAAAATGACAAGTGGGAGAAAAGTAGACCTCGAAGAAATTCGAGTCGAACAACAAACTCTAGAGAATGCTCAAGATGACATCCAGGATGAAACTCAGAGATCTTTAGAAGAATCTGGTGAGAATCATGGTCGATCTAGAAATGTTACCCTGCGTAGATCGCAAAGATATAGATCTCAACCAGAAAGGTACTTAGGTATTTTGACGAACGAGAGCTATGACGTTCTATTACTTGAAAGTGATGAACCTGCGACTTACAAACAAGCTATGACGAGCCCTAGCTCCAAGCAATGGCAACAAGCCATGCAATCTGAATTAGACTCCATGTCTGAAAACCAAGTATGGGATTTGGTCGATTTGCCAGATGGCTACCAAGCCATTGGAAGCAAATGGGTTTTCAAACTGAAAAAGGACAAGGATGGGAAACTTGAAGTTTACAAAGCTAGATTGGTTGCAAAAGGTTACAGGCAAGTCCACGGTGTGGATTACGATGAAACCTTTTCACCAGTTGCAATGCTAAAGTCTATTCGGATAATGTTAGCAATCGCTGCATATTACGATTACGAGATATAGCAGATGGATGTCAAAACTGCTTTCTTAAACGGCGTTTTAACAGAAACTGTGTTTATGACACAGCCTGAAGGTTTTGAGGATCCAAAGAATGCTAAAAAGGTATGCAAGCTAAAGAAGTCAATCTACGGATTGAAGTAGGCATCCAGGAGCTGGAATATACGTTTTGATGAAGCAGTCAGTGACTTTGGTTTCATCAAGAACGCAGACGAATCTTGTGTATACAAGAAGGTCAGTGGGAGCAAAATTGCTTTCCTAGTATTATATGTCGACGACATATTACTTATCGGAAATGACATTTCTATGTTGAACTCTGTCAAGATTTGGCTTGGGAAATGTTTTTCGATGAAAGATCTAGGAGAAGCACAGTACATATTGGGCATCAAGATTTACAGAGATAGATCTAAAAGGATGATTGGACTTAGTCAAAGCACTTATATCAATAAGGTGCTTGATAGGTTCAAGATGGCAGACTCCAAGCGAGGCTACCTACCCATGTCTCATGGAATAACTCTAAGCAAGACTCAGTGCCCAAAAACACTTGATGAGCGTAGACGAATGAATGGGATTCCATATGCATCATTGATTGGTTCAATAATGTATGCTATGATATGTACACGCCCGGATGTTGCGTACGCACTCAGTGCTACGAGCAGATACCAGTCAGACCCAGGAGAGGCGCATTGGACTGCTGCCAAGAATATTCTGAAGTACCTGAAAAGGCACAAAGATGATTTCCTGGTCTATGGTGGAGATGATGAATTAATTGTTAAAGGCTATACGGACGCAAGTTTCCAAACCGACAAAGATGATTTCAGATCACAGTCTGGGTTTGTCTTCTGCCTCAACAGAGGTGCAGTAAGCTGGAAAAGTGCTAAGCAAAGCACCATTGCGGATTCTACAACTGAAGCGGAGTACATTGCTGCACATGAAGCAGCAAAGGAAGCTATATGGCTAAGGAAGTTCATAGGTGAACTTGGTGTAGTCCCCTCCATTAAAGGACCAATAGCCCTGTATTGTGATAATAACGGAGCTATTGCACAGGCAAAGGAGCCTAAACACCACCAGAGAGTCAAGCATGTACTTCGTAGATTTCACCTTCTACGAGAGTTCGTTGAAAGAAAAGAAGTCGAGATAAACAAGATTGGAACTGATGACAACATATCAGATCCATTGACTAAACCTCTGCCGCAGGCGAAGCACAACTCGCACACTGCAGCTATGGGAATCAAGCATATTGGAGAATGGCTTTGATATCCCTGTTTAATGTTTTAAAGTTTTAGAGTTTAAATCTTTGTAAAACATTATTGGTTAATCATTCACAATAAATGAAAAGAATTCATTTTTCCATTTAATTTGTGGTTTATTAAATGATGAGTCCCTTCAATTTGACGATATATTCAAGATAGACTGTCAGGACCAGTCCTGTGACTAAGAAATGTCTATCAAGTGAACTTGAATGTCAAAGTTTGAAAATGGTCCCTAGTCGGAGTTTTCTATAAAATTGGACGCATAGAAAACGTTAGACGATTAGAATGCAAGATGACTAGTAGTTCTGTTTCTTGAACTATGTGGACATGGCAATGTCATAATCATTTGCATAGATACTTACTTTGGGAAGACTAGTATCGGACAAGACCTATGAAACTTTACTGTAAGAGATGAAAATCTGTCATAAGTAAATTTCATTAAAATTATTAGACACTAAATCCTCAATACCTGAGTGATTTGAGATTACTTGTTTGAGAACTGGTTGCTTTGACGTTGACCAACCGTCGCACCGTAAAAGGAGGCCATAAAGGCAACGCTCAGGTAATCACCTATCAAACGAAGTCTAATCTCAAGATCGCAAGATTGGGATTGTCCTCCCATAAATCGGGATGAGATGCTTAAAAGTTGTACAAGGCCACTCGGAGAGCTAGAAACTGTGAAATGCATGGCCGTGCTCGGATGAATCATAGGCTATGATTATCTGTTTATTTGATCAGTTGAACTCTGAAACCGAGGAACACCTCTGGACATAATAAGGATGACAACTCTTACCTTATGTTCAAGAGCAAGCATCGAGTGACAAAGGAATTAGGAAATGCACACTTGTCCCTAAGGACAAGTGGGAGACTGAAGGAAATAATGCCCTTGGTCCAAGTATGCATTCTATGTTAAGTCGAATAAGTGCGGTTCAGTATTAATTAACAAGTTAATAATTCAGTGAGATCAAGTGAGCTGAATGCCTAGCTAGAGGCCGCTTCAGTTCAAGTGGAATTAATGATATTAATCCACAGCTTACTCTTGACTGAACCCGTAGGGTCACACAAATAGTACGTAAACGGATCAAGTATTTAATGGCATTAAATACTCCATCTATGGATATTTGGAATCGACGGATCTTGGTTTCAGTGGGAGCTGAGATCGTCACAGGCAAGAAATGAATGCTCCGGAAACGATGATATTGCCGGAAACGGAAATATGGATCGTATCGGAAATATAAATATTATCCAAGTCGTAGATGTTGCCGGAAACGGAAACATGGTACGTATCGGAAAATATTATCGGAAATGGAAATATTGCCGGAATCAGAAATATTGCCGGAAACGGAAATATTGTCAGAATCGGAAATATTATCGGAATCGGAAAATAATTCCGGAAACGGAAATATTAAATATTTGTTCGAAACGGAAATTAATTCCGGAATCGGAAATATTAAATATTGTTCGTATCGGAAATGAATTCCGGAATCGGGAAATTAATCGGAAGCGTATCGTACGAATTAGCATCGGACGAGGCCTGCCAGACGAAGGCCCAGCACGAAGCCGGGCCATCGCCCAGCAAGCCAGCGCGCCACAACGCACCAGCCAAGGCTGCGCCAGGCCCAGCGCGCGCCAACGCTGCGGCAGCGTATGGGCCTCGTGGCAATGGGCTGCGAGCTCGCGGGCTGCGCGCGCGCGCATGGCGCCCCTCGTGGGCTGCTGTGCGTGCGTGTGTGTGTTTGTGTGCTATACGAATCCTAAAGCTATCAGGTTTCGACATATGATTAAATTCCTAAACCTAAAAGGATGAATTAATTAAATAAGAATTCTATTAGGATTCTAGTTTAATTAATTCGTATCCTAATAGGATTACAATTCCCTTTCCATACCTCTATAAATAAAGGCCTAGGGTCATTATTTTGCATAGAGTATTCAAGTATTCAAAGTGATTTTTGAGAGCAAAAATTCAGTCATATAATTGCCTACATTAGCCGAAAATTCTAAAGTACCTTAAGGGCAATCCTAGTTGGTCAAGCTTAAGGCGGATCCGGACGTGCTGTGGACTATCTACGGAGGGACGACACTTGGAGTCCTAAAGACTTGTTCTTGTTCGGTTCGGGCGCAGCTAGGGAAGGCACGCAACAAAGTGTATGCATCTAAACTATGCTAAATGATTATGTGTAAATAATATGCTTTCCTGGCTTTATGGTTTTTCCGCATGATTTATGAATTGTCATATGTATCATAACCTAACACTAGCAAGTCTCGTCCGATGCTAATTCGTACGACGCGCTTCCGATTAAATTCCCGATTCCGGAATTTATTTCCGATACGAACAATATTTAATATTTCCGATTCCGGAATTAATTTCCGTTTCGAACAAATATTTAATATTTCCGTTTCCGGAATTATTTTCCGATTCCGATAATATTTCCGATTCTGACAATATTTCCGTTTCCGGTAATATTTCTGATTCCGGCAATATTTCCATTCCCGATAATATTTTCCGATACGTACCATGTTTCCGTTTCCGGCAACATCTACGACTTGGATAATATTTACCTTTCCGATACGATCCATATTTCCGTTTCCGGCAATATCATCGTTTCCGGAGTATTCATTTCTTGCCTTTGACGATCTCAGCTCCCACTGAAACCAAGATCCGTCGATTCCGAATATCCATAGATGGAGTATTTAATTCCATTAAATACTTGATCCGTTTACGTACTATTTGTGTGACCCTACGGGTTCAGTCAAGAGTAAGCTGTGGATTAATGTCATTAATTTCACTTGAACTGAAGCGACCTCTAGCTAGGCATTCAGCTCACTTGATCTCACTGAATTATTAACTTGTTAATTAATACTGAACCGCATTTATTAGACTTAACATTAAATTTATACTTGGACCAAGGGCATTATTTCCTTCACAACTTTGAACTTCGCAAACTAAAACATTAAAATGGAGTTTTTTGCGAGTGTGGGAATTTTTTTCTACCAACTGAAATTTGACAGTAACTCTACTCCTCTCTTGGAGATCTGGGGCACAAGAGTGTGTTATTGTGTCCCTCTTTCTAGCGCCAATTGTTCCGGTATAGATGCAACTTACCAAAATCTAGATGAGATAGTCGAACTATGTTGGAGCTAAGAATGATTGAATTGAGAAAACAACAACCTTTGGACCATCAATTTTTTCAATTTTATATGAGTAGGAAAAAAATGGTTTTTTGGGAAGAAGAACAAAGAGAAGAGAAATGTAAAAGAATTTTTTTTTGGTTATTTTTGTGAAGGGATTGGCTTTTAAGAGGTAAATTGGAGGGAAAATGGGTGTGGTTGGCAAAATTGAATGGTCAATGGCCGGAATATTTGAGTAAATGCCTGAAAATAAGTTTTGGATGTGTCTCGCAATTTTTTTAATTTAAAGTATTTCTTCACAATTTTTCTTTTAAATAGTTATTTCTCGTAAATTTTGGATTATAAAAAATTATTTTTAGCACATTTACTTTTATTTTTATTTTTATTTTTATTTTTATATGACTTAAACGCTAACGTCGAAGGCGCTTTTAAACGCTGCCGTGTGTTCTTGCTCACTCCATAACCATAACCATGGAAGCTCTTTCTCTCTCCTCAGCAAAGCTCGTCCTCAACTCCTCTCACCTCCGCTCCAACTACTTCCGCTTTCTCTCTCTTTCCTCTTCCCCAATCTTCCACAAATTGAAGTTCTCTCCTTCAATTTCCACAATTTCCCCAAATAGCACCTCCTTCGCCATCCTCAAATGTTGCAGTTCCTTCACCGCCAAACCCTCGTCGGAGCTCCGGAAACTCAGGCAATCGCATGCAAATCACGACCAGAAGCTTCGAGCTTTACGGGAGCTTTTCGGCAAGCCGGGCGTTGGTATTGATGCTTATATCATCCCTTCCCAGGACGCTCACCAGGTTTCACAATTTCTTCATCTCTATTTTGTCATTGTCCTATATTTTCAATTGCTTGGATTTCTTTTTAGTTCGAACTATTGAATTTTCATACTGTATTCTGAGTTTTTGGGATTTGGAGAAAATATTGGTATTGATCCAGTGCAATTAGAATACGTTTCCACGATTTAATCACTTCAATGCACTGTAATGATTGATGTACTAGATTTCGTGTTTTTTGCTGTGTTTCGACGGTTTCGTTGGGAGTGATAAATGTTCTCAATGGAATGTGATGGATGACTAGGTAGAACAAGTATTAAGCATAGTGTTGGCAAAATGGCAACATCACACCAAATTATTTGTATTATTTGGGTTGTTATGTGGAGTATAAGAATACAAACTTCCATTGTGATTGACAGTGTGTTTGGATAACAACTTTGGAAGGAAAGGGAGGGGAGGGAAGAAGAGAGAAAAAAGAAAGGGAGGTGAGGGATGGAAGAGTGAGCTTGCGTTTTCCTTCCAAATCTTTTCAACATCGGAAGGATTTGGTTTATTAAAAGGAAGGGAAAATGGATCCCTTCAATTTTCTTCTCATCCCTCCCCATAAGTGTGTCCAAACAGGGGAAGTTGAATCCCTCCTTTTCTCTCTTCCCTCTCTTCCCCTCCATATTTATCTGTCCAAACCCACTGTAAAAGATGTACATATGATGAGAGGCAAGTGTTTTTATCATTAGTAATTGTCAAAAGATCAATCATTAGATTCCATGTTGAATCTAGAAATAAGAAGCAAATGATTTCTGTTGGGAGAAGATTCGGTGAGAAAGGGGAAGAAATTATGAAGTGGCTGGGATAGAGAGCGGAAATATCGTATTACTAAATAACATCCCCTTGTGACATGGGTTTATGAGTTGAAGGTAACTCTCTTTCTAGGTTACACACATACTAAATTCATGAATTTTGATCTATATATAGGCTGCCAAACAATTCATGACTTTGCTTTTCAATGGGAAAATTGTAACAGAGTGACAATAGGTTTTTTTTAAGAAAACTAAAAATAAAAACACAAACTTTTAAAAATAGTTTCGAGTTTTTTGTTGTCAATTTTCAAGATCAACATGATTATATTACGGATATGACTAATTTAAGGTCACAATTCCCCCTAAATCACATTGCTTTCAAATTTATAAAACCCGAAAATGAAAACTGGTCCTAAGTTGTTATATTGCCAAAATGCCAAGTCAGGGGAGTTGAAAGGTCACTAAACAATCTAAAACAAATAAAAAGTAATTATTTTTATCCCCCCGAGTTTTGCTAATTGCTCTATTTTAAACATTGAAGTTCTTGAAATCGAGCTTTCTATTATTCCCCCTTTTCACCATTTTATTGATACAAGAAAATCAAGAAGATTTTTTAATACACATTTAAGGTTCCCAGAAGCAGCCTTCATATCATATTATCAGTGTTTGAACTAGCTCAAGGAGCAAGGGGCACTTGAAAATAGGCGTCTCATAGCCTTGGTGCAAAGCACAAGTGTGAGGCTCGCAGTGAAACACATTAATAAAATGAACGTTATGTGTGTAAAGTTGTAAACAAACTGCAGATGTGAAATTAATGCTAGTACCCAATTACTCTATCAGCCTGATCTTTCTTGGTGCTTGGGAAGCAATGCCTCAAGTGTGACAATTCATACACTGCTGCATGTATGCTATGAGCAAAGATGGATTCTTGCTGCCATTGGTGCTAATAGTGGTACACATATGGAACTTGTATTAATCTTTCAATTGTCACTTGCTTGGATTTTGTCTTGTAGAGTGAGTTTATTGCTGAGTGTTATATGCGGAGGGCCTATATTTCTGGTTTTACTGGGAGTGCTGGAACTGCTGTTGTCACAGAGGATAAAGCAGCTTTGTGGACAGATGGGCGGTATTTTCTGCAGGTATGAGAATAAAAATGTTCAGATGTTTTTTTTTCCTGATGAAATTCTGAACTTTCCTTTTACCCCCAACATATTGATTCTTCTATTAATAATCAAGATGCCGGTAACAATCTTAGTTCCAATCTAAACAGCTGGTTCAACAATAAAGAGGAATTTGGGTTGTTACAGAATGGTAGCCGCACCTATAGGTTTCTAGTCCTAAACTTATTGTATTTCTCAAAATGATTTTGTTTTCGAAGTTTATGAAATAAAATTCTATTTACAAGGGTTGTTAAAGGGGAATAAAGCATGTAAATCAAATATATTATGTGCATTATATAGGTGACTAAAGTGTCAAAGTGAAGTGCTCAATTAATCTTATGTGCATTGTGAACTTTATTTGCCTATTATTTATATCCTAAGATGTAAGGAAATTTACTTATGCAACAAGTTATCATAATTAAAGAAGTATGGTACAAGGTATCTTAATAGTCCTATTTCTTTTAGGGATTACTAACACTACTTAAATTATGAAGAAATTTATTAAGGAATTTGTTGTACTCTCCTAAATGAAATTATAGAGGCTTTATAAGTGAAGAATTGTGTACAATGTGATCATTTTCCTTTGTGTCACAAGTTTTTAGGATTTTGTCAATTTGTTTTTCTTTTGATATAGTGCAATGACTAACAACATTAATCATCACAGTTTGGGAGTGCTAACTAAGCATCCACAAGAAACCCTAAAGCTTTTTCCGATGAAAATTAATTTCAATATTTATTGATTGACTTCATTTGAGGGATCATATTACCAAAAAGGATGAATTTGTATTACCTCTAATTATAAATAACCTTGCGAATGAGGCGCCATATGCATAAATCAAGGAAAAATATGTTGACATGCTGGTAGGAGATGAATTCCCTAATTTCACTAAATACGGAATGGGAAACAAATGGTTGGTACCTTCACCCAATGACTGTCCACCTCATCCCTAATAACCAAAACAACATGGTGGTGAAACTGATGAGGAGTTTGATGAGGAAGAAGTGAAGGAAAATGGAATTCAGGGAGAATTGTAGGAAGGGGGTCTCGTACCTCCTAATCGAGAGCATAACGAAGAAATAGGAGAAGGAATTTGGGGAGAATTAAGGAAGTTTGAGATATCTCTTCACCCAGAAAAACCTTAATTCTTCTCCTTGAAATCCCCTTCAACCACCCTTTATAAAGAGAATTTTGTTTCATAAACTTCGAAAACAAAATTATTTTTGACAGAGAATATTTTTAGGACTAGAAACGTATAGCTCTTGCTACCGTTTGTAACACCCTAAAATTTTCTCTGTTAATAGATACTTTTATATCAAGAGGTGGAAAACCAGTTGTTTGGGTCGGGTTTATTCGGGTTGGGTCAATTTAGGTTTTAATGAAAATAAAATTATGTGGGAAACCAACCCATTTCAACTACATTTAATTTCAGTCGGGTTCATTTCGAGTCATCCAATTAATGGTTGGGTAATTGGGTCAGGTCAGGTTTACTTTGCCGGTCTACCATGCACCCGAGTCCGCAACCATTCGAGTCTTACTGCTCAACTTTTCATTACCACCTGAAAGGATATTATGTCATTTATTTTGGGAGGGGGGGAGATCGTCTCTCTAAATTTCATGAATAGCAGTAATTCAGAAATCTAGATGGATGGATGGTGTAAACTAGCAACAGTAACAACTACCTCATTTTGTGCTCCATTAGACATTTTGGAATCTTACATCATGTTCTATTCTTGCAATTCTTTGTATAAAACTTAACTAAACGAGATCACATGCTTAATCTAGCAGCGATTCTTGGTGGTCGCTTGTGTCATTTTACCTTGCAGGCTATGTAAATGATTTTGTTTTGGTCTTATGTCATAATTTCAACCTTCTTTTGTGTCATAATCAGGCTGAAAAGCAACTGAGCTCTGATTGGATACTAATGCGCGCTGGTAATATGGGTGTTCCCACTCTGTCCGAGTGGCTTAATGACGTGCTTCCTCCTGGCTCCAGAGTTGGCATTGATCCTGTAAGGCCAATTTATGATGTGATTGATTTCAGTTGATGACTTTTGCTATGCTGAGGAACTCATCTATTTCTTTATGTTTCAACAAGAATTGTGTTTGCATCATTTGCTAAATTGGCATTTTTTGCTTGCTAAATTGTATGGTTCTGGCGTTGAGGTTAAAATCCCTTTTGTTTAGCTTTTACGATTGTACTTAGTATTTTGTATTTAACATTTCTCTTTTCCTTTTCGTGTTGTCTTGTTTACTTCTCTTTCCATTTTGTATGTCATGGTTAACATATTATATTGGCCTTTCATGATACTACATCTTGGTTATGTGAAGGGAACAGTTCCTTTTTTCCTTTGATGCTGCTGAAGAACTCAGAGAGGATATATCCAAGAAGAACCATGAGTTAGTTCTTCTGTCCAAGACCAATCTTATAGATGAAACGTGGAAGGGGTCAAGGCCAAAACCTCCAAGCAAGCCTGTGAGGTTGCACGAATTGAAATATGCAGGAGTAGACGTGTCATCAAAGCTATCTTGGTTGAGAACCCAGCTTTCAAATGATGGTTGTTCTGCTATAGTGATCACCAAGCTTGATGAAATTGCTTGGTTGCTCAATTTGGTGAGATTCTCAACCCTACTCCAGCTGCTTTATTTTGAGAGTTTAAAATTTGTAGTGATTCTGTTACAGGGCTGTATAGGAGCCTAGATGCATACTATGTAAGATTTAGCATATTTTGTGCTTAATATTTTGTAATTTTTGTATTGTAGAGAGGAAGTGATATTCCCCATTCTCCTGTTATGTATGCATATTTGGTTGTGGAGAGTGATCAGTCCAAGCTATTTATTGATGAAAGTAAAATCACATCAGAAGTGATGGAGTACTTGCAGAATGCTGGCGTAGAGTTGAGACCTTATGATTCAATCTTGAATGCAGTTGAAAAGTAAGATTGCATATGTTAGATATAGACTTAAAATGTTAATGTATATCTGTGTGTTTTCTTTAAATAATTTCCTCCTCTTTAAATGTCTGAGAGTCATGAGATTTTATTGTATATGTGGAGTACGTAGATAGATGCGGTCAGCAGTAACCTGTTCAATGCACACACATATTTCTTATCTCCACATACTTAACTTATTTAAAATGTGGGTGTGCTACTACAATTGTCTTATGATCTTATTTGCTTCCAGTAGAGGTTTATATTGTTAGATAAATTGTGTGATCTGTATTCTGGACCTTCCTATTTTGATATGGTAGCTATGGACTCGAACCAAATTGGTTTCTTACTATATGAAATAGAGTATTAAATCTAAAAACATGTGCAAGACAGCTTTTATTATAGCAGTTGTAACATGACAGTTGGTTGTTGGATTTTGCATTGTAGTTTTATATTGGTGTCTTGAGGTTTCTTTCTTCTTCTACAGCTTGGCAGTTGAAGGAGCTCATCTTCTGATCGACAGAGAGGCTGTAAATGCTGCAATTGTCAACACTTTTAAGTCAACTTCCAATAACAAAAAGGAACATAAGTCTAAGTCATATGGTAGATCTAATGGTGGAGTTAATGGAGCCGCTGCTGTGTATAGAAATTCCCCCATATCCATGGCAAAGGCACTAAAAAATCATGCTGAAATAGAAGGGATGCGCAATTCTCATTTAAGGTATTCGAGTGCCTTTTATTTTCTAAATAATTATGCATAGACACACCACAATATCACATGTTCATCAGTACATGGAAATGCATTGTTGCATATCATTTCATTCTCTGATCACCTTTTTTATACCGACATTTCTTTAAGGGGGGTGAAGTGGGAGAGGGTAAAGGGTGCTTTTTAGACTCTCCACGATTAAATCACAAGTGCACGCAGTTAAATATTCAGGTTCTTGCTAATATGCAACTTTAGAGACGATGATCTTTCATATTCATTTTGTTTTCTTTTTCCTCTGCTATCCATCCTCCTTGCTTTTCTTTTTAGTGGTTTCAACTTTCATGTGTGTGAGGTGGAAGGGTTAGAAATGTGTTGAGAGCACAACTGAGTAACTTTCTTTTTGGTTGACATCAGTAATGTTTATTTGTAGGGATGCAGCTGCCCTAGCACAATTCTGGTCTTGGCTGGAAACTGAAATTCACCAGGGTGCGACATTGACAGAGGTGGAAGTGGCAGACAAACTTCTTCAGTTTCGTTCCAAGCAAGATGGTTTTGTGGATACCAGTTTTGATACTATAAGTGGTACCACTCATTTGCTCTTTTGACCATTGACAGTTTATCTTTTCCAGTCAGCTTTAACCAAGTATTTTAGTATATTTCCAAATCAAGTAATTGTGATGAACACAAAGTGCCAGATGTGGACGTGCCTCAAAATAAACGAGCTTACTGGAATTTGAGAATTGTTGCTACTAGATTATAAACATTTTTATTAATTTGTGGTGCAAGAATTTTTCTTTTACGAACATAATTTTTTTGAAGTGGCAGTAGAGTAGTACTGTTCTATACTTCTATCATAACATACACAATAAAAAGTTACATACTTAAGCTAGTATTTCTTGGGAGATTGATGTCAAAGTGGTACTTCTTCTAAGAACACTGTCGTGTCTTCGATCATCCAAACATGCCAAGGAACATGGCAAAGCAAAAGCCTGAATCAGATCACATGTTGTGTTATAAATGCTCAAGAACTTCTAGGAAAGGTTGACTGACTTGACTATGGTGCAATTTTGTGCTTCTGGCTTTGAATTTTTATGTTCTAATGTCAACAAGGATATGTGACTAACTTTCAAGCTAGGATCGGAAGCATGAAATTTGCAGCCACCTGTTGTACTTTGTATAACTGGCTATATTTTTGGTGATTTTCTGGAATATTTTTATGAAGTGCGTCATGAAAGGGTTGCCCTCTCAGTTTGTTTGTAATCTAGGCTGAACTTCATTACTTTTTTTTGTTGTGATTGTTTCAACTTTCAACTCATGAGGGCAATTAGGTTACCATTTAGACAAGCTTCTACTAGTGACATAAATTACATAAGTGCTTACATTTGTGATTCTGTTCACTTGCTGGTGCTGACATGTTTGACATGTTGCCTTGTAACCATATAATTTCCTTTTTGTGTAGCATGAGGGAGCTTCTTTCATCTGAAAAGAAAGTGGATGATATGCTAATATTATTACAGGAACAAGAATCATCTTATCTTGCTATCTTTATCTATGTCATTCAATTCCCAATTAATCTCAAGGAAGCTTGTCCTTGTGAAATATAAATCTTGTTTCCCGTATCCTGAAAGTCTCACAAAAAAAATCCTCTTGATTTCTAATATTTTGGTCCCCTGAAAGTTTCATCAAACATAAATGAACGGGTCACCCTATGCTTCTTGGCATTGGAAGTAAGGAACATTTGCTAGGACTAGCATCATTTCATCAATTGTTTGGCTAACAAGAATATTGTAAATTACTAATGGTGTAGGGCTAATTAATGCTACCTTTTTACTCACTCAATTTATTTATACTGTCCTGCCAATAAAAAATGCTTTATCGACTTACTAATTGCATGCCGAATGATTTTCAGGTTCTGGTCCGAATGGTGCAATTATACATTACAAACCAGAACCAGATAGTTGCAGCGTTGTAGATCCTAAAAAACTCTTCTTGCTTGACAGTGGCGCACAATATATTGACGGTACAACAGACATAACAAGAACAGTTCATTTTGGTGAACCTACAGCTAGAGAAAAGGAGTGTTTCACTCGTGTTTTACAGGTGCTAAATATTTTCCAAACCCCATAATCTCTTATGAGACAAACAAATATGCTTACTTGGTGTAGACATGTGTTATAGTAGATTAGTAGTACTTAATTGCCTGCCATTTCTTAGGCCCCTCATAAATGAATAAACCAAACAATTACCAAGGAATTATGAATGAATTGTATTTGTATGATAGACAGATGCAAGCTCTTGACTAAGCAGTGCGAATAATGGTGATATTTTTTCCTTTCCTGTTTGTAAATTTCACCAAGTTTTTTCGGGATGAATTGATGAAAGAATATCATCCTCCTATCATAAATCCATACTTAACTGAAAAAAAAGGAATAAACTATTGCGAGAAATAGAAAACTGGAGTAAAGTAACAGTCCAAGAGCCTTCATAAGTTTGTCTATGCCCAGATTCCAATGAAAGGTCATATTAGCGATTCCAATTTTATGAAGGTCATGTTCTGTAATTTTTGTTAATTGACTAATACCAAGTCTGCAGTCATTGATGAATGATGTCATAAATTTGGTTGCAGGGCCATATAGCTCTTGATCAGGCTGTATTCCCCGAAAATACACCTGGCTTTGTTTTGGATGCCTTTGCGCGTTCTTCTCTTTGGAAAATTGGACTTGATTACCGCCATGGTACTTCTGTTACATTCCCCTTTTATTTCTCTGGTTGTTTTACCGATTATAAGCATGTACTGTTTCCTCTCCTTGTGGTGACAAGCTTACTATGATGCTATAAGGATGGTACCTTTTTATGTTCAGGGACTGGCCATGGAGTAGGAGCTGCATTAAATGTTCATGAAGGCCCTCAAAGTATTAGTTTTCGATTTGGAAATATGACATCCTTGCAGAAAGGCATGATTGTTAGCAATGAGCCTGGGTATTATGAAGATCATGCATTTGGAATTCGCATTGAGGTCCTGTTCTATCTTAGCTAGAGTTGCATGTTATGTATTGTTGGTTCTTTTGATGCATATCTGACATGGCATTGCACTGCCTCTTATGTCATATTTCCCCCCCAACTAAGGCTTTATCTTTGCCTTCATTCTCTCTCTATTGTTAGTATGAAAATGATTTACATTTTATTTATCTTCTTTATGCTTTAGAGACTTCTCTATTCCGGATCTTTTAAGGATCGTGAAGCCTTCTCGAATAAGGTGTACTGATGTTAGTACAAGCTTGATTTACATTGATCTCCTACCTAAATCTCTTCTACAACCTTCTAGTCTTCTCTAATTAGTAGTTCTTTTTACCTGAAATAACACTTGTATTGTTAACACATTTCTGAACTTAACTGCACTTGTTTGATTTTCCCTCCCTAAAATTTTCTAAACTAAACCAAGCTTCTAAACTAAACCAAGCTATCCTCTAAACTATAAGTTCGCGGTAAGGAGAAGACAGCAGTCTGTTATAGAAGCTTTCAACAGAAACCTAAAACTTATCTTTGAAATAAGAAGTAGGTGACTTGTGATTACCAAAAAAGGAGTTATGTGGTCTGTTATATTTTACTTTTCTTGAGCCTACAAGATTATGGCAGTGGATCTCTTTTCTCGAGTACTCTGTAATGTTTGCTGCTGATTAAGGATAGCACATGCACATAATTAGAGTCTTCTGTTGTCTTATTGATCATCTTTCTTATTTACATCTTTGATTTCAAACCCAAAAGTGAATCATTTTATATCTCTCATGGAGGTCATAGTGGTATTTGTTTTTGCCTCAAACTTCATCTAGAAGATTATATTTGTTGTGAATCTTTGTCTTATAGTTCTCACTTGGATTTTGTAAAAGACATCAAATGCATCTAATGTCATTCTTTATTTTGTCATTTTTGTCATGCAGAACCTCCTTTCCGTGAAAGAAATGGCTACACCAAACCGCTTTGGAGGTGTTGATTATCTGGGATTCGAAAAGCTTACTTTTGTTCCTATTCAGGTGTTGCTATATTGAGTTTTTTTGCTTATGAGTATTATTAACATGTTTCATTTCACCGATGCCAACATCTTTATATTACCTAAAACTAGAATTTCTTCATTCATTAATCTATGCTTCTGAATGAATAGTACTGCAGCTTGGCAGCATTTTATTAAATAGCTTTAAGAGTTTAGACACTTTAGACCAAGTTAATGAAGGTGAAAGTAATTGCTAAAAATTAACATAGCTTGAGCACCATTAATAGCTAACATCAAACAGCGGGTACACGACAACTACTTTTGCCAAATAGGGCCTTAGAGGTTTAACCTATCAAATCCATGGGGAGTGGTGTGGTGTCATCCCATTAACTTTTGTTACCATTACAAGAGTAGAGGTTCTTCATTATCAAGTATTTTTTATTTTCTGATAGTGTTCAGGCATTCTCTAATTGTTTTTGTGAAGTGGGTGTTGTACCAGCATTTTGTCCTGTCGTCGATTGACTCTTCTGGTTAAAAAAAGTAGTCTTCATCAGGCATCTTAGCAATGTTAGCATGTGCATTTTGAAAGTTGGGTCTCACCAACACCCTCCAAAGATGAAAAAAGTTGCAAAAAAAAAAGTAGGAAATGAAGAAGCAAATAGAAGTATTAAAGCATGTAGGGCACTTTTTGTTACTATTATCCTTTTTATTAGGGGGGGGTGGGGGTGGTCTATTTCCTCTTCCCAATATTAATAAATAACCAGTACAAGCAACAAAGAAATATATATACAGAAAACAAATGCTTCAGAAAGATTATCAGCAAAATATGCTGTGAAACTAATGTCTAGTGATGGCATTGTGCAGAGCAAAATGATGGACTTATCTTTGCTGTCTGCTGAAGAAGTTGATTGGGTTAATGAGTATCATGAACAAGTTTGGCAAAAGGTAATGCGCCTTGAACGAAGCTTTTTATGAAATTGTTACTTGCAGTAGTAACTAGTAAGCATGTAACCTTGGGGGAAAACTTGTCCAGAATATACTAATTGAGTTGTATCATCTTGACTACTGCAGGTGTCACCATTGCTGGATGGTTCAGCAAGTCAATGGCTTTGGGAAAACACACAGCCCCTTGTCAAACAGTGATAGTCGAGGCTGTTTCTGCTTTGCTCTGTGGCTTTTACAAATCATACTCTATTTTGTATATAAATGTTGGGTGCAACTTGATATGCACTTTGGCGGTGATTTGTACAAAATGTTGCACTATTTATTTGTTTATTTTCTTTTTTGGCAAATCTATTTATTTGTTACCATAAGGCTGGTGATGTATTTTAATCCCATTTCAATTCTTTTTCATTGTCTATGAAACAGTATGGCGTAGCTTTTACTTTCAACCTTAAATTCCTTGTTTTGGACATTTCTCTGTACATTCTAATCATACGTGGTAACCCCTGAGGCCCACATACGACTATTTCTACTTTCGAAATGTGGGCCTCAAGTACATGCCATTAAATGGGCCTCATGTACAACAAGTGACTTTGGTGGGTCTCATAGTCTTATGTACAGTCAACATTGCATTTTCGTAATACATCAACGACTATGTAACATACCATCAACAACTTGCATTTTACAATGAACATCTATTAATACACAATCAACAAATATAGATATACCATCAATCCTTACAAAGAAACAATATTGCATTTTAGTAATACTTCCTGGTGCAGCAGAACAAAAGCGATTGCCCTCTAGGATTAACATATTTCCAAATATGTGTGCACTCACAAACCCGAATGAAGCCATAACATATGCCAAAAACCAAGAGCAATTTGTGAGAGGAAGAATATGTTTGATTTTTTCTAGAACTGTGTTTTTTATCGTTTGTTTAAATAATAAGGAGAAGATTGATTAAATCATCAATCCACGGGAATGACAACAGTAAAAACGGGCAGAAACATAATGAAGCTGGAACGGCTGCCATTAATACTAATTTAACCAACGGTTACATAATCATTTACAGATTCGTTTCAACCAAACCTCCTGGTAACAAAAACCCACAAAACCCACCTCACGCCTGCGCATCGCATTCCAAGATCCCACGGCTCGAGCCTGACCCGGCCGGGGCGCGTGTGTTATATGTTCACCCATACCACTCTCACACTTTCTTAAGCAAGGGTTACACACTCAACCAGTATATAAGTAAAGAGGAAATGAGGGATTCTTTCAATGTGGGACAAAAATATTATTCACATTTTTACACTCTTTTCTTTTGTATTTCCCAATAAGAACTTCCAACAAGTTATACCTATTGTCGGCAGCTTAAGGGTTTTAGCATTGATATGGTCAAGCACATATATGCAGTAGAGGGACAAGATTTCTGGTATTCTGCTAACCAGGATGGAAAGGGGAAGTAGAGCGAAAGGATTATTGTCAGTATTGTCACTTATGGTTTTGGGAAAGTAGGTTTAGGATTTTACCTATGCTGCGATAACATGCTACAATAAAAAAATGACTGTTTTATATTTATATTTGATGTGCATGGTCAAGTAAACCTTAGGGTTAATCAGAATAGAATGAGATAATATTTGTCTATCCAGAATATTCACATCTTTTCAGCTTACTTCTAAACTTGGTCATTTTTTTAATTGCATCAATTGAAGATGCAATAGTTGCAGATCTATCAACATTCAAATAATTGATGACATTTTGCACAGAAAACGCCTATGCATCCTCACTCGCATCGTTTGCTCTTATGGAGACTCTCTTTCCAACCACTTATCCTACAACGCTTGACTTGCCAAAGTAAGTGCACAACCACTCCCTCCGCTCCATAATTATGTTATAATGTGTACTTTTCATTTTTCCAATGCACAATTTGTATCATTTATATCTCTAGTTATACATTAGCAAAAAAAAATATAAAATTTTGATATTTTCAAAGTACTCATTGAAATGAATCAATAAGATTTACCATATTATATTTATCTTATGTATTGGAAATAATTTATCGATTCTCTTTAATATTAAATAGTATCAAAATTTTAAATTGGAACATCATTATGGAACGATTGAGTGATAATTATGAATACACAAGAAAAATTATAACAAAAAAACTATAAATTCTATAATCTTATGTTAATTTAAATAATATAATCAACCACACATATTTTATATGAGTTCTAACCTAAACTTAAAAATATATGCTAAATATTACAATCAAGAGACTATATAGATTTTAATCTACTATAGGAGTCTTAACCTAGGCTCAAATTATATTTTAATACAATATAGATTATAAGTTACATCAAGTACGTATCTAATTTGGGCTCAAAGTTTAAGTGCCTTAAAAAAAATGAGTCATGGTAAAAAAAAAATTACTAACTCTTATATTTCTTAAACATAATATTTCTTCAATTTTTCCCCGAAAAAAGTGAAAATAACGTCTATATGGGTTTTGTACGTACATAATACAATGTATACCATGTTTAATTAATATTGACAAATTTAAACTAATTATATTTTACACAATTTAAATTTTTACTATGTCGTTATAGTTAATTATCTCATATTTTGTCAACCATACATAACAAATACAAAAAAAATTTATTTCAATAAAAATATTTCTCTATAAATTAATGTTTACGAGTAATTAATAATTCTCTGTAAACAATTTTATTAACATCCATGTATCATACGGATCCTAACCCACTTAAACTCTTCGGAAACCTGTTTACCTTCCAGTGCAACAAAGATGATAACGGTGGTCGCGGTTAAGAAATCTGCAATAGTAAGTTAAATTTTCATTTATTTAAAACAAATTAATTAGCAGATTTAGATATCCCAAAGTAATTTTTAATTTGTTTGTTATGTTTAATTGACAAATATATATTTCTGATCGAGAAATAATTAAGTCTAATCCCAATCTTAGTTTGAAACTTGAAGATACTATTGGCCATATATTTAGTTCTCATCCTTTTCCAAACCAATTTACAGTTACCGTTATCAAATTCTCAAATTTAGATTATATTTCAAATTATTTAGAGAAGATTAGAAATAAAATCGGTTTTTATGTTCTTGATATGGTATTGAGTTGTACGAAGATTGACGAGTTGAAGAGAGAGATGTTGTTTTTGCTGTTGGACATAAATTGGCTGTTCATTTTCGAGTTGGTTCAAGATCTTTATCCCACCACCATTTAATCGTCTGTGGACTGAGCAAGGAACACCAGACACCTCAATGTTGAACATGGGGGAGAATCTCGCTAGATCGTTGATTCAAATCATCAAACGAGTTTTACAATTGGATGTTCGGAGGATACGACCTTTGTGGACGACTCTGGAAATGTCACTTTTGTTTCCTTAGAGCAACAAAATCAACGTGAGTATGTCTTTCATTATTTAATTTTTAGCTTTTTAAATAGGTAGTTGAGAATCTAACTCTAATAAGCTTGAGTAATGAGCAATGTTTGTTGAAGCCATGTAGTTTTTGGACCGGTTATTTAGAGGTAAACGAAACTGAAACATTTCTCAATAAAATTATTGTTTACGAGTAATTAATAATACTCCATAAACAATTTTATTAACATCCGTGTATTATACGGATCCTAACCTAGTTGTCATAAAATTGTGGTGTCCCCACAACCCACTTAAACTCTTTGGAAACGTGTTTATCTTCCCATGTAACAAAGATGATAACGGTGGTCGCGGTTAAGAAGTCTGCAATAGTAAGTTAAATTTTCATTTATTTAAAGCAAATTAGCAGATTTAGATATCTCAGAGTAATTTTTAATTTTATTAACTAAACTAAACTGAACTTAACTTAACTTAACTTAATATTACTGAAACAAATAAATAAATAATAAATAATAAGTAATAAATAATAAGTAATTAATAATGAATAATGAATAAGAAATAAGAAGTACAACATAAACTATACTACTGTCATTCCCTATTATTATACTATTAATATCTGTTACTTTATCCCTTCAAAAATAGAACTGTTACTTTAATTCCTTTCTAAGGGAACATACGACATACCCCCATGCATCATAAATATGAAACGTCATAATGATATGGTAGCAATGTGCCCTTTGAAAATTGAAACGTCAAGTTCTTTCGAAACCATTTTACCCTATAGACAAAGAGCATTTGCAAAATGATATGGAAGTACACAAGTCAGGTCTCAAAAATTCCCGAGCTTTCTAACTAAATCCATGGAAGTTGTACCTTCATTATCTTTCAGTTTGAACATCTTCTGGATATCATGCCTCCTTCTTAAGTAAGCGAAAACATCAGCTTTATTGTATTTAACAGCAATATGAAGAATGCTTTGACCTATTTTGTCAACATCATTTATAGTGGAGGGACAAGATGATATAAACTCATCCACAATGTGAACATGGCCTGCACCAACTGCCTTGTGTATTGGTGAGGAGCCATCTCTATCACATTTCTTTGCAGAATCCGGAAAATTGTTCAGGAGGTAGCGAACTTGTCAAATATTGTGTAATCTCGTATCATTCTCATTAATAACACACGTATATATAGTACAACTCAGTTACCTAAACCCTAGGTACACATTAGGTAACTTACCATAGTTAGGACTCTACAGAATATTCACAGAATAATATCTAATATCTTAACATATCTTAACATCCCCCCTCAAGGTGGAGCATGTAGATCTCGAATGCCCATCTTGTTCAAAAAAAACTCAAATTGCGCCTTCCCCAACGCTTTGGTGAAGATATCTGCTAACTGAACCTTCGTCGACACGTACGACGGACTGATGATCCCTTCCTTGATTGCATCTCGAATGAAATGACAATCTGACTCGATGTGTTTTGTCCTTTCATGGAACACCGGATTCTGTGCAATATGCAACGCAGACTGACTGTCGCAATACATCCTCATGCCTTGGTCGTGTGTCACCCCCAAGTCGCGTAGTAGTTGTTTCAACCACTTCAACTCACACGTCAGAGCTGCCATCGATCGATATTCTGCCTCAGCAGACGACCGAGAAACAGTATGCTGTTTCTTGGTCTTCCAAGAAACTGGCGACATACCAAGTGACACAAACCATCCAGTCACCGACCGACGCGTCATTGGACACCCTGCCCAATCCGAGTCGCACCACCCCTCCAACTGCAACGCACTGTCCGACCGAAGTAGTATACCTTGACCCGGACACTTCTTCAAATATCTCACTACTCGCAAAGCTGCTTCCCAATGTGCCTCCTTTGGTGCTTGCATAAATTGAGATAGGACATGTACAGAGTAGGCAACGTCTGGTCGCGTGACAGCCAAATAAACCAGACGTCCGATCAGACGCCTGTACTGCTCACCGTCCGACAGGTCTGGCCCGTCTGCCAATGCCAACCTATGATTTTGTTCCATGGGAAAGTCCACAGGCTTTGCTCCCAACAATCCGGCCTCTGAGATGATGTCGAGGGCATATTTTCTCTGACATACATAGAACCCTTGACTACTTCGTGCCACCTCTAACCCAAGGAAGTACTTCAGAGCCCCGAGGTCTTTCATTTTAAAACACTCCTTCAAGTATGCCTTAAAACTCTCAAGCGCAAACTTGTTATTGCCTGCGATAATCATGTCGTCCACATAAATGAGCACACTCAGCTGCAACGTACCTTTAGACAGAGTAAAGAGCGAATAATCGGACAGCGACTGTCGAAATCCATAGTGCGTCAATGCCGTCGACAACTTCTGGAACCAACATCTAGGTGCTTGTTTCAACCCATACAACGACTTTCTCATTCGACACACTTTGTCAAAGTGATTCTTCTGGAATCCAGGAGGAATCTTCATATAGATCTCTTCCTCCAAGTCACCGTGCAAGAACGCATTGTGGACGTCCATCTGATGCACGTCCCACTGTTTGACAGCTGCGACAGCTAGGAAAGTTCGAACTGTCGCCATCTTCGCGACGGTAGCAAATGTCTCATTATAATCCAACCCTTCCTCCTGATGATTCCCTAAACATACCAATCGAGCCTTCAGTCTCAACAAATTCCCATCCTCATCACGCTTCTCAGTATACACCCATTTACTCCCCAGTGCTTTCTTCCCTTCCGGTAAATTTTCCAACGTCCATGTCCCCTGTTCCTCCAACGCGTCGATTTCAGCAGCCATTGCCTGACGCCACCCCTCATGCTGCATCGCTTGTTTAAAACTCTTAGGAACTTGTCCTTCTTGCAATGCTGCTATATAATGCCTGTGCTTTGACGAAAAACGCTCATAATTAACAAAATATGTGATAGGATAAGGAGTACCTGAGAGTGATGACGCCGTAGGTGTTTTGTCGGAAGTACTATATTTTTCCCGTATTGTATGTATCACACAGTCTTTCAGCTTTGTCGACGGAAACTTCGCACGCTTCCCCCTTCCTAACTCTGTATCCTCCACACACTGCCTTGTCTCACTCTCGTCACTACCCGTCGTCTCCTCTACACCTGTCTGTGAGGAGACGACGTCTGAATCCACTCGACTAGGTGTTTCATGTTGTTATTCCTCCCTCACAGGCGACGACACTCCCCTGTCGTCGCCACTGGTCAATGACACCCCCTCATCAGCTCCCGGATGCGACAACACTCCCTCAGTATCACCTGTAGGCGGCGACACCCCAGCAGTATCACCTGCAGGCGACGACACGGTCTCAGGACCCGTAGTCCCACTCTCATCCAAACTCTAATGGTCAATCCCCCCATGACCATCATGCACCAGTGGCAACACATCCGATTCATCTACAAAAGGAAACGTCCCTTCATGAAACTTGACATCCCGTGAGACGAAGAACTCATGTGTCTCTAGATCATAAAGTTGCCATCCCTTCCTGCCAAACGGATAACCCAAAAACACACATCGGCGACTCCGAGACTCAAACTTATCCCCTTTACACCGGAGATTATATGCATAACACAGACACCCAAACACGCGGATAGGCACATACGATGGTGGTTTACCAAACAACATCTCATAAGGTGTTTTATTGTCAAGGATCGGGGTAGGTGTACGGTTTATCAAGTAACAGGCGGCCAAAATACATTCCCCCCAAAATGTTATTGGAAGATTTCCTTGAAAACGTAACGCCCTCCCAACATTCAAAATATGTTGGTGTTTTCTCTCGACTCTCCCATTTTGTTGAGGCGTCCCAACACACGACGACTCAAACAGAATCCCATGTTGACGAAAATAAGTTTGTAAGCAATTGAATTCAGTACCATTATCACTGCGTACTACTCGAAGGGATCTATTAAACTGACACTTAATCATGGCAACAAAATTAAGAAATGTCGATGCAACTTCCATTTTATTACTCAGTAAATAAATCCACACACCTCTAGAATAATCGCCAACAATGGTAAAAAAATACTTTGCCCCACAAGACGAGGGAGTCTTGTAGGGTCCCCATAAATCAAGATGAACCAATTCAAATGTGCGACTAGCACGACTAACACTAACTGGAAAACTCTCCCTACATTGTCTCGCCCGCGGACATACATCACAAATTGTTTTATTCTTCCTAATCGTATGACTCACATGAGGAAGTAACTGCAACACTTTTTCCGACGGATGCCCCATCCGTTGATGCCACAAGTCGACCACACACTCCACTGCTAGCACACGAACCTTTGGAGCCCCACGGAAAAAATATAGTCCTTCCTGTCGATCACCTACGCCAATCACCATCCTCGTCGAGCGGTCCTGAAGAACACACATTTTGTTAGTAAATTGAGCAGCACAATGTAATTCGTCACTTAATTGAGTTACAAAAATTAAATTGCAGTTCAATTTAGGCACAAATAGAACATTATCGAGCACGAAACCATCCTCCAAGACCACCGAACCATATTGGTTTGAATTTGCAGGTTGACCGTCCGGCAACACAACCTGTTGATTTCTTGATGTCTTGATATTTCTCAGGATTGAAATATCACCCGTCACATGACGTGATGCCCCACTGTCAACAATCCATCGTAAATCAAGATTACCTTGCAACTTGTTTGAAGGTCGTGACAAGATGTCAACTATTTGCTGGACTTGCTCCTTCGTCACCCCAACAAGCTCATGATTGGTTGTCGTCACTGCACCCTGCGATCCGTCTCCACTCGTCACAGTGGTTGTCGCCCCTCCTGTGGCATTGCTCACGGCATTGGCACGAGCGACACCACTGGTCGACGACGCTGCCCCACGAGCTACTCTGCCTCCTCTAATCGACGTCCTGCCTCCTCGACCAGGCCCTCGTCCACCTCGTTTCTTCTCATCCCACCATTCAGGAAATCCAATCAGCTGATAACAAGTTTCTTCCTCATGACCCTCACGATTGCAATGACCACAAAATCTGCCACTGACATCTCCCGACCTCGACCGAGCCTTAGTCTCGACCTTGAACGCCATGACACTCTCCGGACCTCTCGCAGCCTTGGCGCGCATGGTCTCGGTATTCATAACCGTCTGGTACGCCTCGTCGAGTCCTGGCAACGGCGATCGTGCTAACAGTTGTGCACGAATGGCTTCATAGTGATCATCCAGGCCAATTAGGAAATAGTGCAGACGATCTTCATCGTGAATGTCCCCCACCTGCTTCGCTATATTACACGTACAACCCGCACATACACACCTGGGAACTCGTGCATACTGTACGTACTCCTTCCATACCTTCGACAAGCGGCCATAGTACTCCATGACGCCCTCAGACGTGCCCTGCTTGCAACCACTCAGAGCCATCTTAATATGGCAGACCCTGGTGCCCGACACGACGCAGTACCGCGTCCTCAAATGACTCCACAACTCGTGAGCAATATCAAAGTCCTCCAGATTCGAACGCAAACTCTCGTCAATGGTGTTTGTGATCCAAGACACCACCATCGAATTGACCGCAATCCAATGTTTCATCTTCGTCTCGTCCGTAATGGGCTCCTTCACAGACCCATCAAGAAAACCAAATTTGAATTTTGAAATCATCGAGCGACGAACCGCTTTGGCCCACTCATCGTAGTTCGACGCTCCTCGAAGTTTTACAGGGGTGATGACAATACCGGGGCCGTCACCTGACCCAAGATAGTAGTCCAGATCGACGGCGGCGGCGATTGTCTTTTGTGGTGGCTCCTCGTCATTACCCATTGTTATGCCCTAGGAATTCGTAACTCCTCAGAACGCAGTACTCAACAAGCGAAGGAATTCGCTGTTCTCAAACTCTCTCAAACTCGTGCGGAAAAAAAATCTAGGGTTTTTAACCTAGGCTCTTGATACCATGTCAAATATTGTGTAATCTCGTATCATTCTCATTAATAACACACGTATATATAGTACAACTCAGTTACCTAAACCCTAGGTACACATTAGGTAACTTACCATAGTTAGGACTCTACAGAATATTCACAGAATAATATCTAATATCTTAACATATCTTAACAGAACTTCTTCTAGGTAACCTTTAGATGCTGCATATGATAGTGGCTTCCATCCTTCTTCATTTATTGAGTCGATAGAATCAGGTAATTCCTTCATTATTTTTTCCAATATGCCTGATTTAGTACTCAACAAAAGATCGAAAAGAAAAGATTGAAGTTATAATCATGTATGTAATAAAGTTTTCTAGGCAAAACAAATAAGCATGCATCAGTTGTTCAGAGGCTAATTAGAGTACATAAGAAAAAGAGTCGTACCCAAATTCCTAGATCTTACAGCAGCGTGTACAACTGACGCCTTTGTAGCCCTTAGCAGACTCTTTTTTATTGATGAGTCAATCCTAGTCCCCGGAATTAGTTGGAAGATGCGCCTCACCATGTTATTGTACCCTCTTTCAATTGCCCAATATAGCGGTGCCAACTCTATGAAATTGAGTGCAACATCTTCACACTTGCCCATAAGGGCAAGGTGCAAGGCAGTATCACCATCTATGTTCCTTTCAAGTAGAAAACTAGGTAACTCAGACCTATTCATAAACTTGACCAGCAAATTTAATATTTGAATATGACCTGCACCAAGTGCCTTTTGTATTGGTAAGGAGCCATCTCTATCGACTTTCTTAGCTGAATGTGGAAAGTTGTTCAGGTAGAAGCGAACTTCTTCTATGCAACCTTCAGATGCTGCATATGATAGTGGCTTCCATCCTTTTTCGTTTTGTGAGTCAATAGAATCGGGTAATTCCTTCATTACTCTTTCCAATATGCCTGATTACTCAACAAAAGAAAAGAATAGTAATCATAATCAAATAACAAGGCATCCATCATTTGTTAGAGGCAGATCAGAGTAAATGAAAAGAAGTCATTCATACCTAGATTCTTAGATCTTACAGCAGCGTGTATGACTGACGCCTCTTTAGCCATAAGCAGACGTTGTCTTATGGACGAGTCAATGGCAGTTCCTGGCATTAGCTGGAAAATGCGCTTTGTACCTTCTTTCAATTGCCCAAAATAGTGGCGACTGTCCATCTTGGTTCAGCAAGTAAGCGGTGGCCTTGGGTGCCGCCTTTATCAAGCAGAGTGCAATGGCCTCATGCTTTCCGATAAGGGCAAGGTGCAAGGCAGTATAACCATTTTTGTTCCTTTCAATAGGCAAAGTAGCTAACTCAGAGTTACTCATAAACTTGATCAGCAACTTTAGTACATCAAGTTTACCTAATCTTGCTGCAATATGGAGTAAATTCCCTCCTTTTCTATCAAGTTCCAACTCTATATGCATTGTTTTGATGATTCCATTTGCAGAGGCCTTTGAAAAAGCACCCCTTATACCCCTAGGGGTACCCTCAATCCATTTCACCTTATACAACTCCTCTAATTCAATGTCCATCCTTGATACTCTCATATCAGCATACGCTACTGCGGATAGTACTTCCTGTCTCGGCAGAAACCACACAGCCTCCTTAGCGAGGTCCACTGGGGAAAGTCCATCATTGTTCAATAAATTATACATCCATTTCTGCATCCAGGTGATATTCCAATCCACCAACTGGTAAGCTACCTCCATATGCTTGAGCTTAATGGCAAGGTGCAAGGCCGTGTCGCCATCTACATTTTGTTTAAGCAACACCTTCTCCTTAAGCTGATCACTTCCCTTGAACTTTAACAACTTAGTTACAGTGAATGCATTTCCAGCTCTTACCACCACATGAACAACAGTTTCTCTTACCATGTTAGTGGTGTACATGAGGTTTAGATCTTTTTCCAAGATTCGTAGGATGTGCTCTACATGACCTTGTTCGGCCAACGCTACCAGTCCATCCCACCCGACACTATACTTGCCCAATTCCATCAACCTAGCTTAAAAATGGGTGTTTTTGGTGGCTTACAACTCAACTGCTACTTTTCTGTGCTTTCCAAATTGAGGGTGTGGCTATCCTGGATTTATAGTCTTTTAAGTCGTTTCCCAAGTCAACATTCATACGAAGCACTTCGTATTTCTTTGACGTTTGAACCTAAGATTACTCCCTCTGTGTGTCCTAAACATAATATCTGTTTGGGCTCCCAATTGACTCTCAATTGGGCCACTAAGTCCAAAGCCCAATGGCTCTAAACAACAACATCGAACCCACCAGTGGCTATTCAGCCATCCATTAAGGCCCAAGGCCCAATAGTAATAAATGACCTATGGGCATTTATTATGCAAACACTATAAATAGGCCGCCAAGGCTCACACCTCAAGGTACGTCCAATTTACCGCCTTAAGACTACTCTTCTAGAGAACTTCTCTCTAGAATCCGAGCATCATTCTTACTTAGGCATCGGAGGGGCTTTCCTCGGAAACACCCCCGAGGCTAGTAACTTTGCTCTTGTGCAGGTGAATTCGGACTCCACTCATTCAAACAAGCAAGATCTTCAACACATACAAAAGGGCCTTCATTCGAAGCCCATTGTTTCCATCTTTACAACACCGGAACAATTTGGCGCCGTCTGTGGGGAAGAACACTTCAAAGCCTTTGAAAGACATCAATCACCTCTTTCCGCGAAAATGGTGAATGATGTTGTTAACAACAATGACGACGATATGATGGTGCGGTCAGATTCAGAATCTGACCAAGAGGGGCACCCTCAATCGATGGCGAGGTCACAGCCAAGCAGAGCTACGACCGCCACAAATGCAGGACCTCCGATTCCAACTAGGGAAGAGCTCACTGCGGCCATGACCATCATGCAAAACTTCCTCTTCAATGAGAAGCAGCAAGGACTGGCAAATGACCGCAGAGAAGAGAGGAGGACCAGGCGAAGGCTGAACGAGCCACCCAGTGCGGAAGTGTCCAGACCCGAACGAGAACTCCTTCCCTCGACAGGTACACACTTGACGTCGAGGTGGATGGAAAGCACGTGGGACACCCAAAAAAGGGCACAACAGCAACCAGATTGGTTTGCGAGACCATCGCCTACTCCAACAGCTCTCCAAAGCGAATCAACTACTCGTAACACTCGGATCCGAAGCTCGGTACTCAGCAGGTTGAGGCCCTCGGTCCACTCAAGGTTAAGACCTTCGATCCATACGAGACTCGGGGTAGGTGAGTCGAGCAGATCTGGCGAACGACCCGAGGTCAGTAGCCGAGAAAGAAGAAGAGACAGGAGGCATGATCGAACCCCTAGCCCCCATCGTACGCCCGAACGTTCTAATCACAGAACCTCGGCAAACGAAGGCATCAGGGCTAGACTCGGGAAAAGAATCATGACTCCTACGTCATCCCCTTTCTCGGACGAGCTGATCATGGAAGAAATACCGAAGGTAAGACTGCCAGCTCACCTAACCTACAGCGGAATCACAGATCCGAGGGATCATGTCATCTCCTACGAGCAGCAAATGTTCTTGAGTCCCTACTCCGAAGCATGCTGGTGTAAATACTTCCCAACCACGCTAACCGGAGTGGCGGGAGAGTGGTTTAGATCGCTGCCGAAGGGATCGATCAAAAGCTGGAAAAAGCTGAAAAAGAGATTCTGCACACAGTTCGTGAGCAACAATCGCCCCGAGCGAACCACAGCAGAACTGACCTCAATCCAACAAGAAAGAGACGAAAGTCTGAGAGAATTCATGGCCAGATTCATGAAGGAATCAACAAACATACCAAACTTGCAGCCAGACGTGGCCATCTTCGCCTTGAAGCACGCGCTCCAGGAAGGGAAGTTCCGTGACGAACTCTCAATGAAGAACCCCTCCAGAATAGCTGACGTGCTCCAAATGGCTGATGCGTTCATCAGAACCGAGGAGTTCAACAAGGCCGCTGCAAGACTGAAAGGATCGTCGGATCCGAGAGACACAAAGAATACCCAGAGCAAGCCCGAGGGTAGCTCAAGGAAGGGGAAAGAGAAAGTAGGAGCTAGAGAGATGAGCCCGAAGAAAGACGGGAGAAGGGGTGAACTTCAACCCAAGTACACCAACTACACTCCACTAGCTCTGCCCCGAAAGGAGATATTCAGCCTCAACAGAAATGACGAAAAGTGGAAACTACCTGGGAAGCTCAAGTCCAACCCAGCTCGGAGAAACAAGAACAAATGGTGCGAGTTCCATGATGACTTCGGTCACCATACCGAAGAATGCAACTCGCTGAAAGACAACATTGAGGACCTCGTTCGCCGAGGCTACCTGAAACAGTACTTGTTAGACCGAAGGGAGGAAAAAGAAAAGGCCGCAAGCGGCAAACAACACGAGCAACCCCAGAAAAGGGTCTACGAAGCAACAGGGCACAAGAAAAATGACATCCTAGTGGTGTTCGGGGGACAGAAGTCTGGCCAGGCCAGCAAAAAACACCTAAGAGCCCTCTCCCATCGGGTCAACTTCAGCGCGGTGGGAGACAACCAGCCACACCCCCCGAACATGACCTTCACTGCTGATGATTGCTTCGGAGTCCAGTACAAACATGACGATCCTCTGGTCATCTCCATGGACCTCAATAACCACAACGTACATCGAGTGTTAGTCGACGGAGGAAGTGCCGTCAATATCATCTTCAGAAACTGCTTCGAGCAGCTGATCCTCGAAGAGCCAGAGGAAGCACTGACGAAAGTCAGTTATCCTCTGATCGGATTCAACGGATCCGCAGCTATCCCTCGAGGAAAGATCACCCTGCCAGTCACAGTGGGCGAAGGCCAGGCAGCAAAAACCCTTCGGGACGAATTTTTGGTAATGGACTGCGACTCCGTATACAACGTAATCATGGGGAGAACCATGATTCACAAGATGCAAGCAGTCCCCTCCACATACCACCAGCTGATGATATACGTCTCGGATGCAGGATTCGCCGAACGAATCAGAGGTGATCAAGAAGTGGCGAGAAGAACCTGCCACACTGCTGTCCGAAAGCCCAAACTAGAGGACGGCCCCAAGGAAGAAAAAGGAGCTAAGGGAGAGGAAAGCGAGGCAAAAAGGAGAAGAGCAAGCACGAGCAGCTTGTCTCCCGCAGAAGTTGATGCCCGCCCCGAAACCCTATCTCCCGAACCAGATCAAGAAATGGAGGATATCTTCCTCGAAGAGGATTCAGACAGGAGCGTCCGAATAGGCAAGGGCCTAAGCTCGGGGCTCCGAATCGATTTGATCCGATTACTCAGGGATCATAAAGACATCTTTGCATGGTCAGCAGCAGATATGCCAGGGATAAATCCGAAGCTGATTTGTCACAAGCTGGACGTCAACGCTGAAGCTCGGCCAGTCAAGCAAAAAAAGAGGAACTACTCCTCGGAGAAAAACAAAGCCATCGCCGAGGAGGTGAAAAAGTTGCAGGAGGCCGGATTCATTGAACCATGCATGTATCCGAAATGGCTGGCCAACGTGGTGATGGTCAAAAAAGCGAACGGCTCCTGGCGAATGTGCGTAGATTTCACAGACCTGAACCGAGCCTGCCCCAAAGACTGCTATCCCCTGCCAAGGATAGATCAATTGGTTGACTCCACCAGCGGCCATGCACTGCTCAGCTTCATGGATGCCTTTTCAGGCTACCACCAAGTATTCATGCACCCCGATGACAGAGCAAAGACAGCGTTCATCACAAGCGCAGGAGTGTTCAACTACAAAATGATGCCTTTCGGCTTGAAAAATGCCGGAGCCACCTACCAGAGGCTAGTTGATCACGTCTTCGCCGACCAGAAAGGGAGGAATGTGGAGGTCTATGTGGACGACTCCATCGTAAAAAGCATCAAGGAAGAGGACCACGTCAAAGACCTGGCAGAGACCTTCGGAAATCTGAGGAAATACAGCATGAAGCTGAACCCAAAAAAATGCGTCTTCGGGGTGAAATCAGGGAAATTCCTCGGATTCATGGTGAGCGAAAGAGGAATTGATGCGAACCCAGACAAAGTCCAAGCGGCATTGGATTTACCCGAGCCGAAGACCAAGAGAGATGTGCAGAGGCTAACCGGCAGGTTAGCCGCACTAACAAGGTTCATATCAAAAGCCTCGGACAAGGGAGCCCCCTTCTTCAAAGCACTGAAACCAAAGAACCTCCCCGGAGGAGAAGCAGAACCAGTCAAGAAAAAAGGGGTCCCGAGGAAAATGGATCCCGAACTGATATGGGAACAGGAGCAAAAAGAAGCTTTTCAGCAACTCAGAGCCCACCTAGCTCAACTGCCGACACTGGCCAGACCAAAGGAGGGGGAAACCCTGTACCTATATGTCGCAGTTAGCCCTGGAACCGTCAGCGCAGTGCTTCTTCGGGAAGAAGAAAAGAAGCAACAGCCAATCTACTTCACCAGCCGAACACTCACAGGGGCCGAAACCCGGTACCCACTCATCGAGAAAGTCGCATATGCAGTAGTGGTAGCTGCACGAAAACTGAGGCCATACTTCGACTCCCACCAGATCACAGTGCTAACTGACCAACCGCTCGAAAAAGTACTCGACAAAATAGAGAGGTCAGGAAGATTGGCTGCCTGGGCCTTCGAACTATCAGAGTTCGGCATCAAATATCAGCCGAGGACAGCAATCAAAGCACAAGCATAGGCAGACTTCTTGGCCGAGTGCTCATACCAGGAAATGTTGGATGATACGAAAAGCACTTGGGAGGTCTTCACTGACGGATCTTCCACAATAAACGGCTCAGGGGCAGGAGTTGTACTGATCCCCCCGACGGGGAAAAGCATAGAGTATGCATTGAAGTTCGGCTTCAAAGCAACCAACAACGAGGCCGAATACGAGGCCGCAATCGCAGGGATAGAGCTTTGTCTATCCCTGGAGGCCGAACATGTTCGCCTCAAAACTGATTCCCAGCTTGTAGCCAACCAGATCCGAGGGGAGTATGAGGCCAAATGGCCCAGCATGACAGCCTATTTAGCAAAAATTAAATCCTTAACGTCAAAGTTAAGATCCTTTGAAGTCATCCTCATTCCCCGAGGACAGAACACGCAAGCAGACGCACTGTCAAAACTCGCAAGCTCAACACTCATCGACCTAAACAGGTCGGTCCACGTGGAAGTTCACCAAGAGAGAAGCATCGACTTGCTACCCACCACAGTATGCAGCTTACGTACCGAACCTAGCTGGATGGACGCAGTAGTTGCATACAAAGAAAGGGGAGAACTTCCCGAAGATAAGCTGCAAGCGAGAAAACTGAAAAGATTCAACAGATGGTTCATCATCAGCGCCGAAGGAGAGCTCATGAGGAAATCATTCTCTGCTCCGCTGCTAAAATGTGTGGGTCCAACAGACGCTGACTACATCTTAAGGGAAATCCACCTCGGGATATGCGGAAACCACATTGGAGGTAGGACATTAGCACATAAAGCCCTTCGGGCTGGGTACTGGTGGCCCACTATGGTTTCCGAGGCAAAGCAGATGGCAAGGAAATGCGAGAAATGCCAAAAGTTCGCACCAGCCATCCATCAACCAGCTCAAACCCTACAATCAACACTGTATCCCTTACCATTCGCACAGTGGGGGTTAGACATCATTGGTCCCTTCCCCTCAGCGACGAACCAGAAGAAGTGGTTGATTGTAGGAGTCGACTATTTTAGCAAATGGATCGAAGCCGAAGCTGTCTCCTCCATCACCGAACCTCAGGTCCGCAAGTTCATATGGCAGAACATCATCACAAGGTTCGGCATACCAAGACTGATGGTCTTCGACCACGGGAAACAGTTCGACAACACCCCGTTGCAAAAGTGGTGCAAACAGTTCGGCATACACCTAGCGTACTCGGCAGTCTGTCACCCACAAAGCAACGGGCAAGCCGAAGCTGCTAACAAACTCATCCTCAATGCACTCAAGAAAAGAGTCGAAGATGACAAAAACAAATGGTTAGAAGAGCTACCCGGAACGCTATGGTCCCTTCGGACCACTGAGAAAGAAGCTACCGGGCAAACACCGTTCCACCTTGTATACGGATCCGAAGCTGTAATTCCTGTGGAAATCGGAACAGAAAGCCTGAGGATCCAGGCATACAACAGGTATGATGGGCTCCAAGGAGAAAGCAACAATCAACTTCTATCTGAAGCTCTCGATCTACTGGACGAAGCTCGGAACGATGCAAGGACACTCAACGCAGCCTATTTGCAGAGGGTCAACAAGCATTACAACCGAAGAGTCAACGCCAGACCCCTAAAAGTCGGTGATCTAGTACTCAGAAACGCCGCCTCGGTTCAGAAAGGACGGATCCATGGCAAACTCTCAGCCACTTGGGAAGGACCATACATCATCCATTCCGAAAAAAGGCCAGGCACGTATATGCTGAAACAGTTAGATGGAACAATTCTGAAGAACCATTGGAATACCGATGTTCTCAAGAAATATTTTGTATGATCTCTGTCTGTAAACCAAGTAAGTTGTTTAATGAGAAGAGGAAAGCCATTGGCACCATGTGTTTCATTAAACTTATCTCTATAATTATTGTCCCTTTATATATATATGCAGCCTCGGATCTGATCAATCCGAGACTAAAAACAGGTTGACTTTGCCCATTCCTTGATAAAATGCAAGAAATGACCAAATCATACACTTCAGGGAATCGTCCAGAATCCTCGGATTCGCGGTACCCTAATAAAATTTGTTCGCAACAAACAGTCGCTCGAATCAAGTTATAAAACTCCGGCTCAGATCCACGGATCGCCGAAGGCATAACTAAAGAGGCAGACTAGCGATCTCTTGCCCAGGTTTCCGAACCACAAGAGATCGGAAGAACAATCCAAACCTCTGAGCAGATCGACGGATTTGAAGAGTCTGGAAACTAAAGAGTCTCTTAGCAGATCTACGGATTTGAAGAACTCGCAAAACTAAAGAGTCTCTTAGCAGATCTACGGATTTGAAGAACTCGCAAAACTAAAGAGTCTCTTAGCAGATCTACGGATTTGAAGAACTCGCAAAACTAAAGAGTCTCTTAGCAGATCTACGGATTTGAAGAACTCACAAAGTCAAAGAGTCTCTTAGCAGATCTACGGATTTGAAGAACTCGCAAAAGTTAAAAAGTCTCTTAACCGATCTACGGATTTAAAGAGCTCGCAAGATCAAAAGGTTTTTAGCAAGTCTACAGAAAGAGGAGCTCGAGAAATCTACGGATTTAAAGACCTAAAATTGCGAAAGAACAAGTTGAAAAGAAGCAGCCAAGTAACAAACATTCATTTTTTATTCAATATTTGGGGGAAGTACAAATACATTGAAAACCTCAAAAATTGAAAACAAAATGAAACAGTTAAAATCGGCAGCCATCAACAGACAATACCGGCCTACCGAAGTACTAAGAAAGCAAAAAGAAACGAGTACAACGCAGCGCCGAGGCAAAAGGGGGAAAAGCAAGCACATATTCGGAAGTCCTCAACTGGAACCGACCGACTCTGAAGAAGACGACTGCCCGAGTCCCTAACTCTTAGGAGTCTCAGGAGCGGCCCCCAGGGGAGCATCCTTCGAAGAACCCCCAGCAGTAGTATCACCCTCGGAAGTGGCCTTCTGGGCCCGAGCCTCTGCAAGAGCAGCTTGGCGTTCAGCTTCAGCTTCATCTCGATCAGCTTGGCATTCCACCAAGTGGTCCTCGGCCTGCATCCATAGGGGAACTTTCTCGTTCCAAGGGAAGTGAGGCATGTGCTTCGCAAACATGCGCCGAGCACCCAGGATGCCGTTCCAGTACTGCTCTCTACACTGATCAGCAGTGTAGAGGTTGACTCGCTCCTGCTCCAGCTTCCGAATATAGTCATCCTTTTCCCGAAGCTTCAGCCGAAGGACAGGCACCTTATCAGCTTGCTGCTGGATCAGCTCCCGATGCTGGACAAAATGGTGGAGCCTTAACTCCGCCTCTTTATGCTCCTTGTCGGCCGCTTCAAATTTAGACTTCATCTCCTGGAAGAGTCTATCTTTTTCCTCAAGTTCGCTAGCGAACTTAGCGGCCATATCCTTCTTTTCCTCAGCAAAGGAAGCGATCTTCTCAGCATCCTCTTCAACTCGGAAGATGAGCTGGCCAACCTCGGTCCCGATCTTCTCAGCAGACTCTCTAGCCTCGCGACTATAATGAAGGTACAGCTGCTTGAGTTCCGTAAGCTCGGAGAGGAGTTGCCCAGCCTTCTGGTCCAAAATGGGAATATCACGAGCATAAGCCTCACGATATTTCCTCAGTTGTTTCTCCTCAACCGAGCTACACTCGGAAGCGAACGAAGACCAGAAAACAGCCTGGGAACGAGAGAAAGATGAGCAAAATAGGAAAAACATAAAACAAAAACACAACTCAAAGAGAAAAATCTAGCAAATTACCTCGTTCAGATAGTACTGGGCCATCATAGCCGGATTCCTCTCTTCGGCCCCAGGAACCCTCCACTGCGGGTTAGCACGAAGCAGATTCTCCCGAGCAGCCTCGGGGCCCACCAAGGATCCCACGTGGGCCAAGGGGTCCTCTCCCAAAATCGGAGCCCTAGCATATCGAGCCATCGCCTCCCTTACTTCTTCGGGGATCCGTTTTAGCGGAACATCCGAACAGGGATCAGCATGGATCAGCCTATCCAGGGCCGAGGTAGAAGTAGAGCCCAAAGTTGAGTGGCGCCTCTTCCTCGTCAAACCTTGCTCGGGCTGCTCCTCCTCTCCAGCAGAGGGAACCTCCTTCTGAACCTCGGGGACCGCAGCTTCGGGGCCCGAGAGATCTATCATCTCCTTGTCTGGACTCTTCTCTCTCTCGAAGGGAAGATCAGCAGACTCCTTCTCCTCAGCTACCTCAGGGACAACCAAACCAGGAACAAAATCGGCTTCAATCGCCTCCATCACCTCGGTGATATCCTGGATTTCGATCCCCGAAGCAGCAGATGGTTTCAGGGGAGAGGGGATGATATCTTCCTCGATCAGCGGCTGATCCACGGGCGGCGGTTCAGCAACCACCACACTCTTTAACTTCTGCCCCGGCAAGGGCATGAAGTGAAGAAGATTCTTAGGAGGAGGCATAACTTCCGAAACCGCTTCCTACATAGCAAGCGTTCAAAGATTAGTTTCAGAAAAAGGGAGAAACGAACTACAAAAACTCCAAGTCAGAACAAATACCTTCTCCGAGGGCTGAGAAGCCTTCGCTTTCTTCGGATGCGTGGAAGGCCTCAAAAGAGTGCTACCCTTCCTTTTGCGTTGATCCTAAAAAGGGGAGACCAAGGGTCAACGAATATAAAAGAAGAAAAAGGAAGAAATAGAGAAAAAAGCGGGAAATACCCGGTTCCTAGATAAAGAGATATCTATCCGAGCCGGAGATGAAACCGAAGGAACGGCACGCGGCACAGCGTCAGTCCCAGGACCCTAAAAAGATGGTCCAGGACCAAGACGTTAGCCGACGGCCAACCGAAAAGAAAAAGACAAACAGAAAATCGAGCCTATAAATGAACACTCACCGGGTCCGAAGTTGTCTTCAACTCAGGAAGCACAACCTTCACAGGAACAGCTTCAACAGAGGAGGCGGAATCCCACGGATCAGCTCGAACTTCGGATATCCGAGCAACCCCCGAAGGAGACAACACGTAATCCTTCAGACGAGGATTACGAGGGTTATCTTTTCCGAACTTGTACTCGGGAGCCGGGTCGTGAATAGTCTTCAAATCCAAAGAAATGCCCAACTTCTTAGGATCAATGCGGCTAAAGCCGTACTCTGCAAAAACAAAGCACAAAACATGTCAGCAAAACGAAGCAGGAAAGAGGACAAACTCACTGAAAAACGGTCTCAGCCGAAAGACACCTACCCCTGTCAAAGATCCTGCTGAGACCGGCAACAGCAAGAATGTCCTCCCTCAAAATGTAATTGAGATTCGGAAGCCAGCTAGACGGCAGTCGATGGTTATCCTCTTGAGCCAAGAACCACTGGAGGAGGTCCACATAGTGGCGATGGTTCCGATCTGGAGCTGCCACACCCCTCATATCAGGATCAGGAGCCACGAACCACTTCGGAGGACGATAAAAGTTGGGATGCTTCGGATCCGTCGGCACACGGACGAGCAACCACTCCGTTTTCCAATTGTGGTCAGAGCTAAGGTAGGGGTACGCCGTGATGTAGTTCGGATCCCCCCTCTTTCGGGACTTCTTGTTGACAATGGTCCACCAACCATACCCATCACCCTTGGAAGCATGGTTGAGAACCAGATCGTGAAGATCCCGAAAAACAGCGACAGAGCAGGGGAAATTGACGAAGTCACACACCCATCTAAATCCGATTATGTGCCTCATAGATTTGGGTGTGAGCTGGGCCAAACTAATGTTGTACGACACCAAAAGCTCGGATACGAACGGATCCAGAGGAAAGCGGAGACCATTCTCCAAATGGTGAGTATACACGGAAATGAACCCCCTCGGTGGATGAGTCACCCGAGGACGCTCTTGCTCAGGAAGCTCGCACCAATACCCCAAGGCATGCTGAATTCCGTATAGCTCCTCGGCCTTCCGATGATAATTCCCTAACTTCGCTTCCACCAACCAGTCACCGCTGACCGATTTCTCCAACGGACCGTCGATCTGCGTGGTCTCATGCAAAATTGAGGCATACTTGCCCTTCGGATCAGCTTCCGTCCAATGAACTGGAAACTCGGAGTAACGACGACGAGCACCCGAAAAGCCAGCTCTCTCACCAGAGGTTGCGCGTTCATCTTCGGAAGCATCCCAACCAATCGAACTCTTCTCCAACGGCCTCTCCGAAGGTCGACCCCTCGAAGATTTCGGTAACCTCCCCGAAGGCACGTTCTCTCTCTCACTCGAGGAGCCAACAACGAACTTGCTTTTGCCCCTATTCTTTGCCATGGTCGCGAAATCTCGATCTAGGGTTTAGATTGAGGGGTAGAAGGAAGAACGAAGAAAAAAGGAGAACTCAGAAACAAATTACCTTTTTCCGAAGCGGAATTCGCCGATAAAGCGAACAACACAAGTTCCCGAAGTCTAAAGTTGGCCGAATTTCGTAGATCTGAAGAAGCAAATTGCACTGCGATCGCCGGAATTTAGAGAGAGAATGGGTTTGAAATAAGGAGTAAAAAGTTCAAAAGGAGCAAAGCACCCAGTATTTATAGAAAAGAGAAAGGGCGCATCAACTTCCTCAAACCCACGATCTCCATGACACAGTACAATTCCCAACACTTGTCATCAATGCAAATCATCCCTTTTCAAAAAAGAGAGGGAACTTTCGGACTTCTGACAGCTGGAAACCCACCCATTTAATTCTAAATGGACCGGGTCTGGGGGGCATGTTGTTTGGGCTCCCAATTGACTCTCAATTGGGCCACTAAGTCCAAAGCCCAATGGCTCTAAACAACAACATCGAACCCACCAGTGGCTATTCAGCCATCCATTAAGGCCCAAGGCCCAATAGTAATAAATGACCTATGGGCATTTATTATGCAAACACTATAAATAGGCCGCCAAGGCTCACACCTCAAGGTACGTCCAATTTACCGCCTTAAGACTACTCTTCTAGAGAACTTCTCTCTAGAATCCGAGCATCATTCTTACTTAGGCATCGGAGGGGCTTTCCTCGGAAACACCCCCGAGGCTAGTAACTTTGCTCTTGTGCAGGTGAATTCGGACTCCACTCATTCAAACAAGCAAGATCTTCAACACATACAAAAGGGCCTTCATTCGAAGCCCATTGTTTCCATCTTTACAACACCGGAACAATATCTATAATTCAATACAAATAATAAAAAATAGCTGATATTTTAAAAATATGTGTAGTGCAACATTAAGACGATCATTAATTTCTTATACGGGATGTTTGGTACTGCCTCCGTTTTAAAAAGATCTTTACAGTTTTCGTTTTAGTCCGTTTCATAATATTTTTTATATTGTGTTTTATTCTATTTATTGACATGAAAATTTACTAGCTAAGTTTCTCCTTCTGTACTATTTTCTTTTTACGTCAAACGTCATTTTTACACATTTTTTTTACTTTATCCCTATCTTATTTTTTTACTCACTTTTTTTTGTCTTAATATTTATATAAATAGTAATGACAAAAATAATTTTGAAATGGAAGTAATTTGGTGTGGGAATAAGAATTTTGAGATTAAAGGGTGGGATGCAATGGTGATTGGTTGTGAGGAAATAAATTGCAATATTAGAGATGTATTATAATTTACAAAATACATATCAGTCAACAAAACGATAAGATAGGAAAAAGACAAGCAATATTTTGTCATTTTGTTAGCTGATATGTATTTTGTAATACATTTCTGATATTGGTCTCCCCGTTCTCGATTGGTCGTTGGAATTTGTATAAATATAGCGAAAAGATAAAATGAGACAAACTTTTAGATATGGCTTTATTATTTCAGTGGTTGATGAATGAGCCTTAGTAACAGGAGTTGCGTCGAAATAACTGAAATTGATCATCTTGAGTAATCGACTAGCTAGTCGTGGCCTTTTTTCCCTTCCCCTATGCATGGATTCCACCAACAATTGGAAGAAAAGAAAAAAGTTGATTCAAGAGGATTAAATCCAAATAAAGGAAGTTACAAGGAAATAAAAGCATAAAAACAAAGAAAAATCTACTGAGGAACTAAACGAGGGAAGGAAATCAATCAAGTCATTGAAGATATGGTGGCTTTTGTTTTTGTTTTTGTTTTTCCCACTCCAAGCTGTCTTGTGGAGCTGATTGAGACTTCTTTCCTTGTGATCACTCTGAGTGAGATTGAATAGAGGTGAATATTTATTGACTGTCTCGCTGGAATGTTGGTCAAAGGTCTGTTTCTAATACAACTTTTTAATTCAAGTTACTTTTGAACACAATCAAATCAGTAAGGTATATATAGTTCACAAATTGATCTAAAAATAAGGTATTTATTTGACAAATTTTCGTTTGCAAAAATGATAGTTATTGTCTAATATTATATCCCGTATAACTCTATAAGACTATAAACCCTTAAGAGGTTCAGTTGAGCCAATAAGTTGAATAATGTATGCAAGATTGAAAACAAAATAGTGTACTAAACCATAATGTTACAACTTAAAGGGCTTTCTTCTTTCATATATAGTCGTACAAAACAAACCAAAATTACTGCTAATTAATTTTATCCCCGAGCTCTCTAGCTAAATCCATGAAAGTTTTGCCTTCCTTATCTTTGAAATGGAAAATCTCGTGGATTTCATTCCTCTTGGTTAAATAAGAGAAAAGATGAGGTCTTGCATATTTAACAGCAATATGAAGAATGCTTCGACTTCTTTTGTCAACATCGTGTATAGTTAAGGGACATGATGATATAAACTCTTCCACAATATGAATATGGCCTGCACCAACCGCCTTGTGTATTGGTAAGGACTAAGGACCCATCTCTATCGTATTTCCTCGCATAATCTGGAAAATTGTTCAGGAAGTAGCGAACTTCATCTAGGTAACCTTCATATGCTGCATATGATAGTGGCTTCCATCCTTCTTCATTTACCGAGTCAATAGAACCGGGTAATTCCTCCATTATTCTTTCCAATATACCTAATTTAGTAAGCAATTAAACAAATGAAGACAAAAAACGTGATCAAAATTATGTAATGAAGAATGCTTCGAATTTGTAGCATTATGGTTTAGTATACTATTTTGTTTTGTAGCAGGCATAATTCCTTTGAGATTAATTCTTAAATTGACCTGGTCCACACCAAATTTATTGTGAACGTACAACTTGTCTTACAAAAAAAGTGAAAAAATAACAACTTGATTCTATTTAAATTATTTTGACGTGTTAATTAGAATTATTAGTACATGTTGTGCTTGAATAATAATGTGATTTTAAGTCACGATTCACTCTTAAACATAACATAAGGTTACTTTGATTAAAAAAAAAAGGTTACTATATCTAAGAAATTTGGTGTTTAATTTATTGTAGTTGTTATATGTATACTCCCTCCATCCCGGAATACTCGACCCGGTTTGACCGGCACAGAGTTTAAGGGACTTGAATTGACTTATTTAATTTAATAGGTAGTAGTTGATAGTGGGGTATTATTTTAATGTAGTTAGTGGGAAATGTGTAAAGGGGTGGGGTTGGGGGAGAGTAGGGGTTGAATTTTTAATTATTTTTTGTATGGAGTAGGGGGTAGGTGGGTTAATAGGGGTGGAGTGAGAAATAATATAATATTGTTAGAATATTTTCATTTTTAGAAACAGGTCAAGTATTAAGGGACGGCCCGATAAGGAAAATAGGTCAAGTATTCCGGGACGGAGGGAGTATAAAGGAGTAGTAGGTATATGAAAAGAGGAGTATGTTGTACCTAGATTCCTAGCTCTTATAGCAGCGTGAACAACTGACGCCTTGTTAGCCCTTAGCAGACTCTTTCTGATGGACGAGTCAATGGCAGTCCCTGGAATTAGTTGGAAGATGCGCCTCACCATATCATTGTACTGTAGTTGAATTGCCAAATGTAATGGTGAGACTCCCTCTTGGTTCAGCAAGTACGCGGCCATGGGTGCCACCTCTATCAAGTAACAAGTAGAGTGCAGTTGCCTCATGTTTGCGGTTTGCCCACAAGGGCAAGGACCAGCTTTGTTCCTTTCAAGTGGCAAACTAACCAACTCAGAGCTATTCATAAACTTGACCAACAACTTTAGCATATCAACCTTGCCTGATCTTGCAGCAATATGGAGTAAATTTCCTCCAAATCGAACAAGTTCCATTTGTATCTCCTCTGTTGTGATCATTCCATTTGCCGAGGCCTGCATCCCTTACACCTATTGGGGTGCCTTCAACCCACTTCACCTTATATAGTTCCTCTAATTCTATGCTTATCATTGCTAATCTCATTTCGATATCTGCTACTCCTGCACATAAACAGACACAAGCTCTGATCATAAACAGACCCCACCCAGCCTCTTCATCAAGGTCACAGGGAGATATTCCCATCCTTGTTCAATTCATGCATCGCGATCTTGTTCCAACCCACCAAACCGAAAGCTGCCTCCTTGTGATTGTTCTTAATGGCAAGGTGCAAGGCCGTATCCCCGTCTACATTTTTCTTAAGCAACACCTTCAACAGCAGATGTTGTTCCATGAACCGCATCAACTTAGTACGTAACAGTGAGCGTGTAGAATAGTTTCTCCAACCACATCTGCTGTGAAAATGAGTTCTGGATCCCTCCTCAAGATACGTAGCATATTCTTTGTATGACCTTGTTGAGCAGCCGCTAAGAGTTCATCCCATCCGTCACCATAATTGCTGCATTTCATCAAGCCCGCTATAAATGGTTTTTTTATAAACATCCAGCACCCTATGTCTTCCATTGAAAGGAACGTAATTAGGAAGGAATGTAGAACTTCAAGTATAGATTAGTGAGCTTAACACTGCTAATTTTCTGTTCTTTCTGTAATTCAGGCTGTGGCTGGAAATAATGGTCCTTAAGTCATTTTCATGTTCCAAGTCAACCTTCATTTTTCTTTGCAGCTAAGATTACGACTCTATACGATGCATTATAGATTTATAGTCCCTTCGTCCTTAAAAGATTGCCCCATATTCCTTTTACGAATGTCCATTCAAGTTTTCCCCATAACCTTTAGTTAATTTATCCACTTGTTTTCTCTATAACTCTCTCCTCGTGGGCCCACACTACCAACTCGTGTGCATATTTTACACAGAGTGAATTTTCAATTTTGGCTATGGGACAATCTTTTAGAGACGGAAAGAGTATCTCATATTCTCATTGGTTGATGAATTGACCTTAGTTTAGAAGTTGTTGTGGGTAGTCGTCGCCTTTCTCTTCCATGGTCCACCAAGCACACATAGATACGTTTTTCTGAGTGGATTTTAGTTGACTGTCATGAGCATTTTGAAGACAAAATATTGAAAGTAATGTGTCTTTTAGTTCTTATGGAAGTTGCGAAGAAATATATGGAAGTTCTGTTTTTCACTTGTTGATGTAGCTGTCACCTTTTTCTTCTTCTACCAATGATGTCTTGGCCTAGTGGTTAAGACTGAGGGCCTGTGTACAATAGGTCTCAGGTTCGAATCCCCCCGCCCCCATTTGTAATTTATATTGCCCTTGTGGCTCATTCGCACCAAAAAAAAAAAGAACCTTTTTCTTCTTCCCCATTAGGTTTTTTGTTCACTCTATTACAAAATTACAAGTAACGGCTTATATAATATGCACTTGATATTTACGCTGCGGATGTAACTAATTAAAATAGAAAACATTTTCACATCAATAAACTTGCTAATTTGTATTCCATAATGCAGAAAGCTCTTCTAAATGCAGTACAAAACAATTACAAATTTTACAGTACGTCTAAAAGCTCTTAATATATACTCCGTACCATAAGATTACGTTGTTTCAGATAAACTTGGTCGAGATAACCTTTGTAAGCTGCATAGGATAATGGCTTCCATCCCTTTCCATTTAACGAGTCAATGAGACTGGGTATTTCCTCCATCACGATCTCTAACATGCCTAAATTAAATAGCATTGCAAAATTATCAGCATAATTAGTCCCAGTTAATTAAGGAAAATGCATTCAACAGTTGAGACTTAAAAATACTAGGACTATTCATTCCTTGATACGATTGAAAGGGTGCTTAACTCAGGGCACAACTACACACAATTAATTGTGCAGACCAGGATTGGCATGAAAGCAATACAATTAATTAATTAAGTTATTTATTTATGTTGCGTCTTTCATGGTTTGATTGGTGACAATGACGATCTCCTACGACGATTCATGTTAGCCAACCCCAAAATATTTTGTGATTTTGGGATTAAGGCTTTGTTGTTGTTGTATTTATGTTGTGTCTTTACAAGTATTTGTTGTTGTTAGTGGCAAAAAATAGAACACTGTTATAATTTCAGGTATAAAAAAATTAAAAAGTGGATACTCTGACGATAATTTACAAACTTCAATTTCTTTTTTTTTCTTTTTTTTTGACAGCCATAAAATACTAAGAATCAGCAAACCAGTCATTTCCTTACCTTGGTATTATATCCCCAGTCTCTTATCCCCTTAAACAAACTGTGCACAATTGAAAGAACAACCTTAGTTAAGAAGTTCTGTAATATTTCCACTATGTATAAATCATGTACAGTTCTATGTATCATATTACAACAGGCGTGTAACAAGTTCATCAAATAACAAGCCTCAACAAGTAGCAACCACCTTACAAAAACCGGCTAATACAGACCTGTTTTTATTTTTCGAAAAGTGAGGACGCCTGCACCAAAATAACAAATAAAACGAATTCCTACTAGGTTGAAATGAAACCTAATACAGCAACTTTGCCCTTATTTTTCCCCTGACAAACAATTGCATGTCGAGATCAATTGAGTTGCGCCCAATAGGTAACCGTCCTGATCAAACTGCTGCCTTATAATTCTTGCACAGAACCAATTTGCATCACAACTTTTGATGTGTTGGGTCGACTTTTGAAAGTACTGCGTACATTTCTCCTATTTCTCTCTCAAAGTATACCTTTGCTTGAGGCCTCTTTACCTGGCAAAGTTTGACAATGGCAGTTCTTCATTAGACAAGTCAAGATCCCCCTAGGAAGTATAGGCAGGGTGATAAAGAGCCTAAATATATAATATATTAAATAAAGGGGTTATGAGTTATGAATTACAAAACAGATTTAACACACTTATACAGATCCATTAGCACAAAGTCTAGAATAAAACACTGCAACTTGAAGTTTTTTTTTTAAGAAGTCTGCAACTAGAAGTTGAAAATGTATTTTCCTAGTTTGAGTTGTGAGCAGAGCCGAGCCAAGCCAAACGAGGTCGAGCACGGGTCGGCAACATTATCACTCTAAATATGGAGTGGAGCTCAAAACTCAAAATAAAATCTCAAGCAGCACAGATGGCAAAAATTTAGAACTCGTATGTTTTACAGCAGTGAGCACATGAAAGGAGAGAAGAGAATCACCTTTAGAGTTGGAGTGAGAAGACCATTTTCGACAGTAAATGGTTCAGGTATCAAGGTAACAGCTTTCACGAATTCAAACCCTCTCAACTGAATGCCATCAAGATAAGTTAGAAAATGATTTCAATTGCAAAGTTGAACAGAAAAAGAAAACATGAAGGAACTTACCCCAGCCTCCCTTCCCAAAGCATCCATATCAGCAAGAACTGCAGTCTTTGCTCTTGGATGTCGGCACAGCTGTCCTAAATCTTCATACTGCATTCATGCAATTCAAATTATCACTAATGGAAATGACTAATGTTTTCTTTTTATACTAATTAACAATTTAAAAAAAATAAACCCACATGACTACACCATGAAGCAGATATCTCACCTCCTGGATAAAGTTAGCCCGTAAAAATGAAAAACAATAAATAAATTTGGGGGGTGGATGCAAACTAAATAAAGGTCATTCCCACACTAATCCCTTAAATAAATCACGTACTATCATCTTTACAGATATTCCTAAAAGGGGAAGGGGGTTAAACAAAGAATGAGGGTGCAATTCAAACTTTATTTTCACTCAAGCCTTTGCCAAATCTCTCTTTCAGCTTCAGAAAACACCCATACTTCCAGGAGCAAATCCCCAGACTTGCAAAATACGGAGTATAATCTTTACCACAGACCAACACACAAAGAGAAAAAGAAATGCAACGCCGCCTCAAATTGGTAAAGAAGCTAGTCTACAATTGGCAAGAAAGTAGTTGATGAACATGATGGGGCAAGTATAAAATCCACCAACTTTAACCTCTTTCCAGGCATCCATACAATCCATGTAACATTTAATTTAACATGTTTCACATTAGTAAATTAGACCTTCATTCCTTTTTATTCATCTGATTAGTAATTGTAACAGAGCAGTCATACAGTACAGCAAATGTTAGCCGAAGTCAAGCAAAGTGACTTTGATCAATCGACACTCTTTTACGCTGTCTCAATTCAACAATGGCTACCGAGTTTCAGGAACGAAGGACCCTATCATGTTTGTTATTGACGCTGAAAGAACATAATGAAGTTAAGTTCATGACATGGTTCCAGACTTCCAGCCCAGCACAATACGATAATTCAAAATAATATACGTGTCAAGCAAACATGTTTTAGTTATCAAAAAAAAAAAAAAAACATGTTTTAGTTGGAACTGCCTTTGCATCACAATATGTCAGGAACTACAATCATAACACAAACTACCTTGATTCCCTCCCCTGAAGCCCAGTCCTTCAATGCATCTGGATCGACAGAGACAACTGCTACCAAAGCGGAATTTAAACTATCACCTGTCAAAATGTCAAGCATAAGTAATAACATTTTTAACAAAGTGAATTCCAAGAAAAGGACCCTTGTATATTCCTACCATATACAAAACATTGTGCTACGAATCTGCACTTGGCATATACGTTCTCAATTTTCTCTGGTGCTATGTACTCTCCTTGAGCTAATTTGAAAATATTTTTTTTCCTGCCCCAAGAAAAAACACAATCTGAGTGGAATATAAAATAATGGTGTTTCTGGTACTTCATTTAAAATTTAAAAGGCACCACTAGCATAATTGAAAAGAAATGCCTGGGCAGTGCAATGGAACGCTTCATTATGTCGACAGAGGTCAACTGTAACAAAGTTAGCTTATGAGCCTTTATTTTCTTCATTTAGTAAAACAAAAAGAGCCATCATCAACAAAATCTCGACATTATACATTCGAACAATATCACAATGGACTTAAGTTCCTGTGCAAAGCATATAAATCTACCAGGACAAAGAAAAAGAAAGGCGATTAACTATTTAGATGTAAGCAGTTTACTAAACCTAAGAAAACCCTGCAAGTCTATGCAAAAAGAGATTTTTTTTTCCTTCCCAATAGATACACACAAAAAAGGATTATTGTAGCTTACATTAATTGTGATAAATATCCTCTCTATTATTGTAGAGATTTGTAAGGAAGGAATGACACAATATCCTCCCTGTTTCTAAGCTTCTTCCTCTCCTCCATTTCCACTCCCGTCCATTTCCCTTTTCATTACTCTCTTATTTCTATCACTACAACAAACAAAGAAACTTGAAATTAGAAACCCGAATTCCATTGGAAGTACAATACAAGTCAGAATCTTTTCCTTGGAACAAAATTAGTTAACTTTTCCTTTCATAAGTCAAGAACTCCACCTTCTCATTTCTCAACTCTATCGTTATATTTCATTATCCCAGTTGGTCTCACAACACTGGTGAGAGCTCTGGAGTTCAACCTAACAGCGTTAATTTATCCCACAATAACTCCAGAAAAAGTATGAGCATTCAATTCCAGGTAGAAACTCCTAAGAATAGCCATCACAGCCTTTCACCAAATCATTTTCTTATACTTTCCCATACAAACCCAATAAAGCGGATCTCTAACGTTGTATATTAGACGGACAAAGTGAATCCTCTTTATACACCTCAATGAGCTATCTCCAAAGGTAACAAGCCATGTCACATTGAAGGATATTATGTGAGCAAGACTCACTATTAACTCGGCTAGGCAAGCAAATGCCAGGTGAGATAGGTATCGCCAGCCTCCGTATTTGGAGAATACCATTCATGTTAAGCCTTCCCGAAGCCAACACCCACACAAATGCTCTCACTCATAGATAAAAAAAATGCGGTATCGGTCGCGGTCGCGGGATCGGTCGCGGAGTTTCGGTAACGGAAATGATGCGTTAGTTGCGGACCGTGTCACGGTTGTCGTTTAGGAATTTGAAATTTGAAAAGAAGCCCCATGCTAGCCCACTCACTACCTAACCTATTCCCCCTCCCCTAAACCGTACACATGACATAATTAAATGAATTCCTTTGTCCACCTTCTCTCTCCTCTCTTGTTTTAGATCTGATTTCAATGGAGTTTCTTCATTTCTTTCCTTCTTCCCTTTCTCTTTGTCGAAAATATGGGGAATTCGGCTGAAACCGGGTAGATGCGAGGTTAATAACGTTTAATGCAGACAAAATTGGTTCGGAACGGTTGAACCGGCCGAGATCTCGCCGTTTTCAAAAACACCTTTACAACTCAGGATATCTCGTATCGCCAACCTCCAAAACCTAGTTAACTCGGCCGAGTTTTTACACCAAACTCTCACCTTAAGAGGGGCTATTTCCTTCCAGATAAAGGTTGCTAATGGAAAGTCTGGATAGTAGGGTGGTCGATTCAAGAAAATAAGAAATGTATACAAGAAGGGAAAACAAAAAGCCTGTAGAATCTCCTAACCACACTCAAGCATCCTCCACATCTTTTAACTTGGACTTACCCTTTATGCTTGTGTTATAGTATCACCCCAAGGTCCATAACCTTTAATATCTTGTGTAGAGTATCTAAAAACAACCGTAGTTTGAAATTCAAATGACTGTAACTCAAGAACATAGAATCATACAAAGGCAGAAAATCCAATACTAGGATGGAGCAGCGACAACATGGTAACCAAGACAGAAGGACAAGGCGGTGTTGGAAAGCATAGCAGCACTATTTGCTTCTCTAACTATTCGTTACATGTCCAAGCTCAAAGACTACTTATAAACCCAAAAAAGGTCTGGCACTCCTGGAACAAGGCATGGTATTCACTGCTGCTAACGGAAGCAACATTAATGAAACAATTGTTCCGAGGGTTATTTATTCAGTATGTTGGATTTTCTGGTGGAACTTGCTCCTCCTTGGGAGACCAAAGGGAAATTTTGAAGAAAATTGATATTACTTGAAAACGCAAGTGGTGGAAGTCAAAACAGCATTAGCCATTAGGCAATAGGTAATAGGTAATAGGTGAATCAGCCAATAGGAGCGAACATGACTTTGCAACTAGATTAGTGGCTGTAAAGTGCCAAGCCAAGACCATGGTAGACTAATCAAGCTGCAGTTGCAAATCACCGTCATGGCAGTTTTTAGTCTCTTTCTTAACAAGCCTTTATCCCATAAGTTGTGATGTAAGTGGGCTCTTAAAGCATTAGCTCGGCCAATTCTCTAAAAAAGTAAGAAAAAAATCTCTAAGTGAGGAATTGTTGTTCTGCAGGCAATCGAACATGATTTCAGCTGGAAGAAATTGAGAAAGCAAAATATAGGAGATGTTTGACAGGAAAACTTCGCACAAACTATACAAGAAACATATTAGAAAGAAAACTGGAAGGAGATAAACGTTGGCTGGGAATAGATCATTAACAGTAAGTTAGGAAGTGCTAATTTTCGGTTCATCATATAACACAGCTCCAGCCTCCAGTTCTTCTCCGAGATCCATAAAGCAATTTAACTCCAATTTACCTATACGATTTAAAAGTATTGTACAACACAAATGTAAAACCATCACTGGCACCCTTGCATCAGATCAACAAATCAGCACCGCTATGTACACATCTATACTTGTAAAAGGTGTTTCCTTGCATGGGTACTCAGCACGCAGTGCTCCATTTTGTAATGGTCCTTTTTTCAAGTTGGATCCATAAATAACTTGGCTATTCACCCCCCTTTATTTAATTTGAGAAGAACATATCATAATGTACTCTAATGGTAAAAGTCTCAAACACACAACCCATAAACTTTAATTAATTAGAGAAGCCACTGGTGACTTTTCATATAATAACAAATGTACCCCGTGTACTTTAATCTTTGTATTAGTCAAAACGGGGGAAAAGAGCAGTAAAAGAACTATTACCACTCGATTACTCGATACCAACACCAACCGCCATCTCTAAGTGCAAGTGAAAATCTTGGCTAAAAAATGGAACTGGCATCTCATGTTGACCGACTAATCACAGAACAAATAGGGTATGTAGGCCCAACTACCACACTAGAAACATAGGTGTGAATTGTCTGTGTTAGAGAATGTGGCTCTCACAGCATATGGTTCGCAGAAAGACTCCTAACTCCATCCCGAGCCTATTCTTCCACAAATCCTCAATCAAACTAGCGTTCTCCAGGCATTATTTTCTAATACCACATATTTTCCACCATCAGCCATGTTCTCTGTGAAAACCTACCCCAGCGATACGGCCATAAAATTAGCCAACCAATGACCATGTTCATGCCGTTGCTAGTTTGCTCCAAAGGTATAATCATTAAACGTTGATTCTAAATACTTAAATCGTTAAATTTCCTCAAATGACACCAAAAAAGACATTTTATTAAAACTCAGAGAGGGAATACAGGAGGACAAGGTGTCCACACGAACGAGCTCTAAAATAATTACAGGTTAGCCCAATTCCTCTGTATCTTCCCACTAATTTAATTTGGGAAAGCCCCAGCCTCCTTAACCCATGGCTAACAAAGTCAGCAAAACCTGAGGGGTAGCAACATCATCAAAAATTTGATCGTTCCTTTCCAGCCAAACACACCAAAACTTTACTATATTGCTAAAGAAACCAGTTTTGAAAAAATTCTAAAACCTCTTCGCTTCCTTTCCATGAAGTAGAAGATGGTCGTTCGGTTGTCGTCCCGTTATCGCTTTGGGGCCAATTGGAAACAACTTCTTTGCAATTGCAGGGGTAAGGTTGCGTACGTCCGACCCCCCTTACCTCGATTCTTGCGGGAGCCTCTTTGAGGCAATAGGGTAATGATAATGATGAATGAATGGTGTACATATTGTTACTGTTGTTAACATGAGGGTAATGTCGGAGTCACAGAGATATTGAAGTAACAATTTATTGAATTAATTTTTGGAAGTGTACATACTACAATTTGATGAGGTATCAGAATTTCATAAAATTGTTGTCTTAATTCAGTTGTAAATTTTTACTACTACGTCCGGCGTAAAGACAATATAAGTCCTCTACTACACACAATCATCACAGATTTCCCGCAACTATTCGGGGAACTGCCCAGGCATTCGGGCAATGAAATTGTTGAAGGTCTTACAAGGAATTCATAATGCCTAAGGCCTAGGTTGATGATTTTCCTTTCTAGTAGTTCTACACTACCCACGTATAATTAACTCAACTTAAACTACAATTTGATATCAAAGGTGAATGGATATCAAGTCAATTGACAATAAATATCCTGAATTAAGCACAACATACCTGTCTATTATCTTGAGGCGGCCTCCAGGTAACCACAACCCAATATCTCCCGTGTAAAGCCAACCATCATCATCAATTACTTCTCTCCTGGAGCGGATAATGAAGTTCAGGTTACTTAAGTGTAACAAGTAAATGGAAAATAAAAATAAGAATATTAGGAGATATTCAGTACGTCTGCACATCATCTTTGAAGTATCCTTTGAAAACAATGGGCCCTCGAACACATATTTCACCGCGAGGATAAGGCTGATCCTCAGATGTGTAATTCATTTCAGGAACATCGACCAGTTTCACCTCTGGAATTGAATTACATCAAAGACCAAAAAAAATATCACTTTTCTTGTTATACATGACTTGTAATAAGATAACGACAACACTGTCAGACAAAAAATCACGTAAAATTGAAAGAATTGGCCACTATAAATTGGAGTTACCATGTTTTTTAATACTATTATTATTATAGTGACATAGATCATATACAAAATAGAAGACATTTGGAACAAGCCAACTAGCTAACTGCAGACAAAATATACTACTAACGAGGAGAAAAAAAACTGTTTTTTATTCAGATAGATGATTTGTCTATTTGGTCAACTAGCAGCCAATATGCCTGTATTCAGTTCATGCCATTCGAGCAGAATTGAACTTACCACAAGCAGGATTAGGGGAACCAACATGACCTGACAAGTTGTCTCCCTCTTCCATTGAGCTTATGACACAGGAGGTCTCAGTCATACCATATCCTTCAATAACTTGGCAACCAAAACACCTATAATTTAAAGACGCAAAGGTTAACACCATGTTTGCTGTAATAAACACTAAAAATTGGTTTGGATCAGACTTCAATCAGTATAACTTATTCATTAACTTACACTTTCAGAAAGTCCATGACGTCAGAGGATAATGGTGAAGCACCAGAACTCATAAAGCGAACTCTGCCACCAAGCTTGGCCTTAATTTTATTGAATACTAGTTTGTCCCAGATTTGCGATGGGTTTCTTCCTGGAAGTATAGCATCTGAATAAGTACTAAAACTAACCAGTAACAAGATAACAACTAAAAATCAAATAATTCAATTGACCTTTCCAGAATTGGAAACGCTTACTTAAAGGAAATATTCAGACCGAGAAAGTAAAAGATATCTACTTTCTGCTACTCTACAAGAAAGAGATACAAATTTACTTCCAAAACAATCATTTTTCCTTTTATTTGGGTTGCGGGGTAGGGGGACACAGGGGGCTCAATTATCAAATTCTCACTTACTCTTTTGGGTTTTTTCAGATCACTTACAGATTTTACATTCACCTCCGGTTTCCTAGAGGACCTAAATCATTCCTAAATGATATCATACCTTATAATGGAATTACTACAAAAGTGATACACCCATAAACAAACACATGGGCACCGAACAGAACAACTCGAGATACTGAAGAAAGGGAGAAAAGGCCAGGGGATGGTTCTCAATACCATTCATTATGGCTTGCTTCTTCGAATTATAGGCAGCATTGAAAAGCCTTTCTTTCAGAGACCCAGAAGTCTTTACAGCATTGATAATCCTAGAACACAAACTTTATATCAGAGACACCAAATTTAAGCCTTAAGTTAGGATTTTAAATGGAAGTAAACTTCAATTTACCCTGCATATATTCTGTTGTAGAGCCGAGGAACACTACAAAAGATGGTTGGTCGCAATGCCAGCAGATCATCCATCAGTTTCAAGTTGTCCTGTGTAGGAAAAGTAAATAAAAAGGACATGACAACCCCTGCTATAGAATTCTAACAAATAAAAAGTCCCTCTAAAGTTTTGTCACTGGAAGAAGGATCAGAGGCAATATCAAAGGAAAAAAAAAACATTATCCAACATCCCCCAAAAATATAGCGATGAAATCACAGGTTATTTCACGTACCCCTTGATAGAAGCCAACAGCAACACCATAGTAGACCGACATGATCTGGTTAGCTCTTTCATATATGTGCGCCAATGGAAGATAGGATATATAACTGCCAAACTTAGCAAGTTAAAAAACATATAAATGCAAGAGAGGAAGAGAAAATATTCGTAAATTCTGCAGATTACTATCATTTACTTACACATCAGTGGGGTAAAATTTGACGGGCATACTCATACCAGCAGTACTTGCAATTAAACTTCCATGAGTCAATACAACTCCCTTCAAGATGAACCCACATATAAGTGATCAATAGAAGATTTCATTGGAAGGAGTGGAAAGATTGTACCTTTGGTGTACCAGTTGTACCACTTGTATAACATATTGTGGCAACATCATCAGGGGTGGGAGGAGACAACGGCTGTAATCTTGCTCGGCCCTGAATAGATAGATTCATCAATAAACATATACACTATGCTACTTTCAGATGATCAGAAAAAGATGTGTGCCACCATCTAAATGAAAAGAGGATCACACAACCCCAGGGAGTCAGCAGATCATAAAACAAACTTTTATCTAGGGGTGTGTTCTATTCATCTGAGTTTCACTTTCTTAACTTACATGAACTTATCTAAACTCATAAAAACTTATTAGAACTTATTAGTTGTAAATTGAACTTGCATAGCCCTTATTTTTCTGAAATTATTTGAACTTAACTAAACTTAATTATCCTGAAAATAAGTGGAAATAAAGCGAACTAAACTTGGTCTAAGTTGTCCCAAGATCTCTAAGGAAAATCCTGCCCAGGGTGCAGCAAGTTAATCCGAATATAAGCAGTCTGGTGCCAGCAGTAACAAGGAGACTATTTCTATTGAAACCCTGGTCTAAGACACCATGATCATTTGTTACTAACAATAAATAAGAAGTGCAGTGCTCATTCATTTTAGGAGTCGTCTTCATGAATCCACTATAAATCGAAGCCAAAGAATGGTGTATTCTTCTGCTCCAGTTCCCAAGAACTTCAGATTTGAAAGTCAATTTTTTTTTCCAAAGACGATAAAATATGCACATTCTTGATAACAGTTTATTAAAATTACGTGTGCATTTCTCATCTTATTTGTTTCATTTTTCTGTATGCAGCGTGACTATGATTGTCGGAAAGGATCCAGAAAGTCAGCAGATTCTTAGAGTATCAAATTTGCCCCAACATCTCTAAAGAGGTTCCTGCCCAAGGTCTGAAACACCATAATTTATCTGCTGCGGAAAAATAAATAAGAAGTGTCTTATCCTAGTCATTATTGGGCCGGGTTAGCTTCAATATCATTAGCAATTAAGCATAATTTCAGATAATTATAATTCAGAAACTCAAAAGTTCATAAATTTAATGGGGAGTGTCAAGTTAGAATGTTAGATAAGATCGAACCTGGCCATTTCAATTAAACATAATTTGACAAATTCTCAAGTGTCAGACAAATCGGGTTCAATAGAATTGTGTAAAGTTATACTAGGCCTAATCTAGACATGTGTAAACATTGCAAGCAATGGACGGGTGCTAGGGTGAAAAGATCCTATTAGATACAGGCATCGGGACTCATTCAGTCATCCCTATATGCACTCTGTGCCCCGTCCTATTACCATTTATAGACTCCCACATCATCTCTGTCAGTAAAGAGAGGAACCAGATGCAGAACTCTTAGAGAAGTATAACAATTTTAGGTTCACTAACAAGGGAAAAGTAACAGACATATTTCAAGCAGATATTCCGGTTTCCCTTGTACATCTACTTGGTTTTATTCAAGATATGGAAAAAAAAAATAGAAAAAGGAAGTGTAAAGTGCAACTAGAGGACAAGTTATTTTAGAAACAAAAAGCAACACTCAAAAAAGGATGCTGATTTCACCTGGTTTAATAGCTTTGAATAGGATATAAGTTTAACTCCTGCTGCCTGAGGAAGTGAAGGCAAGTGCTCATCCATCCCTCCTACCACCTGTGAAAGATGCATGGTAAGAATACTTGAGATATAACAATACTTCATCAGTTCATCATACAAAATGATGTATACAAGGAACCTGTGAGAGCATACCACTATAACACGCACAGTAGGAATCTCTGACAAAAAGCTCAACAACTGCATCAACAAGCAGAGCATAAATTAACTGTATTCATGACACGCTGAATGCAAAATATTATCCTTTTCAAAGAAAAAGGAGATGTAGTGGAGCCAAGGAATTCGTAAATTAATTCCTCACAAAACTATATTGCACTTCCCTTTATCTGGTAACCATAAGCAAGCAACAAATTGCAGAAATAATTCAGTCATTACTCCGTACATCTTTTTCATATTTTGAAAGGCCACTGATATGCGATAGTAATTATTTTAAGTACAACTGTACAACATATAACTACGGATCAGTAACGAAGCTAGTTAATATTGAAAAAATATGTTGCCGAACCACCTATATTATGAGGTTAAATCTTAACAATGAAAAGCAGTTGTCAGAGGTGAAAAGAGTCAAAGACACTGATGGAGGATATGAAATAGCTCGACCATACCTACCACAACTTCTCATACTTGCAACAAATAACTTCATAGACCAGTTCATGCATGGTCCAAAAAAAGGGGTGGTAGAAAATTTTCTTTAAATAAGTTATTTTCCACTTGGTCCCCCCTAAAAAATCCACAAAATAAAAGGGCTCGCCTCTGAAATAATTTTCTACTTCTGAATTTCTGATAACATGGATATAGAAAAAACTCGAGAGCTTAAATTTTTATAATAACAAATCCTTTCATGTTATGATCCTAAGGTAAAATTTTATTGCCTTATTCAAAGGGTTTTTAGTGTATAAAATCTTAGGCTTTCAGGATTATTAATAACAACACCATCAATTTCTGCACCTTCGCTCAACTAGTCAACTTCAAGTTCTCTTAATTTTACAGGATTCGAGTGCAGTGTACACTATTTCTTCAAGATACTCTTACTCCCATATCCCTTTCTGATTCATGTCACTACATTACTGTCAGCAGAAATTGGCGAGCAAGACCTCAGAAAGCAGACTCACAGAATTCAATGTTTCTGGAACACAAAAGATTGCCTGCACTTCCGCATGATTTACAATATATTTAACAGCATCTGGACCTGAAGGTGTAACAAATATCAGAATCCAAAAGACAATTAATAAAGGAGATATATTCTAAAAGCATACAGATTAAGTAGATAAATACCAAGTGTATCATACAAGGGAACTGAAATATATGAATAAGCGGAGCAGGCATGATCCACCACTATCCATTCTGGTCTGTTGATAAAATAAAGTCCCACACTCATGCCCTGTAGGAAATGAACAGTCAACTTTACTAATGGATGTAATATAATCAAATTTGAAGAGCAGATTAGTTGACTAGGCAGAAAAATTCACATCCAAAGTACTAAGATTAAGGATCGGGCACTAATAATGAATGAAGCACAAAACCATACATGGACAAAGTTCCATAAAATTCGACAAAGTCCTTTAGTTCTTAGCCTCACTTTACCATTCTGGCTACCGTTTTAAATGTACATGACCATTAGGCATCAAGTAGAGGCGGGACGGTGCGGAAAACTCACTTTTGATAGACCATAGTTCTGAAGAGCAGATCCTATAGCAGAGCGAGCATTGCTAACTTCTCCATAAGTCATCCACTTGTATCTGCGAAATTATACGGAATAATATGATCAGGCATAGTAGTTTTGGTGGATATTTGTCAATAGGCATAAACTAGTATGAAGTATAAGTTCTAATCAGTCAACGTACTCTCCAACTGTTCCATCCACTCGCACTCTTGTACCCAAGTATTTGTAGTCAGGGAATCTGTCGACTGCATGTCTGCATGAACATTACACAAACAGAAAATGTTAGGCCTGCAAGATTACTCGAAATATATGCAACATGTCATGAACAAAGACAAGAAAGAATCTCACACAAAATTATCATGCAATGTCCCTATCTCTGGATGTTCAGGAAATCTAGTGACAAGCTTCACGGGCGACCGAGCAGACCTGCCTCAAAAGTATGATTAAGCCATGTCTCAGTCAATACAGATAAACAAAAGAAAACAGAGTTAAGTTCATATGTAAAAAAACAGAAGCAGAACCGAGTACAGAGCAAATATATCCTACCTGTACACGTTCCACTTTCCTGTCTGTAACTTTTCAGGAAGGACTACACTATACGTTTCACCTACAAAAGTGCAAAACATCATGTTATTTGATCACATAATCACATCATCCCGCAGAAAGTGCAAACTTTTCATGATGTTTTCTTTCCTTCTACTCAGTAATGTTCAGCTCTGACATCAGCTATGTGTGTCAATTTTCCAACTCAAAGATCTTTGTATTTACATTACTTAAAAATATTCCTAGCATGAAATTGTACACAGCAACAGGTAGGAACAATTGACACAGCAAAATATTTGATAATACAAAGTATTATCTGCTGTTCGGCCCGTTACATGAAACACATATGTGATTGAACTTCAAAAGCCAGAAATATGGCAAGAAATTTCTGTTGGAAGTAAAGCTTGAAAAAGAGTCCGCCCGACCAGGCGCGCGTGCAAAATGAAAATGGGTGATTAATTCGCCCAACTGGGCGGGCTTCACTCGACCGGGCGGTTGTTCGTATTATTTCACTGTTGCACGCGCCCGACCGGGCGGACCAGCGGGCGGAGACCAAAAGACGTACTTTTGTACGGCTTGGCTTCCTCGTGATTCCTTTCGCAACAGCTTTTTTAATTGTTGTTTAAGGAATTTATTCTGTTTGATTATGTTGAGTATTAGGGCATGCTTGGATTGAGCGTAATGCATTAAGAGGTAATAAAAGTCAAATTAAAAAAATAAGGTAATTGAAGGTGATGGTGAGGGGATGAAGTGGTGGCAAAGAGAATAAGCTAGTGTTGGCAAGAAGAAATAAAATGAAAGGGGGAACAAATACCCTCATTATGGGGAAATGGTTACCCACCATCCCACTAGGGTTATTATTACCCTCATTTGACGGGTAATAACTTCCCCCTTCCTCCCTTCTCCTCACAACACCATCACTACCACAACTTCTCATCACAATACCACCACACCGCCCTCCTTGCAACTACCTCAATTCACCTTCATTGTCCTTTTATTAAGGTGGTTTGACTTTTATTACCCCCATAATCCATTATACCCATTCCAAGCATGCCCTTATGGTGGTTAATCCTCTTGATTAAGGGGGTTATCAAACTCTTCATTGTCATCATTAATCCCATTGATTGTTGGCATTGAACTTCCTTGAGTTCTTTGATTTTCTAGAGTTGTTTTAATTCCTCCACTAAATCATTTGTATACACTTCTTTTCTGATTTTGGTGAGTGAGTTTGGTGGTTATTCTCCATGTTTAAGGATATAATTAATCTCTCATTATTATGAGTTAATTATTTTATTACTTTTGATTGTCATTGAGCACTTTTGATCTTTGGAGTTCTTTGAGTGTTTGATTTGCCACTCATTCTTTATACTCTCACTCCTTTGAGTGGAGTAGTAGGGAAAAAATCCTTTTATGGATTCTTCCTCACGATTAATACATGGTTACTCATAGTCTTCAAGCTTTTTAATTCCTTGTTCTTTTAGGCATAAGTTTATGTGGCTCCATCTCATCACCCAAAAGTACATTTGTGTGTTGAGAATTGTGTAAACCTTAGGGAAAAAATCGGTGAATACAATTGTGCACTGCGTTTGCACTAATCTCGTTTTCAAGGAAGTGGTTTGGTTACCACGGCGCAACGATTTCCTAAACTCGTTCTTATTCTTATTCTAGTATTTTGCCTAGGGAACGCAATATTTACAACAATTTCTTACCATACGTCATCTATTATTCCTTTTACATACTCAATTGACATAAACAGCCAGCATCACCCATATTATATTTCAAAACCTCTCCTCTAAGCAGGTAACATGCCCGCTCTTCCATAGCAACAAAAGGCAACCAGTAACTAGTGAACTACCCTTAACTTTGCAGCTTCCACCACGATCTCTTCATTAGCAGCATTTACTTATATGACATAGAGGGTTTTGTTTAACAAATATGAAGTAGAGAATTGGCCATAAGTGGAATCCCAAGAAAGAAACTCCTGGAATATTCCAGATTATCCTATATGAAGTATTGCATTCTCCATGATTCTTATAATACCCTGAGAAAGTTGCCTCAGAAAATCCCCTTGTCCACATTGCACACCATAATTTCTTAGCACAATCAAACCTTAAACCATACGTAGTATCTTCCAGCAGAATCAAAACACTCATAAGTATAACCACTTTGTTCGCCAATTTGGAATACCAAACTCCCCCAGTGGAACAAAAACCTTACGGTAAAAACATAATTGTTCAAGTTCCAACTTCTAAAAGCTGGTATCTGAAAGAAAAAGCTAGCGTCTTTGAACAAAACACTTTTGACTGGGAGGTAAAATGCAAATATTAGAAGTTTAACAAACTCTATAAATGGTTTGAGCCACTAATCCTATAAAGATGGGGAAAATTATTACTAATGCGTATGCTTAAACTTTATCCAGTTAAGATTGGGTGCAACTTTTTTTAATTAAAAAAAACCTAAAAAGTATTACAACCTCTCCCTGTAAGAATAATTTTAATAAATATGTCATTATCAATTTCCAAATCACTTAAAGAGCTGAAATGTTACATTTCAATCATCTTTTCTTCCATTTCCAGTTAGCAAACCACGGTAGGTTCAATTCAAAACAGCAGTTAATTCATACATACCTATTCTTAATGGCATCTCCAAAAAAACAAAAAAGAATAAAAAGGCATGAAACTAGCCCAATCAATCACAAAGCACATATTCCATAGAACAAGAAAAGGCAAATTCCCAGAAACCAAAAGTTACAAAGAACAATAAAATTACAGAAACCCCAGAATAAGTAACCTAACAAACTACCAACACAACAACCCAAAAACAATTCAACCCCATTTGGGAAACCGATATATCAAGAATCTTAGCAGTACAAATTCTCACACTTCCATTTTCCAACAAACATAACTGAAAAGAGTAAAATACCCCTTCACATGATCCCATAAGTCATCCTTAAACCTCACAAAAAGAGGGCCCCAGTTCATTCAACTTCGAAAGGGTTAAATCCTTTTTCCCAACAAAAAGATTGCACTTTAAATACACCCACATAAATATGATTCCATATTTCTTTGAAAATACTATGACAGATTAATTTAGAGAGAGAAGGAGTGGAGGAGAGAGAAACCTTGGTAAAATTCTCCGGCAGTTTGACTGCGGGTGATATTGGAGTTTGGATCATCTTCGGTGGAAATGGGAAGAAGATGTGCTTGAATAGCTTTCAACCTACGTTGAGCTGGAGACTCCATTAATGCTCTCCTGAAGCTTCTCTTCAAATGGGTGATTGTAAAAGTTGGAAATCTTTTAATTCTTTTTGCTTCAGATTTGATTTTAATACAATTGAAATGTAATTTTATCTCAGATCAGAAAAGAAGAAAGAGGGAGAAGGAAAGATGGGAAATTGGGCACGCTATCCAATGGTGGTGTGAAATGCTGATTATGATCAAACGCCTACCAAAATGGATAAAGGAATTATTGAATTTTTCATTTTATTTTTTGATGAAATTCATTTATTGAATTTTGTCATTTTTTCAGATTTTTCTTGTGGTGATAATTAGCCAAGGGGGGTTTGTTCGCTCTTATTATTTTTATAACAAAAAAATCGTGAATTGGAATGACCTTTGTCATTGGTAAACCTCAAATTCACTTGAATTATTGCGATAATTTAATAATGGTAAGTTAATGGTAGATACTAAAACCTAATTATTAACTAATTTTGGTTGGTAAGGAGCCTACTTTTATAAATTCGGTCGATTCTGCTTGTTTCTTTTGTAATTAAATGTAATGTTAGTAATTATTACTTCGTGTAAGTAGGCAATAATATTAAATGGGTACTTATTTTATCCAATGATGAGTTGATAAAATATGGAACAATAAGTTGATTCCATTAATTCATTTCTCAAAACATGAAGGTAAATCACCCACGCCTTTTATTACTTTCTTGCTCTAACCTGGCTAAAGGGGTAAGTTCATTACAAGCCTCGTGGAGAAAGTGTCGGGAGAATATAACAACATTATAGTGGAGGAAAATATCATAAAGTTTGAAGTTGGTTATTTGATATCAAAACTCAACCCAAGACTCGCAAATGGATGAAAATGGCTTAGACCACGTGTGATGATATTTACCCTCAAGCCCTATAAACGTACGTACAATATGTAGACCGATTTCTTGCACTATTGTTGAAAGATGTCTAAATTCCAAAAACATCCCTGTAACAAATAACTAGCTCTTGAGCTTGTTCAAAAAATGAACAGTTATATAGTGTTTGTTTAGCCGTCTTTTAAAGTTTTAATTTTATTGACTGCTTATGATTAGTGAGAATATATGCTTTAGAGGTTCAAAGAATATATAGATTAAATGGTGAATTAATATTAAGTGTTAAAGGGGAAGATGGAGTATAAGAGGCTGACTGGATATATTGGACGTACTATTAGTGAATTGATGTTGAATTAGGAAGATGAAGTAGAAGAGGTGTAGGGGCTGTAAATATATATAGAGTAGTAAACAACAAAACGAAAATTGAAAAAAAAAAAAAAAAAACCAAGGTGATGGATGATAGGTGTGGTGACATGTGTCATTGATATGCCTATTTTATATAGAGTTTTTACCCCCGTCTCTCGGTGATTATTGGTCTTAATTGTGCACTTCAGAGCCATTTTTAGTACTAATGTGCTCCTTGCAGTGTGTTTGTAGTTTCAGGTTTATTGTTTTAGGAGCTAGCATATTTGAATGCATTTCCTACTAATTTAAACCACCACAAGATATGATGTACTTTTGAGAGCACGAACATTGAACTGTAAGAGTTTTCAAGCAACGCGAACAATGAATGAAGTAGAAAAATGATTGTAGTCCACTATTTTAATCATAACTAAAGTTATACAAATCCAAACACAATGATTCTAATTGGGTTGGATTCTAGACTTCAAGAGTTCTTCAACGAGTGGTCATTTGCCTAATTTCGAAGAATAGCGAAGGAGATATGGCGTTTTGAAGATAGAGGATCGTGCAGTTCGTACGCGCGCCCAATCAGGCGAATGACTGCCCGATCGGGCGATGGGCGTCCGATTGGGAAGATTGCGGTCGTCCCGATCTGACGGATGATGTTTTCGCTGCTGTATTGTTTGACAAGCCCATTGCCCGATCGGGTGACGACAACCCCAACCCGCGTTTTTAGTTTAATGATTTGGTTTTTCTCTAGATTTTGAGCAAGACTTTTTTTCTAGACTTTTAGTTTACTACTTAGTTTTATTCTCTCTGTAAACTTTTGTTAATTACTTTTACAATTCAATTCAAAGTTCAAGTTTTTCAATTCCATCGTTCGTTCTTCAATTCGGTATTGTTTATTTCTTCTCTTTATTATTCAATTCTAATTATGTTCACATTAATTATATTTGTTTTGTTTATGTTAATCAAGTGAGAGTAGTTTTATTCTAGGGCTTAGGGATCCATGAATGCATGATTGGGATTGGATTGGATTTAATACTTGATTATTAATTGTCATTTCTATAGTTTGTTTAAATTGTTCGTAAATTCTGTTCGGCCGGACTATTTTGATTGAGTTTGATGAACCTTAGATTATGCGCCGAGAGGTACAAAATCTGATGTTTATGATCTGTGGCTATTAGATAGGAATTATTTCTAGTAAATTGTGAGAGCCTGCTAGTTATACTTCTTAAGGAATTCATAAGATTCGAGAGATGCATGATTTCCTAGTTATGATTATTAGTTGTTTATTTATTGTCCGTCGTCCAATCCTAATATGAATTTGTGGTGAACCGTTGCCCTAGATTTCCTTAATATTGTTATTATCTTGTTTAATTATCGTCGTAGTTATAGTTCCCAAATAAACCTTTTTACCAGTTACTCATAGTCTAGACCTGTTAAATTAGTAGTAGGAAGAACATTGTTTCCCTATGGATTCGATCCTGACTTCCTTTGCTATTTAGTTACTGATTTTAGGTTTATTTTTATTAGGTGATACGACTTTAGCCTATCAGTCATCTATGGTTTCGCTTTTTAAATACTAGGTATAGATTCCCCCAATATCATCCACGTCAACAATTTTAAAGAAAAAAGTTACCATAAAACCTGCATATAACTCAGTAAGCAGTTTTCCCAGGACAAAGTTGTTTCTACTAGCTTTTTTCCCGCTTTAATAAACCCATTTATAATGAAACCGCTGCTAAAACATCGATTGTACGGTAAAATATAATATACAAGTTTTTGTGTTGTTTCCTGCATATTAATTATATGTATTATTATGCGATTTTTTTTGTTTTTGTTAAAGGGATATATTTTGAAAATTTAAGTATCTTTCAGCATAATAATGAGATTTTCGGTCCAGTATACAAGTTCAAATCACAAATTCTTATTTAAGGCTGATGGATTATAACTATTGTACGGCGGAGGTAAAGTTAACTTAAAATGTTTAAAAGTTATCTTGATATAATATAAAAGTTATTTATTTTTATTGATAAAGTTTTTCTCTTTAATAAAAGTTATATCTTCAAAATTACAAATAATGTATAAAATTAATCATGTAACCCTAAAGTTTTTATCCATCATTTTTTTTAATTTTTAAATTTTATAATGTTAAGCAAATCAAAACATGTTAAAGTAATAACAATTCTGTAAAATTATTCCGGTGTAAAATAAGTTTATTGCATACGAGATGGGTGCAAAACTTTTTGTGTTCAAATATTAACTCGTATAAACTTTATCCGACTAAATTACCTAACATTAAATGTTCGACAAAATATGGGTGACTTCAAATCAATAACAGCACTCCGCAGTACAAATCACATTACATAATTGTAAATAAATACTTTTTTACGATATACATTTAAACTCGATTTTTAATTCATTTAAGCTCAAATTTTATTCGTTTAATCTCAAATTTTATTCATTTAATTCACCTTTATCGTTTTATATATATATTTTATTATTTCCACCTTTTATTTCATTTTTCTTACCGATTTCGTTACAAAAATGTCTATTTTTTTTACCCTATTCACAATCTATTGATCAATACCTTTCCCCAAAATATATGTTGTGCTTGTACATACAAGTACATTATTGTTTGAGTTGTTGAATATTGAATTGAATTGAATGGTTTTTGTTTTATATCCAACTATTTCAACGCCAGGATGGTAAGAATTGCCCGAGAAGTGTCTATTTTATAAGCACATTTTGGGGTTTGTGGTTGGTTAGGAATAATCACATTTTTAGAGGGAAAGCGACTACTACTTGTGTGGTTCACGCTTTCATCAAGCAAGGACTGGATCAACATAGAATTTCGCAACAACAACGTATGCCTTTTTTAAGGGTTCTCCATCCTCCTGAAATGGATCCTGTCTATCCTCCGGGGCTTTTCACGGTAATTTTAGATGGGGACGAAAACTAAGGACCGAATACCATAATTGTGATCGATGGATCATGGCACAAGAATACCAGGAATGCAGCTATGGGTTGGTTTTTGGATAACCAACATTTCCCGAGTCAGAAAATTTTAGGTGGAGCATAGGCTCTGCGGATTCAGCCCTTCACACAAAGGTTCGTGTGCATGTATGTGACATGTCTTCACACATAGGCTCTGCAGATTCAGCCCTTCACACAAAGGTTTTGGAAGACTTGTGATTCTTCCAGACGCCCAAGAATTGGTCGAATAGCTGAGATCAGCTGATGTGACTGACATTCAACTCATTTGGATGCTGGACGAAATTAGGAGGATTGTCAAGACCTTTATATGGTGTTGCATCAATAAGGTGGACCGAGAGCGTATTCAACATGCACAAGAACTGACAAAGGCTGCATCTACTCTACTTTTGTCTTTTCTTAGTATGTTGATCTGTTCCTTATGTCCAAAAAAAACAAAAGTTTGAATTGAATGCCACGAAGGGAGGGAAGGGAAGGAAAAAACTCCAAAAAAGAAAATGGTGGACCAGACAAGTGACTCAGTGACTCACTCTCTGAGTCACAAAGATAAAATAGAAAGAGAATGCAATCGCACTATGTCAATTGCGGATATCTGTAGCAATTACTTCACCCGGATTATCCCCAATTCAAACTCTAATTTTGCGATTAGGTTTTTTTTTATTGGGAATCCAAAAACGGAAATTGAGTGCTTCAATTGAGGTCCATCAATGGCGGAAATTGGGAAAACAGTGCTTAATTCAGGATGGTTAGCAGCACGATCCACTGATGTCGATCTCACTGGAGTACAGCTTACTACTACTCACCCACCTTCTGGTCCTTCTTCTCCATGGATGACCGCCTTCGTCCCCGGAACGTAATCATTCATTTTCTCTCCTGTTTAATTGGTTGTTTGTGTAATTGTCTAATTGCATTTCAATTTTGATGAAGTTGGTGAACTTTTCAGCTTGGTGGTATGATTTGTGTGGTTGTTGGGATATTTATTTTAAGTTCTATCTTGGTTTGAGTTGTGGTTTGGATGATCATTGTATTAAAGGATGGTGCTTAAGTTGGTAGCCTTGAGAGGCTTAATGCAAGGTTTTAAATAAATGATCATATTTTCACTTATTTTTTTCCAAACTTACTTGCACTTATATTATACTTGGCTGTTGTGGATCAGAAATTGTGCTAAGTGGTGTCATTATTAAAAAGTTAATGAAAAATTAACTAAATTAAGTACTATTTAAATGAAAAAAATTAAAAGTTAACTGAAATTATGCAATTCTTTTGGCCAAGTGACCCACTTGGTATGTATTGGCTCAGCCACTGGTACTTGGTCAACCCGAGCCTGATTCTGAATGGGCGCCCTTGCCTATTGGCGACAAGAAAGAGGGGCGAGGGTCGACCAGTGTGCGCACAACATGCACAAGCGGGACCGGCGACAAGAATTTATCTGATTGCGGGACTTTGTGGGATTTGGGATGCTTTAGAGCAAGTGGCGGCATAAAATCTATAAAGGCCTACAACAAAACACAAGCAATAAAGCGATGACAACAATTGGTGAAAATTAGGAATTCATTCATTCATACACCTCTATTACCCCTTGTAGAGGTGTATTTTGAATTAGCTACAAACTACCAGTGTAGAAACACTGGATTGACAGTAACATAATAATTCTATATAAAGCCTAGAAACTATTAGAAAGATCTTAGAAATCAATAGATAAGCAAAATACAAGTAAAGGATGGTAGAATTCTAACACTAAGACTAGTGAGATACTCCACATATTGCCAATTGGTTTTAGGATGAAGTTGCACATGACTTGTGTGTAGATGTAGGACAGTGTTTGGCAGTTCAAGTGAAAATAATTTTGGCTGGCATGAGTTAGAGTTTGTTGAAATAATCTGAATTCTCCAAACTATACCCGACTATAAATTCATGCGGGATGTTGAAGTCAGGGAATTAATGCAGATGGTATGCACTAATTGTACTGTAAGTATAACCAGTAGGCAAATTCGTCAGATTAGAAATTGATGTTTGTACCCAGTGAATACATGTATTGATGTCAATGACGGGGAGTACGCGTGAAAGTATTGGGTTTGTGTTTCATGTTATTGGGTTTTTGATACATAGATTTCCTTGGGTCGTTGTGTAAGGATGAGCGTTGTTGGTAAATTTCTAGCTGCTACGAAGCAATCAGCACACAGATTTTACTTCCGATCGGAGGATTTATAATGGTAAGAATGTGAGATGTACACTTGTACACAGTTTGTACTTTGTACCCTGGAAAAGTGGCGAGGTTGTAGAGGCCACGGTACTAACTCTGCTAAGTCATACGGAGTAGTATATAACTTTGGCAATTTGGCATGATTTATCAACTAATCTGGGAGTCTTAGAGTTTATGAAAAGGTTAGCCAAAAACTTTTGGTTGCTGAATTCTCTTGTTGAAAAGCGAAATAACATTCCTTCTTCATCCAGACTATCAGCAATAGCGCATACCTCAGAACATTGCATCTCTTCCCTTCCAGTATGAAAGTTTTGTAGATCAAGTACTTTAGAGCATTGATGCAGATGGGGAGGGTTTTTGTTGTAATTGAAGTTGAGTTACATATGCGCTGATCAAGGATTCTATGTTTTCCTGTTGGGCAGAGTATTGGCGACCCTTGTAGAGAATCAGGTGCTGCCTGATCCATTTTATGGTTTGGAAAACAAATCAATTATTGACATTGCTGATTCTGGGCGGGAACATTATACATTCTGGTTTTTCACAAAATTTCAGTGTAAGCTGGTGCGTAACAGATTGCTTCCTGTTGTCTATTGCGGAATCTATTATTTATGTATATTGTTAGTAGACATTCTTTCGTTGACATTCTCATCTAGAGATGAGCTATTTTCTTACTCCGTATTTTCTTAATCTCCACCTTGTGTTTTATAAATTTTTGCAGGCTGTGAACCAGCATGTGGATTTAAACTTCCGTGGCATAAATTACTCTGCAGAGGTATACTTAAATGGATACAAGAAAGTACTTGGAAAGGGGATGTTCCGTAGGCATTCACTTGATGTCACTGATATATTATCTCCTAATGGTCAAAACCTTCTAGCTGTTATTGTTCACCCTCCGGATCATCCTGGCAAAATTCCTTCTTCAGGTGGCCAAGGTGGTGATCACGAGGTATGCCATTTTGCTAATTCAACAATATAATTTAATCATTTTACATATTTACCAGGGGAACCTATTCTTGTGAAATTAACAGCAGCATCAGGAGAAGTCTACATTGATGTTGCTTAAATAGTCTAATAGATCATCAAACTACTGACGTAGCCATAATTGTTTTGTACATATTTGCTATATTTCCTGCTTATGTGGTCGATCTTGTTCTTATTGGTGATATGCAACATCATTAAACCAATAATATTGTAAATGGGTGTGAAGATTTGGACCCAATATTTAAAATTTACTACATGAAGTCATGAACACATATACAATATAAATCTAAAATAAAAAAGAGTTCAGGGGATCACATATTACTGTCTGGTTATTGGTGTATTTTATCTGTTCATAAAGTTGTGAATATGCTATTTTATGTTACTATCTGGAAAAGTTCCTAATCAATATGCACTGTCCATTTCCCTTTTCTTTCCTGTCTTTGTTCTGCATGATAGATTGGAAAAGATGTCGCAGCCCAGTATGTGGAAGGATGGGATTGGATGACTCCTATCAGGTGAAGCCCCATGTGAGACAATGTGAAGTTGTACTCTGGAATTTCTTTGCTTCCTCCACTTGTTCCATTTTAGTTTTTATTTTATTTTATTTTTTTAAGTATTTCTTTTCGGTGAGGGGCTTTAGGGAGTTGAGCTTAGCTAAGGTGTTGTTAGGTTACCACCTGTGGTAGTCAGCTATTGGCTTATATTGTATGTGAATTCAAAGTTCTTTATAAAACTTCCGTGGAATAAAAGTTTTCTTGCTAGAATCACTTATTATAAAGTTACATGCTAGAATTAGGGTAGCTGAGCAAGTACAGTAAGACTGTTAAATATGTTAATATACCTCTGCTTTTATTGTTCGACTCATTTACTTTACCTACACTTGATACATGTGGATAAAGTAAGAGAGAGGGAAAAAAATGGTTAGGTGTAGCAAAAAGCTGAATAGATTAAGAGAGAGTGAGTGAGTGGAAATGTGTAAATATTGTGGGATAAAAGGGGTAAGTTAGTAAAGAGAGTTTGCCAAAAATGGAATAAAGTAAAATTATGTAGAACAAGAAACAACCCTAAACAGAAAGTGAGTGTAACAAAAGCATCAGAGGTAGTATATGACAGTTAATTTTCTGTAATCAGTCATGTTAGAAAAATTCCGTGTGATTGTGCAAGATATCAATATAAGATGTTTCATATAAATGTGAAGTTTGCTTGGTTTTAAATTGCATAAGTGATTTACAATGAGAATTATACACTTATATAAGTACTATAGAGCTTAGTTTAAAAAAGTGCGCCCAAGGCGCGCCTAGGCGCAAGGCTCACCTAGGCTCAGCCTTCGGCGCCTTGGCTCTCCAGGCTCACTGATGTCAACCAGGCGCGCGAAGGCGCGCGCCTTAGGTAAGCCGCAAGTCGCAGCGCCTTGTGCGCCTTCAGTCTTCAGGCGCGATAGGATGACGTGGATCTTTTATTTACATTTTTTTCTTTTTTAATGATATAAACACACCCCATGTGACCTATCAACGGTCATATCTTTACAACCCTAGCTTTTTGGGTAGTGGAAGTAGCATAATATGAGTTAATTTTCATATTTCCAGCTTGTAATTACTATGGAAGGTTCTAATTCTGGCACTCCATCGACGGGATCATGCAATGCTTATGAACCGGCAAGAAAATATGGCACTCCACTAAAAATATGTTGTTTTGAGTATAAATTCTGTTAATTTTTTTCTATGCCGAATTTTAAGGTTTATTAGAAAATTATGTGCGCTTTGTATCCAAAAGGCGCGCGCCTGCGCCTTGCGCCTAGGCTCCATGACCCTTGTGCGCCTTAGTGCGCCTTGCGCCTTTTTAAACTAAGCTATAGAGTATAGTATGAAGTTGTATTTACTCGCACTGTGTTCATGATACATTTTGCACATACAGAAAAGGTTGTGAATCTTATGAATCAAATCAATAACATATTCTTACATACGGATGTCTTTTCTGTTTAAATGATTCAGGGACAGAAACACTGGCATTTGGGATGAGGTTTCACTTTCAACCACTGGGGTAGGCAATCTGCCGAAAATTCTTAACTCGTGTTTTTGTTTAATCTTTTCTTTTCACAGACTTCTAAGAATCTCGAGGTTTCATCTTGAAATCACCGTTTTCCCGCATCTTTGGAAATAGTTTTCCTGGCTGGCTTAATACTCCACAATTTTCTGATTCTGGGCATACAGCTCAGCAGGCTTCCCAGGGCAGACTGCTGCATCATGGAATCTGGAAGCTGCAGTTGTGTGTTACTACTGAAGTTTGTATATTAAAAAAGGAGTTGTCTGCTTAGGCTTTTAGATGCCCAAGAATTACTGAATAACTATACCAGTTTCTTCGTGCAACTTTTTTAACAAGTTCTTAAATTTCATAGCAGTTAGGAACATTTATTTCTTAATGGACAGAATGGATAAGATCTTTTAAATTTTTTGTAAGATTAACCCAAATGTAGTTTGGGCAAGAGTAATTCTGATCTGAATAGGTGCTTGCCTAAGTCATAAGCATTAGCAATCATAACCAATCAGCAAGAAATTGGTTTGAGGTTGCACTGGGTTTTAACTGCAAATGTATTCTAGTATATTCACTTAAAAAATGTTCATATTAGAAACCTTGCTTTCTCTTGTGTTAATTATTTTCTTGCTATAAATTATGTCAAATGTATGATGTTGGTGTCTGACTTGTGTTTCAGCCGGTTAAAATAATGGATCCCCACTTAGTGTCATCATTTTTTGATGACTATAAGAGGGCGTACCTGCATGCTACAGTAGAACTAGAAAATAGGAGTGGTTGGGTTGCAGAATGTTCATTAAGCATCCAGGTAGAGACTGAAGTTGAGGATAATATCTGCCTGGTGGAGCATCTTCAGACTCAACAACTGTCTATCCCTCCAGGAGCACGTGTTCAGTATTCATTTCCTGAGGTTTGTACATATCTTTCTATTTCAATATTATCTTCCCTGCTGGAACTCTGGTGAACTCCCCAAATCAGAAATCGTATTACGTATTCTATCAACAAAACGATACTTTTTTGAGCATATGGAATTTCGAATTCTCTTTATTCAAGTCGGAGAACCAGCTACTTAAAAACAGGAAGGAAGAAAAGGTCTAGGGAACCAGCTAGTAGTTTGCGTAGAACCTTTTTTGGGTGTGAATGCAAGGCAACATACTCTTTATTTTTCTCTCTTGCTAGAACTTCATATTTGTTTATACTTGATTGAGGCTGGGTTGCATACCTCTTACAGTTTCAAGATGTGGATCTGCTGGATCCTTGCTGGGTGGTACCTATTCTTTTGGGAAGAACCATTCTTTTACATGTCCCTTTTTTTTATAATACAAGACCATTGCAAACAGCCTCTAAATCTAATAATTTTGAGTGGATAAGGCAATTTATACATCATCTTGATCTCCTCAGATGCTCTTGTGGTGATTGGCACTATGTTTAGGTTGTTGCTGCATTTTCATAATGCAAAATCTAAAAGATGATTGATTATTCTCTTGTTACTTTGTTTTTTTTCGTATAAAGTGTCAAGTCTCTTGGAGTTCAAAACGACTGAACTTTCTTCCTTGACCTTGACACTAGTCCTAGCATTTCTCTGTTCAATGAATTTCTTCAGCTGGATTGCTGGAAATTTGTCAGAAATCAGAATGGAACTTTGGTTGTGTGTATGAAGGGAGTGAGATTCGTAGTTCTTATTAGCAAGTATACACCTAAATGCCTAATAACTTCAATGTGCAGATTTTCTTCTACAAGCCAAATCTCTGGTGGCCAAATGGAATGGGCAAGCAATCCTTATATAATGTCACTATTGATGTGGATGTCAAAGGTTATGGAGAATCTGATATGTGGAACCATTTGTTTGGATTTCGCAAAATTGAGAACTATATTGACAGTGCTACTGGTGGGAGGTATGATAAGTGATAACAAGTAAACTATGCTTTACCTTACTCCGTATTATAGATGCAGGGAACCTTACATCATTGTTGTTTAATTTACAGGTTGTTTAAGGTTAATGGAGAACCTGTTTTTATCCGTGGTGGTAATTGGATATTGTCAGATGGTTTACTGCGGCTTTCCAAGAAGCGATATCAAACAGACATAAAGTTTCATGCTGATATGAACTTTAACATGATGCGCTGCTGGGGTGGGGGATTGGCTGAGAGACCCGAATTTTATCATTATTGTGATGTATATGGTCTGTTGGTAAGTTATGTTCCTTGGTCTTTAAACCCTGGTTGTTTCTTTCTGAGTGTTTGGTCCGTGAAATGAATAATCTTGATTATATGCATTCAATTTTCTTAATCTTTCTTTATGTTTGTCTTCCCTTCTATTTTTATCTGTCCCTCCTTCTTGTGAATTGATTAGTCTTCCAGTGGGAAATTAGTGTTCTTTTGACTGTCCATTATACAATATTCCCTCGAACTTTGGATGGAATTAGTATATGCTCGGTTCTTTTATTTTTATTTTTATGCTTATTGCTTTCTGGTATATCTGAAGTGAGCTCATTATTTTGTAACAACGTGAATCTTGTAAAACTGGTATATTACAAATTCATGGTGGCTTATCTGTAGACTGGAACAATCCGATATGTAGTTTTGGATGTGAATGTTTGTCCTTTGAAAAGCAGCGAAAGGAGATAATTAATGCTTTGATAAGGATTTCAACTTTCTGTTCTGCATAGAATTATTTTGTAATATGTGTTTTGAAATCGTCTTGTGACATTTATTGTATACTGGTATGTCGCCGGCCCAGCTATTACTATTTGTTCATGTGCCTATTTCTCCCACTGTAATCACAGGAATTTCCATACAAAAAGACTTAAGACCCATATTACTACGGTCATTCCATACAAAAAGACTTAAGACCCATATTACTACGGTCACGATCTCTCTCTTTCTCTCTCTCTCACACACACAAACACACACACACACACACACACACACACGATAAGGTATTGACGATATAATCTGAAATCATATTTAAAATGTAATCGGAATTTTCCAATTTGTCAATTCACACTGCAACAATTGATATAAAGCCTTTGAGATGCTGCTTCCACAACCCCTAAGCCATCTGAGCTGTGATAAGGAGAGAGACGGAGAGAGGAAAAAAAAAATCAGGAGGAGGGAGCAGCGCTTGTAAAATGCCACTTCTGTCGTCATGGTCCTCCCCCTCTCCATCTTCTTTATCTGAAAGGAATTCTCTCTCATGATTAACCAAGCAGGTTACTGATAATATGTTAGGCATTAGGTGTATGTGAAGGTTTCCTGTTTTACACCATTTTGTACTGAGTTTTTTCCAGACTTTGAGCTTGTTTTTATTTACACTTGATGATATCTTTTACAAGGATGAAACTGGTGCTCAATATTCTGGCTCCATGATTATTAGTGTGGAGGGAAGCTGTCTCTAACTCGTACGAAGTATATCTTTGCAGTAATGATTTATGTTTGGAGAATGTAACAGCATGTTGTGGTGAATTATTGCATCATCTCGCAATTATTTTTTCTGCAGGTGTGGCAGGAGTTTTGGATTACTGGTGATGTTGATGGACGAGGAGATCCTATATCAAATCCAAATGGTCCCTTGGACCATGATCTTTTTATGCTCTGTGCTAGAGACACTGTCAAGCTCCTCAGAAATCATGCCAGTCTTGCTCTGTGGGTCGGTGGAAACGAACAAACTCCACCAGATGACATTAATGCCGCTCTTAAACACGACCTTAGACTCCATCCTCAGTTTGAGAATGGCAATGGAAATTTCTCTTTGATGGAAGAAAATTCATTGATGTCTGGTGCTGATCCTAGTCAATATCTGGATGGTACTCGAGTTTATGTTCAAGGGTCAATGTGGGATGGTTTTGCTGACGGGAAAGGAAACTTCACAGATGGTCCTTATGAAATCCAGAACCCCGAAGACTTCTTTAAGGATAATTACTACAAATATGGATTTAATCCCGAGGTTGGATCTGTCGGGATGCCAGTTGCAGCTACCGTTAGGGCAACTATGCCTAAAGAAGGTTGGAAGATTCCAGTTTTTAAAAAGCTTGACAGTGGTTATGTAGAAGAGGTGCCAAATCCAATATGGGAATATCATAAATACATCCCTTATTCTAAACCAGGCTTGGTTCATGATCAGATCCTACAATACGGAACTCCAAATGATCTAGATGATTTTTGCCTGAAGGTGAACTCACATCTCTCTTTGTTTGGTAAAATAACTTTCTGGAGCTTTAACCTGAATGTAGGTCATGGATTGACATGTCTTATTGTCTCAGGCTCAACTTGTTAACTATGTACAATATAGAGCTTTACTTGAGGGATGGACTTCCCATATGTGGAGTAAATTTACAGGTGTCTTAATATGGAAAACTCAAAATCCATGGACAGGTATGAGGGGCCAGTTTTATGATCACCTTCTTAACCAAACAGGTGGTTTCTATGGATGTCGTTCTGCTGCTGAACCCGTCCACGTACAGCTAAATCTTGCAACCTATTGTTTGGAGGTATATCTAATTGTAGATTTTACCTGTCCTTTCCTTGATTCTCGTGACTGCAGAAGTTTATATTGTTAAATCCTATGTTACCCTGACTCCGATACCCATGTCACACACGGGTATGTGTCCAATTGTCCGACACGGCTATTTTGTGGAAAAATTGCATGATTTTGGCCCAAAATGAAGTGTCAAAGTGCTCATACTCATGTCCGAGTGTCGAGGATCCGACACGGGTATTTGAGGTAAAATGAAGAGCCGGGTAACAGAGTTAATAAAATCTATTATAGATGCATGAGTTGAAATATGTTCCATATTCTTGATATGGATTTGATATATGCAAAATTGGTGTTTGCTTTTAGATGTAATGAAAGATGACATTCCTCTTCAGGTAGTTAATACAACATCAGAGCAGCTGTCTGATGTAGCTATAGAAGCCACAGTATGGGATCTGGAAGGAATATGCCCATACTACAATGTGCACGAGAGGCTCACGATTCCCCCTAAAAAGACACTAACTATTGCAGCTATGAAGTATCCAGAATCAGAAAATCCAAAGCCAGTTTATTTCCTTCTCCTCAAGCTATATCGCATGTCTGATTATGGTATTCTATCAAGAAACTTCTACTGGTTGCATCTGCCTGGTGGTGATTACAAGTTGCTTGAACCGTATAGAATGAAAAAAATACCCCTCAAGATAACATCAAAAGTTTCCAGTCAAGGTAATGCTTTTGAAGTAGTGATGAAAGTCGAGAACACGTCCAAGAAGCCAAACCTTGAGAATCAGTTGGACAAGAACAGTTTCTGCCATAAAGATGTCAATGGTGACTGTGATGATAACACTCACAATAACCAGCAAGCTAGTTTTTTCCAGAAGATTAACAGATGTTTTTCCCGGGAAAGTAACAGTTCAAGGGTTGTTGAAATCAATGGAGCAGATGTAGGGGTTGCTTTCTTCTTGCATTTCTCAGTTCACGCATCGAAAAAAGAGAGCAAGGAAGGGGAAGACACAAGAATTCTTCCTGTGCATTATTCTGACAACTATTTTTCTCTGGTACCAGGTGAAATCATGTCAATAAAAATGGCATTTGAGGTTTCCCCAGGTGTTACTCCAAGGATTAGACTTAATGGGTGGAATTACGATGACGACCTTACTGTTTTGTAAGTTGTGCTTAAATAATGTGAATTTAAGTCAAGGTTCACTTTTTGAAAAAATAGGGTTACTTTGATTCTAAAAATGGCTACATCTAATAAATTAGTGTTTAGTTTATTATAATCAATGTATGAACAATGAACATTATGTATGTAAAATGGTTAATAGAGGAAATTGTACTTGCACTAATATTATTGTTAACAAGGTCTACTAAAAAATAATCCCTATGCAATGGTCTTGTGCAAATTTGCGGAGTATTATACTATTATGATCTATCAATCTCCATTTCTTTTCATTCATTTTTAATGCCTTTGTGATCGTTGATATGGACCAACCTTTTCTTTAAAAAAGAATGGAGAGGATGATATTACAATGTGTGTTGCATTATTTTAGTGAGACAAGTAGTACTACAAATGTACTAGTAAGAATAGGTGCATCCAATTGATAGGGAAAAAGAGGGAAGTGAGATAAATTTGTCTGCATTAATATTGGATCTCAAAAGTACAAATTGTATGATTGTAACCTCAATGATTGAGTTTTAATCGCTGATTTGATTAGTAGTCTCGCATCAGATACTAATTGTAGCTGTACATTAAATACATGTACCAAAACTTTGAGACTAGGGAGAAGGCAGCCTTATCAGATTGCACCATGTCTGTGGAGAGCTCTGCGGCCCAACTCCAAAGGCCCATCAAGGAGATGGGCGGGGCTCCGGCTTATAAGGAAATGGAGGAGAGCTATGTCGAAACTTGGACCAGCACGGCGTTGACGTATGCTGGAACATGCAGGGAAGCTTTTGATAGGAGTAATATGAATGGAAATGTGAAGATATTAGTTCAACGCAAAATAGTGAGGCTGATAACAACAATGAGTGGTTGTGCAAACATGGCTTCTCTCTTCTCCCTCACCCATTTTAAGCTTGATTACTAGGGATTATCCTTCTCTCCCTTGGCGAGAGGGCCTCTGGGGATGTTCTTAACTTGGTTGAGTGTTTGGTTTATGTTATTTTCTTTCGTTAGGTTTTCTTCCTTGTTTGTTTTTGCAGGTGTTTTGATCGTCTCTCTCGAATTTTCTTCTTTACCGTTTCTAGCATGGTCAGTGACGTCTCTTAATCTCAGGATGGGGATCTAATGAGGTCAGAGCTTAAGGAAAACGAACAAGTCATGGCGGATGTGGACATGAATGAAGTGCAATCTTCTGATGAAGTAACCATCTTGACACCACCGAAACCCTTCTCCTTCCGTGATGGTGTTGATGGCTCAAATCTATGGTTCAATGAAACAAAAAAGATTAAGGAGACTACGTTAGAATGGGAAGATCAACATGTTGATCCACCAGATACAGCCAAATCTGTGGATTTCAATAAAGAAGTTCTTGAAAAATTAAGGCAACCATGAAACTTAACATTTACGGGGAAGTGCCTAGGGATTGCTGTTAGACCCGCATTCATCACCCAACGTGTACGAATTATGTGAAGACCAAAAGGTAGCCTCGAAGTTATTGACCTTGGTCACAATGTTTTCTTATTTAGGTTCTCTCTAATTGATGATTACAAAAGAGCGCTCCTTGGGGGGCCTTTGGTTTATTCTCGATCATTATCTAATGATCACTAAATGGAAGCCTAATTTTAGGCCATCCACAAATCCTTTTGATAAAATTACGATGTGGATCCGATTTCCAGAATTGCCTGTAGAATACTACGATAAGCAGGCCTTATTCGAAATTGCAAAAATAATCGGCTCTCCAATAAGAGTGGATTACGCCACGGATTACCTAACAAGGACAAGGTACGTTCATGTTTGTCTTGATATTGATTTTAATAAAGCTTTAATTACTTCGGTTTGGGTGGTAAATCAATGGAAAAAAAATTGATTACGAAAACATCCATTCACTATGTTTTCTTTGCGGAAAAATTGGACACTCAAAGATAAGTGTACAATCCAAGATTCGGAAAATGAAGGCAAGATCCATGAAGCCAATCAACGGCCTCCACATCAACCACTACTAACCACCCGTTGACTTTGCAAAACAAGCAAACTTTATACCAAAAAGAACCCTCTTCTGATCCAAATAAAACCAACGAAGATATGGGCCATGATCCAGGTGAGTATGGGCCTTGGACAATGGTTACAAACAAAAAATAAGCCACACCAAATAAATCCAACTTACAAAAATAAACCCAACCCCAAAAAAATAGTGTACCCAATTTTGATACGTAAAGCTCAAAATAAAGCAAAAACTATTTCCCATGGAAATAAATGGACCTTATTGGAGAAGGAAGATATGGAGAGCAAAATGACTGAAGCATATGAAGAGTTAAATCTTGAAACATCCAATGAAGGTACTTCCACAGAGATTTTAAGCATGTTCCCATGTGCAAACTCTTCTTCTCCCCAAAGCATCACCACATGGAAGATGCCAAAATGGTGAGCGTTGTGACCCAATTACCTTCCGTTCCTTCATCTTCTCCATCTAACCTGCCTTCAAATACTCCTTTATTTCCTTCTTCCCTTCACACCAATTCCAACAGAAAAAAAACCAAACTCAGAAAGCAAAAACTCCAAGAATTCTAACAATGGAAAATCAACGCAAGGTTTATCAAACACGGAAAAAATATCTTTAACGCCGATCATCAAGGATTCTTCAGAGGGGAGACAACTTACCCCAACCTCCGCTCTCAACCTCTAAAACCTCAATCACTAGATACTTCTGTTCCTCCCCCCAAAACACCAATTCCACCTCCATCACCACCTCTATCATCAACGTACCCCTCCACCTCCATCACTTCGTCACTTCTCGCCTATCCCAAACCGCTTGACCTCCTTGAACAAGTCATCATCCCTCTACTTTCGTCACACATTCCCCCCATTCCTCAATCTTGCCCACCAGTAAACAATACCATACCACCTCCATCGACAACCTATCGGCGTCGATATGACTCCGCCAACTCTAGAGAAGATTCTCTAATGCACAACTCGCTTCTCCAACTCCAGTCAATGTAGACTTCCAAGCTACACCAACGACTGAGAATGCTCACCCACATTCTATAGTTTGCACCCTTATCTTCAATCCCCGATAAAAAAACCAGTCAACCGTCCCTTGCTGTCAAGGACATCCGAGCTAAATCTCGAACTGCCCGTAAACCTTACAACCACATACACGGTGCTAAAGGGTGTGCTGGGGATTCATATAGAGATATTCTATTGGGGAGTGGCAACGAATGCACCGAAGCATATTTGGGGACTAACAACTCCACTGCAGATGAAAGAGATTCATCAGATGGAACAATCCCACAATTGGAAGGATTGGGAGCAGTACTTTCCTTCAATTCCTCTCAGTGATATTTCTGCCTCAATTGATAAGGCTCCTCAATCGCTCGATATTGACATGAAGATGGTTGTATGGAACGTTTGTGGGGCCTCAAAGGACGAGTTCATGCGCATGCGTGGGACATTATCAGCAATCACAAGCCTTCTATTTTCATCATCCTTGAGACTAAGAATGGAGATGAAAGAGCCAAGATTGTGGGAAAATTTATGGGTTTTGATGAAGTCCTAATGGTCCAGCCAGAGGGGAGACGTGGAGGTATATGGGCTTTCTATAATCCTAATATGGCTAGTTTAATTGTTCACAATGAAAAAACCCCCCATTACTCTCATGCTCTTTTAAAAATTAACCCTAATCTGTCCGAGGTTCTCATTACTGGAGTCTATGCCCCAAGTACTAGTGCCAAACGTCACGAGCTTTGGCCAGAGATCAAATCTTCCCTTCCACCTTCTGATACTCCCTGGTTAGTATTGGGAGATCTTAATGTGGTGACAACCCAAATTAAAAAGTTAGGGGGTGGGAGGTTTAATAGTAACCAGTGGGAAGACATGAAGATGCTGGGGGATACGGCGACCCTGGTTGATATGGGATTTCAAGGGAATCCGTACACCTGGTCGAATTCTAGAGAAGGTTTTGGCCTAATTAGAGAGAGGCTTGATCATGCACTAGCAAATCCAACTTGGATGAATACCTTCCCCAACACTCAGGTTCTTCACTTACCCAAGACTTATTCTGGTCATTGACCTTTATTAATCTCTATTTATGCTGATAAATTTTCTAGCCCCTTCCCCTTTAGATGTAAAGAAGCATGGTTAGATCATCCTAGGTTTAAAGATTTTTTTATTAAAAACTGGAAAGATAAAATTATGAATTTCATGGATGGAAGAAATTCTTTTATGCATAACATTAGAAACTGGAATACCAATATTTTTGGCAACCTGACTTTAACTAAAAAGAGACTTTTATGGAGAATTGGTGGGATCCAAATTAGTGTTGCTAGACATTTTTTAAATTTCTTTTTCATTTGGAAAAAGATTTACTCTAGTTAAATCAAATTATCAAAAAGATATAATCATTTGGGCTCAAAAAGCTGGAATTAACTGGCGTAAATTTCCTGATTGGAACACCAGATATTTTCATACTGTACTCTTACTAAAATCAAAAGATCTAGGAGCAAGATTATTTGCTTACAAGATGATAATGAGAATTGGATTTATGACCAGTATACCTTGAAAACCATGGCTATGATTTATTTTATGTCAATCTTCTCTAAAACCCAGTCAGTCAGCCTTATCTATATTTCTTATAGGTTTGCAAAAGATATCCCTGACCATGATTCTGCTAGTCCCCTCTATAGAAGAAAGCCCTATTAAAAGTCTATGACCTGATGGAATACAACTTCTCTTCCTGCAAAAATTTTGGAACTCCTTAGGTGGAAGTATTACTAGTTTCATAAAGGAATGTTTTGCTTCTTCTTCTATTCCTTCTTCAATCAATAAATCTTATCTATGTCTTATTCCAAAAACATAAGTTCCAGTTAGGATGAAAGAGTTTTAAGCCTACAAGTTAATTACTAAAGTCATTGCTGCTATACTTAAACCCCTCATGCCTAACCTCATTAGTCCCTTACAATCTAGCTTCGTAATGGGAAGAACTATAGATGAGAATGTGATCATTATAAAAGAAGTTTCTCATATTTTTAATAAAGCCTCTAAAAGGCAAACTTTATGGCTTTGAAAATTAACTTAACTAAGGCTTTTAGTAGTACTAAATGGAGTTTTATTCGTGATACTCCCCTCTGCTATAACTTTCTCCATCCTTTAGTCAAACTCATTATGGAATGTGTTTCAACCATCCTCTATTTATGTCCTATGGAATTGACAAATAACTGATCAATTTATGAGAGGGATCCGCCAAGGTGATCCTCTCCCCCCTTCCTCTTTGTGATATGTCTTGAATGTCTTTCTCAAATGATATAGAAAAAGGTAAATGCTAAAAAATGGAAACCAATGAAGGTTTCTAAAAATGTTTTCCTTTCCAATCTCTTCTATGTGGATGATGTTTTCCTATTTGGAAAAGCTATTGTTACCAACATTGATATCATGAAAGAAACCCTAGAAGAGTTCAATTCCATTTCGGGCCTTCATGTATTTCTCCAAATCCTCTATTATTTTTCCTAAGGAAATGGATTTTGATGTCAGAACCTCTATTAAAAATGCTTGTAATTTCATGGATTCTACCTCATTTGGGAATATCTAGGGAATAACATTATCCTTTTAAATTAAAAAGCTGACTTTTATAACTTACTTGACAAAACCGCTAGTAAAATTAGTGGTTGGCAAGCCAAGTTTCTTAACATGGCAGGTAGATATATGTACTATATATGATTAAATAGGTTCTGAATGCCTACCCTCTATACGCTATGTAATAAACTAGTATCCTCCCCGTGTCATTTATCTAGGAATTAGAGTCTAAATGTGAAAAAAAATCCTTTGCAATAGAGTGGATAGATCCAAGTATATTCCTAGGACTAATTGGGATAAAATCTGTAATCCAATCAATAAAGGAGGCCTTGGGATTAGGAATTTCAAAATATGGAACCTTGCCTTTATGGCTAAGCTTGGGTGGAAAATCCTTACGCAACCGGAGAAATTATGGGTTAGGATTCTAAACTCTAGATACTTACAGTATTCAAACTTTATGGATTGCAAACCTTCTCCCTCCACGCCCCCCTTTGAAATATATCCTTAAAGGTCGTGATATTCTAAAGAAATGAATTATCATAAACATTGGTAATGGAAAAGACACTTCTCTTTGGTATCACCATTGGGTCGGGGATGTTCTTTTTTACCTAATTCCCAATATTAAAATCCTGGAGTCAATTGCTCATTGGAGGGTCGCTTAAATTATTAGAAATAACACTTTGGACTTGTCTTCAATTCTTATTCCATTTCAAATCTAATCTTAGCTACTCCTCTTTCGATTATTGAAGTATGTGAAGATTCTCTTAGGTGGACTCTTGATAAAAATGGTTCTTTCTCTATAAAGTCTGCCTATAATTCAAGCTATAGTATTATCTATACGGTTTTCTCTCTGGAAGAAGTTATGGAAAATTCATGTCCCATATAAATATAAAATGCTTCTCTAGAGCCTTTGTCATTCTATTCTTTCGGTTATTAAAGTCCACTCCCTAAAAGTTATAGGTCTAGACCCTATTTGTGTTAGATGCAATACCTCAGTTGAGAACCACCTTCATCTTTTTAGGGACTGTCATAGTACTTCAGTCTTCTAGTCAATGAACTTTCAATATCATCACCCTTCATTTGATCTTGAACTTTCAAAAAAATTCGCTAATAACTGGGAGGATTGGATCCTTTATAATCTTTCAGGGTCTAGTCAATGGAAAACTATATTTTCAATTGCAGTTTGGCATATCTGCTCCTATCGAAATAAAGCAGCCTTTTGATGCAAAATGGGAAATGCTTGTTCTTTTTATAACAAATTATGGGTTGACTATAAATGTACTAACTAGTTGATTCAGATCGACAAGGAGCAGGCTACTACAACGTCCTCCAACCCCATTCCAGCCAGAGTTTGGTCTCTCCTTAAAAGAATTTTTACAAGCTCAACACATATGGTTCATGGATTTCTATTAATAATGCTGTAGGAGGTGGTATTATTTGCTGTGATAAAGGGACATGGAAGATTGGTTTCTCTGTAAAGTTCAAAACTCTAGGTCCTACATCTTCTAAACTGATGGCCATCAAAGAAGGATTGATCATTTCCTAGAAGAGGAAGATCACGAACCTGGAGTTGGAAACTGATGCGCGAACTCTTAAACACATGTTGGACAATCCTCAAGACTATCGTGATCACCAATTGGCTCCTCTAATCATTGATGTGGTTGCTCTGCTTAAAAGAAATTGGAAGGTAATCGTTCTGCATGTCAAAAGAACTGCAAATAAAGTTGCGCATGGACTAGCTGGCATTGGCAGAATCATGGATGTGGAACGTACTTACCATTTCCAACCACCATAGACGGTTGAGGAGTGTTATTTTAATGAGCTTCCCCCTACTATGGATGATTGACCTCTCCTGCCCCATCATCGTTAAACTCTTAATGTTTACATGGTTGTTCTACGACTTCTCTTTAGTTTGTTATTTTTGCTCTCATAAACTATTTTCTCTACCACTAGGGATTTGGCATGCAAAGTTTGTACAATAGTCAATCATCTACCTTCTTTTGCGTAGTCTTCCACCCTATTCATAGATGGCCTTTTTTTGTTTGATGCAAGCTTGGAAGAATTAAATAAAAGTTAACAAAAATTACTTTCTTCACTGTCTGTATTATAGTTTTCCATGGCTGTTACTTTGCTAAGACTGTAGCAAACATTATAACTCCTTTGGGGGTTATGGTTCTCTAAGTTAATGCAATATATCTCCTTCCTTGCGTTAAAAAAATTAGTGAAGCTGAGTCAGTTGACTAGTAATGCTTTGGCTCTTGTTAAGCGTTATTATGTTTCTGCTGCTAGAAATGTTCATCATCATCATCATCATCATCATCATCGTCATAATAATAATAATAATAATAATAATAATAATAATAATAATCCTTAGATTTACTTTTTGTTCGTTAGCTTTTTTATTTTTATTTTAAATTATAATCCTAAGGCTGTAAAGGAAATAAGTAATGAAAGATGGAAAATAATAATAATAAAGACAATATATGTTTGAATATAATGATACGACTTACCCTAATACAGGTGTCTGAGACTCATATATATAATAATATCATATAATAGTACAATTATGAGTATACCCTTAGTATCCTCTATTACACATTTACACCCCTCAATCCGTGCAGGAGAAACCATGTGCAGATTGGATCTAAAAACTCAAAACACTAACCTGACAAAACTTTTGTAAAAAGTTCAGCGATTTATAACTCAGTAGGGACATAACGTACAACTAAATCACCATGAGCACCATGTTGGTGATGATGCAAAGTGGTTAATATCTGGAGTATAATCGTACAAAGCTAGCAGTGTAGACCGCAAGTACATTGTGGCAAAAAGTGTTTTTCCGCGACCTAGTCGCGGAGCATACTAACGTTGTTTGTATTTTTCTTCATTAACCAATAGTGACCGTGGAGTTTGGGATTCTAATAATGTTCACAAAATTTGCGGGCCCCTAGCCTCTAACATTCTTCCTCTTCTAATTAATTGGTGTAATCCTATTTCTACGCGGAATATATATATATATATCAATGATGAAGTTCCTTTTCTTATATACGTATATATACGAGATTAACCCTAAACACAATATACCAAGACACAAACCCTAAATTCTTTTAGAGATCTGGGCAATTCTTGAGCAGTTCCACCTTTCAAGTTCGGGTGCACGGATTTGAAGGAGAGTAGTGTTAACCTTGGGGGGCATTCGTCACTTGAGGGCCTGTACCGGTAGTGGCCAATTTTTTTCTAAGTCAGTGGCCTTCATACCACGACGCAACTATTTTTCTACATGATCTATAATCGGGCAACATCTTATATGACTAGTATTCATAAATTTTTGGTTTCAACAGTTACTTTTCCTACCATTTAGAAGAAAATTTTATTACTGTTGATTCTTGAATTGCATTGATCAACAATTTGAATTGGTATAGGAAGAAACTATTCGATTGAATTCGGCAAGTTAATTACTGAGTAAATGTTTGGGTATTGGCGAATAATTTACATATGTAATTTGTTGTATTGGGTGGATAAAGTTTAATACGTTTTTGTAATACCTCATATTTTTCGAAATTTATAAATATATTTTTATTATATTTATAAGGATTTTTATGAATTTAATTGCAATTAATGGGAATTAAAAATTAATTATGAAAACCGTATTTTTATTAAAAAAATTCAACAAATTTATTTAATCGGGATTTGTTGGGTCGTATTTTGAAAACGAATTTAATTTAATCAAAGCCCAGTTAAATTCCATGATCAAACCCAACAAGGCTTGCAAGGAATTAATATTAAACAAGCCCGTAAGCAAGCCCAACCTTAAACCCTAAAACCTAGCCCATGAAGGGATGATAACCTATAAATACCCCTCCCCTTCATGAGATCCCCAAACTTTAATTTCTGAATTTTCTCTCTTCTCTCTCTCTCCTGTTTCGTCCGCCCTTTTCTTCAGCCACAAGGCACGAGCCTCGTACTCGAGTGCCCAACGGTGCCTCACGCGCGCCACACCCGCTGCCCTCTCTCGCCTTCGCAGCCCGCAGCGCCCAGCGCTCGTGCACGAGGTTGCTGCTGCTGCTGTGTGAGCGCACCTGCGCGTGCCCCTCTCCCTCTCGCCCAGCGCCCAACGCCCTCACCCTCGTCCAGCGCCCTCACCCTCGCCCACACATAGCGATGCTCGCTGCTATGTTGTGCGCTGCTCGAGTGCCGTGCTCGTGTGTTTTGCCTCACCGTCGCTCCCACACACACAACACATCAATTGTTGTGTGTATGGGTTGTTGATTGTTGATAATCAAATTGTATACTTTCAAACTTTTCAATTTTCAGTTTTAAATTGTTTTAATTATTTAATTGTGATTATTTATTTATTTGGGTTATTTAAATTGATTGGAATGGTTATGAACACCGTGTTTTAATATTTAGTATTCGAATGGATGAGATTGGTTTTGATTCAAAAGAATTTTAATTTTCAGATTTCAAGGTTAATTAAATTGTCAATTTTTAAGGTCAAAACATGATTTCATTAATAATCTATTAGTAGGATTTTAATTCTGATCGTTCAATAGATTGATTCACATAATTTAATGACGATTTAAATTATGGGAATCAACTTAACTTTTCAGATTTGTTATTAAGCTTTAAAGAGTTGATTTTAATGAGTTTAAAGCTCAAAAGTCAATGTTTTTATGCTAGGACTTGAGTTGACTATTTGAGACTATTAAATTGACAAATAACGATTAATTTCTAATTAAACCAAGGGTTTTAGTTTCTTAAATAGTTGCTGAAAATTAAGTAAACATGATTAATAATTAAGTTTCTCCTTTGTGTTTATAGGAGTTGATTTCCAGTGAGTCGTGATTTGCACAGTGGCCCCCGTACTTAGGTATTCCAGGTACGTACAAGACTAGGATGACCACCCATCCCTTGAGGACTTTATGAAGTGTATTGAATGCGAATCATGTGAACTTATATATTGGGAATTCATGTTTGATGTGTAGACAAGCATGTGAGAATTATAATTAAATCTATGTGAACGAGCATGTTATGAATTGACTTATGCTTTATAGATTTTGTTGGACTATCATGTTATGGACTTTTATAATCGTTGAATTATGTCAAGCATGTTGTTCAAGTTGGTTTGCATGTATGAGAGTTGCGCATGCAAGTTATTATGGTTATGCTATAGCACGGGATGTCTAGCATACTTTGAGCTTATGGAATATTGCCGGAGTGCATTTTTTATTCTATCGCAGGTGTAGAATATGGTTAGAGAGTCTATGTGAATTGAACTAAGGACTATTCTTGCTAAGGGCACACCGCGCTTGTTAATAGGCAATGTCGGGTGTGAGGGGGTCGAAAAAGCACGAGGCTAATGCGTGACCTCGTCCCTCGTGGACGTGACGTTGTCAGATCAAGTGTAATTGGATTTCCTGTGAGTTTACACCCAATCGACTAGTAATATAGGAGTCGCCATTCAGTTTTTAACGACAATGAGAAAAACTGACAAAACCCGGTTATCGTGACATAAAGGGAGTGCAATTATGTTCGACCACGACGGCCATAGGTTCCCTTGTGATCCCTGGTGTGAGGATCGCTCAACGTACACCCGCAGGGCAGAGATTGAGAGTTTGGGGGACTGTAACTACCGAGAGAAGTGCTCATTGATAACTCTAGAGGCAGGTTATCCTTACTAGCTCAGCATAAATAATCGAAGGGACATGCGTTAAACTATTAAACTATTCTGAATTGATTTTAGCAATATGCAACACATAACACTAAATCGATCGTGATTATCTTATTTAGATTGATTTAAGGTACCTAGCATGGTAATTCAATTGTCCAAAGTATTATCTTATTAGGCGTGATAGATCAATCAAGTTAATAGTTTGACAATTTTATAAAAGGGTGATGAAAGCGATTAAATCATATGAGGGACACATTACAACGCACCCTTGTGAGGTGCGTTACGGTTCTCAGAAAACTAACCACTTGGCTTTGCTATTTCTCCTTTTATTTAACGAATCTCGGGTTTCCAAGCAATGTTCCAGTATTTAGGCTTAATTCATCAGCTACAAGGGGCAGGATGCGTTCTGTTCGACTTTTGGGTGGATTGCGACAGAACGCCGGATCAATTTCGCAGCGTGAGGCTAGGCTTAAGGCTAGAGTCAATACTCAGGTTATGGAATTTGTGTTTTGTGTCACGTCGGTTTTGAGGCTGTATTTATAGGAAAGAGTTTGTGGAAAGATAGATTTTTAGAATACGAATCCAAAAAGAATTCAGAGACGACACGGCCCCTGACATTTTCAGCGCCCAGGGCTGGGCGCCGAACCAGGCGTTGAAAATGGGATCTGGGCCGACTTCTTTGTCAGATTTGGACTCTTAGAACGCGGAGCTTTTGAGACTTATCCGAGTCTTTTAGTGCGTATTAACTTTATGACGGAATGCGTCTGGGCCCGTTACGAACTCTAGGTTCGTTAGGAATTTAATTAATACGTAACTCTTATTTTCGAATTATACTAGGAATAGAATTCCTTTTGAAAATTCTATCTCTTTTAGGATTTATGTTGGAGTGCAACACCTAATTCTGGCAGGTTTCTATCTTTTATGACTTTGCCACTTTTAACAACTACCTTTTATGATAGCTACTATTTTTAGCAGGTTTCCATAAATAGCAGTTTTGGCTGAAATGAAAAGGGTGATTGAGATTCGTTATTTTATAGGAGATGCGTTGCCAAGTGGAGATTTGCGTTCTCATCATTGAACCTTCCCTTCCGGGAATGGGGACAAAAGTAGGTGTCTACAGTTAGCCCCCACTTTGACTGAGTCTCGAGATGAGACGATGGTCAAAGTACTGGACGGAGTGCGTCATACAAGCCAGGGTGTACGTGACCTGTTTTGCGAGGGTCTCACGAGCCCCCGAGTGATAACATTTGACTTGAGGGTCATCACTTGAAGTGTTAACACATTCCTCACGTGTCATTGGAATCTGTTAACCGATAGTATAGAAACTCCCTCACTTTGTCATTGGAAGTATCTAAAGATGTTTTCGAAATCAAAGCTATAAAGTGTAACTAGGCCTGGCCAAGCCCAATCACGAGGTAAAACGTTTTAAAAGATTCTCATTTTTAAGGTTAGCTAAACGAGAAAACCCCCTTGTTTTTATAGGACGTAAAACGAAGGAAAATCCAGCACATCGCTTTTTTTTTTTGGGAAAACGGAAAACCAATCCTTTGATTTTTGGAAAAGGAAAACCAGAAAAAGTTATCGCTGCAGCGACTAAGGACCTTCGCGGTTAGTGACGCAGACCCCGCCCGCTGAAGGTGGGCGAGCCTGTCCTGCTGAGGGTGGACGCCCCGTCCGATAGAAGTGGACGAATCTGTTTTAATGTTTTGAAAATAAGGACCTACGCGGTTTGTGACGTAGACCCCGCCCGCTGAAGGTGGGAGAGCCTGTCCGCTGAGGGTGGACGCCCCGTCCGATAGAAGTGGACGAATCTGTTTTGATGTTTTGAAAATAAGGACCTACGCGGTTTGTGACGTAGACCCCGCCGGCTGAAGATGGCGAGCCTGTTTTGTGTTTTTGAAGATTTCATTTTCGAAAACTGAGGACCTGCGTGGTTAGTGACGCAGACCCCGCCCGCTGAAGGTGGGCGAGCCTGTCTGCTGGAGGTGAGCGAACTTGAATTCGTCTTTCCGATTTGGGGCCCGCGCGGTTCGTGGCGCGATCTTGCCCGATTGAGGTGGGAAAGTCCATATTTCCTTTGTTCTTGGGATTTCTTTTGAGAATTTCTTTTTATTCATTCTTGTAAGAGCGAATTCTTTCGAGGGATGCTCGAATTTAGTTGCAACCTGAATGTGGGTTGACAACGTGTTTAGACGGACCATTGTCTCGTGGTCATCATATTTCATGGTTTTGAGCTAGTCTTTACGGCCCAATTTTGCCACCTCTGGGTCCTTGATTAGAGGACTATGTATAAGTACCAACGGCGACCTTGTCTTGAGGTCGTAATCCGGTTTTATCTTTTGAGATTATCCAAACACGGGACTTCGTACAGCGTAGTCCGGGAATGTTGTTTTAACTTTGCATACTCTCTTTTTAAATGTTTATTTTCTTTCGAGCCCCCAAGCATTTGTGCTTGATGGTCATTTCTTGTCAAAGAGGTTCCTTGGGGATATGCATTTTGTAATGTCCTTGATCGTGTTTGGGATCGTGCTCGTAAGTGTGAGCGATCTTTGTAGTGGTATGCTACTTTGATGAAGTCGTGGAGTGCGACTTCATTTTCCGGGCGACAAAGTGCTTCGGTTTTCAACAATTAATACATCGAGCTCACTTTGGCCCGACTTGATCTTTTGACAAATAAACGCTTTTTATTTTAAGAAACCAACGACTTGATTTTTTGTGTTTCGAAGAATGACTTTGTTTATTTTTTTTATATCGCCTTATCAAAATGTACATATATTTGAGATGAGTCTAAGTTTCGACAAGCTTTAACATTTGTTTTCACTATTCGGGCTCTAACGGTGCTTTGGGCTTGATCTTGATTGCAACAGGGCCTCGTACGATTTTAAGTCCTTTCCTGCTCCGCGTTTTGAAGGGTCCGGGTCTTGGACTAGATTTCCGGCGCCCCAGGCAGGGCGTTAATAATTTCGGCGCCCAGCCTTGGGCGCTGGAAATGCTATTTCGACAGTTTTATTTTCTTAATTCCGGATTTCTTAACACGTTTCCGAATGGGATCAGGATGTCACTTGATGCTTTCGTGTATATATAGGGGTCAAGTACGTCTTTCTTTTTCACCACTCTCCATCTTCCTTTCTAGCTTTTACTATTTCCTATTCTTGCCATGTCGATTCCCCCTTTCTCCCTCGAACGAGTTGTTAGGCGTTGGCTAAGAGCCCTTAATCCCACAGAAAAGGCTTTGTTGAAAGGATACCAATTAGAGGCATTCTTAGGCTTACAACAAATTAATATTGATTATAACTTTCTGTATGCGGCCCTAGATTTTTGGGATTCTGATCACCATGTTTTTGTTTTTCGGGGCAGTGAAGTATGCCCTCTGCCAGATGAGTTTGCCGCGATCCTTTGTTATCCTACCAATGCTACTCCTGCTACCCCTGGCACTGTTGAAGAGGGTAAAACAACCATAGGGGCTTTCCTAGGACTAGATGCTAACATGCTTGCTGAGATCGTTGTGGGTGATAAGGTTAGTTTGGCAAAGCTTATGAAACACCATTTTAGACCTAGTAAGAATATGACCGAACAAAAATTGAATATTCGAGCATTGGTATTCTTCTTGTTGAACCACTATTTACTGTCGAATAATAATGTCGAGTTCGGTGACATAAGGTTGTTCCCCTTGATTAGCCAGATGGAGAGTTGTTATTCCATTATGCCGTTGGTTGTTGCCGAGACCTTGCTGAGTGCGGATGAGTTAAAGAAGGATGCCAAGTCTGAAATTTTCAAGGGGAGCCCCCGATTGCTGCAGGTAATCGATCGTTTATTTGCACGCACATATTTATTTCTTATTCTTTTCGTTTTCCCCTGACTGGAGCTGATTTTCAGCGCCCAGGGCTGGGCGTCGTATATTCTGGCGCCTGGTCCTGGGCGTTGAAAGTGCGTCACAGGCATTATTATTTTTCTGATCGTACCCTTTTTTTTTTGCAGATTTGGCTCATGGAACGACTCAGGCTTTTAGAAACTCCCACCGATCCTAAACGTTATCGCCCTATAGCCTTGGGTAACCGAAAGTATTTGCATCACGGCTAGAACGAGGCCGAGTGGGCCTCCTATTTTACTCATGGCATATGCTCTATCAAGTGGGTGGTACCGTGGTGGGGTTTGACTAATATGACGGGGGGTTCCGAGGCATTAGTTTATGTTTCTTTGTTGGGGTTGTCTCGGCCCATTTACATCTTTCCTTACCGAGTCATGCGACAGTACGGCTTAAGACAGACTATCCCATTTTCCGATACGGTACCACCTAAAGTAGCGGTCTTTTCCGAAGCACGGGTTCAAGCGTGGGCTAAGTATTATGGTGGCCTCCCGCGTTGGACCGTGGCTACCGATGGCTTTGTGGGTCTTTCTGAAAACTACAAGTTGTGGATGAGTTCCGATGATAATGCTGTGAGAACTAAGGCTCGAAATGAAGAGCCGGCTGAGCTTTTGATACCTCGAGGTAGGGCTAAGTATGAGAATCGTGATACTGCTAATCTTCGCGATCATGGTATTAAGACTGTAAAAGCTCGTCCTGATCGAAAGCGAAAGGAAGTTCCTCCCCGTTCCAGTTCTAGGCCTAAAAAGGTGCCTAAGATAAAGGGACCTGCTGTTCACCCAAAAAATGCAAGCTCTCGCAGGGATCGTCGCCGGAATAATGTATGGGTTAGGAAAGTTCAGCCCCTAGCAGAACCAGTGGCTAATCCAATTGATGTTGATAATCCTTCCCCTACCATTGTTTGTGCCCTTGAGGCTGAGCGGGCTATAGCTGTTCAAACTGAAAATGTTTCTGAGGCCTTGGCGTCCTTGGAAGTTAGTGTCAAGGAGCCTGTTCTTATGGAGATTGATATAGGGGCAGCGCAGAAGCCTGTGGGGGTGGACCCTGCGCACATTGCCCTCCACAACACTTTGTTTGATGATCCGGAAGAACTCGAGTAATGTAGTTCTTGTTAGGGTGTAGGTGCCCTTTGTTTATTTCAGTTGTGTTTGTTTTTCATTCCTTAGCACTTTTATTTTCCTTCTTATTATGTTTAAATACTAATGAAGGCGTGATTTTATTTTTCCTTGTTTTCCTTTTGTTTCTCTTTTTTATTTGCTCATTTCTAACACTTATGCACGTTTTTTTATTTGATTTGGACAGAATCCATAAATAGGATTGCCTACGTATCCTTGCGAAATAACTTTAACTTAGAATCAGGTCGCGCGTAGTTCTCACTAGAATAGATTCTAGGATGCCGAATTCGATAAGTATGTTCTAAGATTGGAAACATATTATTTGAAACGGTCGAATAAGTGAAGTTTATTATTTATTTTAATCTGTTGCTTTGCCGAAAAATAAAAAATTGTTTTTATTTTTTGAGTACATTTTTTTTTGAGTACACGTATTTTGCACATCATTTTTTTTCATGCGTTTTTTTTGTGGTACGTATACGTGCTGTACCCCCCAAGTGTTCGTTATTTTTCCGTGTATGTGCGGATAAAATGATGAGCACTTCTGGGTAAAAAGTCGGCAAGCAGAGAGATTCAGCGCCCAGGCTGGGGCGTTAAAGATTTCGGCGCCCAGCCCTGGGCGCTGAAAATGATTCCGGGGCAAGTTTCTTGGCGCGTTGCCTCTTTTCCTCGACATGTTCTTGCATTTATTTCTTTTTCTTTGTTTTGTTTTACTGTTTGTTCGCCAGGAATAAATTTTGACGCTATTTTGGAAGCTTTTTGGACTGTTAGCGTTAGACGCATTTTCGTCTGGAGTAATTTTTCTATTCGTGACTCGAAACGGCTTTGAAAACGGAGTTAGGGTGCGGAAGATATGAAGATCTTTGTGTAGGCTTTTGGGTGGGTTGAGGTGCGCGTTGTTAATGAAGGGTATGGTGGGGTTACGTTTTATTAATTTTCTTTTTAAGCAACATTTGCATTTATTTTGGATTTGATTTCCTTTGATTTCTTTGGGTTGCATGGGTTGACTTTTATGATTGCACGGGTTGACCTTTACGTCTTGGAGATATATAGGGGATGGTACAGTTTATTTTGTGGATTTCGAGAATTGGTTTTGATGTCACGATTCAAGACCGAGTGGGCCTTGCTATTGGGCCTAAAGTGGGCCACTTCCTTATATTTTTTTGATTTTATATTTGCAAATATGATTAGTGCTTGTTTAGTGTTAGAATAATATTTTAGGAGAAATCTTACGCCTTTATTAGTAAGGAAAACACACTGAAATAAATTAATCAATATTCTAGGGGGTTTTTAGGACCATATCTAGGGCTTTATTCTTTCTATCATCTAAAGAACTAATATGCGTTTTGCTAAAGTGCTCTCTACGGCTCAAGCCTTGGGTTTAGTCTCATAGAACTTTGGTCCTTCGCCTGTACTCATTTTAAACTCTATTCCCTTTGCGTTGACCCACTGACATGTCTTCACCCATCCGTTCTCGGCCTCTTCTAGTGTTGATGTAGGAGTGATTAACCGAGTTGGATCGAAACTTTCATCTTGTAGAGCTAGGGTAGTCATCACAGTCTCGTCCTCCATAGGCTTCGATTCGTTAAACAATGTCCATAGAGCTTGGTTGTCCAATATTTCAGCGGTTTCAGTCTTGGTGAGGTGGGGTGCCTCATCCAAAGTATGACAGTCATGGAAAATTTCGAATCCGGGATTTAGTAGGCCATTCTGAACGAAGGGTTCAGGGAAGTCACAGCATGGGTGTTCTTCTCCTTCTCGGACAAACATACCGTTAAGGGTTCTTTGATATGGGGAAAGGAGGGTGGCTCGTTTTGTCTTGGCTGGCTTAAGGCGTAGCCTAGACAAGTGATCAGCAATATCTTCCTCCGTTGGTTCATAGCCTAGGCCAAAGGGAGTAGATTTTTTGGGTGGGGGATGGAACATGTAGTTCTTCTTCCTTATGCCCAATGGATTTCCCGGGAAATAGCCCTGAGCTAGCAATATTTTAGGGAAGATCCGGGATGCACGCGGATCTAGAAATGCTAAATTATAGTCCTCAATGAATTGGATGGCTTCATCCACTTGAAAACCGTAAAGGTCTTCCGCAGTGTCGGCTGTTCCAACCATAGTACAGCTGAAGTCGAGAGGAGGGGCGCGTATTTCCAGGATTACCCCGTTATGGTTAAGTTTAACTATTTGATGCAGGGTAGAAGACACACCTCCTAAGTCATGGAGCCAAGGGCGTCCTAAGAGGAGGTTGAAAGTGGGCTTGATGTCGATTATTTGAAACTCCGTGGTACGTGCCACAGGCCCGGTTTGTATTTTGAGGTTGATTTTTCCTAACACAGGCCTTCGAGAGTTATCATAAGCTCGTACTCCTTGCGTGGAGGTTTGGAAGTCATCGCTTCCTAGCCCCAAGCAATGGGCGGTTCGCAATGGGCAAACATTTACCGCTGAACCGTTATCTACGAGTGCTAGGGGGATGTTTTGTCCTCTGCATCCAACCACTAGATAGAGGGCCTTGTTATGGGCGCCTCCTTCTTCAGGTAATTCTTTGTCAGTAAAAACTATTGCTTTTTCCTCAACATCTCTTGTGACGTGGTTAACCAACGAGTCAGGTGTGATGTCCGTAGGGACTGAGATGAGGTCAAGTGAGCGAATGAGTTTTTCATGATGTTCCTTTGAAGTGCACATGAGATCCCAGATGGTAATCTCGGCTTTAGTTTTTTTTAGTTGCTTCAAGAGAGGATTTTCGATGACTTCTGCGACGGTGGTGTGCCGCACGTTTTCAGGAGTCTGTCTGACTGGGATGTCGTCTATAGGAGGTGGGAGAATATCCTGTTGGTACACCCTTCCGGACCGAGTGAGATTGTCAACTTCGGACTCTTGAGGGGCGGTGTCAATCGGAGCATGCCCGGGCCAAGTTTCAGTAAAGAGGTCCTGGCCCGACACTTGAGACAGGTAGACATCTTCAGCATCATCATCCCACACGCCGCACACTTCTCTCTTGATTTGATCCATAGGGACCACGGTGAGTGGTGCACCTTGAGGCGTGATATACACCGTAGGGTCAAAGTCCTTATTTTCTGGTTGGTCGAGAGAGATGTGACAAGAACCGAGTGGGCTCTTGTTGTTGTTGGGTTTGCCAACATTAGGGAGGTATTATTTCATCCTCTATCATATCCTGGATTGTGTTTTTTAGATTCCAGCAGTTTTCAGTGTCATGCCCATTTCCTTGATGGAATTTGCAATAGGTGCCCTCGACCCAATATTTACTTTTGAATGAAGGGTCAGGTGTGGGGCCTATGGGCCTTAGCTTTCCTTGATTGGTTAGTCTTTGGAGGGCTTGTACCAGAGTCGACCCGAGTGGGGCAAACTTTCGATCTCGGGTCCACCTTCCAGGGCTCCTTCGGGTTGGGGTTTCCTCTAAGGTGTGGACCTCTTGGGCTTGAGGCGTGTGGCCCCTGTTGTAGGTGTTACTTTTGTATGCAGGCTTGCTTTGTACTGTTTTTGCAAGGTCATCCTCGATCTTTATTCCTACATCATAAACCCTTTTGAAGGTATCAAGGCCCAAGTACCTAAGGTGTTGTTTATAAGCTGGGTCTAGGTTGTCAATGAACTTTTGGACCAATTCCGTTTCAGGAGGCCTATTGATTAGTTGGGCCGCTTGGTCTCTCCATCTAGCAAAATAGGTCGTGAAACCTTCATTTTTCTTTTGGAAGAGTACTTCCAGCTCGCGCATGGTGACATGAAAATCCATGTTCGACGAGTATTGCTTGACGAAGACATTGACAAAGTCCTCCCAAGTGCGGAAGAGCTTAGGGTCCTGGTGGTAATACCATTTGAGTGGCACAGGTTCCAAGGACAAAGGAAAGGCAGGCAAATACATGGATTTGTCCACACCTCTCAAGTTCATGGCATTCACGAAGCTCAAGAGATGATCACGGGGATTGTCCGTGGCTTTGAACTTTGGTAAGTCAGATGAACTGAACTTTTCCGGTAGTTTGCCGGGAAAAGGTTTAGGATCGAGGGAGAAATACTTGCTCCCCATGGTTTGCTGCAGAACCATTTTTTCGATCTTCTTCTCGTTATCGAGGTCATTTTTGGCTTGCGCGGCTGCTAAGGATTCGTTTTCCATTCTCAGTTGGTTCATAAGTTGGGTCATTTGGACCATTTGGTCTCGTAATTCTTCCATGGACGTGTTTGAGGGTGCGAATCGGGGTTGGAGAAGCGGAGATCCTTGAAAGGGGGAATGGCGGATGGAGCTTGGAGTTACTAGACTTTGTGTTGGTGATGTAGCTTCGAGATGCACTAACCTTTGATTTTCAGATCGACACCAAGTGGCAGAACCAGCCCTATGCATAAGACAAACTAAAGTTTAGGCCCAAAGTTAAGCATTACTCAGTCTAGACTTCCGACTCTTTCTATTGGTTTTCTATTCTCACTTATGTTGGTACACTTTGACTCTACTTTTAGTCATTATTTGGATTTTCGAAACATTTGCCCGTGTGACATTCAAAGTTATTTTAATTAGCATGTTCGGTTTTGGTGCCAAACATTGTCGTCGTAGGAGGCCTAATAACGACACAAGGAGTTGTTTATTTTATAAGTCGTTCTTAGAATTGAGTGCCTTTTTCATACGTCCTCGTAGCAAATTTGTTACGAATTTTTTATTGCTACGTATATTTTATGCGTGGGCACCGAGGCTACTGTGCCTGACCCAAAGGCCAGGCAGCAACTTCAGTGCCCAGCAGGGGCGTAGAAAATAATTGGCGCCCAGCCAGGGGAGTTGAAAATGCGTCCCTGACTGGTACTCATATTCTGTTCGTCTATCCTTTTTTCGTACGACTTAATTTTGCGTGCTTGCCTAGTAACGTCCTTTACCCGTTGTGCAGCGTTGTGGGATCCGTTACAGGCCGTCCTGGGCGTCGCTGATTTTTGTGGCGATCTCCCGGGGTTGCGGAACACGTATTTTGGTATAACTCTTTGGCCAATCAATGTTTCTGAATGTTTGGGCAATTTTTATGGTCGTTGGTTTTCCGGTATTATTTGTCATACACAATCACAACACAATCACATAATTCGCTACACATAACTAGCATTACAACATGAAGCAAAAAATAATATGTCACGTAGTTTATGATAGGCTTCTATGGGTAATATTTGCGCCTGGCTTGGTACCGCTTCTATCGTAGTTCCAACACATGCCCCGGTCGAGGTAGTGCATTCAACAGACGAATTTCGTCCCAAGAGGCCAATCACGATGTAAGCCAGGGGGCATGCACCAATGAGAGGGACCTAGTGGGCGAGCGATTGGGTTTGGGACAGGTGTACTACTAGCGAAAGTGCCGAGTGGACAACATTCGAAGCATATGCACCCCCCGAGTGTTGATGGGTATCCTTAGTCCCAACTCCCGAGATGAAACACACCAAGGGAGCCAAGATTCGTTATGCGGTTCTGTCCGTTCACATTAATATGCCGTTTTTCAGGTCGTCCCAACTTGATAAGGAAATAAACGCGGAGTAGGATCGTTTTACCCTTCGGCTATTTTGATTACCTACGAGCACGAGTATTTCATTAACGTTCCCCAGTGGAGTTGCCACTGTGAGGGGGTCGAAAAAGCACGAGGCTAATGCGTGACCTCGTCCCTCGTGGGCGTGACATTGTCAGATCAAGTGTAATTGGATTTCCTGTGAGTTTACACCCAATCGACTAGTAATATAGGAGTCACCATTCAGTTTTTAACGACAATGAGAAAAAATGACAAAACCCGGTTATCGTGACATAAAGGGAGTGCAATTATGTTCGACCACGACGGCCATAGGTTCCCTTTTGATCCCTGGTGTGGGGATCGCTCAACGTACACCCGCATGGCAGAGATTGAGAGTTCGGGGGACTGTAACTACCAAGAGGAGTGCTCATCGATAACTCCAGAGGCAGGTTATCCTTACTAGCTCAGCATAAATAATCGAAGGGACATGCGTTAAACTATTAAACTATTCTGAATTGATTTTAGCAATATGCAACACATAATACTAAATCGGTCGTGATTATCTTATTTAGATTGATTTAAGGTACCTAGCATGATAGTTCAATTGTCCAAGGTATTATCTTATTAGGCGAGATAGATCAATCAAGTTAATAGTTTGACAATTTTATAAAAGGGTGATGAAAGCGATTAAATCATATGAGGGACACATTACAACGCACCCTTGAGAGGTGCGTTACGGTTCTCAGAAAACTAACCACTTGGCTTTGTTATTTCTCCTTTTATTTAACGAATCTCGGGTTTCCAAGCAATGTTCCAGTATTTAGGCTTAATTCATCAGCTACAAGGGGCAGGATGCGTTCTGTATGACTTTTGGGTCGATTGCGACAGAACGCCGGATCAATTTCGCAGCGTGAGGCTAGGCTTAAGGCTAGAGTCAATACTCAGGTTATGGAATTTGTGTGTTGTGTCACGTCGGTTTTGAGGCTGTATTTATAGGAAAGAGTTTGTGGAAAGATAGATTTTTAGAATACGAATCCAAAAAGAATTCGGAGACGACACGGCCCCAGGCATTTTCAGCGCCCAGGGCTGGGCGCCGAAGATTTCGGCGCCCAGATCCAGGCGGTGAAAATGGGATCTGGGCCGACTTCTTTGTCAGATTTGAACTCTTAGAACGCGGAGCTTTTGAGACTTATCCGAGTCTTTTAGTGCGTATTAACTTTATGACGGAATGCGTCTGGGCCCGTTACGAACTCTACGTTCGTTAGGATTTTAATTAATATGTAACTCTTATTTTCGAATTATACTGGGAATAGAATTCCTTTTGCAAATTCTATCTCTTTTAGGATTTATGTTGAAGTGCAACACCTAATTCTGACAGGTTTCTATCTTTTATGACGTTGCCACTTTTAACAACTACCTTTTACGGCAGCTACTATTTTTAACATGTTTCCATAAATAGCAGTTTTGGCTGAAATGAAAAGGGTGATTGAGATTCGTTATTTTATAGGAGATGCGTTGCCAAATAGAGATTTGCGTTCTCATCATCCAACCTTCCCTTCCGGGAATGGGGACAAAAGTAGGTGTCTACATCGGGTTATCTCAAACAATATTTTTGAGAAGGAACAATGGGAGTAATTTCACGTGAGTCTATGTTTGATCACAAGTCCTAAAGGATTAAAATGAAGTGTCATTGTTGAGTTGTTTTATTGTTTGATTGTTTGCATGTTATGTCTTGTGTAGAGTCTTGAGTCGCTTTGAACATAACATACTAATTAACGTAAAGTGTAACCCGAATGAGCTTCAAAACTCTTGGAACGTATATACCTTGAGTATGAACAATAGGGGGAGTCTTGCCGGAAAACTCGTACTCCTTGAATGATACGAGACATTGTTTCATTCTTTCTTTTTAGGCCGTTGTGCATTGGAATTCCGTCGGTATGGTCCGACTGTCGGTAGGAGTCCGACTTATTATTATTTGGTGTATGGTGGGACCCAATCACCCTTTTCTTTCCTTTTGAGGATACTTTATTTTACCCGTTCGAAGCTACTTCTTTATTAAACTGTGATTCAAGAGTCGTGTCAAGTGCCGAGTCTTGTCTCCATGTTTACTTGTTTATTAATTAGCTTTTGCATGTGGATTATTAATTCGTTGAGTGAAGCATGTTATGATAGAATGTTATTCTAGCTTGTTCGTACTCAGCTTTTGCTGACTTCGTGCTTCATGTCTTTTGGTCATGGCCTTCGCCTTAATGAATCTATGATGATCCATCATTGCATTTGCGTTGTTGGGGAGTAGATTTTAATAAAGCAGGTTTGTAGAGATAACTTACGGGAGAAGTTATCATGGGATTCGTGTTGAGAGTTGTTTTCTTCCGTATTTTATAAACTCTATTTAATTTCTAGTCATGACTATTACTTCATTTATTTGAACTATAGTTAATAGATTTTAAATGATTTAATACTTTGGTTTTGGGCCTTGGCGGTTCCAAGTTGTTAATTGACCATTAACTATTTAATACGTTTTGAAAGTTACTTAATTCCGCTGCGTAATTCTGGTAAATAGCCTTAACCGTTATCACGGTGGCGGTAATATCTTGGTAATTCCTTTGTTTTAAGTTGGAAAATGTTTTATAAAAATCAAGGAATTATTAGGGTGTTACAGTTTTGGTTGTCATCAAATTACTCAATGAATTAACTTAGTGACATCAGCAAGATGTACATCATATGGTGTATGCATGAGATGTGTGGATAAACTATATGGAGTATGGATTTTGGCCAATAACATGGTTATTTTATTCGTTGAATAAACAAATTTATTATCCGATCATAATCGATTTTTCTACTACGGTTTATCAATCTATTTGAAAATTTTTGTTACGGAAAACTTGGAGTCAAGTAGTAGTGCCATCATAGAAGTGAAGGGAAGTATATTCCCCATACTGCCAGATATGGCAGTTAGTCTTTTGATCATTTGTTGCGGCGTGCGGATTTATCAATGTGTATGTTGGTGTGTGTTTGTGAGAGCGTTGTTGCTTGCTTGCGGTAGTGTTGTGGGGCTGCGCATGAGAGTCCATACCCAGTAGACTTCACGACCTCGCTGTGGCTTTGCGGGTTTCTAGGAAAAAAAATTGATTTAGAGCTTTAATTTGACCAGTTGAGTCCACAACATGAACGTGGCTTTGGGTTTTTAAGTTGGTGAAGTAGTACGTAGTTGTAAACAACATAATACGAAGCATGTGATTCAACTATATTTTTATCGTTGGTACCCGAAAAGTAGATTATGAAAACTTGCTGAGTGGTTTCAAGAAGTTACTTGTGTTATTTCACATGGGGGACTCTGGCTAAGGTGTGTGCCGTGGCCTGGCTGGTGCGGTATCTTATCGGCATGCACACAAGTCACTAGTCAAGTGAGTGATTAACTCTAAGAAATGATTCAAAGACTCCAACATGCTAACAGGGAAGTTCCTTCTTACTTTATTTATTGTCAAACTTTAATTTTACATAATATGTCTATTGTGTTATGTAGTTTATGCATGATAATATCTTGGTGAATTATTATGCAATATGGGGGCTAGTTAAGTTTGAGACTAACAAGTAAACTAGCTTGGCTTACTTTGGTGAGTATTTTGTATAGGAGACGATACTTAGTGGCCCTGGTAAAGATAATGAGTTCATAATTTGGGTAAGTTCCCAATGTATGGGGGCAGCAGTGATTCATCATTTCATGAGGTTGAGAATGGTCTTACTGAAGGTTATCATGTTAAATCACACGTATCTTTAAGCCTAGGTATTGTGACAAGTTCTTGAAACTGTGGGGGTGTACATCTTAGGTGAGACCTTTAACCTTATTGTGGGCCATAACAAACCTAGTTTGTATACTTATGACATACTTGTAATGTTGTGGATATTGTATAAGCTGATTTGCATATTGCCTGTCTTTTCATTTATTTGAATTGAACGATTCACAAGTGAATCCCGTGAAATTTTGAATTGATTAACAATCTTGCAGGGATATGATAAAGGTACCTTTATATTCACTCACTGCCATTAGTTTCGCTTTGCTTCTAGTAATTTCTAATGGGTTGGACGAGTCATTTTTACTGAGGTGTAGCAAAGGCAATAGCACAACTAGTGGAATACATACTCTTTCTTGTTTGTTCTAAAGAATTTATGAGGGACTAATGAAGTTCACGGGGGTATCTTCTAGAAGTATTGGATAACTTTCATGAATCATCGTAAGAGGTCATGTGCATTAGTAGGAACTAGTTGGATGAGTGTTGTAATATAAAGGTGATTATGAGTCTTTTAATTAATATCTATTTTAACTTGGATATGCTAGCTCAGACTTGCCCAATCTTAGCAAGGTTGGGTACTAAAGTTTCTTTCAGGTGCCAGTTCAAAGGTAAGAGCTTGTAAAAGGCTAAGGGCAAGTTATGTTTTTAGAGGATTCACCATGGCTTTAGTATTGACCGTATATTTTATATCTCTTGTTACTAAGTTTGTCCAACTTAGGGGGTCTAGTAGCATCAACATATTTTTATGTGTGATTGGAGTTCAAAGACATTTTTAAATTGCATTGTTGTGTGGCACCTTAATTAGATAAGGACGTGTACATAGTGCAATTACCTGATGGTTGTTTCCTAGTAAGGAATTTTTGGTAGTGGTCTTGAGCAGTCTAATGTCTGTTGTAGATACCTAGGCGTGGTATGAGTATTTTCATTTAACTTGTCTTATCTCTATGGCTTTATTATGATTGGCTAATGGTTGTGTATGTATTAATGGACTTTGATGATTGACTAATCATATGGTGTTGCATTAAGTATACACATGAAGCTTTAGACGAGACTAACGCTAAATCAATTCAAGCCAAAGTGTTGGTTGATTAAGTTCGATACTATTATTGGTGGTAAGACCAGTGAATTGGTAAAGTACGTCTAAAATCAATCTCCTTGTGTAAAGAAGTTATGTGGTAAGTCAACTATCGTGTATACTAGCCAATAAAAATTTATTGTGACTCTAGCCAACTGGTGTGAAAAGAGACTGAGAAGGTATGTCTCAAAAAGTTGTGTATGCTAGGAGTTTGATATTCTAATACTTGACAGTTGTTTTCTTGACTAGGTGTTGTCTTTGTAGTGAAGTAAATTAACTGGCTAGTTGAGCCAACATTAATGTTTTAATTACCGTGATTTATCACCTAAGATTTCTCATATTCATGACCGGTCTGGCAGAGTGACTCGGGCACCGCGAGAAATTTCCCTTTCATTGATAATGACAGTGATTGTGGTTGGGTTTTGGAGTTTGGGTTCGCGCTCGGCTGGATAGATTCGTCCATCAGACTGGGCAGCATAGGTTCTGTTATTGGTCGTTTTGTACGACGTGAGGTCGACGCGGGAACAAGTCATCGCAAGTCAGTCCATCCTCGGATCCTATTAAGGAAGCAATCAAGGTTGGTTCCTATATTCAAGGAGCCATTATCCCCACTTCATGCTTGTTGGACAAGGTCAAGGAAGCTAACAAGGATCAAGCAAACGGTTAGAGAAGATCAAGCGATCAGTTGAGAAGATCGTGGAGGCGGTTGAGAGTATCACGGAACAACTAACAACATGATTCCGTCTTCTATGCTAGACCTAGTACTATATAAAGATCACCACTCTACAATGATAAGGCACTTCCAAGATCTACGATAAAATACACACTTCTCCATTATCTATACCTCCGTCTAAATATATGCCCAAACTATGCCTGATGCCTGCTACTCCTGGTAGACGACGTACACATTACACCTAAAAGCAAGAAGCTCTTTCTCGTAGCTCATGCCATCAACAAGAACAAACCCACCTTCTAAGCTCCACCTAGATATTCCACTAAACTCTTAATCACCCTTATTTATCCTATTCCCATATTATCTTATACAGAAGACCTTGTTAACATTCTGCCTTATCTTACCAAATGACATCCGATCATATTATAAACCATACGCCATCCCTTATCTTTTACGGATGTTTGTCCGTTAACAGTTCCCTGACCTATTTATATACTCTACACATTCCCCAATACCTTCTATGGTCACGCTTTATTGTTAACTATGTCTACATACGAAAATATACATTGTACTTGTACTCACGTACCTAGGATATTTATGCCGACAACATAGTAGATTGGTGGACTCGTTGCCACCCGCGGTTTTTATCCCTTTCGGGTTTTCCGCGTCACCATCTCTTGTCTCGTCTCCCTTTATTTTATGCCCTTTATTTCTTGTCATTTATTTACTTTATTTAATCTAATCGTTTATGTCCCAACCAAAGGTCGTCCATACGAAATTTGGCATAAACAGGTTCAGTCTTCAAAATGTTGACTTTCACTGGGTTTTTTATGTCACAAATTCGGGCAGACCGGACGATGGCTCATTTACATTTCTCATTGGAGTCTGCATCGCATATGAGCACTGAAGTTCAATATGAAGATGATTCCTTATTGGTGGATCATGCTAGTCAAGTGATTATGATAATTATTGCATGATAGTTCGACGTGGGGTTTCCTTCAATTCTCTACAATTTAACTCACTGGCTTGTATGTGCAGCCGAAAAATCTGAGCTTTCTGAAGGTTAAAAAAACTATGGTGTGAGACGAGATCTAGCAGTAAACGTGGTACTCCTCGTGGAGTATTGATTCTAGACAAGAGAAGAACTACTCAAATCTTTATACGAAGGATGAACCATTTGTAGATGTCTAACCCGTTGAGGGGAATGAGTTTTAAAATCCATGCGTTAATCCGTCCCTTAAGGGGTGATGATGAGTTAGAGATTAAGGCTTTGCATTTGTTTGGCCTCACAGACCTAGACCTCCTATTTGGATGGTGTCGTGAGAAGTTCTGGTGGATACATTTCTTAATGTGCTAGTTTCATAGACATGTTGGACGGAGTCAGAGATGTTTGATGTGAACACTGATATTTATGATTAGCCTCATAGATTGAGGTCACTTGTCTAAGTGATGTCATGAGATGTTCTGGTTGATTTTCTGGTATCTGGTCTCGTAGACCGAGGTCACTTGTCTAAGTGATGTCATGAGATGTTCTTGTAGATACGATGGTTTCTTTGCTCAACCTCATAGACCAAAACCATTTGAGTAAATGGTGTCATGAGAAGATCTATATAACTAGCCTCACAAACATAGGCCACTCGAGTTAGTGGTGTCGTGAGATGATCGGTGAGTTGTATAGATGGAAGGTTAAACTTAAATTTTCTTAATATTCGTGGAACACCTGCGGTGAATGTGAAGGGATGACCTCCTTTTATGAGTGATGGGATATCTCTCTAGAGCGTTCACTAAGAGTCCCCTTGATGAGCGGCCGTGTTATTTATCGAGGAATTTCTCAAGCTCTTATGGCAAGGTACGTGTTGTCGGGTCACTTTAATAATCTAGGAGTTCAATTCTATGGACACTCTCTAGACCGTTAAACACCCCACTCCACTATGTATTAGTTCAAACCTTTGGATACTAACATTTAAGTACTAAACCCTCATTTTACTGCTCAGATTCTCGTAGATTCGTACAAATTTGCATTAGTGGAGGATTGTTGGTGATAATGCAAAATGGTTAATATTTGGAGTATAATCGTACAAAGGTAGCAGTGTAGACCGCAAGTACATTGTGGCAAATAGAGTTTTTCCGCGGCCAAGTCGCGGAGCATACTGATGTTGTTTGTATTTCGCTTCATCAACCAATAGTGACGTGGAGTTTGGGATTCTTACGATGTTTACAAAATTGGCGGGCCCCACTAAAATTCTTCCTCTTCTAATTAATTTTTGTACTCCTATTTCTACGTGGAATATATATCAAAGATGAAGTTCCTTTTCTTATATATATATATATATATATATATATATATATATATATATATATATATATATATATATATATATATATATATATATATATATATATATATATATATATATATATATATATATATATATATATATATATATATATATATATATATATATATATATATATATATATATATGGATTTTTTGGTATTTACTACCTTAAAAATACACCACTTTTGTATTTACTACCTTATGAAATTTTTATTATAAATTACTACCTTAAAGTATGATTTTTTTTGCAATCACTACCACTTTACGGTTTTCTCATTTTAAAATTGAGATATCTCATTCGTTTCTTAATCATTTTAAGTGATTCAAAGCCCATTCTTCTCGTTTATGTGTAACGATTCCATAGGGATCTTGCTTTTAACATTTTGTAAAAGGTTAAACATATTAAATATTATCTTTAAAACTTTAAAATATTTATGAATCACCAAACGAATTATTTTGAAATGTCGTTCTCAATTAAATCCTTATAGAAAAAGGAAAATAATGAACTTTGAATCACTTTAAACGGTTAAGAAACGAAAGAAATATCCCAGTTTTAAAATGAGAAAACTGTAAAGTGGTAGTAAATGAAAAAAAATTGGAACTTTAAGGTAGTAATTTAAAATAAAAATTTCATAAGGTAGTAAATACAAAAGTGGTGTATTTTTAAGGTAGTAAATACCAAAATTTCCTATATATATATATATATATATATATATATATATATATATATATATATATATATATATATATATATATATATATATATATATATATATATATATATATATATATATATATATATGAGATTAACCCTAAACACTATATACCAAGATACAAAGCCTTAATTATATTAGAGATCTGAGCAATTCTTGAGCAGTTCCACCTTTCAAATTCAGGTGCACAGATTTGAAGGAGAGTTGTGTTAACCTTGGGGGGCATTCGTGTAACACCCCGACCTCTAATTCACTTATTAAGGAATACATAGCAGCGGAATTAACCTAATTCGGCCGGGACAATACTACCGTAACTCCCACTTGGGAATTACAAGGCAACCATCATAATAATTACTATTAAACTCCAAAATTAACATAATAATCCTTTTTAATTCCTTAATAAAAGTATGTAACTTAATCAAGAATCTTCACTTAAACTTTACAACTTAACATTAACTTAGGTGAACATTGTAATAGTGAAATCCTCGCCACTACTCGTTTCCGTGGTCCCCAGCAGTACCTAAAACAGAAAACAAAACGGTGAGCCGAAGACTCAATAACGAGTTACCCTAGTATCGTAACATCATTTCAATTCATTTTATTTAATAAACATGGAGAATAGAATATCGTAAAACGTTTAATAAATCATCATTTCAGAAGCATCATTTTGGAAACATCATTTCAGTAATATCATTTCAGGAACATTAATTCAGGAACATCATTTCAGGAACATCATTTCATTAATCTTTTCCTTTTAACAGTATTATTCTGGTCGTTAGGACTTTACAGGAAAACATGGTAGGATGTCTCCTACGAACAGGGGAAGCCAGTGCTTCATAACAGGGGGAGCCAGTGCTCCATAACAGGGGAAACCAGTGCTTCTTATCAGGGGGAACCTTGGTTCCATATCAGGGGAAGCCAGTGCTTCTTATCAGGGGGAACCTTTGTTCCATATCAGGGGAAGCCAGTGCTTCTTATCAGGGGGAACCTTGGTTCCATATCAGGGGAAGCCAGTGCTTCTTATCAGGGGGAACCTTGGTTCCATATCAGGGGAAACCAGTGCTTCTTATCAGGGGGAGCCTAGGCTCCATATCAGGGGAAGTTGACCAGTTCTTACACTTTCATTTATCATGTTTACATTTCTTTTAATAGAACATTAATCAGGAAAATCTCATTCATTCAGGGTATTTCAATAAAATCATTAAATCTCGTTATTTCATAAAATCATTTCTTTCAGGAATAATAATTCATTAAATCAGTACTTTGCATAAAGCTGCATTATCGTAAAACAATTCAATCGAATCATACTTGTAATCCCGCAAATCATAAAACATCATTATAAAACATCAATCATTCATAACATCATTCATAAATACATTTCGAAGGGATTGCGGGTACTAGCAATAACCGTTACCTCAATTCCACGATTTGCTAAGCCTTTTCATTGGTTATTTCGTCCTGAGCTCCGAGCCCGAATTTAAAACCCAAATAGTTTGATTTTGGGCCAGCCCTTCTTTTTGGTTTTGGGTTAACTGAAGTCAGTGTTGCAAAAAAAAATTGAAATTGGTCTCTTGACTTCCTAGAAGTCGACCAAAACAGAGAAGAGGAAGGCGAGCAGTAGAGGGAGGGGAAGGGAGGAAAGAAGGAGGCGGTGGCTCGGCTTGGGCGGCTCGGTGGTGGCTGGTGACTAGGGTAGGGTGGCGCCGCAGTTTATCGCCGGTGATGGTGACGGTGATGGTGGTTATGCGGCGGCGGACCACGAGGATGAGAGGGGGTGAGAAAAGGGGAGAGAACAGGGGAGGGGAACGTGGGGTGGTTCAGGGAGGTACGGTGGTCGTGGCCTGCGCACAGAAGAGAAGGGAGGAGGAACGTGGCAGCACGACGGCGCCGACGGCTGGGCGCGAAGGAGAGCAAAGGCAGGGGAGAGGTTGCGCAAAACAGGGGAGGGGGGTATTTCATATTGGTTCTGGGCGGCGGCGCAATGGTTCGCCGGAGTATTTGGGGGCGGAGGTTGTTTTACAAGGTGGAGGGGGTGGTTGGGAGCGGTGGTGCGACGCTGGTGGTGCCGCAAGGGAAGAAAACGGAAGAAGGAACAGGGGCGTGAGTGGCTGCGGGGAAGGGAGAGAAAATAAGGGGGTGTTGGGTCGCGTTTTGCCGGAGATGGTGGCGGAGGTGAGGCGGGTAAATGGTGGTGGAGGTGGCTGACGATGGAGGTGGAAGAGAATGGGGGTGGCGGTTGACAGTGGTGGTGTTTACGGTGGTTTTCGGTGGTGGTTTGAGTCAGAGGAAAACAAAGGAAAATGGATTTGAATTTCGATTTGGTTTCTGAAATTGAAAATGGTTTTTGTAAGCATGTAGAGTGAATGAGAAGGAGAATTTGCTTGGGGCTCAAGGTTGAATGTAGACCGAATTGAGGGAAAGAGAGGAAGTAAGGAATTGCTTCCTTCTTCCTGGTACACGTGAAGAGCAAAGAAAGAAAACAAAAAATGAAGTTTTTATTCTTTTAAGGCATTTTGTTGTTTTGTCATTTCACTTTAGTTAGGCAAACAATTCAGAAATTTGATTTCTATTTTTAGGAAATTAATTTGAATAGAAAAATTTAATTAAAATTAAGTTTTAAAATAATCCTTTATATAAATATCGTTAGCGGAAAATGAATTTAGTTTCCGAATACATAAGAACGTTTTGAAATTATTAAAAATCCGAAATCAATTACGAAATAACTAATATTTAAAAAGTAGCTTAAGCTCGTAAATTTGAAATTAATTCATAGAACTTGAAAATTAATAAATAGTGTAACAATATTTAAAAATTCAAGCGAAATAAAACTTCGTTAATTAAAAAAAAAATAAAAATAAATAAAGTTCGAATTTTAGGATTTAAAACGATTTTAAGCTAAATAGAAATAATTAAGCATAATTAATCAAGTTTTAAAAATTCGGGGTATTACACTATTACCCCCTTAGAAAAAGTTTCGTCCTCGAAACTTGAAAATTTGATTTATAAAATATTTGTTGAAAATTGAAAACACTCGAATAAAAGTATGATGTTTTATTTTAAAACCAAGATCTCACAATTTTATTTCAATCCCGCCAATGTCTAACTTCATTCCGCCATCATTTTTTAGGACTCCGCTTCAACTCGAGACCTAGAATCGAAGAGTAAAGAATACAAAAGGGGCAAAATTATATTGATACTTAATCGTCATTAAAGTCAATTACATTCCGCCATCGTCTTTCGTATATCCACTTTACTTCATAAAATAGGATCAAGGAGCAAAGAACAAAAAAGGGGCAAATTGTTAGCTTAGACTAAGCTCCCATTTTACTTTGTGATATCTTGTTTGAAAATATTTTCTACCGAAAATAGTAACTTTCATGCAAAATTATAATGCTGAAAATATATGTATATGTAATGAAAATAAATATTTGTCTACCAATTGCAATACTCAAATAATTTGTAAAATCATTTATTATATCAATCTCGTACTCTGAGCTCAGGAGAACTTCCATCGGAGACGTCATCCATAAATAACAATTAGATTACCAGTACAATCATGTCAGCACAAACATAATCATATCATAATGACATAATTCATAAATTGAAAATTTTCATATTCAACATAAGCATAACATTCATAATCATTTGATCTAACACACGAGCATGGTTGACCATAACATAATCATTCATAGAAAACATAGTCATTCATGCATCACACCGTTCATGGACGAGTAATTAGAGATATGTCGTTTTCATTTTCTATTGGCCTCTTTGTTGCAGGGATCATGTCGTTTGACTTTCGTTATTCCATTCGTTTCAATTTCGATCACCGATCTTTTCTTCTACGTCAAACAACTTCGTTGACTAAGTTTGTTGCAGGGGTTCGAGTCCATTCACGTGACAGGAAATACATCGTAGATATACGAATTCGCTACTTATCCTTAGTATCTTAAGTCGACAAACCTGGGATTTTGCGGATAATGCTAAACAATCAAGCATGCCTTTATCATAAACAAACTAGATTCCAGAAACTTAGTTCATACTACCTGGTTTTACAGACATGTCATTTCGTCGATTTCTTTTCTTAACTCAATTGCATTCCTCAATCATTCATAATTCTTTTCGAACTTCCTAACATTTATTGATATCATCAACCTCATAGACAGACTAATTCTCGATAACTTATTTTTGTAAGTTCCTCAAAGCTTTATATGCAAACTCAATTCCATATTTTCACCATAAATAACATTTTGCAAAACCTTAAATTCTTTCGCTTAACTTTCTTTATGGAGATAATCACACATCCTTTTAAATAAATACATAAAAATAAATCTTACAAATGATGCAGAAAAGTAAACTAAAAATCGATTTCAATCATAACTTTAATGCTTTAAACCTCGATTTATTTGTTGATTTGCCATTTACGAAATACAAACTCATGCTCTTTCGATACTCTATCATTCAACCTTTTTTATAACTAATTCTTGATAACTCCTTTTGATAAAATCCTCAAGATCTTATTCATGTTTCAACTCAAACGGGTCTTTTACCATAACTCATGGGGTTCATAACATTCATGTATAACTTCTTAGCTTCCTTAATAGAGGCATATCAATCCTTTTTCAGATACTAGACTTGTGTACTTATAAACACCAAAATATTCATCATGGGTAACACGGAAAGATAACTCTAGAATCAATTTCATTCACAATTTGTACACTTTAAACTTCGAATAATCTCAACTTAATTAGTGGTCCACCACTCATGAAATACAACCTTATGCTCGCTTGGTACTCTTAACATTTATACTATCCTTAAAAATTTCATAACCATAAAAATTCCTCAAAACGATTCATATCCACAAAATCTTGAGTTCGAGCCGTGCTTACCTTAAGTTCTTCCAAGAAAACAGTAATGCTTAAACTTTGCCTTGTCTGTCTAGGGTAGAAAACTTATGACATGTGATGATAAAATGAAATCAAGGGAAGTTCGGTTAAAATAATATCAGCTTTGTCGTAATCTTCGTCTTTCATCATGTAAGTTCTTGCATATGTCGTGATCGTGTTGGATTATGATTAACCCTAGGATTGTTGTTGTTTCGTTCATGATTGGTCGAGGTTGACGAAATGCTCTTTCCCTCCACGTATTCGTTCCTACACGACATTAGTTTCTTATTCATCGGGGCATTGCAAAGTCTCCAATAGTTGATCCATCTTGTTGGTCAAATCTTCAAATTCCATCGAATCGGCTTGCCGTCATAGATTGGTGGATTCCAGGGTGAAATTTTCTCAAATAGTGATGCATTTTCGTTCGATTTCGTTTTTCGAGAATATTTGACCGATTAAGTTGACATCGTACTTGCAGTTCCTAATCGTTTCATCATCTCCTCGTGGTCTTCTATCAATTGATCGTCACAAGACTCATCATGGAAAACATCATTGTGGACGACGTCATCGTGAATATTGCGTTTGTTGTGAGCTTCATTCGTGGTATCGTTAGTAACCTCGATAATCGATATTTCGCATAACATATTCAATCAGGAAAACATAAATAACATGAGAATAAATCCCTTTCATCCCGTTCCTACACTCACATTCATTCCATTTTAACTTGACTTGATCTTAACATATTCTTTTTAACTTATTCCTTAAAACTCTTTGCTTAAAGCCTATTGAATTCTATTTCGTGCGAAACCCATAAGGTTTAGCACTTATGGTACAGAACCTTGGCTCTGAATACCAAACTGTAACACCCCGACCTCTAATTCACTTATTAAGGAATACTTAGCAGCGGAATTAACCTAATTCGGTCGGGACAATACTACCGTAACTCCCTCTTGGGAATTACAAGGCAACCATCATAATAATTACTATTAAACTCCAAAATTAACATAATAATCCTTTTTAATTCCTTAATAAAAGTATGTAACTTAATCAAGAATCTTCACTTAAACTTTACAACTTAACATTAACTTAGGTGAACATTGTAATAGTGAAATCCTCGCCACTACTCGTTTTCGTGGTCCCCAGCTGTACCTAAAACAGAAAACAAAACGGTGAGCCGAAGACTCAATAACGAGTTACCCTAGTGTCGTAACATCATTTCAATTCATTTTATTTAATAAACAGGGAGAATAGAATATCGTAAAACGTTTAATAAATCATCATTTCAGAAGCATCATTTTGGAAACATCATTTCAGTAATATCATTTCAGGAACATTAATTCAGGAACATCATTTCAGGAACATCATTTCATTAATCTTTTTCCTTTTAACAGTATTATTCTGGTCGTTAGGACTTTACAGGAAAACATGGTAGGACGTCTCCTACGAACAGGGGAAGCCAGTGCTTCATAACAGGGGGAGCCAGTGCTCTGAAGGAAATAATGCCCTTGGTCCAAGTATGCATTCAATGTTAAGTTTAATAAATGCGGTTCAGTATTAATTAACAAGTTAATAATTCAGTGAGATCAAGTGAGCTGAATGCCTAGCTAGAGGCCGCTTCAGTTCAAGTGGAATTAATGATATTAATCCACAGCTTACTCTTGACTGAACCCGTAGGGTCACACAAATAGTACGTAAACGGATCAAGTATTTAATGGCATTAAATACTCCATCTATGGATATTCGGAATCGACGGATCTTGGTTTCAGTGGGAGCTGAGATCGTCACAGGCAAGAAATGAATACTCCGGAAACGATGATATTGCCGGAAACGGAAATATGGATCGTATCGGAAATATAAATATTATCCAAGTCGTAGATGTTGCCGGAAACGGAAACATGGTACGTATCGGAAAATATTATCGGAAATGGAAATATTGCCGGAATCGGAAATATTGCCAGAAAAGGAAATATTGTCAGAATCGGAAAATAATTCCGGAAACGGAAATATTAAATATTTGTTCGAAACGGAAATTAATTCCGGAATCTGAAATATTGAATATTGTTCGTATTGGAAATGAATTCCGGAATCGGGAAATTAAATCGGAAGCGTATCGTACGAATTAGCATCGGACGAGGCCTGCCAGACGAAGGCCCAGCACGAAGCCGGGCCATCGCCCAGCAAGCCAGCGCGCCACAAACGCACCAGCCAAGGCTGCGCCAGGCCCACCGCAAGGCATACCCAGCGCGCGCCAAGGCCACGGCAGCATGTGGGCTTGCGGCAGTGGGCTGCGAGCTCGTGGGCTGCGCGCGCGCGCATGGCGCCCCTCGTGGGCTGCTGTGCGTGCGTGTGTGTTTGTGTGCTACTCGAATCCTGGAGCTACCGGGATTTGTCATATGATTAAATCCAATCCTAAAAGATTTAGTTTATTTAATTAGAGTCCTAGTAGGATTATAATTAAATAAATTAGTATCCTAATAGGATTCCAAATCCTTTTCCATAACTCTATAAATAGGTGCCTAGGGTCACATATTTACTGAGATTATTCAAGTATTCAAAGTGAGTTTTTGAGAGCAAAATTCAATTACACAATTGCCTATAAAGTGCCGAAAATAATAGTACCTTAAGGGCGATTCTAGTTGGTCAATCTTAAGGCGGATCCGGACGTGCTGTGGACTATCTACGGAGGGACGACACTTGGAGTCCTAAAGACTTGTTCTTGTTCGGTTCGGGCGCAGCTAGGGAAGGCACGCAACAAAGAGTATGCATCTAAACTATGCTAAATGATTATGTGTAAATAATATGTTTTCCTGGCTTTATGGTTTTTCCGCATGATTTATGAATTGTCATATGTATCATAACCTAACAGTGGTATCAGAGCCTCTTATTATTTTCATAATCTAAATTGCATGAACATGGTTAAATATTACAAATTTGCAAGAATTAAAAGGGGTGATTAATTTTCGTAATTGTTAATTAATTGCAAATTGCGTTTATTTAATTATACGTACGCAGTTTTTCGGCAGTTTCTTCGTTACTCATCCAAATCGAGTGATTTTTGTGTCAATTCCGCATGTAAAAGGCATTCTAAAATTTTGACAAAAATTAAATTTTTCGGCCGAATCCAGAATTCTCAAATTCGAAGCCTAACTATGACTTTTCGGAGGTTTTAGTTTTTCGAATGCAAAATTTCGTAAATTTAAGATGTTAAGTTAAATATTTGCGATTCTTGTTGATAAATCTTGAATTTTTGATTGACCTACTGTATATGTTTAACAAGTTTGAATGCCTATCCTTGTTAATTATGCAATATAATTTGTAATTATGATTAATTTGTTGAAAATTAGAATAATTTAGAATTAATTTGATTTTCATAATTAATTATAATTTAATTAGATACCTATGATTAAAAACCACCATTAAAAATTGTAAATTTATGATAAATTTTAAATTTTTATGACCTAGGCTTGAATCCATGTTAATCGGAAATCAATTGAATAATAAATTTTCGATTTTTCGCCCTAAAATTATGAAATTAATATTATTTATTAATTTGTCATTAATTTTAAATATAAATTATTTAAATTTTATGCGATTCGCTCATATAACTTGCACGCACAAAGCAATGGACGCTACGTGTTACCCTTAAGGGGTGTTGTATAGTGCGGGCATGTGACGACGAGCAAGGGAGCTCGTCGCCCATGCGGCACGAATGCAATGAGCAAGGCCATGGTGCACGAGCACAAGGTAGCAGCCCTGCCTTGTGTCGTGGGCTGTGAGCAATGGACGAATGGGCAAGGGCGAAAGCAGGCACAACAGTCGCGTGTGGGCAGCAAGCGAGCTGCGCCACAATGCGCACTGCCTCGAGCAAGCGTGCGAAGCATCGCGCGCAGCGAGCGCAAGCTCGCGTGCCACGAGTGCTACGCCCAGCGTCGATGCCTCGCGCAGCGAGCGATGGCTCGCAGGATCGAGCGCTGGCAAGCGCGCGCAGCGAGCGCTGGCGAGCGCGAGCAGCGAGCGCTGGCGAGCGCGCGCAGCGAGCGCTGGCTCGCATGAAGCGAGCGCTGGCGAGCGAACGCAGCGAGCGATGGCTCGCGTGCATCGATTGCTGGCGCGCGCAGCGAGCACCAGCTCGCGTGATGGCTTGCGAAGGAGAGCAGCAGCAGCGATGCGACGCAGCGCATGGGCTGCGCGCACATGGCCAGCGATGGCTGTGTGCGTGTGGCCCATGGGCGTACGTTGCGTGGGGTTGTTGCGTTGCGATTAGATCGTTTTGAAATTTTAATTTGAAATTTTCAGTTTACGTAATTTTAATTAATTTTAAAATTAATAATTTAAATTATTTTCTTGGATTTTAATTTTGAATATTGTAATTATAATAAATTTTATTTATTCTAATTATTTTACTAAAATTAAAATCATGAATTAATTTAAATACGACTGAAATTAAATTAAATTTTTTGGATTCAATTATAAATTTATATGAGCTTTAAATTTTAATTAAATTTGTATGTTTCCGGTTAGACTAGAAATACATTTTTATGTTTAAAATTAGTAAAGCATATGAATTTATTGGTTTAAGTGGGAGCCCTTTTAGTCATAAACTCTTGATTAGGTCTACAAATCCTTAAGGTTAAAACAACTTGATTAGAATTAATAAGGACTGAATAATTGGTAGATTATTGGTGCCCTTGATTAATTGCTGCAAATGTTTACGTGATGCATAATGTGTTTTACTAACCATCTATGTGGGCCATTCATGATAATGAATGGGTGAATGGTATATATTGTATATGTACTGTTTTGCAGGTTATGAAGTGACTAGTATGGCCCAAATAGGATAGAAAATATGGTCTGCGTACCATTAATTTGAATGTAATTGGTCTAAAGTACCAAAGTTGTTTTTCAATTCAAATATGGTCTGCGTACCATCAAATAGTTGTAATTAGTTTTAATTATAGCTTATCCTATTTGAGAAAATGGTGCCTCCCACGGAGATTTTCAAGACGGACTTTGAAGTTAAAGCTTCAAGATGAAGTCGGGCCATACTAGATCACATTTATCTTATGCATGTTTTAAGTTATTTATTGCTTTTAAATATGTCTTAAAATGCATGAGATCAAAGCTTGATTATGTTGCATGATTATGGATTTTAGTTCACTTAAAATCTAACCAACATAGTAAGAGCCTTAAGTTCCAAACTTAAAAATTGAGTTAAAAGGTGCCATGCCAAAATATACACTTGCTTGGATATCCTTTACATCAATCTAGTAATAGTTTTCGCTCAGCGAGGTGTTACTTATTGGTCCTAAAGGGGCAAGGTACACAAATAATTGTGAGTACATGTTAGTTTTGGTGAAACTCAACGATATAAGTAAGGAGTCCTTTTATGTCGTGGCAAAATCGATAGGTTTACCTAATAAGTTCTTAGACGTACCTATCAACCAAGAGTAGTTTCTAGACTATTAGCAAAAAGGCTTTTGCTCTAAAATGTTTTAGAATTGAGTCGACAAACTGTGCTTAATTCTTCAATGGTTTTAGGGTCTTAGAATCATTTTATTCACACCTGCCGGAACACATAATTCGAATAAAATGCTAATAACTTGTTTGAATTGCATGATTGCTTTAATTTCAAGTTATTATTCATGATAAATGTTTAGACTTTGCATGCTTCAATATATGTTTTAATTATTGTTTATAATTAAATATCTTGCACTGCAGTAAATCCTTTTAGAAAGGTAACAATAAACTTCCTCGATTGGTAGTGAATCCAAGAACGATTCACGGAAATGAGAGAAAATGAGCAATTTAAAATGTACGTTTCTTTTAGCGACTTTTATGGTTGTTTTCGAGTATCAAAATCGAATGGCAAACCAATTGGTGCTTGTGAATTCAAAATACACTGTAGTTTTGAGATCATAAAGCATTGAGTTTAATACGCTCAGCTTTACCAATGGTTAACAACCTAATTTCTTTGTCCATTTAATTCTCGAATGAGTCTAGTCCCTAGACATTCGAATAGATCGATGCTTAGAGAACTTTAGAAGCTTCTGGTAAGATCATCTAGTTGAAACTTAATATTCAACATAAATTAAATGGTAAGAACCTTGTTGGGGTGACATTGGACATGTCTAACAAAGTATAAAAGTCAACACTAAAGAATTCAATTCTTAAGACTATAAGAAAGGGTACAAGAAATAGGAAAACGAGGAACAAATGAAAGGAATTTACGATTCCGTTTCTACCTATAAGTTTATGTTTAAAGAGAAGTGACCTAGCAATCAAACTTCCTTGGTATCATATACCGCTTGAGGTTCTTACTTCGGTAAAAACTCAAACAATGGAAGCTAGGCTACACTAATGACCTACAAGTGGGAAATGAAGCATGGCAATGCTACATTAGTTGTAGGGTCATCTAGTTTGTTTTAAGTCCTTTCAATGGCTGGAACTTAATGGCTATTTTGTTCCATAATCAGCATACCTAAATTTCTGTTTTTCAAACACAGAAAGACTCACATTCAAGAAAAACAAAAACAATGTTTGTTTGTTTATTTGAGTGAAATGGTCAATTACGGCTTGAGTCAATATGCTTGATTAAAACAAACAACTCTTTAACAATAAAAACTTTACTAGGTTCAAATCAACCCCTTGATTTGAGTTCCACTAATCTTTGGCATTGTTGCTTAGACCATATCAACAAGTTAACATTCAAAAGCTCTATTTTGATGGACTTTTGAAAGTTAATTGATTTCTAGATCAATTTAAGACGACTAGTCTTACTTGTTGAAAGTAACAAAAGATATGAACTATTGTTAGAACGCCTAGACAATAGAGTTCAAAGCTAAAGAAAGATTTTATGACTTTATTATTTCACATGGATTTGAGTGAATATAGGTTTATTTACTCAAAGTGATATAAGTTTGAATCTGTTTGACTAGTTCAAAGATTCAGAAGTATAAAATCCACTTGGCAAGAAATCATAAAGATCTAGGTTAGATCATGTTGATGATTACTTGAGACCAAATATGATCATCAATGATTGTGTGTTGTAATTTCACAATCTAGGTCCATAAGATATGGCATATCTTAGTTGGAATAATCGAAGTCAATTAGCACTTGATTCGATCAATGATGAATCATAAAGACTTTTCCTATAATTTCTAAAACAAAATGCTCAACTACCACCAAACTAAACCAAATTCGTCAAAGCTATTGAAAAGTAATTTCAGAATAACTTTTCATAAAATATATCTAGAGAGTTGCAAAACTCAGTGGGAGCTTAGTGTTTGTCATTCGACAAACTAAGGCCCAAGTATAGATATATGTTTCATTGTGATTTATTCAAATGAGACACAAGGGTATTGTTTCTACCACGAATTTTTGAGAACATAATGTTTGTTTGCTCGAAATGATGTCCTTTTGGAGATTCGTTTCCAAAATGACAAGTGGGAGAAAATAGACCTCGAAAGTCTTCGAGGCGAACAACAAACATAAACGGACATTCCGGAGGCTTTTCGAAGTGCTTCAGAAAAACCGAACTTATTCTTTAAGGACTTTAGAAGTGGCTTTAAAGAATAGACATCTCTTAGAAGACTTTACAAGTGCTTCAAAGAGAATAGAATATTCAAAGGACTCTCAAAGTGCCTGTTGATATTCTATTGTTTGATGTTCTATACCCAAGTAGGCATAGAATTCAAGTCACTGAAACTATGAGATTCTTCTATTAGATAGTGAAGAAACATAGAGATCAGGTCAATGAAACTATGAGATTCTTCTATTAAATAGTGAAGAAACCTACAACTTGCAGTCAAACTATTATCATATAGATTAATGAGTTTGTGACTTGTAAGAAAGCTATGACGAAATATAGATTCCCTAAAATGGTTAGAGGACATATATAGACTATATGTTTAATTGGTTAAAGGCCATAAAACATACTCAATGTTTTGATGACAAAATTGAAATTTTGTTGATTTGCAAGAATAGTTTCACACCTATTGGTTGCAAGTTTGTTATAAGGATAAAAACCATCAAACATGGAATTGTGTTCACACACAAAGCTAGATTAGTTGCTAAAGGTTACAAGCAAATTCATGGTGTGAATTGTGTTGAAACCTCATGCATAATCGTAATGCTCAAGTCTATAATTCAAGTAATGATTGCATATTGGTACATATAGCAATTGGATGACAAAACGTATTCCTCAATCAAATGTTGGAATAAACTATGTACATGGTATGTCATAGGATTTGTGGATCCAAATAAATGCTTGAAAGAGAAAGCTAGCTTATAAAATCTAAGTACAGATTTAAGCAAGCAATTGGGAATTGGAATTATATTTTAATGAAGCTAATAAGTATTTTAGTTTCATAAAATATACATGATTCTTATAGATATATAAGAAGTTTAGTGGGAGTACTTAAAACTTAATTGGTCCTATGTGTATTACACACATATCTCTCTATTGTGAAATAACATTCAAATGCTAATGACTTAGATTTGAAATTATTCATCAATGATGGACCATGGCGAAACTTAGTACATACTGGGTATTAAGATCTATTTACAAAGATCTTATGATATTGTTTTGGATTAAGTAATGGCATTTACTAAATCAAACACGAAAGTCTCCATTGGAGATATTTGACCCATGTGAATAAATCTAAGTAAAGGATGTTTGAACTATGTATAAGCATTTACTAAGTTAAACATCAAAGAGTCTAAATGAGATTCTTAACCTATATTATATGTCAAAGAATTTAGCTGAATTTAGTATCTACTGAAACTAGATAAGCTAAAGTTACATGAATAGAATTCAATTGGGAATTATTCTGCAAAAGAATTTATCATGTATGATATAATATGAGGATCGCCAAAAACGTATCGTATGACTTTAGGCATGACGAACATATACCAATCTCTATTGATCTAAGTAAAGATCAACTAGATTGAGATCAAGAAAAACTTATGGTACTTGAAAAGGTACATAGGAATAGTTCTTGATTCAAGGAAATAAAGATATGCTAAATATTGATGCTACACGCATAAACACTGGCAAAGGATCAAGCAAAGACCCTTTGGAGTTAACCATTGACAAGGACGAGCTAAAGAGCATCGTGTTTCGAAATAGCAACATGGATTGGAGACCATGAGTTGTTGCGTGGGAAATTAAAATATTAATTTCTATGTTCTAAGATACAGCTGGAAAGTCTTCCACATATCTGTGAACTGCTTGGATAAGCAAATCCAAACAAAGCATCACTGGCAACCTAAATAGTTGAAGTAAAAGTACTTATTGCCTAAGAAGCAATAAAACAGGGTTGTTTTAAAGAGTTCTTCACTGAACGTGGGAAGATCACCTATCTGCTGGCTTGATGGTTCTTCATTGAAAAATGCGTAGAACCACTCTTGAAGCAAGAAAAAGGTCTGCTAACTTGATGGTTCTTCATTGAGAAATGCGTAGAACCACCATTGTAGCGAGAAAGACTAGATCACAAAATAAACATACTCAAAAGATCTTATCATCTATCTCGAAGAACATTCGATGAAAAGGATATTAAGATTGGCAAAGCATGATAACTAAACCTATGCAACAAGTGAGAAGCAACACTTACATTGTAGCACTGGAAATCAAGCATAGCTTTGAATTCCATGAAATGTTTTAAAGATGGGTTAGAGGCCCATGGTAGTAAAACGTTGAGGTTGAACATTTATCATATATGAAATGTATTTTCATATTCCATTTAATCTTGGTTTAGTATTAAATGATGAGTCCCTTCAATTTGACGATATATTCAAGATAGACCGTTAGGACCAGTCCTGTGACTAAGAAATGTCTATCAAGTGAACTTGAATGTCAAAGGTTGAAAATGGTCCCTAGTCGGAGTTTTCTATAAAATTGGACGCATAGAAAACGTTAGACGACTGGAATGCAAGATGACTAGTAGTTCTGTTTCTTGAACTATGTGGACATGGCAATGTCATAATCATTTGCATAGATACTTACTTTGGGAAGACTAGTATCGGACAAGACCTATGAAACTTTACTGTAAGAGATGAAAATCTGTCATAAGTAAATTTCATTAAAATTATTAGACACTAAATCCTCAATACCTGAGTGATTTGAGGTTACTTGTTTGAGAACTGGTTGCTTTGACGTTGACCAACCGTCGCACCGTAAAAGGAGGCTATAAAGGCAACGCTCAGGTAATCACCTATCAAACGAAGTCTAATCTCAAGATCGCAAGATTGGGATTGTCCTCCCATAAATCGGGATGAGATGCTTAAAAGTTGTACAAGGCCACTCGGAGAGCTAGAAACTGTGAAATGCATGGCTGTGCTCGGATGAATCATAGGCTATGATTATCTGTTTATTTGATCAGTTGAACTCTGAAACCGAGGAACACCTCTGGACATAATAAGGATGACAACTCTTACCTTATGTTCAAGAGCAAGCATCGAGCGACAAAGGAATTAGGAAATGCACACTTGTCCCTAAGGACAAATGGGAGACTGAAGGAAATAATGCCCTTGGTCCAAGTATGCACTCAATGTTAAGTCTAATAAATGCGGTTCAGTATTAATTAACAAGTTAATAATTCAGTGAGATCAAGTGAGCTGAATGCCTAGCTAGAGGCCGCTTCAGTTCAAGTGGAATTAATGATATTAATCCACAGCTTACTCTTGACTGAACCCGTAGGGTCACACAAATAGTACGTAAACGGATCAAGTATTTAATGGCATTAAATACTCCATCTATGGATATTCGGAATCGACGGATCTTGGTTTCAGTGGGAGCTGAGATCGTCACAGGCAAGAAATGAATACTCCGGAAACGATGATATTGCCGGAAACGGAAATATGGATCGTATCGGAAATATAAATATTATCCAAGTCGTAGATGTTGCCGAAAACGGAAACATGGTACGTATCGGAAAATATTATCGGAAATGGAAATATTGCCGGAATCGGAAATATTGCCGGAAAAAGAAATATTGTCAGAATCGGAAATATTATCGGAATCGGAAAATAATTCCGGAAACGGAAATATTAAATATTTGTTCGAAACGGAAATTAATTCCGGAATCGGAAATATTGAATATTGTTCGTATCGGAAATGAATTCCGGAATCGGGAAATTAAATCGGAAGCGTATCGTACGAATTAGCATCGGACGAGGCCTGCCAGACGAAGGCCCAGCACGAAGCCGGGCCATCGCCCAGCAAGCCAGCGCGCCACAAACGCACCAGCCAAGCCTGCGCAAGGCCCACCGCAAGGCAGGCCCAGCGAGCGCCAAGGCCACGGCAGCGTGTGGGCTTGCGGCAGTGGGCTGCGAGCTCGTGGGCTGCGCGCGCGCGCATGGCGCCCCTCGTGGGCTGCTGTGCGTGCGTGTGTGTTTGTGTGCTACTCGAATCCTGGAGCTACCGGGATTTGTCATATGATTAAATCCAATCCTAAAAGATTTAGTTTATTTAATTAGAGTCCTAGTAGGATTATAATTAAATAAATTAGTATCCTAGTAGGATTCCAAATCCTTTTCCATAACTCTATAAATAGGTGCCTAGGGTCACATATTTACTGAGATTATTGAAGTATTCAAAGTGAGTTTTTGAGAGAAAAATTCAATTACACAATTGCCTATAAAGTGCCGAAAATAATAGTACCTTAAGGGCGATTCTAGTTGGTCAATCTTAAGGCGGATCCGGACGTGCTGTGGACTATCTACGGAGGGACGACACTTGGAGTCCTAAAGACTTGTTCTTGTTCGGTTCGGGCGCAGCTAGGGAAGGCACGCAACAAAGAGTATGCATCTAAACTATGCTAAATGATTATGTGTAAATAATATGTTTTCCTGGCTTTATGGTTTTTCCGCATGATTTATGAATTGTCATATGTATCATAACCTAACATGCTCCATAACAGGGGAAGCCAGTGCTTCTTATCAGGGGGAACCTTGGTTCCATATCAGGGGAAGCCAGTGCTTCTTATCAGGGGGAACCTTTGTTCAATATCAGGGGAAGTCAGTGCTTCTTATCAGGGGGAACCTTGGTTCCATATCAGGAGAAGCTAGTGCTTCTTATCAGGGGGAACCTTGGTTCCATATCAGGGAAGCCAGTGCTTCTTATCAGAGGGAACTTGGGCTCCATATCAGGGGAACTAGACCAGTTCTTACACTTTCATTTATCATGTTTACATTTCTTTTAATAGAACATTAATCAGGAAAATCTCATTCATTCAGGGTATTTCAATAAAATCATTAATCTCGTTATTTCATAAAATTATTTCTTTCAGGAATAATAATTCATTAAATCAGTACTTTGCATAAAGCTGCATTATCGTAAAACAATTCAATCGAATCATACTTGTAATCCCGCAAATCATAAAACATCATTATAAAAACATCAATCATTCATAACATCATTCATAAATACATTTCGAAGGGATTGCGGGTATGACAGGCTTAAGTCGTATCACCTAATAAAAAAAAAACCTAAGGTCCACTAGCTAGGTAGCAAGGGAAGTCGGGATCGAATCCACAGGGAAACAGGCGTTCTTTCTATTATCAATTAATTAGTCTAGACTATTGTGAACAAGAGTTGGTTGGTGGTTTGTATACTAAGACTACGAATGATAATTAAACACGAATGAATCAATATATTAAGGAATCTAGGGTATAGGTTTGCCAACAAATAATAATCCAGGATATTGAACAATCACGATAATCAACAAAGTAATTAATTAGACTAGCATGCTCTCTCAAGTCGATACTAATCATAGACTTAGAATTAACGGGCTCTCGCTACATATTAACTCTAATTCCACCTATTGACACAAGCCTAAACATCAAACTGCATCTCTCGAATCTTAATTTGATATTGCATAACTACTACAATTAAACCTGCGCAAATCTAATTTTATAGTTAAATAAACCAATCAATAGGAATCAATTACAATGCCAACAATCATAATCATTCAATCATCCCTTTATATTATTCATGGATCCCCAACCCTAGAAATTAAACTACTCAAGCATGTTGACAATAAACAAGGCAATAATCACAATTGAAAGCATTATTAAAGCAAGACAATGAATTGAAATAAGAAATAATACCTATTGAAGAACAAAGGGAAGTGAAAGCTTGAATTTTTATTGAGAATTAAACTAAGTGTTTTTGCATAAACTAGAGAGAAAACTAGGCTAAGGAAAATAATACTAAGCTCTAATACTAGAAAATAAAGTGTCCACTAAAAATAATCAAATCTTGTTTATATAGTTTACCAAAATAAAGCGTAAAAAACGGAAAATAAAAGCGCGAAAAACTGATGGAGGACTCGATAGTCGGCCCGATCGGGCCAAAATCCGCCCGATCGGGCGGTTTGTGAACTCTCCACATAGGCTCCAGGATGACCGCCCGATCCGGATCGGGCGAGCTGCGCCCGATCGGGCGTGCGTTGATGAATCCAGATTGCCTCAATTCCGCTCGATGGTTGCATTTCGCCCTCAGCTTCCAGGGCGATTTGGAATCTTCAATGTAGCTCGCCCATATCACTGAGTCTAACTCCCGGGGCTCAACCATAAGCATCCGAGGCTCAACCATAAGCATCCGAGGCTCCCGAAAGTCGACGATGAAGGTTCCGAACTTCCTCGGGCTCATATAGTGGCCTAGATCAACATGAAACGGGTCTAAAAAGATTAATTTCTCATAATCAAACCTGAAACTCAAGGCACACTCAATAACACACATTAGTACTAGAAACGGCTCCTAAGAGCACGTTTGACACATAAAAGTACTAAGGGACGGGGGTAAAAATACTATATAAAACATGCATATCAAACCTCCCCAAGCTAGATCCTTGCTTGTCCCTAAGCAAGGAAATCATCGATGAACACAAAACCAACTTCACCCCCGACATAATTCAAAATGAAAAACATAATTCGAGGAAAAATCCAACAAGCATGCATCAATGTCAACCAATCAAGTTCATTCAATCTCCAATCCACCTTAACAATCGTCACGCAAAGCGAACCACAAGTGTAAAATGGAATTCAAGACTAGTGCTCACACACTCGTCACTCATTTATGTGGCGGATAAAAAATGTACCAGTTCGCTCCCCTCCAAACATATATGTGTACAATGCCCTCCCAAACTCACAACACTCGTGTGTCTAGAAAAACATGCACTCAACCTAGTAGTCGACTCGGAATGTGTCATGTCATAACTTGCATTGATAAACAACTACTTTCACATTAATACAACTCTATGCACAAAGGTCAGAAGGTCTTTCAAGCTTGTAATGATAGGCTTAGGTAAGGGTGTGGTAAATTTGGGTAAAATGTGAGCTTAAAGCCTTGGCTTTGGGGAGCATAAATCCTAAAAACAACCGTGATCAATCAACATAATGACCATAATCTCCCACTCAACACATGAATAAAAACAACAACCAACCACACTATACTTTCTTGCCTTGATTTCACAATTGTAATATCGGAGTGACAAAAGCTTGAATTATCTTGAGAATAACGATTTTTTTTTCTTCCCTTTTTTTTTCTTGCTCAATCTCATTTTTTTTTCTTTTGGAACCTTCACACATTTTTTTTATTCTCCTCATCTCATTCATTTTTCAGCTCATTTTTCAACAACAATCATGATAAGAAGAACTTCCCTTTTCAATACTCAATATGCTCAAAATGTACCACACTACAACTCCCTCACCTCACTACTATTAGCTCCCCCAAGCTAGGCTTGGGACTAGTAACCAATGGGGAATTTACGGGCTTGTAATGTGGTTAGTCACCGAATAAAGGGCACAAGCACAACATGGGTAGAAAAAGAGGGTACAAATGTATCTAATTTCATCTGAAGGCTACCTAAATAAAAAAAATGCCTTCGTCCTCCACAATGTGCATGTATATGAGTCATAAAACACTACTAATAGTTGCAAACCAATACTCAAAATCAACGACACACCAGGAAGCTATGACACATCCTAACCAAGTCAACTAGTCAAGCACCAAGTCCACAAGTAGTTAGTCAGAGTTGACTCATGTTTAGGCATCAAAGCAATCGAATATCAAATCATGGCTAACACATCTACATTGCCCATCATCAAATACCAAGAATCAAAACAATTTCCGCTCAAGGGGCACATGGAAGCATGATATTGTATTCATCGGAACGTATTTTTGTATTTTTTTTTTCAAAGCAATAAACTAATCTAGAAAGCATTAAACACACCAAAGAAACACACCAAAATAAAGAAATGTGAAAGGAAAAGAAAAACATACCTACAATGTACAAGTAATGTGAACCCCCCCCCCCCAAACCAAGTCAGACAATGTCCTCATTGGCTCAAGGGTATCGAACCAACTCGATCTCGTCTCCATCATTGACGGCCATGGCTGCCATCATCATCATCATCACCATCATCTCTGCCACCATGCCCGCTAGGACCCGCTCCCCACCCTCCGTACTGGGTAGGTGTGAAGGTGCCCATAGAACCCGGAGCTCCATATCCCTCCGCGGGATAGGTATACCAGGTAGGGTGCTCATAATCTGGGGCAATGTAGCCCTGTCTGGCATACTGATCATAGAATGGGAACATGGTCCTCTGGTGATCAGCCGCGAACTCCCGGAAACCGAGCTCAAGTCTGCTCAACCGCTCATCAATGGACCCCTGCTCCTCATCTACTACCGGGCCACCCTGGGACCTCCCCGCGTCTCGACGCCCCCTTCTAAAGTAGGTGCGAGGCTCTGGCTGGTACTGATGGGGCTCTGGCTGTGGGTCAGGCTGAGGCTGGGGGTCAGGCTGAGGCTCTTGCTCAAATCCAACAAATAAGTAATGAGCCTGACCGGGTCTGAAACTAGTGCGGCCCTGAGGGTCAGGCAAGGTGAAAAGCCTGTTTCCCTCGAACATCCAATACATGGCTCCCGGCCTAAACAACCCATGCTCCCCCTGTAGCCGGCGGAGTCCAGCAAAGTAAGCCAAATCAAGCAAGTTGCTACCTAGAACTGGAGTCTGGTTAGCCTCAGTAAAGTTGGCCGTGGCCATGGCTATGAGGGTGATCAACCCACCAATGGTAATTTTGGTAGTATGTGTGGAAGTGGCTATGGAATAAAATTGAGAGGCCATATGATGTGTAAGGTTCATTTTGTAGCCCTCCTCCCCTTCTGAAACGTAGCCACCTAGAATCTCTAGCTCCGTACTCCTAATATTTTGGGTCTCATCCCTACCAAAGATCGTAAATCCTAGAAACCTGTAAAAGACAATGGGTACCGGGTGTTGTATCTTGGAAGCATGCAAATGTTGCATACTCCCGGGATTAGCATTACCCGTAAGCTTTCCCCACATGGTGCAGTTATTATGGGTCTCCTTAGGTTTCCTACTATAGGTGGTAGACAATCCAAAAATCCTACCAAAATCAGCTAAACTCATGGTGTAGGTTCGGTTCATCACACGAAATTGAACCGACGACACGGTTCGATAACCATCCCTACGCACATTGAAACTACTCAAAAATTCTAGAGTCAACCGTCTAAATGTGAGACGGAGCATACTATACATGTTACTCATACCAACACCAACAAAGACACGTTTGACATCACGCTCAATACCCATTTCATGTAAGGATTTTTGGCATATAAAGCGAGTAGGGATTACCTCCCTCAATTTGAGGTGGATGAATTGTGCTCGTTGCTCCTCCGTAACAAAGATGACATCCGGAAAATCCGTGTCGGGCTCGAATTGCGGCGGCGGAGGTGGTGGTGTCGGTTCCCGAGCTCGGCTCGTGGAAGCTTCATGTTGATTTCTTGGTACCCTTGTGCATTTCCTTTGTGATCGGTTTGCCATTGATGAAAATCTGATTTTTTTGAGTTTTTGAGCTTTTTGGGTGAATTTGGGGATTTGGTGGGGATGGGAGAAAACTGAAATTGGTTTGGTATAGGTTGTAGAGGATGATGAGAGGATGATTTTGATGAAAAAATTGTTGAATTTGGTGGAGATTTGAGGGAGATATGGTGGTTGGAAGTTTTTGGAGGTTGGGGTTTAATGGAGGAAGTGAGAGAAAGTTAGGTTGAAGATGAAGAGGAAGTGAAGAAAACAAAGAGGATCCGTGTATTTGTCGCTGAAATCGCGTCTCGCCCGATCGGGCGGTTTGCGATCCTTTTCTTCTCATACGTGCGCGCCCGATCGGGCGCACCTCGCCCGATCCGGATCGGGCGATTTGCGAATGCTTGTTTTCTTGACTTTTTTCTGCCCAGAATCTTCCTTGACTTTTTCCACGAACTTTTCATCAACCGCCCGATCGGGCAAAATAATTTCGCCCGATCGGGCATACCACTCGCCTTCTGCGCTCGATCGGGCAGACAATCGCCCGACTCGGGCATTCCACTCGCCAGACTGCCCGATCGGGAAAAATAATTTCGCCCGATCGGGCAAAGATTAGCTGCATTAATTTCGTCGGTGCGCGCCCGATCGGGCGCTCCTCGCCCGATCCGGATCGGGCGATTTGCAGCTTGCTCGGCCTTGTACGTAATTTCACTTTCTCGAACTTGGAGCTTTAGGCCTGCAGATTATTAAACACCCAAACATCGTAATGCCCTCTTCTCGCCTCACTAACACCAAAAACAATACTTGAACACACTTAGGTATGGGAAATACTAACTAAACACACAAAAATAGAATCAAAAATCAAACTTATACTACTAAAGTGATAAAATACGGGTTGCCTCCCGCAAAGCGCTGGTTTATTTCTAGGTCCCGCTCGACCTTGTTACCTTGAATTTGCAGTCTATGAGGCGGAGGGATTGAGGTGATGTACCTCAACCACTCCTACAGTAGCCCCATCATGGTACAACTTCAGACGTTGCCCGTTGACCTTGAATCGTTCACCATTATCATTCTCTACTTCAACAGACCTAAACTTGCTTACCATAGTCACGGTGAACGGCCCAGACCACCTAGACTTAAGTTTTCCAGGAAATAACTTAAGCCTAGAGTTAAAAAGTAGAACCTTGTCGCCCACCGCGAACTCTCTATGCAAAATGTGATTGTCGTGCCACTTCTTGGTCTTTTCCTTGTAAATCCGGGCACTATCATAGGCTTGCAGTCTGAATTAATCGAGCTCACCGAATTGAAGTAACCGCCTCTCACCGGCTAGCTTTGCATCCATGTTGAGCTGTTTGATTGCCCAATAAGCCTTGTACTCCATTTCTACTGGTAAGTGACATGCCTTGCCATATACCAACCGATACGGGGAGGTACCAATAGGTGTCTTAAAGGCGGTTCTGTATGCCCATAGAGTATCATCTAGCTTATCGCTCCAATCCTTCCTAGACTTCGCCACCACTTTCTCAAGGATAGATTTGATCTCTCGGTTGGAGACCTCAATTTGACCACTCGTCTGAGGGTGGTAGGCTAGCCCAGTGCGGTGATAAACCCCATACTTGCGTAGGAGCGCATCCAGATGCCTCTCATGGAAGTGTGACCCTCCATCACTGATCAAAGCGCGCGGAACCCCAAATCTAGGAAAAATGATCTTCTTGAACAGGGAGATGACTGTCTTAGCATCGTTAGTAGGTGAGGCAACGACTTCCACCCACTTTGACACATAATCTACAGCAACCAGGATATACAAGTTACCCTTGGACGATGGGGATGGTCCCATGTAATCAATTCCCCACACATCGAAAATCTCAACCTCAAGGATCCCGTTCTGTGGCATCTCATACCTCCTCGAAATAGTGCCGACCCTCTGGCACGCATCACAAGCCATAATAAAAGCCTGTGCATCCTTGAACATAGTAGGCCAGTAAAAACCACATTGTGACAACTTAGCGTTTGTTTTAGACGGTCCATGGTGACCACCATAAGGTGAAGAATGACACCTACTGATAACACCTTGAACTTCCCATTCTGGAATACAACGCTTGTACAACCCTTCAGCAGTCTCACGAAACAAATAAGGGTCGTCCCAAAAGTAAAACCGGACATCATGTAGGAATTTCTTCTTCTGTTGATATGAAAGATCAGCCGGAAGAATTCTCCCCACAATGTAGTTAGCAAAATCTGCGAACCATGGTGACTGACTGGCAAGTGCAAGTAAATGATCATCCGGAAATGAATCATCAATCGGTGTAGATCCCTTACCATCTTCATACCTCAATCTAGACAAGTGATCTGCAACCACATTCTCAGCCCCTTTCTTGTCGCGGATCTCTAGATCGAACTCCTGTAGCAGTAGTATCCATCGAATAAGCCTAGGCTTGGCTTCCTTCTTAGAGAGCAGATACTTAAGGGCCGCATGGTCAGTATAGACTATCACCTTGGATCCAATCAGATAGGTGCGGAATTTATCCAAGGCATAGACTATAGCTAGAAGCTCCTTCTCAGTAGTAGCATAATTAACTTGAGCTTCATCTAAGGTCTTACTTGCATAATAGATGGCATGTAAAACCTTCTCCTTTCTCTGACCCGAAACTGCCCCAACTGCATAATCACTTGCATCACACATTATCTCAAACGGAAGATCCCATTCGGGAGAACGAATGATGGAAGCCGAAATCAGTGCCTGTTTAATCCTGTCAAAGGCCTCAAGACAAGCATCAGTAAACACCGATTGTTTAACAATTTTAGAAAAATCCTTGATAAAGCGGCGATAAAACCCCGCATGACCAAGAAAACTTCTAACACCCTTCACATTAACTGGAGGGGGTAATTGTTCAATCACTTGGACCTTAGCTCGATCCACCTGAATGCCCTTATCAGATATCAAATGTCCCAAAACCACCCCTTCAGTAACCATGAAATGACACTTTTCCCAGTTCAAGACTAAATTACATTCTTCACATCTTTTCAAGACTTTAGTCAGATTTAGCAAGCAAGAATCAAAAGAAGTACCATAGACGCTAAAATCATCCATAAACACTTCCATGATGGACTCAATAAAATCAGAAAAGATACTCATCATGCAACGTTGGAAAGTAGAAGGTGCATTACACAGACCAAAAGGCATCCTACGATATGCAAAGGTACCATAGGGACAGGTGAAGGTGGTCTTTTCCTGGTCGTCTGGATGTATGGGAATTTTAAAGAAACCAGAATAACCATCCAGATAACAGAAAAACTTGTGACAGGCTAGCCTTTCTAACATTTGATCAATGAAGGGAAGGGGAAAATGGTCCTTTTTAGTAGCAACATTAAGACGCCTATAATCAATGCACATGCGCCAACCTGTGACTACCCTAGTTGGTATCAACTCATTTTTTTCATTTCTCACCACAGTTTTCCCCCCTTTCTTAGGCACTACCTGAACAGGACTCACCCACTTAGAATCAGACACAGCATACACAATACCCGCATCAAGCAATTTCATAACTTTAGCTTTTACAACATCTTGCATGACAGGGTTCAAACGACGCTGGGTTTGGATGCTTGGTTTATGATTTTCATCTAGATGTATCCTATGCATACAAAAGTCAGGGCTAATACCCTTTAAATCATCAATACTGTACCCAATGGCCTTTTTGTGCCTTTTCAACACAATAAGAAGTTGGGATAACTGGTCTGCATCAAGTGCAGTACTGACGATCACAGGGCAAAGTTGTTCATCATCTAAAAACGCATATTTAAGGTTAGCAGGAAGAGGCTTAAGTTCGGGTTTCCTTACCTCTTTAACAGAACAAACCGGCCGAACTAACCTCTTCAATTTGGTGCTCTCCGGCTCAGATTCTCCACCATTAAGAGCCAACTCCAGAGCATCCACTTCAGCACTCCAAGAACTGCTATCACCTGCAGAAGACTCACAACAAAGCACTGCCTCCAAAGGGTCCCTTTCGAGAACTTGGGAGGCGTTATCACGAGTAATAAAATCAACTACATCTATGCGATAGCATTGTTCCTCCTCTAGCATGGGACTTTTTAAGGCATTATTCAGATTAAAAGTCACCTTATCATCCCCAACAGACAATGTCAATTTCCCACTTTTAACATCAATTACCGCCCCCGCCTTGTGAAGGAAGGGTCTACCTAAGATTATGGGAATTTGAGAATCCTCCTGCATGTCTAATACTACAAAGTCTACAGGTACATAGAATTTACCTACTCTAACAGGGACTTCCTCTAAAACACCTAAGGGGTATTTGACAAAACGGTCGGCCATTTGTAGAGTGATATTGGTAACCTTAAGCTCACCCATATTCAGTTTAGTACAGACAGACAAAGGCATGACAGACCCACTAGCACCTAGATCACATAAAGCTTTATCAATAAATACAGTGCCAATGTTACATGGGATGGAAAAACTCCCGGGGTCCTTAAGTTTAGGTGGAGACTTGTTTTGCAAATAAGCACTACATTCTTCAGTGAAAGCTACAGTCTCTACCTCACAAAAAGCACGTTTCCTGGTCAAAATATCTTTCATGAATTTAGCATAAGCAGGAACCTGTAAAATTAATTCAGTAAAAGGAACCGTTACCTGCAAATTTTTGACCACTTCCAAGAATCTGCCAAACTGCTTGTCTAGCTTATTCTTGAGTTGTCGGTTTGGGAAGGGGAGTGCAATAGGTGGTACTTGAATATCCGCCCCCTTCTTAACCTCAGTTGTAGCCTCATTCTCATTGACTACCTTTTCAACTTCCTTTTCATCCATAACTATCTTCGGGATTTCCACACTGACCAGATCACTAGCAGACACCCCGAAATCAACCTCAACCGGCATAGAAGGACCATCATAATCCCTACCACTCCTCAATGTAATTGCATTAGCAGTCTCCCTATTTTCGGGCTGTGAAGGAAATTGGCCTGGTGGCCTCCCTGCAATAGTAGTAGCCATCTGTGCCAACTGTGTATCAATGATCTTGATGTGAGCAGTAAGAGCATCGATTTTTGCATCCTTTTCACTTAGAGATTTTTGCATTTGTAGCATCATGTTTCTCATGTCTACTAGCATAGGGTCAGGCTGTGTGGTTTGAGGTGGTTTGAGGTGGTGGAGGTGATGTGTGTTGTCTAGGGAACCCAGGTGGTCCACTAGACTGTTGGTTGTAGTTGTTCCGTGGTTGGTAGGGTTGGTATGGTTGTTGTGGTGGATGTTGGACTTGGTGAGGGTTCTGGATATTGTTGCTCCTGTAGGATAGTAGAGGGTTGTTTTTGTAGCCCTCATTGTAAGAGTTGGAGAATGGGTTATTTTGTTTGTAGGATTGAAATGCGTGACATTGTTCAACAGAGCTCCTATATTCCGGTGCATAATGACCAGACATTCCACAACTTTCACAAACAGTAGCAGGTTGGGCACTCATAGCAGCTACACTAGCAGGTTGGGCAGATTGAGTATTGGCTGCTTGCATATTATCAAACTTATAGTGTAAAGCAGTCAATTGGGCAGTTAATTGTTCAATAGAATTTAAATCATGCTTACCACCCCTGTTAGATAGACCTGTAGGATTCCCATACTGGGCATTGTGAATGGCTATTTCCTCAATCACCTCCATAGCTCTAGGCACCTCTAGTTGCATGAACCTCCCACTGGCAGCTGAATCCAACAAACATCTAGACTCATTGCCCAGACCATTATAAAACTGCTGAATCAAGAACCAATCTTCCAAACCATGGTGCAGGCATTCTCTTTGCAAATCCTTGAATCTCTCCCAGACCTCGAACAAACTCTCATCCGCTTGTTGTGAGATACCTAATATCTGACCCCTCAGACGAGCCGTTTTCTCAGGTGGAAAATATTTAACATAAAAAGCAAGAGCCAAGGATTCCCAATTAGTGATTTTCAAAGCCGCCCGATTCAACCCATTAATCCACAGTTTAGCTTCCCCACTCAAAGAGAACGGGAAAAGTATCTCCATAGTCTGCTCCGGAGTCAATCCCTTTTGCTTGATGGTGGAACAATATTGGATAAAGGACTGAATGTGAAGATTTGGATCTTCACCCGGTTCCCCACCGTACTGGCGTCTCTCGATCATGTTAATCAATGCAGGCTCAATCTTGAAGGTCTCAGCTGCAATAGAAGGCATGATCGCCTTTGGTAGCACGGACAGACTTGGCTTAGAATAGTCTGTAAGCCGTGGGGTAGGTGGCGGTATCAGATTTTCGTCACCCATCTCTATCTCTGAAACTGAATCTGTATCTGAAGGAAAAAGATCGCCAATATTATGATCAGAATCAGAGTAATTCCCACACTGTGCAATGAAAGTTCTTCGTCTACGAAAGGTTCTTTCGGGCTCAGGATCGAATGGAGTAAGATTACTAGTACCTACGGTCCTGGGCATAGACAAAGACTACAAAACAATGTGAGATCCGGTCTCAAGGAACGTGAGTTCCTTGAGTAGTAACAAACAATAATCTAGGATAAGAAATCAACAACAGAAAATAAAACCGTTTCCCCGGCAACGGCGCCAAATTTTGACAGGCTTAAGTCGTATCACCTAATCAAAAATAACCTAAGGTCCACTAGCTAGGTAGCAAGGGAAGTCAGGATCGAATCCACAGGGAAACAGGCGTTCTTTCTATTATCAATTAATTAGTCTAGACTATTGTGAACAAGAGTTGGTTGGTGGTTTGTATACTAAGACTACGAACGATAATTAAACACGAATGAATCAATATATTAAGGAATCTAGGATATAGGTTTGCCAACAAATAATAATCCAGGATATTGAACAATCACGATAATCAACAAAGTAATTAATTAGACTAGCATGCTCTCTCAAGTCGATACTAATCATAGACTTAGAATTAACGGGCTCTCGCTACGTATTAACTCTAATTCCACCTATTGACACAAGCCTAAACATCAAACTGCATCTCTCGAATCTTAATTTGATATTGCATAACTACTACAATTAAAACTGCGCAAATCTAATTGTATAGTGAAATAAACCAATCAATAGGAATCAATTACAATGCCAACAATCATAATCATTCAATCATCCCTTCATATTATTCATGGATCCCCAACCCTAGAAATTAAACTACTCAAGCATGTTGACAATAAACAAGGCAATAATCATAATTGAAAGCATTATTAAAGCAAGACAATGAATTGAAATAAGAAATAATACCTATTGAAGAACAAAGGGAAGTGAAAGTTTGAATTTTTATTGAGAATTAAACTAAGTGTTTTTGCATAAACTAGAGAGAAAACTAGGCTAAGGAAAATAATACTAAGCTCTAATACTAGAAAATAAAGTGTCCTCTAAAAATAATTAAAGCTTGTTTATATAGTTTACCAAAATAAAGCCTAAAAAACGGAAAATAAAAGCGCGAAAAACTGCTGGAGGTTGGCGTCGCCCGATCGGGCGATCCACTCGATAGTCGGCCCTATTTGGCAGATTTTGGCTCCAAGAAGACCGCCCGATCCGGATCGGGCGAGCTGCGCCCGATCGGGCGCGCGTTGATGAATCCAGATTGCCTCAATTCCGCCCGATGGTTGCATTTCGCCCTCAGCTTCCAGGGCGATTTGCAATCTTCAATGTAGCTCGCCCATATCACTGAGTCTAACTCCCAAGGCTCAACCATAAGCATCCGAGGCTCCCGAAAGTCGACGATGAAGGTCCCGAACTTCCTCGGGCTCATATAGTGGCCTAGATCAACATGAAACGGGTCTAAAAAGACCAATTTCTCATAATCAAACCTGAAACTCAAGGCACACTCAATAACACACATTAGTACTAGAAACGGCTCCTAAGAGCACGTTTGACACATAAAAGTACTAAGGGACGGGGGTAAAAATACTATATAAAACATTCATATCAGGGTACTAGCAATAACCGTTACCTCAATTCCACGATTTGCTAAGCCTTTTTCCTTGGTTCGTTCGTCCTGAGCTCCGAGCCCGAATTCAAAACCCAAATAATTTGATTTTGGGCCAACCCTTATTTTTGGTTTTGGGTTAACTGAAGTCAGTGTTGCAAAAAAAATTGAAATTGGTCTCTTGACTTCCTAGAAGTCGACCAAATTAGAGAAGAGGAAGGCGAGCAGCAGAGGGAGGGGAAGGGAGGAAAGAAGGAGGCGGTGGCTCGGCTTGGGCGGCTCGGTGGTGGCTGGTGACTGGGGTAGGGTGGCGCCGCAGGTTATCGCCGGTGATGACGACGGTGATGGTGGTTATGCGGCGGCGGACCACGAGGAAGAGAGGGGGTGCGAAAAGGGGAGAGAACAGGGGAGGGGAACGTGGGGTGGTTCAGGGAGGTGCGGTGGTCGTGGCCTGCACACAGATGAGAAGGGAGGAGGAACCTGGCAGCACGGCGGCACCGACGGCTGGGCGCGAAGGAGAGCAAAGGCAGTGGAGAGGTTGCGCAAAACAGGGGAGGGGGGGTATTTCATATTGGTTCTGGGCGGCGGCGCAATGGTTCGCCGGAGTATTTGGGGGCGGAGGTTATTTTACAAGGTGGCGGGGGTGGTTGGGAGCGGTGGTGCGACGCTGGTGGTGCCGCAAGGGAAGAAAACGGAAGAAGGAACAGGGGCGTGAGTGGTTGCGGGGAAGGGAGCAAAAATAATGGGGTGTTGGGTCGCGTTTTGCCAGAGATGGTGGCGGAGGTGAGGCGGGTAAATGGTGGTGGAGGTGGCTGACGATGGAGGTGGAAGAGAATGGGGGTGGCGGTTGACAGTGGTGGTGTTCACGGTGGTTTTCGGTGGTGGTTTGAGTCACAGGAAAACAAAGGAAAGTGGATTTGAATTTCGATTTGGTTTCTGAAATTGAAAATGGTTTTTGTAAGCATGTAGAGTGAATGAGAAGGAGAATTTGCTTCGGGCTCAAGGTTGAATGTAGACCGAATTGAGGGAAAGAGAGGAAGGAAGGAATTGCTTCCTTCTTCCTGGTACACGTGAAGAGCAAAGAAAGAAAACAAAAAATGAAGTTTTTATTCTTTTAAGGCATTTTGTTGTTTTGTCATTTCACTTTAGTTAGGCAAAAAATTCAGAAAATTGATTTCTATTTTTAGGAAATTTAGAAAAGTTTAATTAAAATTAAGTTTTAAAATAATCCTTTATATAAATATCGTTAACGGAAAATGAATTTAGTTTCCGAATACATAAGAACGTTTTGAAATTATTAAAAATCCGAAATCAATTACGAAATAACTAATATTTAAAAAGTAGCTTAAGCTCGTAAATTTGAAATTAAATCATAGAACTTGAAAATTAATAAATAGTGTAACAATATTTAAAAATTCAAGCGAAATAAAACTTCGTTAATTAAAAAAATTAAAAAAAATAAAGTTCGAATTTTAGGATTTAAAACGATTTTAAGCTAAATAAAAATAATTAAGCATAATTAATCGAGTTTTAAAAATTCGGGGTATTACAATTCGTCACTTGAGAGTCTGTACCGATAGTGGCGGAATTTTCTTCTAAGTCAGTGGCCCTCATACCGCGACGCAACTATTTTTCTATATGATCTAAAATCGGGAAAATCTTATATGACTAGTATTCATAAATTTTTGGTTTCAACAGTTACTTTTCCTACATAACACGCCTCCGAACGAAATGATAATCTATTTTGATATGTTTTCTTCAATCATTGTGAACCGGATTAACCGCGAGATAGGATGCCGAAACATTATCACAAACGAGCTTCACGGGTGAGCGGATGACGGCTTGATACCATGTGAATATAATGATACGGCTTACCCTAATACGGGTGACTGGACTCATATATATAATAATATCGACATATCGTACGGTAGTACAATTACGAGTATACCTTAATATCCTATATTGGTATGTATATTACCTTTTTTTCCTAAGAGAATTTTTTTATTGGTACACAAGAGCATCTCACCAATTCACATAAAGGCACATAATTTTGTAGTACTCGTATTCCATACGTGCGGTCGGTCTATGAGGCTATCGTATGGTGTCAAGCCTTTACCACTCCCATTGGATCCAAATCTAATCCGACCGTGTAATATATAAGGAACATGACTTTAGATTGCGAGTAACTTAAAAAAAAGTTAAGCATTATTCTGTTTACTTTAATCACACTTCTTTTTATCAAAAATAATATTCAATCCAAATAATTTGGTACACAATAAATTCTGAAAAAATTAGGGTGGTCAAATCCGATTAGTTAAACAACAACTTACCTATATATATAACTTTAAAGGCTTATGTGTCGAATTCTGCCTTTAGTTTCGGACCAAGCCCAATTAATAAAATATTGAGAAATCCTAAGTTTATTTGTAGAATTGTAGGGTTGGACATGAATTGGATTGTTCGTGAACAATTCAACATCTACTTCATTAAATTTATAAACGAGCGGAAGTTGTTTTCATCAGCTGAACTCAAATAAAAAATTAATTAAGTCGAGTTTGAGCTCAAGATTGGAGGTCAAAATCAAGCTCACACCCCAACACAACTTGAGCTTGGTAAAAAAGTAGTTAAGGAACCCGATCCTTGTGAATTTTCGAATCGGTTCGGCTTATTTTCATCCTAGTTATTATGAAATTTACTATTTTCATCAACCTGGGACATACCCCCCTGTCCCATATAAGTGAAACAAGTACGCAATCTCCCGATACTCTGGAATCTGGATCATATTCTTCCTCAGCTGGCCCAAAATGAGTGAAATAAATTCATATGCATAAGTGACCCAAGGACAAATCACAATCCAATATTCTATGTGGCTCAAAATTAAGCTTTGGTATGCTTCTTTCCCGATTTTTTTTTGCCGGAAGATTTCGATGATTGTTTTAGCGCATCCCAAACTCTTAGATAACAAGGGTGTAAGTTAACTCAAAATCATTAAACGTTACTATAATATAAAAGTCGATTATTTTTTAGAGGATAACTTTTGGATTTTTCATGAAATACCCCCGAGTTTTGGCGTAATTCACCAAATGCCCCTCGACTTTCAGAAATTTATAAAATACCCCTATTTCAATAGTTAATGTACCAAGTACCCCTGATTCAAAACTTAATGCACCAAATATCTTTAATGACATCATCAAACCTATAATCAACCAATTAACGTCTAATTAACCCAACTAATCCCTAATTAACACCCTTAATCAACCTACCCATTAACAAACCTAATTAACCCACCCATTAACCCACTAACCCACCCAGAAATAAAGATATCCAACAATAACAACACCATATCTCCTCTTCCACCCTTGTCTGCCGCCAGCTGCTCCACCGACTTGCCAGCCGCCACCAAACAAAAATAACAACACCATATCTCCTCCTCCCTCCTTCCTAATTAATTAACCCCTTCGCTTCCTACATAAAATAATTCCAAATTCCGAGTTTCCAACATAGATTATAAGAAATGGGCTCGGCCCGTCGGAGTTGATTAGTCATTGGGGAGAGTGGGCTAGGTGGCGGACTGGGGGTAACAATGGAAGTTGTGGTGGTGGTGGTGGTGGAGATTCAGGTAGGTGGAGAGAGCCAATAGGCTTGAACATAATCAGCTTTTCTCCACGGAGGGATGTGCATACCCTTCTTCTTAAGGCTTTGTTTGCTGCTTCAGAGAGAATATAAATGATCTTAGCAAGACGGTCGAATTTCCCTACAAACATGTGAGGGAATGTTTGAAGGATTGATTTGTAGGTCTTGGTTGATCTTGCAACCTCGAATTCAGACATGAAGTCTATGTCGATTATCAGTATCTCTCCTCCCACAATCACATCCACATACTCATATTCCCATGTTCCACAAATTCCTCAGAAATTCAATTAATTGATTGCATTTAATTAATAAAAATCCACAAAATTCTAACTCCTTAATTCCATGTAGAAAAAACGAACAACATAGCAATTACCGCAAAGGAATCTCGACACACAACTGTAGATTTTTTGCAATTACATCCTCAGTAAATTATTTCTTACAAAAATCACTAATTTTCAGGTAGAAATATAGACTACTCGTATTTTTATTGATCTTCCCAAATTCATCTCTAATCCACAATTCCAAATTCCAAGTTTCCGACATAGGCAATTCCGAGTTTACGACCAAAATCCAATTTCAATTTCTATTCGCCCAAAATTTTGATTGATTTTTGCCCAAAAAATTGATTAGAGACATCAGAAAATATGAGAACTACCAGAAATCAGACGGTTGTTTGTGTCTATAATTAATGGTGGTGGTCGAGCTGCTAATTTCCACCAAATGCCAGTGGTTAAACCGAAAAACTCGGCAGAGCTGGAAGGAGGGACGACGATGTATTATAGTATGTTTGGTTAAAGGGGAAGCCGAAGGTGTGTGAGGAGACTTTTATGGCGGCGGCGGATGAGAGGAAGGCGAGGAGAGAGAAAATGAGGGTGGCTGCCGGTGAAATCATATTTCAGTGGAGGAGGGAAAGGAAGAAGGAAGAAGGAAGGGGGTGAGAGAAAAGAAAAATTAATTAAGGAGAAAATGTTTTAATGGGTGGGTTAAGTGGACCAATTAGGATTGATGACGTCATAGGGGTACTTCGTGTATTAAGTATTAAAATAGGGGTACTTTATGAATTTTTCAAAGTCGAGGGGCAATTGGTGAATTACGCCAAAACTCGAGGGTATTTCATGAAAAATCCGTAACTTTTTTCTTTAAACAAAATTACCCCTTAATAATCACTTGCTATTAAGTTATCTGTGTGTATTGAGCAGGGTATATATATATATATATATATATATATATATATATATATATATATATATATATATATATATATATATATTGCGGGTCTGTAGTAGCAAGATGAGGTACGTAGCAGCTGTTTGATGTCATCTAAACGTAACTAGATCTTCCAGGGATAATTGCACTTTATCCTGCAAAGTAGTAATAACCAAGGTTATTAAAATCGCGATTCTACTTTAAATCGGAATGGCCTGTCAGAATCGGATCGTAAAATCGAATGGTAAAATCGTAAGATTCTACAAACTTTGTGGAAATGACATTCTATAATCAAATGTGTATATTCTATACCCATTTTTTAAATAAGTAACACTAAAAATAAACTATTTAGTTAATTTCTCATCTAATAGGCGCTAAATAATACTCTAACTTGTTTACACCATTTTATAGAAGGAAAAAACATTCATATTAAATAACAAAAACGCAATAGTCCAACATTCAACAAACATTGCCATGTAATGTCATAAATTAACAAGAATAAAATACACAAATTACAAAACACTATTACAAATTATTAAGTACTTATTAATCATTATATCCAAAGCTTGCATTGTCGACATCATCGCTTCCGGTAGTTCCTGTGGTAGTTGCCCCCATTTCGACATCATCATCATCATCACCTATATCATCTAAATCAATCTCATGTGAATCAAAGGCAACTGCAACTGCAACTTCATCATCATCATCACTTAGCATTTGAACTTCAACATTCTCGTTTACATAAAGAAAAAAGATAGAAGGGAAGAAGAAAATCAGATTTTCTTTGTTAGATAGTAAAATAAAAGAAAGAGGAATAAATCATACATTGAAAATCAGTAGTGCCTTCTTCTCCATTTTGTGTCTCTCTAGCAAGTCTCCTTGATGCTCTATCAAGAGCACTTAACCAAGTTTTCTAGCAGGAATAACAAGTTCTTCAATCTCAGCTATCCACTCATCATCCGAAGGTAACTCATCCAAAACTATTGGTTTTTGTACTATAGACTTACTTACTCGTTTCTCATATCTTGTCTTCAATTTTAAGTTGTACATCACGAAAACTAAATCATTCATCTTTTTCTGATGTAGTCGGTTTCTTTTCTTTGTGTGGACCTAAATCATATTATAAATAATTGTATTAAGTTTTGATTTAAGTTTATGTAAAATCATAAATTATATAGAGTAAGATCGATGATTAAAAATACCATCTCAGAAGCACTCCAATTTCGTTCACAACCAGAAGCACTGCAAGTCAAGCTCAAATCCTAATTGCAAACCTTTTCAAGTCAGGACATTCATCCCCATATGAATCCCACCAATCAGCTACGCAAAGATAAACATGATTTAAAAGTGACTATAAATTCGTCGTATATATTATAATTATAAAAGATTAACAATAAAATGAAAAAGCACCTGGAGTTTTTTTTTGTTTTGGTCATCACAGCAGTAGACAGTCCAAAGAGGCCTCTTGCAAATTTAAAATCATCCATTTACATATCAATATGCACCCTTTCTTCGTGATCAGGGATCATTCTTGCTAAACAGCTATACAAACATACTTAAATTCCGCAATAGCTTGATAACTAGCACTATATTGAAATTGTGGATTCAAAAAGTAGGTTGCAGCATGTAGTGGTCTGTGCAGCTGATCCACCCAACGTTCGTCAATGATCTCTAAAATAGGCTTATAGCTACATAATAGAAATAAAAAAATAACAAATAAGCTCAACCAAAAGAGAAAATTAACTGACTATCTACACAATTTTTATATATTTTCAATTAGGAACTTACTGTTTCTCAACATTGTTGAAATTTATGTTTATTTGATTCTTCGCTTGTCCCATTTCTTCATAAATTAATCCCATGGAGGGGTTCTCATCGGAATCCACCAAGCGGAGAACTTTCACAAGTGGCAAGGCCCCCTTCAAGCATGTTACAACACTCTTCCAAAATCTCGACTATCCAAGACAATCCTTTGAATTTTTTTCCCTTTAACAGTTTTGACAAACTTACTAGATTTCCACTTGTTAGACGCAAAAAGGGCTAACAGTGGACCTTTATGTTCATTTAAGCACCTCGATGTCAAGTAAGAAGTTGCAAATCATGTGACACCTACCCTAATAAGCTCTCAGCCTTTAGTAAATTTTCTCATCCAAGTGAGCAACAATGTTCGAGAGTATATGTATGTTGTTATTTTCCTAGCTATTGTAATTCTCACCTTGTGAATATTAATCTTTTTCTCTAAATATTCTAACATTAGATCAATGCAACGGGCTGCACAAGGAGTCTAGTACAATTTTTTTCTTTTCTCCATCAACTTTTCTCCAGCAGCTTTATAATTGGTAGCATTGTCAGTAACAATTTGAACTACATTCTCCTCACCAACCTCCGCTACAACTGCATCCAACATCTCAAGGACTTTACCTGTTGTCTTAGATATGTCTGATGTATCTATGGATGACAGAAATATTATCCCCCTAGGGATATTCACCATGAAATTACAAATAGAACGTATTTTTCTATCACTCCAACCATCAGACATAATAGTACAACCAATTTTTTTCCATTCTTCTTTGAACTCCTCTAGAATGACCAATACATTTATCACTTCTTTATTTAAAAACGTAACCCTTATTTCATGAAATCTAGGAGGTTTAAGACCAATTCCAAACTTAGAAATCTTTTCAAGCATGATTGGAAATTCAGGATTATTAACAACATTAAAGGGAATAGCACTTGTATAAAGAAATTGATCAATTTGTTGGCAAACTTCCTCTCTTTCTTCCTTTTTATATTTTTGATTAAGTGTTGTTTGCAATCTAGGATCGCTTCTATTGACAAAACAGTCCATACCAGTACTACCCCTTCTTAATTTATACTCTTCTTCTTCCTCTCCAATGTCATTAAGAATTTTCTTTTTTCTACTAGACTTCACTGCATTAGTCTCCAATAGTTTCCTAAACATATGTTTAACATCATCAGGGACTTGCAAACAAGGCTCTACATTGTAACGAGTGCCATCAAGGTGATGCTTAAGCCTAAAAATACCACCACCACGCACAACACCACAGTATTTGCATCTTACCTATGTAGGATCACCATTTGCTTCGGTACCGTGTTCCCAACTCGAGTCTGATCTAGCACCTGCAACATTTTTCCTCTTTTTCCTAGAGCTTGAAGCCGAGCTTGACATATTCCTAAAAATAAAAGGGAAAGAAATTTATTAATTAGACTAATGAACTAAATTAAAGAACTTCAAATTAAAGAAGAAATTAAGTAGCCCAGGAAATCAATTAGACAATTACAAATATGAGAATATCACATTGATTTATCAACTAAGTAGATCAAGCTAGCCCAACATATCAATTTATAAATTAGACAATTACAAATTTACGAATATCAATTTGAAGTTGACAAATTTACGAATACCAAATCGATCGAGCTAGCGCAACATATCAAATTATCAATTACAAACTTACAAAATAAGCAAAAAAATAGGAGAATCTAAGTCAACTTTCAAGCTTGCTGCAGGAACCGCACAAATACTTTCACGATATTGATGACCTAATTCTACAAATTAATGTTTTTTTGCTAATTGTTATCTTTGAGGAGTGAGAGAGACAGAGAGTTGTTGTTTTTGAGGAGTAAGAGAAAAGATCTGAGTGTGTTGAGTGTGAAAATGACTTCCTAGGGTAAACATATCACTGATAGGTTATGGGCCTAGCCCAAATTTGAGAAAAAATGAACTTAAAATAGAATCGGTAGAGTCGGATAAAATCGTACGATTCAGACCGATTCTACCGTTTTATACCGATTTTAATTGCGATTTTTTATGATTCCGATTCTAGGTACGATTTAGATCTTTTGGGCCTAGTTGAATCGTAAAAACGTAAGAATTTACGATTTGAATCGCGATTTTAATAACCTTGGTAATAACCATTAGATTATCTCCATCTATCTATACAGACATTTCTAATATTATTCTTTATGACGAGTAATAAACTGTTACAAAGAGTCTATGACTTCTGCTAAAAGAGGAGAAGAGGGCTTCATATAACATGGTTATATATTAAAAATTGCAATCATATAACAACTATGCGCTACTTGCCCCAGTGTTGGAACTTGGAAGGCTCGCCAATGATGTGTTTTTTTTAACACAAACCGAACGATATATATTTACTTAATTAGAGGAAAGAGTACAGTCACAAATAACCTCACAGCTGGAGGCAAAAAACCATAGAAAAAGCATACCCGCACCTAATCCCAAAAACTATCCCCAATCGTACCAAAAACTTGACAAAAAGGGCAATTCCTATTACCCATCACCACATTGAAAATCGCCCCATAATAAACTCTAACTTTAAGCACTGTACAACAACTAGGGTTAGACCTAATATATCCAAAAAGACGAAAACACCAACTCAACACCATCATCTCTTTGCGCAACCGCATACCAAAAGAGCAAGAAACCTTCAGTTGCTGGTAATTTAATCATCCTCCACTTCAACAATCTCTATAGCGTTAGCCATTATTGAACCACCAACAACAAAGGGATCAAATTCCTCTCCTTTACCTTTGTCTACTAACTCCTTAGCCTTTCTAGAAAAACTCTCAACAACGTGCTTAATACTTGAAAAAATCGAACCAAAAACAATTTGAGAAGCTGAAGAAACAGTAGCAGCCTTGTTGAGAAGCTCTGAATTTTGAACAGTAGAAGCCATAATTGCAACAACACGTTCACAGGAATCCCTTCTAACATTGGAAGCATATTCTGGATTGGCATGCTCAAAATCTATCTCAAAATCTCCTTTAGAACATGAAGGGATAATGTAATGGAGCTTGTGACCAATAGCCATCACCAGAAAAATGAGTAGTAAGAGAATGAGCCACCTTGTTACAAAAATGCGGAATGTGAGTGAAGCTTATGATCCAACTCTGACCCAACAGTTGAGCCACTTCCCTTAAAACTGGACCAAGATCATGATGTGACTGATCATTCACCTTCTCTAGCAAAAGTTTGAGATTAAGAGCATCGGTCTCCACTTTCAGCTTATCGATCATGAAATCCTTAGCGATCATTAATCCTTCTCGAAGCGCATAAAGTACTGCAGCTGAGGGTGAATGGACATTGAATTTACTTGAAAAACCCAAAAACCAAGAACCAGCAGGCCTTCTAAAAACACCTCCCCCTCCTGCTTCGTTCACATATTTCCATGTGCTATCAATGTTTAGCTTCATAAAACCTTCTTTGGGTGGAAACCAAGTCATTTTGAAAGCTCCGGTATCAACCTTATTACCTTTCTCATTTCCCTGCAAAATGAAGTTAGAAGCCTTCCAATCCGCATAAAAAGAATTATAAAGAGAGAAGGCGTTCTTCATTTTTAGGTAAAAAACAATCGTATTTCGTGAAATATCCAAATATGCCAAATAGCTACTGCAAAACTAACCTTCGAATCCTTTGAATTACGGAGGTTAAAGTTAATCCAATCATACCAATTTGAATTATAAAAAGTATGCAAATTAAAACCCTAGTTTTTCCAAATTCTTTGAAAAATAAAGGCCCATAGGATACTAGATTGAGCACAATCCCTAAAAGGATGAATATGAGATTCAAAATAGGAATTGCATCTAGAAAAATAAGGACTAATGTCATTAATGAAGCGATTTAAATTATGCGCAACATGGAGAATCTCATGATAGCAGTTCCACAGAAGCATTTTATACTTATAAGAAACCTTAATCTTCCAAATAGATTTCCAGGGTACTTGATTAGAGGTTTGACTTAAAACATTTTGAAATTGTAAGTGGTAGGCAGACTTCATATTGAAATTCCCCGACTTTGAATAATTCCATCTAATAAAATATTCTTCATCCAAATTATTCGAAAGAGGATACAACAAAATTAAGGTTTTAATATGATTAGGAATAAGATGATCCACCTCCTTAAGATACCAAGCACCATTACGAATAATATTGCTGACAAACAAATGCACTTTCGACTCTCGAATTTTAACATCCTTTAAGGAATAAAGAGGTCCTTCCCCGACCCAATGATGATACCACAAGGAAGTACTTTTGTCGTTACCAATTCCAACTATCATACCCTTATGAAGAACCTCACAACCTTAAGAATATCTCTCAAAAGAGGGGGTTGATTATTATTAGGGATGCAATCTAAAAAAGCCAATAATGTGTTTGAGATGCGAGGTTTGATTCCTTCCGTGCCTACTTTTCTAACCTTTCTTACGGGTTTTTTCCTTGTCATTATTCTCTATATTAAAACTCAGCAAACTACTACGTATCTATATAAACTCCATTGAGTCAGCGGTAATAAGTTATGATATCAGTTGTGGACCTTACTATTTGACTCCCACCATTAGTAAATGCGCTTTTTATTGTACTAGTCAGAGGCACGTGTGTTGCACGTGTCCTTTAAGAAATTATAATTTTTATGTTAACTGAGCGTTATCTTCAACTTATAGGTCTGAACTTATATGAACTTATAAGACTTTATTTAACTCATAGCATGTTACTTAACCTTATTTAACTTTTATCACCTTATAGGACCTTGTTTTCTATAATCCCGTATCGTATGATAGAGTTTTTTTTGTGGTGAAGATGAGGGGACAAGCCCCTAAAAACAAAACAAAAGCAGAACTATAAAGCAATAAAACGAAAGAAAACAATAAAAGAAGACTAGAGCTTCATCAGGCAGCCAACGCAGGGACCCTTCAGGCTATAGTCGCACCACCAAAATCCTCCAATAAAATGGCTCAAAGACCCTTCGGGGCCGCCTCTAGTAACAACAATCAATGTTCAAGGTTAACTCCATGGTTTGCCAACTAGTCAGCCGCCCGGTTAGCTTCACGATAACAATGATTAATCTTCACTTCCCATCCACTTATATGTAACACACTTCTGCATTTTCTAATGTTGTGAAATATAGGTGAATTGGGGATTGCAGTGTCTAAGAGAAGTTGCACCACAATCTCCGAATCCACGTTGATTTGTACCCTACGGAATACTGCATTCCAAGCCACATCCAAGCCTCGTAGCACGCCCAACAGCTTAGCTTTTTTGCTATTACACACTCCACATCTAGAAGCAAACATTGCAAAGACCTCTCCACGGTGCCCACAAAGTACACCTCCACAACCAGCTTGGCCAGGATTGCCTTTAGCATCCCCTTCCATGTTAAGTTTAACCCACCCCGGTCTAGGACAAACCCACCTGATAAACACCTATTCTCATTCTCTTTTCCTCTTTCCAAGCAGTAATTCATCTCTCTTCATTGCCTCTGTAATTTCACCTACTTTGGCCATAATGACGCTCACCTGATCAAGAGGTATGTCCACCTCTCTACTGAAACATCAATTGTTTCTCCAACGCCAAATCCACCAAAGATTCACCGCAAAAAAATAGGCCAGACATCACCCCAACTCCGATCCTTGTTTTCCAAATTCCCAGTAATCCAATCAAAGAAAGGACGATTGAAGAGTTCATGGTCATTAAGCCATGGAAACATTTTCCACACCAATATAGCACTCGGGCAGCTACGAAATATGTTCTCAATGTTCTCTTCAGCTGCTCCACATATCTAACATCTAGGGTCAGTTGTTATATGCCTTACAAATCTATTCGCATTGGAAATAAATCTATCATGGAAGAGTATCCACATGAAGAACCTTATTCTTTGAGGGAATGGCAGTCTCCAAATCTTCTTCCAGCAGTGTTGATTTTGTACCATTGGTTGATCTTCGTTACGAATAATCTGTAGAGTTGATCTTATTGTGAACCCCCCTGAACTTTCTCAATTCCAGTACACTTTATCTATAGCCTCAGGGTCGTCTTGAAACTCAAAGGAGTCTATAATTTGCAACACACAAGGAGGCAAATAGTCAGCAAAAAAACTCCACTTTCCAACTTGTATTGGCATCCCAAAAATCTGTCACCTTAAGTTGAGTTACATCTTCTGGTGGGGGACTAATAACCTGTGTAATTAGAGGTGTTTTAGTCGCCCATAGATTTAACCAGAACTTAGTGCCAAGTCCATTACCAACTTCCTACCTCATGCCTCTCTTTAGAATGTCCAGATTCTCAATAATGCCTTTCCAAGTATTAGATGCATCTCCCTTCACATTAAACATATCAAAGTCACATCGACCCTCACAATACTTTCTTATCAATACTCTCGACCAAAGAGAGTCTCGTTCTGCTAATACTCTCCACCCCAGTTTGGTGAAAAAAGTTGCATTTGCTTGCCTCATGGAACGAAGACCAAGCGCACCTGAATTCTTTGGTTTGGTAATTGTGTCCCAGTTGACTAGGTGCATTCTGTGTTGATCGTTTGTCCATCCCCAAAGGAAACTGCGTGAGACTTTATCCAACTTATGACAAGTTGATCTTGGTAACTTTGTAGTCTGCATTGCGTAGTAAGACATCGATCTCAAGCATGACTAAACTAACGTCGCCCTACCAGCCATCGAGATCATCTTTGACTTCCAACCCGCTAGTTTTCCGTTTATGCGATCCATTAGGAATTGGTAGTCTTTCTTTGATGTTCTGCCATTGATTGTGGGAACACCTAGGTAGGTACCTAAGTCTGTTGTTTCAGAAATATTAATGGAATTGCAAATATTCCCATAGATTTTATAATCCGTGCTTTTTGAAAAGAAAACTCTTGGTTTGCTATTGTTGACTTTATTTCATGAGTTAGCACAAAATTCTTCTAAGCAAACAACAATTATATTTGCTTGATCTACAGAGGCCTCCACAAAGAGTATTAAATCATCAGCGAATGCCAAGTTTGAAATAATTGGGCCATTTCTACTAGCTCGCACCGGCTTCCAAGCACCCATATTAATAGCATTTTCAATCAAGTGTGTGAATCTTTCCATACATATGACATATAAGTAGGGAGAAAGAGGGTCTCCTTGTCGAATTCCTCGTCTTGGGGTGAAACTCTCAGTAGTTTCTCCGTTCCAAAGAATTTGGAGGCTAGTAGAAGACAAGCAATTCATTATTAAGTCCAACATACTTTGAGGCAACCTTAACTCCAAGAGTGACTGTCTAATTAACTTCCATAGAAGACGATCGTAAGCCTTTTCAAAATAGATTTTAATTGCCATATAACCCACCTTCCCTTGCTTTCTTCTCGTGGTATGTAACATTTCCTGCACAATAATGATGTTATCTGTAATTTTCCACTTAGGCACGAAACTGCATTGAGTGGGACTGATCACCGAGGGAACTATTGCTTTCAATCTATCAACCAGTACCTTTGTAACCATTTTATAGATGATATTACAAAGGCCTATTGGCCTAAATTGATTCACAAACTGAGGGTTGACTTCCTTAGGGATAAGACAAGAAATGCTTTGTTTAATTCCTCGGGGAAATCTCTTCCCTCCAAGATGTCCATCATCGTCCTTGAGACAGAAGGTTCTACTAAACTCAGGAAACGCTGATAAAAAACCGGTTGAAAACCATCAGGGCCGGACGCTTTGTATGGATTTACACTCATTATGGTAGTTGTAGACACCTAAATCGTGTCTCCCCTAATGGGATGATGACGATACTATTATCCTTTCTAGGTGGTTGGTGCAACTCCATACAGAAATCCCAATTGCTAAAATGTATTCCAAAATCCAATTCCCGAGCCCGTTTCCATTACGGAACTCGGTCCAAAATTCAATTTCAAAAAATCAATTTCAAAATCCAAACACAATCTCACCCAATGGACCTCTCCATTGGTTTTACAAGGCCTTATCTAGTCAAAATGACATTAAGCAACCCAAATTCGGGCGCCGACCCAAAAAATCGAGCATGCCGTGCCCCGTCCCGTAAAACCGAGTTCAAACCCGAAAACGGCTTGTTTTTAGACGCAAATCAAGCCTTAATCCTTAAGCATTCACTACGTGCCAACTTCGTACAATTCGTACAACGGTACAACCATATGAGACAAAGGCAATTGGACGGCATCCTTGCTTTGGCGGATTCAGAGCCACGTCACCTGCGCCAAGCGCAGGCTCTGCGCCAGGCGCAACTGGATTTTCGATTTTAGCCAATTAATCCTATATTTAAGCCCTCATTTCTTAAGCATTTGCGGCAGCAAATCAAATACATCGCCGTAATTTCAAAATCTGCTCTCAAAATCAAAATAAAAAATCAAATTCTAAACTACAATTTCCTATACAATTTCAAGTATTTAAGCAATTGGCCGGGAGCACTAATCGGAAATCCAACCTAATCCTAAATAGGTAATTCCGAATCCCTACTTAAATCTGCAATGCATTCTACTCTTCTACCTTTCTAAATGCAAAATCCAATGATGTTATCATTAGGGTTCATACCCTTGATTAACTAGGAAAAACTGTGCCAAAGGTGTCATCTTTGGAAGGTTTCACTCTTGAAACCCTCTCTAAATGATTGTCCAAAACACCATTTCCATTATATCATACAAGATTCAATCTTTGTTCCAAAAATGATTAGTAAAGTTGACACTTTTACTCTTAAAAGTGTTACTTACAACAATCATACATTTTTACAAAATCAAAACCCTTTCATGATTCAAATACAAGTTATGGATTCTATGATGTTTAAGGTTGTTTGTAATCACTTCCTTAAACTAGAATCAATGTCAAAGTTGTGGAGCACATTAAAGTTACTATCTTTTTCACATTAAAAGATTTGGACTTAAGCATTTAGCCTCCCAAGTTCAAGATTCAATATTCAAAGTTCAATGTTCAAAGTTTAATGTTCAAAGTTATATTTCAACAACTAAAATCTAATACACTTTGTGATGAGCAACTCACCTTAAAGTTGATATTTTTTTTAGAATTGAATCCGTGTCGGACACACATATTATTAAGTAGTCGTTTGGCGTTCGGATCTCAAATACAATAATGCAATTTCAATACTGCAATTTCAATAACGCGTTTCAATATCGTTGTAATAGCCCAGATTTTAAGCAGCTCTGGGTTTGCTGTAAAGTATAAGTATTGTCTTATTCTCACTCTTAAAAATTATTTTGAAACGAATTCGAGTCTATAATTTAAGATTTTATTAACGATTGGATTTAAGTTTATTATTACCTATTAAACTTGCTTGAAGATTAATTCGCAAATTATTACATTGAGCTGAAATTTTTGAAACCCATTCAAGTATAGGTTTAAGATTAAATATTTTATTATACTAAAATTTATATTATTTTCTTTTATTATTTCCCTTGAACGTAGAAGCTTTAAAAATTTCGGTTCATATTTTACTAAAGGAACTAGCAAAATTATTTTGATATATATAATCAAATTATCTTAGAATGGTATATTTTAAACCTTAATAATTTATCATGGTAGTTATTGAGAGTTTCCACTTAAACTATTTCGTAAACTCAAACTTTAATTTTAAAACATAAGTTCATCAATTTTTTATTTATTTATTAAATGAATTAGCGGCAAGGAATTATTTTAACAAATTAATTATATTAAATGAATAATTTCAAAAAAAAAACTAGTTTATAAATATTTATTTTAAAAGTAAATTATAGATTAAGATTTACATGAAATAAAGTAAACAAATAAACCGATTTGCATTCTTGATTGTATAACTCTTTTCTCTTCTAGATGTTGACCAAGGAAGTGAAGAGTCAAAATACTCCAAAAATATCTCAATTATTTTATTTTCTTTCTTCCATTTTCTGGAACTCTATTGCACTTCCTCTCCCTCTCCCTCTTGTCTCACCGACACTCTCCCTCTTTCTTTCTCTCTCTCTCTCTCTCTCGGTCCTGCTCCGGCGTGCCACCAGCGTCGCCGCCGTGCTTCGTCCCCATCTCATTCTTCCCCCGTCGGCTCGACAACCCTCGTGGTTCGTTGGTGATGTCGAGGCTCGGTTCTCATCCCACCTTTGCACTCTCTCCTTGTGATTGTGTCGCCGCCGCTGTCGCCACCATTGGTGGCCCTTATTGCCGTCATTGATCTTCCACCACTCAATTGGGTAATCTCTCTAATCTATTGTCAAATGATTTAAATTTGATTGAATTGGAAAATCACAAACCCTATCTTCCTATTTCTATGATTTTCTATCTCACCTCCGGCGAGAGGCTGTCGCCGCCTCTGTTGGCTCGCCACCATCACCGATGACCATCGGGTGGTTGCCTTGTTGTTGCTGTTTATTTCTCCTCTGCCTCCCTTGCATCCACTGCTTCCTCTTTGTTCGTTGGAGCTCCGTAGCTTTGTTGGAGCTATTGCTGCTATGGTTATTGTTGATTCTTGTTGTCATTGATTTCCTTCCTGCTTCATTGTTTCCTTAAGGGTATCGTTCAAACCCCCCTAATTTTATTTCATCTATTTTTAGTTTAGCTATTCAACTGTAATAATTTCAAGGAATTGATTTTAGTATTATTTAGGGAATTATGAAGATTTAAATTTATTAATTTAAGCTATTTTATAGCATTATTAAGGAATTCAAGTTAACACCTTTTTCTTAAAAAGGTTTTCTAAATAAGAATATGATTAAGAATTTTTATATTTAATGTATGAATTAAACAAGTATTATAGTTACCATTTTAGTCCTAACTACGTTTATAAATTCAATTTGATTTTATTAAAAGCAAAACAATTTTTATGGCTAATCTTAAAACAAATTTCATAAGTTTATTGAAAAGGAATTCTTAGAGAGTTCGATTAGGTTTCCAATAGGATGATAGTGAGTATTTATTAATTTATGTCCTTATGTGTTGAGGTAAAATGAATTGGAGAACAAATACGGAGAATCATATCATGGAGTTAAGGGCGGGGAATAATGATTGAATGTTTGGCTTGGAGTTTATGCATTCAGATTTAAGGTACACATTGTCCAACCATCTTCGATGTTTGAAAATGTATTTTGTGTTTCAAGTAATATGTATATGTATATATGTTGATTTTAAATTGTGCATTACAAGTTAAATTGTGCTTTGGTAATTGAATTTGCGCTTTGCAAATGAATTTTATTGTTTGTTTGTTTAAATGAAATGATTTATTGATTTTATTTCTTGATCGATGAAATGAAACGGTTTTGATATTGTAAATGCTTGTGAGTTGTGAGTGAGATAAAACTGTGCGCTTTGGGAATAAAACCCGTCGAGAATACTCCAATTTGAGTTTGTGAATAAAACAATGACATGGTTAATTACGAAGTATGTGAATGAATCCAAAAGATTAAGAAGTGTCATGAACAAGAGTTAATCTCAAATTGGGTACATTGATGGTTAAGCAATGTCGTATTGACAGTAGAAGCATTTTTACTCGAGTTCTTAAGAAATTAAGTTCTAACGGTAAATTTTATAAGAGGTACAAACTAGAAGTTAGTGCAAACAAAGGTATAATTGAAAATTATTTTAAAAGAGTTATTTTCAAAGAAGGTTTATATTTTAATTTTACTGAGTTATATTCCCTTTGAATTTCTTAAAATCGAATGTTTTCTTTTATTAAATTGTAAAATTTGTGATGAAGCTAATTTTGAATAACTAAAGTTACTTGTTATGAGTACTACCGTAATTGAAATGTATTTTGTTATGAACATGTTTTCCTAAAAGACAACAATATTTTTACAAAGAAAAATAATTCTTTAAATAAAGTTTCCCAAAAATGATTTTTTTTAAAGAATGGTAAAAGTTCTTCCAAGGAATGATAAAATGAGTTTGAATTGGCAACTAAGCTATAGTGTTTTGAAATTAGTAAATCTAAAAGAAACTGATTATTAGTCCTTATTAAATAAAGACTATTTTCAATATCAAAGATTGTTTAAATCTTTTATAAAATACCTTTCAGGCACACTAAGTTATAAAAGAATGAACTCGGATTTAAGGAAAGTATAAGCTATTAATAACTTTAGGTTCTTAAATTAATGTCACTCACTGCGACCAATTACTAGTCAATGGTCTATGAGTATAATCGAGAACAAGGGTGATTCTAGTTAAGGAGAATATAACGAGATCATAGCACGAGTCTAGTTGATATTGCTACCAATGGCAAGTGATTTGTTTCTAAGAAGTTAAGCTGGGAATAATTAAGAATGTATATGTCTCAACTAGATCAATAAAGTTGGAGTACTGATAAAGCAAGTTATCACCAAAGTATCAAGGTTGATGAGTGATCAGGTTAAAGGACTATCTACAATTTGTGATATTGGGAAACCTTAAGGTATGTGTTTGTGTCTAACTAATGGTTCAATTCTTATGAAATTGGTGAAAACAATATTCATAGCAAGGTTAAATGAAATGTTTCTTAGAGAAAATTTCAAGTAAATTGCCAATAAGTACTTAATAAACTATCATATCTATGTTACCAGAGTTAAGGGGAAAGAAGTTGTGTATGCTTTGAGTACGGCACTCACATACATCAGTGATGAACATATATGTGTTATGATTAGAGCATGAGGCTCTGTATGATTTGAGCATGGCGCTCGGTATGATTAGAGCATGGTGCTCTGTATGTTTAGAGCATGTCGCTCTGTATATAAGGACATGCCCTGGTTAAGTCTTACAAGCAGATGATTTCTAGGAGGGTGACGACCCCACCAAGATAGGGAGAGAGGTTACGGTAACCGGCCCTATCCATGTTCTCTTTCCCCAAATGAATATGTATATTATCTTTGAAACATCAAGAATACTTATTTTGAATTGTGTTTATGAGAATATCTTAACGAAAAATTTATGAACTTGAAATATTGATGCGATGGCTTTCCCATGGAATAATTGATTTCTCATGAGTATGTGATATGTATTTGAATTATGTATGTAAGAATATTACGAAGCGAAACTTGGCAATGTTGTGGCAATGAGTATTACATTGAGTTAAGAATGCATATATATTATGAGTTTTACTTGTTGCATATTTCATGGTTTGAAAAAGGTTACAATTGGAGAAATATATGGGTTGCCGTTATGAGTAAGTGTTAGATGAAGTAGAATTAGAAATGATCAAGAATATGAAAATAATTAGATGAGTCATAAGTCATGAGACTAACTTTTGATGTATTGTAAATTTGGAAGTTATGTGAGGAGATTATGATATGTGGATATTTTGTATTCTAAACTATTATTTGAATGATAATAGCTTCGTGAAATCGTGAAACAAATTTCAAAGGAATTTTGATGCTTTTATCAAACAATGTTGTCTAACTAATGTGATTTGAACAAGTGAAGTGCTTTCCAAAATAAAATGAAACAAAAACCAAAACTATTTGAGCCACCTATCAAATGTATTTAAGGTTGGACAGTGTGTACTCGTGTTCCCTGACTTTGTTCTCTGAACCTGTCCTGGTGGGGGCAGTGTTAAAATGTTTTGCAGGTTGGGATGATCATGTCTAGGTAAATGGCAAAGGAATGTTTAGAGTTTAATGCAAGATTTGCTTGTGTCATGGCGAAAATGATTAAAGATTGTGTTCTAAGTTGCTCCAGTGTAAATTGAGCTTTATTGAAGTTTGATATTTTAGGTTGAATGTAAATCTTTATTATTATTTTGCGTTGGATTACTATTAATTGTTGTAGTTATCGGTATGTTATATTGAGGCTTTGAGCTGCTGGTTTGAGTTTAGCTGATTAAATATAGGCTAAGGGTGATAAGCAAGCACCTCGTTAAGGGCGGGCTATTACAATCGCACCTTTCAATATCGCATTTTCATACCCCAATTTCAATAACGCATTTCAATATCGCACTTCAATATCGCATTTCAATATCGCACCTTTATTTTTGCCATTTCAATTTTGCACTCTTTACTCACCTCATTTCAAGGTGATGTGGTTTTGTACGCACTTTCAATAATTCCTTTACTTATTGTGGTGACGCTTTACTTGTTTATTGCTTTCATCACCTCACATGCTAAATCCAACAAAATACAAAGTTACATCACGCTTAACAAAGATAATTCTTAGACAAACCAACCTTAGGTTCCTTTAATTAACTTTAAAGAGAAGTGATCACATACAAGTAGCAATTTTCATGTACTAAATGCATGTTCAAACCAACATAGTGTCATGACTAGGGTTTTCCGAAAATGATTCTTGTCATGTATTAGAATACAATTTTAAAACCTTGCAAAATAAACACTTCGTTCCCTTGCTCGGATCTCACCCATCCGTTTCTAAGATTCAAGGCCTTATCCATGAAATTCAATCAAGGTCCTCCCAAATTAAACCCTTAAACAACGTTTGGTTGCGACTCCTTCGAAATTCAAAATCCTACAAAACCCGTAGGGGATATACAAAATCAAAAGTACACTCATTCGCCGGAAAAAAAAACCCCCTACAATTATGGCGGCTCCAATGGGGAGTTCTAACTTTCAATTCGATTATACGAGCAAGCTTTGAGCAACTTGCCACTGCCACGCTCAAGTTCTGGATGCTAGCAGTAGCGCTGGGCGCAGGCCCCTGCGCCAGGCGCTGCTGCCTGCATTCAGCACGGTGGCTTCCAGTGGTTGGTTGCCCATGCTGCCCAAGTTTTCGAGTGGGAGTTCAGTTCGGATTTTGAATGTCGAAGAACGCTCCCAAACCTTGAGAACGAATGCCGAAAACGAGCTTTTCAAATACAATATTGGAGTACAATTTTCAATTTCTAGGCATGACATACATATTACGAAAACCATATTTGTGCAAAACGAATTTCTACCTTGCCCAATATGAATGTGTTTTACATTCGGGTTAGCCCCGGGGGCAACGAAATGGTGACTCTCCATACGGTTCCTGACCAAAGTGTGAGACCATTTCCGCGCCTACCGAAACTTGACACTTGCTTGAAATTCCTGATGCCAAGTATGGAGGTCGTCCGCCAACCAACACCTCCACTTTGAGGAGGTGAAATAGCGTTGCCGGATCCGCCTCTTAGTCAAACACCCTTTCGACACCCAAAGCCGACCACTTGCATCATACAAAACTTAGACCGACCTTAGGTTGAGAACTTTACATGTCGCATTCATAATCCATGTTAGTGTGACATCGTGCTATTTATGCATTGTGTGAGAGTCTTTGCACGTGTGAATGGCTAACCTCGAGTTCTAGCTTTGCCAAAACCATTAGCCTCCAACTAGGAAACCTAACCCCTAGGAGCATCATTCAAACCTCATGCATTTAAAATCGCCGATTTAGGGTCTTTTAGGAGTGCCACTCCATTTGATTCAAAACCCCTAAACACGCCTCACGAACAAATGCCAAATTCAAAATTCAATCCAACGGCGTCATAATGCCGGATGTTCTAGTCCAAATTTCAAATCAAAATTCAATCCAACGGCGTCATAATGCCGGATTTTCTAGTCCAAATTTCAAATTCCAAATTCAAAATTCAATCCAACGGCGTCATAATGTCGGATTTTCTAGTCCAAATTTCAAATTCAAATTCAATCCAACGGCGTTATAATGTGTGATTTTCTAGTCCAATTTCAAATTTCAAATTCCAATTTCCAATTTCAAAAACCCAATCTAACGGCGTCATAATGCCAGATTTCCAATTCAATCACTCAAACCTCAAAAGTTCCATGTTCAAAACCTCAAGTTCAAATTTCCAAGTCCATGAATTTCTAACTCAAACTTTCAAATTTTAAAATATATGTTCCAAACCCCAAGTCTCAAATCCATGATGGCATAATGCCGGATTTTCAATTCAATCTCAAAATTCTATGTTCAACACCTCAAATTCCCAAGTGCATGGCGGCATAATCCCGGACTTTCAAGTCTCAAATTCCTATTCAAATTCCCTTTTCAAAAATCAAAGTTCCAAGTCCAATTTCAAATGTCTAAAACCTATGGCGGCATAATGCCAAATTTTCAAGTCCAAAAGTTCCAAGTCCTTTGAAATTCCAAATTCAAAGCCTCATCTTCTATACAAAACTCCTCTTTTCAAATTCCAAGTTCAAACTCCAAATCAAATTCGAATTTCAAATTCACTTTCAAACTACAAAAATTCTTGCTTTCCATTGCTCCTAAATACAAAATTCCAACGGGTTGAAAATCCCCAGACATAATACAAATTCAAAATTCAAAATTAATTCCAAACAGGTTAAAAATCCCCAGAAATAATACAAATTCAAAATCCAAAAATAATTCCAAACGGGTTGAAAATCCCCAAAAATAATACAAATTCGACCTCCTACAACATTTCCAACGGGTTGAAAATCCCTTGAAATAATCCAAACCCCATACAAATTCCAACGGGTTGAAAATCCCTTGAAATAATACAAACTCAATCCCCAAACTCTAACGGGTTGAAAATCACCTAAAATAGTACAAATTCAATTCCCAAATTCCAATGGGTTGCAAATTTGATGTCCTAGTACAAGATCCAATGTGTTGAAATTACCTTGAAATATTCCAAATTCCAATGGGTTGAGATTCCCCTAAAATACTCCAAGTTCTATTGACGGGTTGAAATCCCCCTTGAAAAAGTACAAAATCCAATTTTCCTTCTCATGGGTTGAAACTCCCCAGAAATAATACAAATCCGATTTCCAAACTCTATCCCCGGGTTAAAAGTCCCTTGAAATAATACAAATCCAATCTCTACATTCTATCGGGTTGAAATTCCCCTAAAATATTTCAAACTCGACTTTGGGTTGAAATCCCTCCTAAACAATTCCAACGGGTTGCAAATCCCGTAACAAATATACAAAATCCAATGTGTTGTGGGAAAAATTACCATGCCAACTTGTACCAATAAAGATACAACACGTGGCACGTATTATACCCCGTAAGCAAACCGTACGTCTGATTACCAGGAGAGTAGGTACTTATCTACGTATGAGCAGAGTATACGTATTTGTATTCATATACGGATAAATGTATGTATTTATGTCCATACACAAGTGGTATACTTGGCAAATACCTTATGATGGCACAAAAGCCCAAAAAGCCCACTTATGTCCTAAAAGGCCAATAACTGCAAAAGGGAAAGGACACTTGTCCTCTCCTCCTACCTCAGCCAATCATATGAGGGAATATTAGGTTATTCTCCCCTAAACCTAGTACTATATAAAGCCTCAATTCCCAAGGAAAAGGGTTACAATCACAACACAACTAGATATATTAATTGCTCTGCCTTCTCTCTACTTTCTCTCTCTACAAACACATACTTACTTAAGCATCGGAGGGAATGGAATATTCTTGTTTTGCAGGTCGGAGCGGATATCGTATCGCAAGCTACCGGAAACCTCCAAGTCATCAGCTTACCGGAAAAACCCCACAACATTTGGCGTCGTCTGTGGGGAGGTACAGTAGCATGGAAGAGCAACGACAGGAAAATGATACTGGGCGGCCTGTTCGAGTGGAGCGGTCACCCCTGGAAAGGGAAATGCCGACTGAGCAGCAGCAGACGCCAGCTCCAAGAATCACAGGGGACGCCGCCCGGGTTTTTGCAGTAGGGCACACACCTCGTCATGCCGCCGAGGTGGAAGTGCTCAGTGAGGAGGACGAGCAGGCAAACTGTACACCCCCTGGTGGACACTTGGATCCTCAAGCAGATACAGTAATGGAAGAGAACCCAGACATGCCCGTGTCTGTGGGTGCCCTAAGAGCTATCTTGGCCGAGTTTCAAGCTGATATGGGCAAGACAGTCAATGCAGAGGTACATAAGAGCATGCTGATTTACACCACCAGAGCGGCTGCCAATCACGAGAGGCCGGCAGATAATAGACCACCACTTTCTCTGCGTCCCCCGAATCTCTGGACCAGGCAGACAGGCGAGGACGTTAGGAGGCGGTTGCCAGTGAACCAAGCCAATCAAACCCCGTGTCACCTGCCACGCCGACTGCCTCAGCGGTTGGTCGATGAAACGTCTCGATGACATGGGCAGCCACACGCAAAGCAGGTACCCGATTCTGAATCTGGACTTTCTGATACAGGGTCAACCCCCGTCATGCCAGATAGACCTCTACCTCACCCAACTTACACGCACTTGAGTCAAGCGCGCCCACGGGCCACCCGTCCAAGTCTTCAAACTCGTTGTCGTGAGTCCTCTCGGCGGGAGCCGTACTCAAGGTACCAGGACCCTGTGTATCACATTCAATAGGAAGTGTCCAACATGGCCCTAGGAAATTCCACTCCTTTTGCAGATAATATCATGAGAGTACCGAAGGAACCCTAGGCTAAGCCGCCCAACATTGACGCCTATGATGGAACTACAGATCCAGACATACATCTCGTAGTTTACCGGCATCATATGTATGTTCAAGGAACAACCGACTCAACTTGGTGTAAGTATTTCCCTGGTACGCTGAAAGGAGTAGCGTCAAAGTGGTTTGAGAGGCTTCCGGCTGGAACCATTCGCTCTTTTTCTGAGCTCGAGTTATTGTTTTCCACTCGGTTCATGGCTCATAAAGAAGAAAAGAAGACGAGCATGCATTTGAGTCGAATTCAGCAAGGGAAAGATAAGTCTCTGAGGAGTTATGTGAAAAGATTCAACTTAGAAGCAGGGCAAATTCCAGATTTGCCGGATGGGGTTGCGTTTGATAAATTTATTAGGGGGCTTAAGAAAGTCTCATTCAAGTTTGACTTGGTAAAGAAAAGTGTGCGAACCATGGCAGAGGTGTTAGATGAGGCCGAGGCCTTTATCCACACAACAGAAATTTGCAGCGTCCCAAAAGAACCTCGGGGAAGTGATATCGCTAAGCCGACAGCTAAGAATGAAAAAATTGAGAAGAAGAGTCTGCCTAATGGGACTTGGGCTATTGCAAGAGAGTTAGACAGGGCTCCCGGGGCGTCAGGTCAGAAGAGGTCCAGAACTTATGACCGGGAGAGATTCGAATATAACACAGACATGTACACAATCCTGATGGACGTTGGGTCCAAGTATGAGATTGATCGACCGTTTCTTCTGAAGTTACCGCCAGAGAGTAGGGACCCCAAGCTGTATTGTCACTTTCATAGTGATATTGGACATGACACCAAAGAGTGTAAGAGCCTGAAAAGGGCACTGGATGGCCTAGCCGCTAAGGGATTCCTAAAGAGTTATATAAGTAGAAACACTGGAGGTTCTAAGAAACCGTTCTACAAAAAGAACAAATCACCTCCCTCGGAAGAGGATGGAAATCGTACTAATCTTGAGTTTGTGGCCGTCATATCAGGAGGGTTGGCCGCCGGAGGGCCAACCATGAGAGGTCAGAAAGATTATGCCAAGCGGCTGGGGCAAGTGATGTTGTCAGGAAAAGCCACAGCCGACCCGTTCCATAAAGTAGAGATCGGCGAGGCCGACCGGGGAAAAATAGCCATCCCACATGATGATCCACTGGTAATCGAGTTGAAGGTTGCCAATCTAAGGGTTAGGCGCATCCTGGTTGATACAGGGAGTTCGTGCGATATAATTAGCCTTGAGTGTTTAAACCGACTGCGGCATGATTCCTCAAAAATAGAGAAAATTCACTATCCTATTATAGGCTTTGGAGGTAGTGTCATCCACCCGGTCGGCATCATTTCTCTCCCTCTGCGGATGGGAAATAAGAAAGAATCTCGTCAAATGGACGTCCGTTTCCTCATAGTGAAAGATCTGACTGCCTATAATATTATTTTGGAGCGTCCTACTTTGAACAGGGCAAAGGCTGTTATTGTTATTCACTTGATGCTTCTAAAGTTTGTTTGTGATGATGGGAGCGTCAGCACCATACATGGTGATCAGCAGCAAGCTAAAGACTGTTATTTAACCACCTTGAGTCCAGAGGCATGGGGGTCGGGTGAAGAGAAAGATGTGTTAGGTAACAAACGAAAGTGCGGCGACACACAATCCAAATCCCTGAAAGAAACACTAACTATATCAGCGGCGCATATGGATGAACGACGACCATAGTTTGTTGGAGCTCATTACAATGTGGTGTTGAATGCAGATAAGCCAGACAGAGTGATGCCCATTGGAATTTCTACTGACGACCCACCGGCGGCAGAGTTGGTCCACCTATTGAGAGAATTTGAAGATATATCTTTGCTTTTACTGTTGAAGAGATGCCCGACATTGATCCTGCTGTGGCCGTCCATAAGCTCAATGTGGACCCAAATTTCAAACCGGTCCGTCAGAAGAAAAGGAACCATGGGGAAGATAGAAATCAGGCGGCAGCGGCAGAAGTGAAAAAGTTGATGGATGCAGGGTTTGTACGACCTAGCCAATATCCGGACTGGGTTGCTAATGTGGTCCTCGTCCCAAAACCAAACGGCACCGGGAGGATGTGTGTTGACTACACCAACCTCAACAAGGCAAGTCCCAAATACAGCTTCCCATTGCCAAAGATCGACCGGCTTGTCGACCCCACGGCGGGGTATGCCATGATGAGCGTCATGGATGCATACTCGGGATTTCATCAAATTCCTCTGTGGCCCGACGACTAGGAAAAGACGTCATTCGTTACAGAACAAGGTCTATATTGCTACAAAGTAATGTCGTTTGGGTTAAAGAACGCGCCAGCCACCTTTCAGCGTCTCATTAACAATGTGTTCAGCAAATAACTCGGCAGAAACATTGAGGCTTATATTGATGATATGATAGTAAAGAGTAAGCAGCGGGCGGCACATATAGCTGATTTGAGGGAGACATTTGTGACGATTCGAACTTACAACATGAGGTTGAATCCTAAGAAGTGTGTGTTTGGGGAAACGTCGGGCAAGTTCCTAGGTTTCTTGATTGACAAAAGAGGAATTGAAGCCAACCCAGACAATTCCAGCGGCTTACAGGTTGTTTGGCCCCCCTGGGCAGGTTCCTTTCCGGAGCCGGGGATAAATGTCACTACTTTTTTAAAGCAATCAGAAAGAAGGTCAAGTTTGAATGGTCGGATGAGGCGGAGGCTGCACTGGTAAAATTAAAAGATCATTTGCACACATTACCCCGTCTTGTTAGCCCTTTACAGGGAGAGACTTTATACATGTATCTTGCTGTATCTGAACACTCGCTGAGTGCCGTTCTGCTGACAGAAAGGGAAGGAGTACAGATGCCAGTGTACTTTGTGAGTCATGTACTTCAAAACGCTAAAATTAGATACCCAACAGTGGAAAAGTTTGGTCTAGCCTTGTTCATTGCCAGCAAGAAGCTCCGTCCTTATTTCCTAGCCCACACATTAGTGGTTTACACTGACCAACCACTTAAACTGCCTTTCACGAAGCTGGAGGCGTTAGGCCAAATGTTGAATTGGGCTATTGAGTTGAATGCCTTCGACATCACTTATGAACCCAGCAAGGCCGTCAAGGTGCAAGCTTGTGTAGATTTCATTGTTGAAATGACGAGGCCTGTCTTTGCCAAGAATACCAAGACGGTGTGGACACTGTATGTGGATGGTTCATCCACACAGAACGGATGTGGAGCCGGGATAATCTGTCCATCGCTAGAAGGAGATACTTTTGAGTATGTTATGCGGTTCAACTTTCAGGCGTCCAACAATGAGGCCGAGTATGAGGCCCTGCTCTGTGGCATTAAAATGTGTAAAGCGGCTGGCGCCGAGGAGATCTTAGCCCTATCTGATTCTCAACTGATTGTGATCCAAGTCAATGGAACTTACGAGGATAGAGATCCGACGATGATTAAGTATATGCAGGCCGTCCACCAAGAGATGGAGCAACTGAAAAGCTTTGAAGTAAAGCAAGTCCCTCGTTCTGAAAACAATCCAGCCCATGCATTGTCAAAATTGGCCAGCTCTGCATCCTGTGATACCCCTCGTCACGTGTTCTAGGAAGTAAAGGAGCATAAAAGCGTTGAGCAAGTGGAAGTAGCAACTCTGAACAGGACCTCCACATGGATGGATGAAATAATTAACTTCAAAATGAATGGAGTCTTGCTAGAAGACTCAAGGCAGGCGGCACAACTTCAGAAAAAATGAACCTGGTTTAAAATGTGGAACGGCACACTTTACAAAAAGGCCTACTCCCGCCCTTTGTTGAGATGTGTGACGCCTGAGAAGGGGCAGGGAATTCTAGAAGACCTTCATCAGGGACTATGTAGCCTGCATATTTGGGGAAGGGCTTTAGCAGAAAAGGCACTTCGAACTGGCTATTACTGGCCGACCCTTAAGGATAATGCAATCTCATTGGTCAAGAAGTGTGACAAATTTCAACGCTTTTCTCACCTAATACATCGACCGGCTCGAGTTCTGACACCCATCACGAGTCCAATTCCTTTTTCTAAGTGCGGAATGGATCTCCTAGGCCCGTGTACTGCCACTCCCGGAGGGAGGCGTTATGTCATTGTTGCTGCAGATTACTTCACCAAGTGGGTGGAGGCAGAAGCACTCAAGAATATAAGAACCAGTGATGTAAGAGCGTTCATTTGGAAACATATCATGACTCGTTTCGGAATTCCGCAGGCTATCGTCTTTGATAATGGGCCTCAGTTTGAGACTCCTTAGCTGAAAGAATGGTTAGCAGACCATGACATACACAACTGTTTTGCCTCTGTCGGACGTCCCCAAGCCAATTGCCAGGTTGAGGCGTTCAACAAAATAATCTCTGAAGGGATTAAAAAGAAGCTTGATGAAGCCAAGGGTCTGTGGGCTGATGAGTTGCCAAATGTCTTATGGCCAATCCGCACCACGGCTAAGAACTCCACCGGCAAAACCCCCTTCTTACTAGCTTATGGTGCCGAGGCCGTCCTACCCATAGAGATGTGTGAACCGACCTTGAGGGTCATGCTATGCGACGAGAATGCTAATTGGGAAATGATGAAGGTGGCCTTGGATTTCTTGCCTGAGGTTAGAGGAAATGCAGCCCTAAGACAACAGCTGTACAAGATAAGAATGGCAAGGGAATACAACAAGAAAGTCTCTAACAGAGTGCTCAAAGTGGGAGATTTTGTCCTCCGAAAAATGGAATCCACAGGCCGAGCCAATGAGCAGGGTAAGTTGACGCCTAACTGGGAAGGACCTTATGAGATCTATGATGAAGTCAGGGATGGAACTTACCGCATTCAAGACATGCAAGGCCGACCTATTCTGCGCACTTGGAATACCGACAATCTCAAGAAATATTTCTTCTAGATGTGTGCTAGCTTCGTCTTACATAGAAGGATCTGTTGCTTAAGGGGCGACCTTTAATGGTCCTGATAGGGTAGTAATCACTCTTGTAACCAGCTAAATTTTCCTTGCAAAGTTATAAATAATACTACTCTACCTGTTTCATATTATTGATTACTAGCACATCGAATACAAAATTATCCAACACATGCATAACAAAGCCTAATTGAATGAAGGCCTGAGAAGTGGCTCGGATTAGCAAATTCATAAAAAGATTAATTGTTTAAAGCCTAAGAAGTGGCCTAGATTAGCACTAAGTTGTAGGCTGACCACCTATCCAACTTTCACCTCAGCGGCACAACATGCCGCTGGCTAACCTATATGCAAAATCAAGGTTTCTTCCTGCTAACCGCCTAGCGGCACACTAGCATACATAAAAAGTTTCAAATTCACATACGGCATAATTAGTTGCCTGCGGCAAGAATGACCTTGGAACAAAGGTGGTTTGCCCAAAAGCTTTGCGGCAAGAATGACCTTGGAACAAAGGTTGTTTGCCCAAAAGCTCAGCGGCACGTACGACCTTGGAACAAAGGTTGTTTGGTCAAAAGATCTGCGGCAAGAATAACCTTGGAACAAAGGTTGTTTGCCCAAAAGCTCAGCGGCACGTACGACCTTGGAACAAAGGTGGTGTGCCGAAAAGCTCTGCGGGAAAGAATGACCTTGGAACAAAGGTTGTTTGCCCAAAAGCTCAGCGGCACGTACGACCTTGGAACAAAGGTGGTTTGCCCAAAAGCTCTGCGGCAAGAATGACCTTGGAACAAAGGTGGTTTGCCCAAAATCTCTACGGCAAGAAACACATTGGAACAAAGGTTGTGTCCATTCTTTGGTCGTCCACTTCATTTGACGAGCCTGTCCAGCGGCAATCATACCTATTGATTGACTTGCGTCAATCAATTTCATTATAGACACGCTCGTTAAAGAAAGTGACGACCATAAAATTGCCTAGCGCATACTTAGTTGCCTGCGGCAAGAATGACCTTGGAACAAAGGTTGTTTGTGTCCATTCCTTGGTCGTCCACTTCATTTGAAAAGCGTGTCTAGCGGCAATCATACCTATTGATTGACTTGCGTCAATCAATTTCATTATAGACACGCTCGTCAAAGAAAGTGACGACCACAAAATTGCCTAGCGCATACTTAGTTGCCTTTGGCAAGAATGACCTTGGAACAAAGGTCGTTTGTGTCCATTCCTTGGTCGTCCACTTCATTTGACGAGCCTGTCTAGCGGCAATCATACCTATTGATTGACTTGCGGCAATCATAACTTCATTTGACGAGCCTGTCTAGCGGCAATCATAACTTCATCTGACGAGCAGGTTATACCTGTTGATTAGCTTGCATCAACCTATTCCACTTTAGACATGTTCGTCAGAAAACGTGACGCCCATACCTATTGATTGGAAGCACCGTTGATAAGAAAAACCAAAGTGCAAAAAACAGTTAAACACGAAATAAAGAAGCAACGAGCAACCCTATTCATAAAACAACGCCCATAGTTAGGCGTGCAAAAGTAGGAAAAAATGAAATTGTTCTGTGCTCAGCAGGCACAATAGTACACACGCTAGCTGTGCAAAACAAAGAAATTGAAATTGTTTTTTCCATCAGGCATAAGAACACTTAAAATAGAACTGTCTATAAAAGCAGGAGGCAGCAAATCAGGGGGCGGCAACGTCGTCCTCGTCATCAGAAGGCACAACCTCCGGGGGCGGCTGACCGAGACGCTCAGCAGCCAACACAGCAGCACTGTGCTCTAAACGCCGCTGAAACCACGCGAGGTCATACTCCTCCATGTGGTTCTCCCTGGCATGCTTGACGACATCTTTCACAGCCTGCTCCCCTTGGTCATAAGACTCATGGAGACGCTCCCTCAAGGTACGAACCTACGACCTAGCAGTTTCCAACTCTCCTTGAAGTCGCTCAGCTTGGCTGGCTGCTTCCTTGATTTGAGGATACTCTTGAAGTTGGCCTTGGAGCGTCATTATTTCTGCCGCGGCCTTCTTGCCTTCCTCTACCATCTCCACTATGTCCGTGTCCTGCTTCAAAATCTTTTTCAACAGCTCGGCCTTTTCGGATCTTAATGACGCCACCTCCTTCGCCTGAAAATCTCTGGTCATTTGCATTTCCAAGCGAACCTCCTCAATTGACTTGAAACCATAATCACAATGATGAACGGACTCAGCCACCTGAGCTTTGAGCTCGTCAGCCGTATTGGTCTTCCAGCTCTTGCAGAATTCCATGCGGCAGAACAACTATAAAAGATTTATATGTTAGTAAACTGCCCAAAAAACATATACATATATATAAATCAATTGATAGACACAAACTCACGTCAAGTAGGCTGGCTTGGATGGCACCAAATTCAGCGTCTGTCCGACGACCAGAAAGAGAAGCTACATATTCTTTTGGGACGGCCTTAAAAACCTTGCAGCATATAGCCGCCCTTTCCCTTGACGAATAGTGCGTGAGGAGTAGTGGGAATATTCTCGTCCTCTGCCAAAGCTGCTTCCTTCCCTTTGTCTTCTTTAGCTATAGGAAAAATAATGGCCTTAGGATGACGCGAGAGTAAGAAGAACTTCCAGATGAGGCTCGATACGTCTGTACGAAGTTCGAGTAAAACTTACCAACCGATGACCTAGCTCGGCGGGCCACCTCCGCGGGGATTTGATAATGGACGTTAGCCGGAATTCCAGCTAAAGGATCCGCCGGCTCAGTTTGGTGCCCACCCGACTTCGATTTAGACACCAAGTCCACAACCGAGGAAGGCTTATCCACTGCTTGCTCGTCCTCAACAGGGTGACCACCCTCGGCGGCCTGTGATTCCTCCTTCTTTTCTAGACAACGGGGTCTGGGCCGAGGCTTCTTAAAGCTGCTCGGGGTCTTCGAGTCAGCCGGCACCAAACTCTTCTTCAGCTGCGAAAGAGTGGTCCCTTTCGCCCTCAACGCCGCCTTGGCCGCATCCTTCACTTACTAACAAAGAATACAAAGCAAAGTCAGAAAATTGATGGATTACAAGCCACTCTTGAAGTGGGGGCACGTCACCAAAAGAGACGCTCGTCTAAAATTAATGACAAGGAGCATCTCTGTGATCACAAGCCACTCTCAAAGAAGCGGCTCGTCACCAAAAGAGACCCTCGTCCAAACATTAGTGACAATGCATATCTTTGTGATCACAAACCACTCTCAAAGAGGTGGCTCGTCACCAAAAGAGACGCTCGTCCAAACATTAGTGACGAGGCGTATCTTTGTGATCACAAGCCATTCTCAAAGAGGTGGCTCGTCACCAAAAGCGACGCTCGTCTAAAATTAATGACGAGGAGCATCTCTGTGATCACAACCCACTCTCAAAGAAGCGTCTCTTCACCAAAAGCGACGCTCGTCCAAACATTAGTGACAAGGCGTATCTTTGTGATCACAAGCGACTCTCAAAGAGGTGGCTCGTCACCAAAAGAGACGCTCGTCCAAACATTAGTAACAAGGCGTATCTTTGTGATCACAAGCCATTCTGAAAGAGGTGGCTCGTCACTAAAAGCGACACTCGTCTAAAATCATCGACGAGGAGCATCTCTGTGATCACAAGCCACTCTCAAAGAAGCGGCTCGTCTCCAAAAGAGACGCTCGTCCAAACATTAGTGACGAGGCGTATCTTTGTGATCACAAGCCATTCTCAAATAGGTGTCTCGTCACCAAAAGCGACGCTCGTCTAAAATTAATGACGAGGAGCATCTCTGTGATCACAAGCCACTCTCAAAGAAGCGGCTCGTCACCAAAAGAGACGCTCGTCCAAACATTAGTGACGAGGCGTATCTTTGTGATCACAAGCCAATCTCAAAGAGGTGGCTCGTCACCAAAAGCAACGCTCGTCTAAAATTAATGACGAGGAGCATCTCTGTGATCACAAGCCACTCTCAAAGAAGCGGCGCGTCACCAAAAGAGACGCTCGTCCAAACATTAGTGATGAGGCGTATCTTTGTGATCACAATCCATTCTCAAAGAGGTGGCTCGTCACCAAAAGCGACGTTCGTCTAAAATTAATGACGAGGAGCATCTTTGCGATCACAAGACACTCTCAAAGAAGTGGCTCGTCACCAAAAAAGACGATCGTCCAAACATTAGTGACGAGGCGTATCTTTGTGATAACAAGCCACTCTCAAAGAGGTGGCTCGTCACCAAAAGAAACGCTCGTCATTAATTTTGGACGAGGCGTATCTTAGTAATCACAAGCCACTCAAATTAATGGCTTGTCACTAAAAATTAACGCTCGTCATTAATGTATGGCGAAGCGTACTTCAGCAAGCACAAACCATAATTTATCATAGTGACTCGTCCACCCGAAAGACGCGGGTACTTTATTCGATCCTTGTAAAAAAGAAAAAAGTGGAAAGAAATCAAAAGGTTTGTTACTCACCTTCTCCTCCAACTCGGCCTTGGCCTTCTTCATTTTGGCCTCGTAGATGTCCGCCATCCAGTCCGTCATATCGCCTTTGCCTTTATCTGCTTCAGACAGCTTACTCATTCCTTCTTCTGCACACAAAAAGGAATAATGGTTAGAGAAAGAATGGAACAAAGTCAGACGACATATAACCTAACATTCTACCTTGGGTCATAGAATACCCTAAACCCACAGCAGCCAAAAACGCTTCATCCCGTAACTGGCTTATGTGTGGCAACCACTCGGCCAGCACATGAAATGTCTTATCAGCAGTCAGATGATAGGTATTGGCCTTAAATAACACCATTATATGATCCCACTCGTCCGCGGTGAGGGGCGGGAGAGCCTCGTCATGCTCCATATAATTTGCCGTGCGACTCTAGCGGCTCATTCTATCATACATCTCCTCGTCGTCAATATGAAACACGACCCATCTTTTCCTCCACTTGTGCCATTTGTTGAGCTTACCCACCACAGTTTGGTACGTGCCTCAGATGCTTAGGTTGAACCACCCCTCGACGGCCTTAGGAGAACGAGAGATAGAAACCAGATGCAAGAAAGCATTGAAAGACGGCTGCACATTGTTCAGTGCACATTTGGCAATATAGCCGAATATGTCCGCCCAGGAATTTGGGGTCAGTTGAGCCACCCCAATGTTGAACCCATCTAGCACCTCCACTACAAATGGATGTGGAGGGAACCTCATGCCCAACTTAATGGTGGCGGCATAGACGGGAAACTCTCCCTCGGCCAGTAGGCTGACCGTTGAGTCCAAGCCAGCCGGTACCCGCATCTGATACACCTCACCGACGCAGAGGCCGTCTCTCATTTCGACCCCTTTCTTCTCCAGCCACCTCATCCAACCAATGTCTGGATGAATCTCCGAAGGGAGAAGCTGAGCTTCTTCTCGGCCCTTCGGCCTAACTATTGTTTGAGCAGCCTGCTGCTCCTCAGCAACCAAAGGCAGTAGAGCTATGCTCGGCTCCCCGACTTCCCGGCTCGCTGTATTCTAGGACGAGCTTTCTGTTTTATCCCCCTCAGCCTCGGCATATTCATCGATCTATTGAAAGAGATCGGCATATTCCTCGTCTACTACCCGGTCAGTGGAAGAATACCTCTCCATGGGAGGTGTAGCCGGCCCCTCTCGCAAACGCAGACGAGTAGAATCTGTCGTCTGCTTAGTTTTTGCCATGCTCTCTGCATAGTGAACAGAGCACGGCTTAGGGGTGACTAACAATGAAGAAAAAGACGTGACTGGGTGTCCGCCCAGATAAAGGATGAGCGGCTTAAATGCCTCATTAACCCAGGGAATCCTTACCTAATACTAAGGTGCCGACCGTTTACCAACGAAGATAATAAATGACGACCATATGACAAAAAACATGTAAAATAGGTAAAAAACTAACCTTAAAAGATCTGAGAAGAGATTGGTGAAGAACAGATTGAGTCTGACGAAGAATAGATTGAGTCTGATGAAGAACAGGTTGAATCTTGCGGCGGCCGGAAATCGCCTACTGGTGGTTGATCTTCGCCGGAAATCGCTTGTCTGGAGCTCTGTGAAAATGAAACGTAAAAATGAAAATTTACCTCCCCCTATATATAGAGGGGAAAAAATGAGAAAAGGTGACACGTGTCACCATCTCAACACACGTCCAAAAATGTATCTGAATATCAAGGGTCAAGAAGCGATGATATCTGAAAGATTGTTTCCAGAAATGCCCTTTTTGAGGGGCAAATGTTGTGGGCAAAATTACCATGCCAACTTGTACCAATAAATTTATCCAAAAATGTGTCTTTAAAGATACGACACGTGGCACGCATTATACCCCGTAAGCAAACCGTACGTCTGATTACCAGGAGAGTAGGTACTTATCTACGTATGGGCAGAGTATACGTATTTGTATTCATATACGGATAAATGTATGTATTTATGTCCATACATAAGTGGCATACTTGGAAAATACCTTATGATGGCACAAAAGCCCAAAAAGCCCACTTATGTCCTAAAAGGCCAATATTTGCAAAAGGGAAAGGACACTTGTCCTCTCCTCCTACCTCAGCCAATCATATGAGGGAATATTAGGTTATTCTCCCCTAAACCTAGTACTATATAAAGCCTCAATTCCCAAGGAAAAAGGGTTACAATCACAACACAACTAGATATATTAATTGCTCTGCCTTCTCTCTACTTTCTCTCTCTACAAACACATACTTACTTAAGCATCAGAGGGAAAATTCCGAGAGGAATATTCTTGTTTTACAGGTCGGAGCGGAGATTGTATCGCAAGCTACCGAAAACCTCCAAGTCATCAGCTTACCGGAAAAACCCCACAACACAATGGGTCAAAATTCCCTTTCGTGTTCTAATTCTAGGTCGCAAACCTCTAGAAGCAATACAAGGAGGAAGCCTCCACAAAAGAATGAAGCTCCTTTCAGAAATACTTCCAACGGGTTGTAGGTCCCGATACAAGTACAAATATACAGATCTTAAAAGGTTGTAATTCCTCCATAATATTCCCAACGGGTTGCAAACCCTGAATACAAATACAAAATCCAAAATCCCGAATCTTCGGAGTGGCACTTAAAGTCAAGTATAGGTCTCATTCATTGCATGCATATCATGTCATGTGTCGGGAAGTCCAAGTTCTAAAGTCATGTCATGTGCCCTAAATAGGAGTCAAAAGATCTTGTGGGTTCGCCGAAGAGGAGAATAGTTGAAGAGAACTCCATCAGCCCTAGCCTCCCTTACAGCCGGCATTGAACAAGCAGCAAGTCCGCCTTCTACAAGTTAAACTTCTAGTCCTTTTCAAGAACCAGTTCAAATGGCCACCGCAGATCAGATTGCCCAGCTCATGGTCATCGTAGCCAACCTCAACACCAACCTGGAGAACGTGAGAAACCGCTTGGGTGTAGTAGAGCAAGTCGCACCCCCGGTCGACCTGACCAAGAAAATCGAGAGCATGGTTAACAAGGTAACCAATCAAGAGAACTACTTAGACACTTCAATGGAGGATAGTCTCAAGGGGAAAGCTAATTTGCCAGACAAATTCTCTGCCAATGATATTCCGAAATTCAAGTCAACCGACAATCCTAAGTACCACCTCAAGAACTTGAGAGCCACCATGGCAATCAAATGAGTTGATCATAGCCTCTACCCTGTGGTATTCCCTATATCCATAGAGCCAGTCTATCAGAAATGGTATTATTCTCTCAAAGACCATCAAACTAGCACTTGGGAAGCGGTAGATCAAGCGTTCATGGAACAATACCAACCCAACATACAACTTCAAACCACTATTCGAGAATTGGAGGTTCTCAGGCAAGGACCCTGTAGACACCTACTTTTGTCCCCATTCCCGAAAGGGAAGGTTCGATGATGAAAGCATAAATCTCCACTTGACAACGCATCTCCTATAAAATAACGAATCTCCATTCCCCTTTTCATTTCACCCGAAACCTGCTATTTATGGAAACCTGCTAAAAATAGTAACTACCGTAAAGGGTAGCTTCTAAAAGTGGCAAGTCATAAAATATAGAAACCTGTCAGAATTAGGTGTTGCACTTCAACATAAATCTTAAATGAGATAGAAAACTGCGAGAATCCTATTCCTAATATGATTCGGAAATAAGAGTTACGTATTAATTAAAATCCTAACGAGCCTAGAGTTCGTAACGGGCCCAGACGCATTCCGTCATGAAATTAATACGCACTAAAAGACTCGATTAAGTCTCAAACACTACGGATTTCAGGAATCCGAATCTGACTAAGAAAACAGCCCAGACCCTATTTTCAACGCCTGGCTCTGGGCGCCGAAATCTTCGGCGCCGAGGCCTGGGCGCTGAAAATACCTGGTTACGTATTTTTTCCTAATTCTTTGTGGATTAGAACTCTGCAATTCTATCTTTCCACGAACTCTTCCCTATAAATACAGCCCCAAATTCGACGTGAAAAGAACACACACAATTCATATTCTGAGTATTGACTCCAACCCTTAGCCTAAGCCTCTCGCTGCGAAATTTTTCACGCGTTCTGTCGCAATCGATACATAAATCGAACAGAACGTATCCCGTCCCATAATTTGAGATTCGTTAAATAAAAAGGAGAAAATGCAAAGTCAAAGTGGTTAGTTTTCTGAGAACCGTGACGCACCTCTCAAGGGTGCGTCGTAATGTGTCCCTTTTCGATGATTTAACTGCTTTCCTCGCCCTTTTTATGAACTGTTAAACTAACTAAATCTGATTGTTCTATCACGCCTAACAAATATAATATTTTTGGGAAATCGGATTATCATGCTAGGTCCCTTAATGCTATTTAAATCAGATAGTCTCGATCGATCTAGTATTATATGTTGCATATTGCTAAAATCAACTCAGATTAGTTTAATAGTTAACGCATGTCCCTTCAATTATTTATGCTAAGCTAGTAAGGATATCCTGCCTCTGGAGTTATCGACGAGCGAGTACTCCTCTCGGTAGTTACAGTCCCCCGAACCCTCAATCTCTACCTTGCGGGTGTATGTTGAGAGATCCCCACACCAGGGATCACAAGGGAATCTACGGCCGTCGTGGTCAAACATAATTACACTCCCTTTATGTCACGATAACCGGGTTTTGTCAGTTTTTCTCATTGTCGTTAAAAACTGAATGACGACTCCTATATTACTAGTCAATTGGGTGTAAACTCACAGGAAATCCAATTACACTTGATTGAATAAAAGAATCGTCACACCCACGAGGGACGAGGTCACGCATTAGCCCCGTGCTTTTTTCGACCCCCTCACAGTGGCGACTCCACTTGGGATAGTGAAGGAAATACTCGTGCTTGTAGGTAATCAAAATAGCCGAAGGGTGAAACGATCCTACCCCGCGTTTATTTCCCCATCAAGTTGGGACGACCTGAAAATCAGCATTTTAATGTGAACGGGCAGAACCGCATAGAGAATCTCGGCTCCCTCGGGAGTTGGGACTAAGGATACCTTTTTCCGCCAATAGGGGGGTGCATACGCCGCGCATGTTGCCCACTCGGTACTTGTGCAGGTAGTACACCTATACCGAACCCAATCGCTCGGTCATTAGGTCCCTCTCGCCTGCATGCCCCCTTGGCTTGCACTTGCGGGTTGGTCTCTTGAGCGAAATTTGTCTGTTGAAGACACTACCTCGACCGGGGCATGTGTTGGATCTACGATAGAAGCGGTACCAAGCCAGGCGCAAATAACTACCCGTAGAAGCCTATCATAAACTACATGACATATTATTATCACCCCATGATGAATGTTAGTTATGTGTAGCGAAATATGTGATTGTGTGTGATAAACCATCCTAGAAAACCAACGACCTTAAAAATTGCCCAAACATTCATAGACTAATTTGCCAAAGAGTTATGCCGAAATACGTGTTCCGCAAACCCGAATGATCGCCACAAAAATAAGCGACGCTCGGGATGGCCTGTAACGAATCCCACAAACGCTGCACAACGCGTAAAGGACGTTATTAGGCAAGCACGCAAATCGAAGTCGCATAAACAGAAGTAGACGCAAACAGAAAACTAGAACCAGCCAGGGACGCATTTTCAACGCCCCTGGCTGGGCGCCAGAATTTCTCACGCCCGTCGCTGGGCGCTGAAGTTGCTGCCTGGCCTTTTGGTCAGGCGCAGCAGCCTCGGCGCCCGCGCAAAAGGAAAATACGTAGCACAAAAAAAATGTCCGTAAAAAGAATTGCTATGAGGGCGTAAGAAAAGCACTCGATTTCAAAAGCGACTCGTAAAAAATTAATAACTCTTTGCGTCGTTGTTAGGCCTCCTACGGCGACAATGCTTGGCACTAAAAATCGAACATGCTAACAATTATGAATGTCACACGGGCAAGTGTTTCGAAAATCCAAAGAATGACCAAAAGAAAAAAAAAAACCAAAAAGTGTACCAACAAAAGAAAGAGTGAAAAACCAATAGAGAGAGTCGAAGTCTAGACTAAGTAATGCTTGAAACTTTGGGAACCTAAACTTTAGCTTATCTTATGCCTAGGACTGGTCCTGCCACTTGGTGCCGATCAGGGAATCAACGGTTAGTGCGTCTCGAAGATACATCGCCAACATCGGGTTTAGTGACTCCAAGCTCCGTCCGTCGTCCTTCATTTCAAGGATCTCCGCTTCCCCAACCTCAATTCGCACCTTCAAACATGTCCATTGAAGGTTTGCGAGACCAGATGGTCCAAATGACCCAACTTATGGGCCAATTGAAAATGGAAAATGAAGCTTTAGCGGCTGCGCAAGCCAAAAATGACCTCGATAACGAGAAGAGGATTGAACAAATGGTCCTACAGCAAACCATGGGGAGCAAATACTTCTCCCTCGATCCTGAACCTTTTCCTGGAAAACTACCAGAAAAGTTCAGTTCATCTGACTTACCAAAGTTCAAGGCCACGGACAACCCCCGTGATCATCTACTGAGCTTTGTGAATGCCATGAACTTGAAAGGCGTGGACAAGTCCATGTATTTACCTGCCTTTCCTTTGTCCTTGGAACCTGTGCCGCTCAAATGGTACTATCACCAGGACCCTAAGCTCTTCCCCACTTGGGAAGACTTTGTCAATGTCTTCATCAAGCAATACTCGTCGAACATGGATTTCCAAGTCACCATGCGCGAACTGGAAGTTCTCTTCCAAAAGAAAAATGAGGGTTTCACGACCTACTTTGGTAGATGGAGGGACCAGGCGGCCCAGCTAATCAATAGGCCTCCAGAAACAGAATTAGTCCAAAAATTCATTGACAACCTAGACCCGGTTTACAGACAACACCTTAGGTACCTGGGACTTGACACTTTCAAAAGAGTTTTTGATGTGGGAATAAAGATCGAGGACGACCTCGCCAAAACCATACAAAGCAAACCCACATATAAAAACAACACCTATAATCGGGGTAACACATCCCAAGCCCAAGAAGTCCATGCTGTAGAAGAGACTCCCGCCCGAAGAAGCCCTGGAAGATGGATCCGAGACCGAAAGTTTGCCCCACTCGGGTCGACTTTGGTACAAGCCTTTGAAAGACTAACCAATCAAGGAAAGTTGAGACCTATAGGCCCCACCCGTGACTCTCCTGTCAAAGGCAAATATTGGGTCGAAGGTACTTACTGCAAATTCCATCAAGGAAATGGGCATGACACTGAAAACTGCTGGAATCTAAAACATACGATCCAGGACATGATAGAGGATGAAGTGATACCTCTCCCTAACGTTGGCAAACCCAACAACAAAAAGAGCCCACTCGGCTCTTGTCACATCTCTCTCGACCAACCAGAGAACTTCGACCCCGCGGTGTACATCACGCCTCAAGGTGCACCACTCGCTGTGGTCCCTATGGATCGAATCGAGAGAGAAGTGTGCGGTGTGTGGGATGATGATGCTGAAGATATTTACCTATCTCAAGTGTCGGGCCAGGACCTCTTCACTGATACTTGGCCCGGGTATGCTCTCATTGACACCACCCCTCGGGAGCCCGAGGTCGACAACCTCACCCGATCCGGAAGAATATACCAACCGGATATTCACCCACCTCCTATGGACGACATCCCAGTTAGGCAAACTCCCGAGAATGGACGGCACGCCACCGTCGCAGAAGTCATTGAAAATCCTCTCTTGAAACAACTAAAAAGAACCAAGGCCGAGATTACCATCTGGGATCTCATGTGTACTTCAAAGGAACATCGCGAAAAGCTTATTCGCTCACTCGACCTCATCTCAGTACCTACAGATATCACACCTGACTCATTGGTTAGCTATGTCACGAGAGATGCCGGAGAAAAGGCCATAGTTTTCACTGATAAAGACTTGCCCAAAGAGGGGGGTGCTCACAATAAAGCCCTTTATCTAGTGGTTGGATGCAAAGGACAAAACATCCCCCTAGCGCTCGTAGATAATGGTTCGGCGGTTAATGTCTGCCCATTGCAAACCGCCCATTGCTTGGGGCTAGGAAACGATGACTTCCAAACCTCCACGCAAGCGGTACGAGCTTATGATAACTCCCGAAGGCCTGTATTGGGAAAAATCAACCTTACCATACAAACCGGGCCTGTGGCATGCACCACGGAGTTTCAAATAATCGACATCAAGCCCACTTTCAACCTCCTATTGGGGCGACCCTGGCTCCATGACTTAGGAGGTGTGGCTTCTACCCTGCACCAAATGGTTAAACTTAACCATAACGGGGTAATACTAGAAATCCGCGCCCCTCCTCTCGACATCAGTTGTACTATGGTTGGAACGGCCGAAACTGCAGACGACCTTTATGGGTTTCAAATGGAAGAGGCAATCCAATTCATTGAAGACTATGATCCAGCATTCCTAGACCCGCATACGTCCCGGGTCATCCCTAGAATGCTGCTAGCTCAAGGTTATTTCCCAGGAACCCCATTGGCATAAGGAAGAAGGAATGCACATTCCATCCTTTACCCAACAAACAAAGCCCACTCGGTTTTGAAATAGTGCCATGGGAGCCAATTCCCGAAACCCACAAAATAAACCGCACCATCCCATTCATATCCCCAAAACATAAAAGTCAACCAGTGCAACCATAAAAATCAACCCATACAACCCAAAGAAATCAAAGGAAATCAAAATCCAAAACAAAAGCAAATGTTGCTTAAAAGGGGAATTAATAAAATATAACCCCCACCAATCCTTCAAAAACGACACGCACCTCAACTCACCTCAAAAGCCTACACAAAGATCTTCATAACTTCCGCGCCCTAATTCCATTTTCAAAACTGTTTCGAGTCACGAATAGAAAAAATTAATCTGGACAAAAATGCATTTCACGCTAACAGCCAAAAAAGCCTCCAAAATAGCCTCAAAATTAACTTTAAACACGAGCAAAAAATCAAGGCACAAAAAAAGAAATAAATGCAAGAACATGTGAAGCAAAGCGTCAAAAATTGACCGCCCAAGTCATTTTCAACGCCCAGGGCTGGGCGTCGAAATCTTTGACGCCTCAGCCTGGGCGTTGAAACTCTCTGCCTGCCAAAAATTTTCTTTTCAGAAGTGCTCGTCATTTTATCCGCACACAACGGAAAAATAACAAACACTTGGGGGGTATAGTACGTATCCAAATAGGCTTACCAAGAATATAGCCATACAAATTAGTCGAATTTTGAATTTCATATTTTACGCGACTTATGGCAAAAAAAAAAAAAAAATACAACGGCAGATGAAAATAATGATATTCCTTCACTCATTTAACCGATTAAGTAATATGCTTCCACCTCAGTGCATATCTACCGAAATCCGGCATACTAGAACTTATTCTAAAAGCTAGAACTACGCGCGACCTGATTATGACAAGATACGTAGGCAATCTTTACCAAGGATTCGGTCCAATAAAGGGAACCTACACCCTAACAAGAACTACACTACTCTAGTTCTTCCGGATCATCAAATAAAGTCTTGTAGAGGGCAATGTTCGCAGGATCCACCCCCACAGTCTTATGCGCTGCCCCAATATCAATCTCCATAAGAACCGTCTCCGGGACACTAACTTCCAAAGATGCCAAGGCTTCAGAAACATTCTCAGTTATAGCCCGCTCAGCCTCAAGGGCACAGACAATGGTGGGAGAAAGATTATTATCATCAACTAGACTAGCCACTGTTTCTAAAGGAGGCTGAGCCTTCCTAACCCATACATTGTTCAGGCAACGATCTCCGCGAGAGCTTGCATTTCTTTTAACAACAGCAGGCCCCTTCATGTTAGGCATCTTTTTAGGCCTGAAACTGGAACGGTGAGGAACTTCCTTTCGCTTTCGATCAGGACGAGCTTTCACAGTCTTAATACTATAGGTACGAGGTTTGGCAGAATCAGGACCCTCATACTTAACACGAATACGAGGTATCAAAAGCTCAGCCGGCTCCCCATTACGAGCCTCGGTCCTCACATCTTTATCATCGGAGCTCATCCAAAACTTGTAGTTTTCAGAAAGACCCACAAAGCCATTTGTAGCTACGGCCCAACGCGGGAGACCATCATAATACTTAGCCCACGCTAGAACCCGTGTTTGTGAAAAGGCCGCTAACTTAGGTGGTACCGTATCAGAAAAGGGGATAGTTTGCCTTAAACCATATTGACGCATGACTCGGTAAGGGAAAATATAAATGGGACGAGATAGCCCCAACAAGGAAACATAAACCGATACATCAGAACCCCCTGTCATAGTAGTCAAACCCCACCATGGTACCACCCACTTAATAGAACAAATGCCAGAAGTAAAAAAGGAGGTCCATTCGGCCTCGTCCTGGCCTTGGTGCAAGTATTTTCGGTTACCCAAGGCTACAGGGAGATAATGTTTAGGATCGGTAGGAGCTTCCAAAAGTCTAAGCCGTTCCACGAGCCAAATCTGCAAAAAACGGGTACGATAAAAAAAAAAAATAATAAAAGAAAACGGTTCCTGGGACGCAGTTTCAACGCCCAGGACCAGGCGCCGAAAATTCCAGCGCCCAGCCCTGGGCGCTGAAACTCAGCCCCAAGGCAGGACGAATAAAAAATGTGTACGCAAAAAAAAACGTGTATACGTGCGCAAGGAAAAATCGATTACCTGCAGTAATAGGGGGCTTCCCTTAAAATGTTCAGATTTGGCATCCTTCTTCAGCTCATCCGCACTCAGCAAAGTCTCGGCAACAACCAACGGCATAATAGAATAGCAACTTTGCATCTGGCTAATCAAGGGGATCAACCTTATGTCACCGAACGCACCATTGTCATTCGACAGCAAATAGTGATTCAACAACCAAATTACAAGGGCTCGAATATTCAATTTCTGTTCGTTCATATTCTTACTAGGCCTAAAGTGATGTTTTACAAGTTTTACCAAGTTAACCTCGTCACCTACAACAATTTCAGCAAACATGTTATCATCTAGTCCTAGGAAAGCCCCTATGGTTGTTTTACCCTCTTCAATAGTGCCAGGAGGATAACCAAGGATCGCAGCGAATTCATCTGGCAAAGGACATATTTCGTTGCCCCGAAAGACAAAAACATGATGATCGGAGTCCCAAAAGCTTAGGGCAGCATGCAGAAAGTTATAATCAATATTAATTTGTTGTAAGCCTAAAAGTGCCTCTAAGTGGTATTCTTTTAACAAAGCCTTTTCTGTGGGAGTAAGGGCCCGTAGCCAACGCCTAACAGTCCGTTGGAGTGAGAAAGTAGGGATCGACATGGCAAAAGCAATGAGTAATTAAAACACAGGACAAAGAGAGAAAGAAATTGAGAGTGGTGGAAAATAGGGACGTATCTAGCCCCTATATATAGCTGGACGCACCCAGTGACATCCTGATCCCATTCGGAAACGTGTTAGGAAATCCGAAAGTCAAATATCACCAGGAAAAGACTTTCAGCGCCCATGGCTAGGCGCCGAAATATTTAACGCCTAGCCTTGGGCGCTGGAAATGCAGCTCAAGGCCCGGTTTTCACAAAACGCGGAACAGGAAAGGACTTAAAACCGTGTTGCTAAACACGAGGCCCTATTGCAAGTAGGATCAAGCCCAAAGCACCTTTAGCTCCCAAATAAGCAAAAAAATAAACATTAAAACTTGGTCGAAACTTAGACTTGTCTCAGAAAATGCTTATGTACACTTTTCAAAAACAAGTTAAATATCATGGTCATTCTTCGAAACACCAAAAATGTGTATCGTTAAGTCGTTGGTTTTCCAAAAAAAAATGTTTGTCTGTCAAAGGATTAATCCGGGCCAAGCTAAAACCGGATGTCGCCTGAAAACTAAAGTCGCAATCCACGGCTTCGCTAAAGTAGCACACTACTATAAAAGGTCGCTCGCACATACGAGCATGACCCCAAACATGATTACAAGATGCGAAAAACGACCGACGAGCCCCAGTGCCTGGGGGCTCGCGAAAAAATATACTCCAACAAGGAGCGCACGATCAAAATCACATTCCCAGACTACGCCATACACCATCTCATGTTTGGATATCTAAAAAAAAACAGGTTCGACCTCAGAGAAAGGTCGTCATTGACAAAAATCGAGCCGTAAAGACTAGCTCAAAATCATGAAAGCAGACGGTCGCAAGACAAAGGTCCATCTGAACACGTTGTCAGCCCACGTTCAGGTTACAACTAAATTCGAGCATCCCTCGAAAGAATTCGCTCTTGCAAGAATGAATAAAAAGAAAATCTCAAAAGAAATCACAAAGAACAAAAGAAATAGGAACTTGCCCATCTTCAGTTGGCAAGATCGCGTCACAAAACACGCGAGTTCTCAAATCGAAAAAACGAATTCAGGGATGTCCACCCTTAGCGGAAAGGGCTCGCCCACCTTCAGCGGGCGGGGTCTGCGTCACTAGCCGCGCAGGTCCTACGTTTTCCAAAAATGAAGCTAGCTCGCCATCTTCAGCCGGCGGGGTCTACGTCACAAGCCGCGTTGGTCCTTATTTTCAAATATTCAAAAACAAGATTCGTCCACTTTTTCGGACGGGGCGTCCACCCTTAGCGGACAGGCTCGTCATCTTTAGCCGGCGGGGTCTACGTCACAAGTCGCGTAGGTCCTTAGTCGCTGCAGCGATAACTTTTTCTGGTTTTCCCTTTTCCAAAAAATTAAAAGGATTGGTTTTCCGTTTTTTCCAAAAAGAGCGATGTGCTGGATTTTCCTTCGTTTTACGTCCCATAAGAACAAGGGGGTTTTCTCGTTTAACTAGCCCTGAAAATGAGAATCTTTAAAAACATTTTTACCTCGTGATTGGGCTTGGCCAGGCCCAATTACACTTTATAGCTTTGATTTCGAAAACATCTGTAGCTACTCCCAATGACAAAAGTGAGGGAGTTTCTACACTTCTTTAGATCCTTCCAATGACAAAGTGAGGAAGTTTCTATACTATCCGTTGACAAATCCCAATGACACGTGAGGGATATGTCGACACTTCAAGTGATGACCCTTAAGTCAAATGTTATCACTCGGGGGCTCGTGAGACCCTCGCAAAACAGGTCACATACACCATGGCTTGTGTGACGCACTCCGTCTAATACTTTGACCATCGTCTTACTCCAAGACCATGTCAAAGTGGGGGCTAACTGTAGACACCTACTTTTGTCCCCATTCCCGAAAGGGAAGGTTCGATGATGAAAGCATAAATCTCCACTTGACAACGCATCTCCTATAAAATAATGAATCTCAATTCCCCTTTTCATTTCACCCGAAACCTGCCATTTATGGAAACCTGCTAAAAATAGTAACTACCGTAAAGGGTAGCTTCTAAAAGTGGCAAGTCATAAAAGATAGAAACCTGTCAGAATTAGGTGTTGCACTCCAACATAAATCCTAAATGAGATAGAAAACTGCGAGAATCCTATTCCTAATATGATTCGGAAATAAGAGTTACGTATTAATTAAAATCCTAACGAGCCTAGAGTTCGTAACGGGCCCAGACGCATTCCGTCATGAAATTAATACGCACTAAAAGACTCGATTAAGTCTCAAACACTACGGATTTCAGGAATACGAATCTGACTAAGAAAACAGCCCAGACCCTATTTTCAACGCCTGTCTCTAGGCGCCGAAATCTTCGGCGCCAAGGCCTGGGCGCTGAAAATACCTCGGTACGTGTTTTTTCCTAATTCTTAGTGGATTAGAACTCTGCAATTCTATCTTTCCACGAACTCTTCCCTATAAATACAGCCCCAAATTCGACGTGAAAAGAACACACACAATTCATATTCTGAGTATTGACTCCAACCCTTAGCCTAAGCCTCTCGCTGCGAAATTGTTCACGCGTTCTGTCGCAATCGATCCATAAATCGAACAGAACGTATCCCATCCCATAATTTGCGATTGGTTAAATAAAAAGGAGAAATAGCAAAGTTAAAGTGGTTAGTTTTCTTAGAACCGTGACGCACCTCTCAAGGGTGCGTCGTAATGTGTCCCTTTTCGATGATTTAACTGCTTTCCTCGCCCTTTTTATGAACTGTTAAACTAACTAAATCTGATTGTTCCATCACGCCTAACAAATATAATATTTTTGGAAAATCGGATTATCATGCTAGGTCCCTTAATGCTATTTAAATCAGATAATCACGATCGAATTAGTATTATATGTTGCATATTGCTAAAATCAATTCAGATTAGTTTAATAGTTAACGCATGTCCCTTCAATTATTTATGCTGAGCTAGTAAGGATATCCTGCCTCTGGAGTTATCGACGAGCGAAGTACTCCTCTCGGTAGTTACAGTCCCCCGAACCCTCAATCTCTACCTTGCGGGTGTATGTTGAGAGATCCCCACACCAGGGATCACAAGGGAACCTACGGCCGTTGTGGTCAAACATAATTGCACTCCCTTTATGTCACGATAACCGGGTTTTGTCAGTTTTTCTCATTGTCGTTAAAAACTGAATGGCGACTCCTATATTACTAGTCAATTAGGTGTAAACTCACAGGAAATCCAATTACACTTGATTGAATAAAAGAATCGTCACACCCACGAGGGACGAGGTCACGCATTAGCCCCGTGCTTTTTCGACCCCCTCACAGACCCCAAGAAGGCTTCACCAACTACCTCAACCGGTGGAGGGAAATGGCTTCTCAAATGGTTACTCAAGCCTCCGAAAGAGAATTGGTCAAGATTTTTATTGTTGGTCTCCTTCCGAAGTACAACACCCAATATGAAATACCTGGGCCTGGAAAGTTTCAAGAAAACATATGACATCGGGGTTGACATAGAAGAAGAGCAATACTAATCAGCGCGATTTCCAGAGTAGGCCTTAAAGGGTGTTTACCAACCTTAAGATGTCTTATAGCGATGCCTTTGACAGATTGGTCTATAAGCAAGTCATCACTCCCATTGGTCCCACACCGGATCCTCCAGCTGACAAAAGGTCCAAAAGCTGGGACCCCAAAGCCTATTGTAAGTTCCACCAGAGGAACGGGCATGACATCAGAACCTTCTTTAAGCTCAAGCATCTGATCCAGAATATGGTCGACAACAAGACTTTGCCCCTACCTCCAGGACCCAAGCAGTCTCCTTCAGTACAAGTCATCTCCTACGACTATGAGGATGAAGAGGAGGACTTTCCATGCAACTTAATCTCCACAATGTACAAGACAAGCTTCGAGCTGATGATTCCAAGTTTCTACCATCTCATTCCACAGACTCAACATTGGGTGATCCTCGAACCCAGGGTAACCACTGGCATCCAAGAAAACATCTGTCCCCTAGCCACCCTGAAAGCTTTGGGCATCTATGAGTACGACCTGATGCTAACTACAGAGCGGACCGTCAAATTCCATGACATCACATATAAAATCCTGGGGGTCCTTGACCTGGTTTTCTCTTTTGAGACTTACTACAACAATGCTGAATTCCTGGTCATCGATATACCGACCAACTTCGACCTCCTATTCGGAGAGCCTTGGTTGGAGGAGCTGTTAGATGGTCCTGCCTGTCTCACACCCAAGGGCTCTAGCTACAATAGCACTTATGTCAAGCATGCACCGACCCTGCGCCAAGAGAAGGATGAGTGCGTTCTAGAGTATTACTACAGGTGGAATGCCTCTGCTCGTGAAGTTCAACCTGAGCTACCAGAAGGAAAAATGGTAAGGATGTTTTTTCTAGGCCTCAATACCCAGTGCAAAAGCCGTTTTTATGCATTTCTATACAGTACCTGGAATCAAGTCTGGAATCAAGATTCAAAGATCTGTGGATGAAACCTTGTCAATCATGATGATGGCGATGTGGATGTTTGGGAGTACCCCGAGAACTATTTCTATGATTAGTTTCTTATGTTCAAGTCCATAGTCTGTCTTTCAATTTTCGAGTCTAGTGATGATTCTAAGAGTCTAGGGCTAGAGTCTTGCATCAATCAAGAGCCTCTAAAGGCCGAATTCAAGTCAAAGTTGTCGATGAAATGATTGTTAATTTCAATAATACTTCAATTTCCTCCTACTCTTCAAGTCCAAATTCAAAACACATTCCTAATCCAAACAACTTTGCTTCACAAGAAACTGACATTGAAATTTTAAAAGCTATCGAAAATCATGAAAATAGGACACCCATAATTGAGGAAACATAAAAAGTTAACCTTTCCAACATCAGTGATCCAAAACTAGTTCAGATTGGTTTGACTCTATCTCAAGCAAAGATGGATGATCTTATCAAGCTACTTTCAGAGTACATAGACGTCTTTACATGGTCCTATCATGATATGCCAGGGGTTGATCCAAGCATCGATCAACATACAATTCCCCTCATTCCAGGTACAAAGCCCATCAAGCAGAAACTCCGTCGCATGAAACCGGATATTTCCCTCAAAATTCAAGAAGAAGTCTCTAAGCAGCTAGAGGTCGGGTTTATTCGAGAAGGCAAGTATCTTGAATGGATTGCAAATGTCGTCCCAATTCCAAAAAAAGACGAAAAAGTTCGAATGTGCGTTGATTACAGGGATCTTAACAGGGCTAGCCCTAAAGATGGTTTTCCATCGCCTCACATCGATATCTTGGTCGACAACACAGCAAATCATGCCTTACTTTATTTTATGGACGGGTGCGCATGCTACAATCAGATTCCCATGGCAGAGGAGAATATGGAGGAAACAACCTTCATCAGTCAGTGGGGTACATATTGCTACACAGTTATGCAATTCGGACTGAAGAACGTGGGGGGTACGTATCAAAGAACAGCCACAGCCATTATGAGCGACATGATTCATATAGAAATCGAAGTATATGTTGACGATATTATCGTCAAATCCAAAGAGAGACATGATCATACAATAGTACTTTGAAAATTCTTCCATAGGCTCAGGCAATACAATATGAGGCTTAATCCTCAAAAGTTTGCATTCGGGGTGACGTCAGGCAAGTTGCTCGGGTATGTCATCAGTTCTTGGGGCATCGAGGCTGATCCTTCGAAAATCAAGGCCATTCTAGATATGAAACCTCCAGCAAATGAGAAAGAAACTCGGGGGTTCCTTGGAAATTTACAATACATCAGTAGATTCATTTCAAAACTCACCATGATTTGTGAGCCAGCATTTCGAAAACTCCGCAAGAGTGAGCCTAAGGTATGGGACGAAGACTGTCAACATGCATTTGACACCATCAAGGACTATCTTTCAAATCCACCAGTGTTAAAGTCAGCAATATCGGGGGTTCCCCTCAGGCTTTACCTTACAACAACTAACTCGGCAGTAGGGGCCATGCTCGCCCAGGAGATCGAAGGCAAAGAAAATGTCGTGTACTATCTAAGGAATAAGCTACTCGAGTACGAAACCAGATATAGTCAACTTGAAAGACTCAGTATTGCCTTGGTTTGGGCCACAAAGAAACTCCGAGAATACATGATCTCTCACACAGTGCATGTGGTTTGCAAAGCAGATCCTCTCAAGTACCTATTCGAAAAGCCGGCTCTCAACGGACGGTTGTCCAGTTGGTTGGTTATGTTAGCAGAATTCGATCTCAAGTACATCCCTCAAAAATCTATCAAGGGTTCAGTGGTCTCAGACTTCCTAGCCGGCTGTCCCATCGAGGCAGAAGAGGAGGATTACGACCTACCCGATGAGCAAATTCTAATGATAAGCGACGACAGTTGGTCGCTGCACTTTGACGGTGCCTCCAATCAAAACGGATGTGGTGTCGAAGTAATCCTAGTAGCTTCGGACGACACTCACATTTCCATATCAGAAAAGTTACAATTCAATGTTACAAACAATGCGGCTGAATATGAACCTTGCATTATGGGCCTGGAAGCCGTCTTAGCATTGGGTGTCCAGAAACTTCGAGTATACGGGAATTCCTCCCTAATCATCAATCAGATTTCCGGCAAATGGAAAGTCAGAAGCAAAAGCTTAGCCCCAAACCAGTCCTATCTCGAGAAGCTGTCTAAGCAGGTGGAAGAGCTCCGTTACACATACCTCCCAAGAGAGGAGAACCAATTCGCCGACGCACTGGAAAAACTGGCATCAATGATCAATATTCCAAATGGCACGGCTGAAATGCCCCTTACAATTTAAACGCGTCAAGAAACAGCATATGTCCATGCTATTGACGACGTCGAACCCGACAAAGACGAGCCTTGGTTTATAGACATTCAAAGGTATCTACAAAGTTCTGAGTACCCACCGCATTTTTCAAGCAAAAGTCAAAGGGCTTTACGCCTACAATCAACCAACTTCGTCCTAGAAGGCGGCATTCTATACAAGAGGTCCTCTAACGGCACCAATCTCTGATGTGTTGACAAGCATAAAGCACAAAGAATCATGGACACCGTACATGCCGGGGTCTGTGGCACTCACATGAATGGGAAGATGCTAGCCCTCAAAGTCATCAGGGCTCGGTACTACTGGACCACCCTCGAACGGGGTTGCTACTTCTTCGTCAAGAAATGTCCTATTTGTCAAAAGTGTGCGAACCTGAAGCACATTCCCCCATCCTTGCTATATTCTCAATCTTCACCATGGCCATTCTCATCTTGGGGTATTGACGTCATCAGCAAAGTCACTCCAACAGGCACGAGGGGTCATGAATTTTTACTGGTTGCAATCGATTATTTCACTAAGTGGGTCGAAGCCAGGTTATTGAAAGTGTTGGGTTCCAAGCAAGTGGCCCAGTTCATACAAGAAAAAATCATATGCAGATACGGCATTCCCTACGAGTTCATTAGTGATCAGGGAACCCATTTCCAAGGAGAGAGTGAAGATCTATTCACCGAGTACAAAATTCGACATCACCGTTCTTCGCCTTACCGCCCGCAAACTAATGGGGCAATCGAAGCAGCCAACAAGAATGTCAAAGCCATCATCATAAAAATGACAACAAATTACAAAGATTGGCCCTAGAAGCTGCACTTTGCATTATGAGGGTATCGAACTTCAATTCGCCCTTCAACTGGCGCAACCCCATTTTCATTGGTCTATGGAATGGAAGCGGTACAACCTATTAAGCTGGAAATACCTTCCCTAAGGATAGTCCTCCAAAGAAAAATCCCAGAAACTGCATGGGTACAATCAAGATATGACGAGCTAGTCATGCTCGATGAGCGTCGGCTTCAAGTCGCTCACCATGTACAAATTTATCAGTGCCAAGTGGCCAGACATTTCAACAAGAGGGTCAGAAACTGAAACATCAAGGAAGGAGAGCTTGTCTTGAAAGCCCTTCGCAAGAGCGTCATGGACCCACGGGGAAAATTCAGACCTAACTGGGTCGGGCCATACATTGTCAAGAAAATCCTCTCCGGGGGAGCATTCGAATTAACAGATGTCGATAGGACTACTTTCGTTCTTTGACGGACCTTGATCGGCTCAAGAAGTTCTATGTCTAAATCCTAAATTCAAAATTCAAAGTCAAATTCAAAAAGTTATGTATGTTAGAACTATGTTCGGCCTGATTCCTTAACGGGACACGTAGGCAACCTCATTCCGAGGCCCGGCCACCATAATACAAAAAAATTCAAAGTTTCCTCAATTAAGGGCATCCTATAAATCAAATCAAAATTCAATTGTTGTTGTTGTTTTTATTCCAAATGTGCAAATCATGTTCAAGCGGAATTGAACACAGTGACTTTTATTGGCTCTAAAGCCTCAATCAAGGCTAATTTAATTACAAGGTTGGAATCAAGTAAAGCAAAGTTCAAAGCCTTTTCACTTCCTAAACACACTTTCTAAACACATTTTCAAAACAAACTCTGAAACACGCTTCTTACTAATACAATTTCAAACACATCAAGCCTACAAAGACCAGGGGTTGGGCGACTATGCCTTTGATTCTTGGCACCTTGAGTACTATCCCTTGGCTCTTCCTTGCAATCATTCATCAATCTTCCCCTTGCCCAAACGGCGAGAGAAGGAACTTGCTAGTCTTCCAAGACGGGAGGACGACGAACCTCCTTTAGACCAAGAACGGTCAAGCACCGGACGGGCCTCACTCCCGTCACCTTCTTCATAATCAGTTGATGCAGGGCGTCTAGCTCTAGAATATCAGACTCCCGCTGACCCAGAGAGAGAAATGTCCGTTTGTCTTGGACCTTTCATCCATACAATATACCCCGCAGACAGAGTAGAAGGCTTAGGTGGAAATCAAATGTTCAAGAATGGTTTGGCAACCCAATACCGCCTCCAAACTTCGAGACGATCAACATTCAATACAACAGGTTTTGGATGCTCCTCTGCACAGTCCGGGACTTCTTGCTTCAAGCCATATTGTCTCATCACTCGAGCAGGAGAGTAGAAGACCAACATTGTGAGGCTAGGCACCCTCAAAGAAGTAGAGCCAGGCGCATATGTCAGAGCAGCAATGCCCCACCAAGGAAATACCCACCTGATACAAGATCCAATCTCATAGAGTGCGCAGCGCCACTCATCCAAATAGCCGGCCATACATCATAGGCCGCACATTGAATCTTTTCCTATTATAGCTTGCAAAGTTCTCTGGTGGTGCCACCAACATGAGTCTCTCCATAAACCAGACCTTGGGGAAAATATAAGAAAGCAATTCAAAATTCAATTTTCAAAATACAAGTACAATTTCAATATACAAGAAAGCTCCAGATCCTTACTTGGAGTAGTACCGGTCTTCCCGATGGCATGGAACAGGGGTCCGATTTCAGCATATCAAGGCCCAGCAATGTCTCGCCAATCACAAGCGGCATTGGGTCCCTACCACAAGCAAACTGCTCCACAAGCAAGCGGCATTAGGGAGGCATCGCCATTGCCAAACCCCTGCTTCGAAAAGAGGAAGCGAGCAAAGACCCAAAAACTTAGGGCCCTCAAGCGGTAGACCTTGGGGACATCAGGACCAGCAAAATTGGCAACAAGGAGGGACAAATCCACCCCTCGACCATATACAACAGCAGTCAAAAGTGGGGGCTTCAAACCCAAATATCTCTCAAAAGCCAAGAAAAAGTGTTCCTCAACACTAGGCATGCAAGGCTCTACCATAAGGGGCCATCCAATATGGCACTGAACTCTTCAGGGAGGGGACATACCTCGTTGTTACCAAAGCGAAAAACACGGTGACTCGGATCCTAAGCCTCCAAAGCAGCATGAATGAAATGCATGTCAAGCTTCACGAACCGAAAAGAGACTAGCACCCCAAGATGCATGCCATCAAGCTCCCTTTTCTCCAGTTTGCCTAACGAGCCAAGCCAAGAGTTCAAGGCATTTTCAAAGGACGCAGCCATTTGCTTTCTCTTTTGTGAAGAAGTGGAAGGTAAGGAAGAGCAGACAGGGATTGGTGCAAGAGATATGATCCGGAATGCTCCTTATTTATACAAAAACCAGCAATTATGGTGGTACTCGAAAGGACCACCAGCGCTGGGCGCCAAAGCCTGCGCCTGGCGCAGGGCCTACAAAAAGGACGAGCTCAGCGTCCACTTTATAACTCCAAGTACGCACTCTTCATAGCTTTGGCCCCAATAATTCATGCTGTAGATTCCAAAAGCCGCAAGCCGCACAATTTCAACCAGTCCGAATCAGCACTGGGGTCATTTTGGGTCAATTTCGGGTCAACCTGTTCAAAATTTAAAGCATTCTAGTCCTAGATCGGCGTCCTAAGTCGAGTCAGCATATTCATGAGCGAAGTTGAATATACTTTGACTTGCGCTTTTTTCTTACCAAAAAACCTCAGTTAAAGTGGGGGCTTGTAGTGGGTATGTACACCCGAAAAAAGGGGCAATTTTTTTTTTAGGGTCAGCATAAGCATAAGAAAAAGTTGAATATACTTTGACTTGCGCTTTTTCTTACCAAAAAAACCTCAGTCAAAGTGGGGGCTTATAGTGGGTATGTACACACGAAAAAATGGGCAATGTTTTTCATTTTGCATGCATACATATAGCCACAAATTTCAAATGCACACACAACGCATACGAAATTCAATTCAAACCCTGCAAAAACGCATAGCAAAATTCAAACCATACAAATACAAACCTTACCAATTCAAACCATACAAATTCAAACCATACAATTCCAAATACAAATACAAACAACAAATGTCCATACAAATGTCCCTATACAAAAAACCAACCAAGGAAAAACTGGAACTCGCTACCATGCAGGGTCAGTCCGAGTCATCATCAGCCATAACATCAATCACAGGCCCCTTGTCCCTGCTCCGGCTCATGTACCGCTCCAGCTCCTGATCTAGTGACAGGCTAAAGTCGTATAACCTAATCAAAAATAACCTAAGGTCCACTAGCTAGGTAGCAAGGGAAGTCAGGATCGAATCCACAGGGAAACAGTGTTCTTTCTACTATTAATCAACTAAACTAGACTATTGGGAAACAAGAATTGGTTGGTTTTTATGCTAAGACTACGAACGATAATTAAACAATTAAGAATTCATGAATTAAAGGATCTAGGGCATAGGTTCACCAACAGATAACAATCCAGGACGATAAACAATCACAATAATCAACAAAGCAATTAATTAGACTAGCATGCTCTCTCGAATCGATACTAATCATAGACTTAGAATTAACTGGCTCTCGCTACGTATTAATCCTAATTCCACCTATTGACACAAGCCTAAACATCAAATTGCATCTCTCGAATCTTAACTTGATATTGCCAAACTACCACAATTAAACCTGCGCAAATCTAATTGTATAGTAATAATAACCAATCAATAGGAATTAATTACAATGCCAACAATCACAATTATTCAATGTCCCTTCATATTATTCATGGATCCCCAAACCCTAGAAAATAGATTTACTCAAGCAATTAACATAATCAAAAGCATTATTAAGGCAACACAATGAATGAAATTAAGGAGCAATACCTAATTGAATGGCAAAGGAAATTGAAAGCTTGAATTTTTATTGAATTTGAAACTAAGTGTTTTGAACTAAATTTGAGAGAAAAACTGAGCTTAGGAAAATAATCTAAGTGCTTAATACTAGAAAATAAGATAATAAGGTGTTTCACTAAATTAACAAAGGCTATATTTATAGTTTAGCCTAAAAACATAAGAGAAAACCGGAATAAAATCGCACGCTAAAGGCTCAAGGGTTGTCGTCGCCCGGTCGGGCGACTCTCCGCCCGACGGGCGAGAAGCTCGAAATCCGCCCGACGGGCGTAGGGAGACACTTCGAATCCATCTGCACGCGCCCGGTCGGGCGGCTCTCGCCCGCCGGGCGAAGAAAGAAAATGCCTTGCTGCTGGCTTCGATGGGCACCGGGCGAGACTCCGCCCGTCGGGCGCCTTCTGACGTCCTGATTCTTTGCTTGCTCGCCCGATGGGCGAGGGGAGATCAACCGGGCGGGAAGCACTTCGTCCGCAACACCGAGTCTAACTTCCGGGGCTCAATCATGAACATCTAAGGCTCGCTTAAGTCGACATTGATCGTCCCGAATCCCCTCGGGATCGTGTAGTGGCCTAAATCACCTTGAAACGGGTCTAAACAGACCAATTTCTCACTAAGTTGTCCTGAAACTCAAGGCACACTCAAATACACAGATTAGTACTAAAAACGGCTCCTAAGAGCTCATTTGACGCATAAAAGTACTAAGGGACGGGGGTGAAAATATTATATAAAACGCACATATCAAACCTCCCCAAGCTAGATCCTTGCTTGTCCCTAAGCAAGGAAATCATCGATGAACACAAGACCAACTTCACCCCCAACATTTTTCAAAATGAAAACATAATCCAAGGTAAAATCTAACAAGTATGCATCAATGTCAACCAATCAAGTCCATTCAATCGCTAATCCCCCTTAACAATCGTCACGCAAAGCGAACCACAAATACACAATGGAATTCAAGACTAGTGCTCACACACTCGTCACTCATTTATGTGGCGGATAAAAAATGTACCCGTTCTCTCCCCTCCCAACATATATGTGTACAATGCCCTCCCAAACTCACAACACTCGTGTGTCTAGAAAAACATGCACTCAGCCAAGTAGTCGACTCGGAATGTGTCATGTCATAACTTGCATTGATAAACAATTACTTTCACATTAATACAACTCTATGCACAAAGGTCGGAAGGTCTTTCAAGCTTGTAATGATAGGCTTACGTAAGGGTGCGGTAAATTTGGGTAAAATGTGAGCTTAAAGCCTTGGCTTTGGGGAGCATAAATCCTAGCAAATCCATGATCAACCACAAATGATGACCACAATCTCCCACTCAACACATGAATAAAAACAACAAACAACCACACTATACTTTCTTGCCTTGATTTCACAATTATAACCAATCACTCATAAAGATAAGAAATTGTAATACCGGAGTGACAAAAGCTTGAATTATCTTGAGAATAACGATTTTTTTCTTCCCTTTTTTTTTTCTTGCTCAATCTCATTTTTTTTTCTTTTGGAACCTTCACATTTTTTTTATTCTCCTCATCTCATTCATTTTTTTTTCAGCTCATTTTTTCAACAACAATCATGATAAGAAGAACTTCCCTTTTCAATACTCAATATGCTCAAAATGTACCACACTACAACTCCCTCACCTCACTACTATCAGCTCCCCCAAGCTAGGCTTGGGACTAGTAACCAATGGGGAATTTACGGGCTTGTAATGTGGTTAGTCACCGAATAAAGGGCACAAGCACAACATGGGTAGAAAAAGAGGGAACAAATGTATCTAATTTCATCTGAAGGCTACCTAAATAGAAAAGTGCCTTCGTCCTCCACAATGTGCATGTATATGAGTCATAAAACACTACTAATAGTTGCAAACCAATACTCAAAATCAACGACACACCAGGAAGCTATCACACATCCTAACCAAGTCAACTAGTCAAGCACCAAGTCCACAAGCAGTTAGTCGGAGTTGACTCATGTTTAGGCATCAAAGAAATCGAATATCAAATCATGGTTAACACATCTACATTGCCTATCATCAAATACCAAGAATTAAAACAATTTCCGCTCAAGGGGCACAGGGAAGCATGATATTGTATTTATCGGAACGTATTTTTGTATTTTTTTTTTTTAAAAGCAATAAACTAATCTAGAAAGCATTAAACACACCAAAGAAACACACCAAAATAAAGAAATGCGAAAAGAAAAGAAAAACATACCTAATATATACAGGTAATGTGAACCCCCCCAAACCAAATCAGACAATGTCCTCATTGGCTCAAGGGGTACCGAACCATCATCATCATCAACAGCATCACTGATGGCCTTGGCCATCATCACCATGGCCACCTTGGCCACCATAGCCGCTACTGCCCGCTCCAAACCCCTCGTAGTGGGTAGGCGTGAAGGTGCCCATGGAACCGGGGGCTCCGTACCCCTCTGTGGGGTAAGTAAACTAGGAAGGGTGCTGATGATCTGGGGAAATGTAGCCCTGCCTGGCGTACTGATCGTAGAAAGGGAACATAGTCCTCTGGTGATCCGCGGCAAACTCGTGGAAACCGAGCTCAAGTCTGCCCAGCCTCTCATGAATGGCCCCTAACTCCTCTGAATACCCATGCTCCTCCTGTGGAGCCGGACTACCTCTCTGTCCCGACCCCCACTCTCTACGCCCTCCCCTCCGGAAATAGGTGCGAGGCGCGGCCTCGGGCTGTGGCTGGGGCTGGGGCTGGGCTAAGGGCGTTGCCTGCTCACCTACATATATGTAATGGGGCTGACCCCTAGTAAAACTGGTGAGCCCGGTGGTGTCCGGGAGAGTAAAGAGAGCGTTCCTTTGGAACATCCATGACATCTGACCGGGGAGAAGTCCCCCGTACTAAGAGTGCACCCTGTAAAGGCTCCCAAAATACTCAATATCCAACAGATTGTTTCCCCGGACCGCAGCATGGTCCCTCTCAACAAAGTTTGCCACCGCTATGGCAATGTGGGTGATCAGACCACCCAAAGCAATATCGGTCGAGTAACGGTGGGTGGCGGTAGTAAGCAGCTGCATGGCCAAGTGATGGGGCAAATTCATCCTGTAACTGTCATCACCATCCAACAAATACCCCCCGAGCACTTCCAACTCCGTGCTCCTCACATTCTCCTTTTGGTCCCTCCCAAAGATTGTAAAAGCCATAAATCTGAACCAAACAAAGGGGACGGGGTGTTGCACGCTAGAGGCGTGCAAATGTTGCATGCTACCAGGATTAAAATCCCAAGTCAATTTCCCCCATACCTCACTATTGTTATGCCCCTCCCCGGGGAACCTGTTATACTCCACATTCAAACCAAAAATGGCACCAAAATCCTTTATAGGCATATCATAATCATTATTCAACAATCTAAAAGAAACTCTAGCGACATCTTTGTAACCATTCTTTCTAACATTAAACGAGCTAAGGAATTCAAGAATAAGATCCCTAAATGTCAACCTAGTCATGGAAAACATATGTTTCATGCCCACCCCATGAAATAATCTCCTAACATCCCTCTCAATACCCATATCATTCAAAGTTTTCTGACAAATAAATCGAGTAGGGACTACCTTCCGTAGCTTGAGGTGTGCAAGGCGGGTTTGTTGCTCCTCACTAGTGAGAACCATGTTTGGGAAAGACGAATCCGGTGCAAACTGAGGTAGTGGTGGTGGACGGCTTGCGGAAGCCTCCTCTTGTCTCCTTGTTGCTCCCGTGCAAGTTCTTTTTGGCCTTGAACCCATTGTTGAAGATGATTTGAGTTTTGAAAATATTTCGGTGAAATTGGGTTTTTTTGTGGAGAGTGAGGAAGAGTGAAAATTGTTTGGTGGAGGTCGAAGAGGATGTGATGAGGATGATTTTGGTGTGTAGCTTGATGAATTTGAGTGAGAGATGAGGGAGATATGGAGAGTTGAAGTTCTACGGTTTGGGGTTTAATGGAGTATGTGAGAGAATGAAGAAGATGATTGAGAGGTGAAGTGAAGAGGATGGGAGGAAAATCCCGTGTATAAGATGCAAAATCTCCCCTCGCCCGCCGGGCCGAAACCCGCCCGACGGGCCTGCGGCTCGTAGGCTGCCCGACGGGCACAGTTCCGCCCGTCGGTCGTAGGGCGACATCTCTGCTTCTTTCCGCACGCGCCCGGTCGGGCGGCTCCCGCCCGGCGGGCGTCGGGCGATTTGGTGAAATTGACTTTTCTTTCTTCGCCCGTCGGGCGCCGGTCTGTCCGGCGGGCAGAGGGAGACATTTTGCATTTTTCGCCTCGCGCCCGGTCGGGCGGCTCTTGCCCGGCGGGCCCCTTGCGACTTTGCTCCTCGCGAATTTTTCTATCTTTTCGTTCTTAGGAGCTAAACCTGTACATCATTAAACATCCAAAGACCGTAAAAATACTCTCTCCTCACCACTCATAAGTAAAGAAAAAGCTACAAAACACACAAAATAAAGCTAAACAATCGAAAGCAATAAGATACGGGTTGCCTCCCGCAAAGCGCTGGTTTATTTCTAGGTCCCGCTCGACCTTGTTACCTTGAGCATGCAATCTGTGAGGCGAAGGGATTGAGGTGATGGACCTCAACCACTCCTACAGTAGCCCCATCATGGTACAACTTCAGACGTTGCCCGTTTACCTTGAATCGTTCGCCCTTATCATTTTCTACTTCGACAGACCTAAACTTGCTTACCATAGTCACGGTGAACGGCCCAGACCACCTAGACTTAAGTTTTCCAGGAAATAACTTAAGCCTAGAGTTAAAAAGTAGAACCTTGTCGCCCACCGCGAACTCTCTATGCAAAATGTGATTGTCGTGCCACTTCTTGGTCTTTTCCTTATAAATCCGGGCACTATCATAACCTTGTAGTCGGAATTCGTCGAGCTCACCCAATTGAAGTAACCGCTTCTCACCGGCTAGCTTCGCATCCATGTTGAGCTGTTTGATTGCCTAATAAGCCTTATACTCCATTTCTACTGGTAAGTGACACGCCTTGCCATACACCAATCGATACGGGGAGGTACCAATAGGTGTCTTAAAGGCGGTTCTGTATGCCCATAGAGTATCATCTAGCTTATCGCTCCAATCCTTCCTAGATTTCGCTACCACCTTCTCAAGGATAGATTTGATCTCCCGGTTGGAGACCTCAACTTTACCACTCGTCTGAGGGTGGTAGGCTAGCCCGGTGCGGTGATAAACCCCATACTTGCGCAGGAGCGCATCCAGATGCTTCTCATGGAAGTGTGACCCTCCATCACTAATCAAAGCGCGCGGAACCCCAAATCTAGGAAAAATGATCTTCTTGAACAGGGAAATGACTGTCTTAGCATCGTTAGTAGGTGAGACAACGGCTTCCACCCACTTGGACACATAATCTACAGCAACAAGGATATATAGGTTACCCTTTGACGATGGGAATGGTCCCATGTAATCAATTCCCCACACATCGAAAATCTCAACCTCAAGGATCCCATTCTGTGGCATTTCATACCTCCTCGAAATAGTGACGGCCCTCTGGCACGCATCACAAGCTATAATAAAAGCCTGTGCATCCTTGAACATAGTAGGCCAGTAAAAACCACATTGTGACAAGTTAGCGTTTGTTTTAGATGGTCCATGGTGACCACCATAAGGTGAAGAATGACAGCTACTGATAACACCTTGAACTTCCCATTCTGGAATACAACGCTTGTACAACCCTTCAGCAGTCTCACGAAACAAATAAGGGTCGTCCCAAAAGTAAAACCGGACATCATGTAGGAATTTCTTCTTCTGTTGATATGTAAGATCGGCCGGAAGAATTCTCCCCACAATGTAGTTAGCAAAATCTGCGAACCATGGTGACTGACTGGCAAGTGCAAGTAAATGATCATCCGGAAATGAATCATCAATCGGTGTAGATCCCTTACCATCGTCATACCTCAATCTAGACAAGTGATCTGCAACTACATTCTCAGCCCCTTTCTTGTCGCGGATCTCTAGATCAAACTCCTGTAGCAGTAGTATCCATGGAATAAGCCTGGGCTTGGCTTCCTTCTTAGAGAGCAGATACTTAAGGGCCGCATGGTCAGTATAGACTATCACCTTGGATCCAATCAGATAGGTGCGGAATTTATCCAAGGCATAGACTATGGCTAGAAGCTCCTTCTCAGTAGTAGCATAATGAACTTGAGCTTCATCCAAGGTCCTACTTGCATAATAGATGGCATGTAAAACCTTCTCTTTTCTCTGACCCAAAACTGCCCCAACTGCATAGTCGCTTGCATCACACATTTGAACGGAAGGTCCCATTCGGGAGAACGAATGATGGTAGCCGAAATCAGTGCCTGTTTGATCCTGTCAAAAGCCTCGAGACAAGCATCAGTAAACACAAACGGGGTATCCTTGAGGAGGAGCTGGGTACGTGGTTTAACAATTTTAGAAAAATCCTTGATAAAGCAGCGATAAAACCCCGCATGACCAAGAAAACTTCTAACACCCTTCACATTAACTGGAGGGGGTAATTGTTCAATCACTTGGACCTTAGCTCGATCCACCTGAATGTCCTTATCAGATATCAAATGTCCCAAAACCACCCCTTCAGTAACCATGAAATGACACTTTTCCCAATTCAAGACTAAATTACATTCTTCACATCTTTTCAAGACTTTAGTCAGATTTAGCAAGCAAGAATCAAAAGAAGTACCATAGACGCTAAAATCATCCATAAACACTTCCATGATAGACTCAACAAAATCAGAAAAGATACTCATCATGCAACGTTGGAAAGTAGCAGGTGCATTACACAGACCAAAAGGCATCCTACGATATGCAAAGGTACCATAGGGACAGTTGAAGGTGGTCTTTTCCTGGTCGTCTGGATGTATGGGAATTTGAAATAAACCAGAATAACCATCCAGATAATAGAAAGCTTGTGACAGGCTAGCCTTTCTAACATTTGGTCAATGAAGGGAAGGGGAAAATGGTCCTTTTTAGTAGCAACATTAAGACGCCTATAATCAATACACATGCGCCAACTTGTGACTACCCTAGTTGGTATCAACTCATTTTTTCATTTCTCACCACAGTTGTCCCCCCTTTCTTAGGCACTACCTGAACAGGACTCACCCACTTAGAATCAGACACAGCATATACAATACACGCATCAAGCAATTTCATAACTTCAGCTTTTACAACATCTTGCATGACAGGGTTCAAACGACGCTGGGGTTGGATGCATGGTTTATGATTCTCATCTAAATGTATCCTATGCATACAAAAGTCAGGGCTAATACCCTTTAAATCATCAATAATGTACCCAATGGCCTTTTTGTGCCTTTTCAACACAACTAGAAGTTGGGATAACTGGTCTGCATCAAGTGCAGTACTGACGATCACAGGGCAAAGTTGTTCATCATCTAAAAACACATACTTAAGGTTAGCAGGAAGAAGCTTAAGTTCGGGTTTCTTTACCTCTTTAACAGAACGAACCGGTCGAACTAACCTCTTCAATTTGGTGCTCTCCGGCTCAGATTCTCCACCATTAAGAGCCAACTCCAGAGCATCCACTTCAGCACTCCAAGAACTGCTATCACCTGCAGAAGATTCACAACAAAGCACTGCCTCCAAAGGGTCTCTTTCGAGAACTTGGGAGACGTTATCACGAGTAATAAAATCAACTACATCTATGCGATAGCATTGTTCCTCCTCTAGCATGGGACTTTTTAAGGCACTATTCAGATTAAAAGTCACCTTATCATCCCCAACAGACAATGTCAATTTCCCACTTTTAACATCAATTACCGCCCCCGCCGTGTGAAGGAAGGGTCTACCTAAGATTATGGGAATTTGAGAATCCTCCTACATGTCTAATACTACAAAGTCTACAGGTATATAGAATTTACCTACTCTAACAGGGACGTCCTCTAAAACACCTAAGGGGTATTTGACAAAACGGTCGGCCATTTGTAGAGTGATATTGGTAACCTTAAGCTCACCCATATTCAGTTTAGTACAGACAGACAAAGGCATGACAGACACACTAGCACCTAGATCACATAAAGCTTTATCAATAAATACGGTGCCAATGTTACATGGGATGGAAAAACTCCTGGGGTCTTTGAGTTTAGGTGGAGACTTGTTTTGAAAATAAGCACTACATTCATCAGTGAAAGCTACAGTCTCTACCTCACAAAAAGCACGTTTCCTGGTCAAAATATCTTTCATAAACTTAGCATAAGCAGGAACTTGTAAAATTAGTTCAGTAAAAGGAACCATTACCTGCAAATTTTTGACCACTTCCAAGAATCTGCCAAACTGCTTGTCTAGCTTATTCTTGAGTTGTCGGTTTGGGAAGGGGAGTGCAATAGGTGGTACTTGGATATCCGCCCCCTTCTTAACCGCAGTTGTAGCCTCATTCTCATTGACTACCTTTTCAGCTTCCTTTTCACCCATAACTATCTTCGGGATTTCCTCACTGACCAGATCACTAGCAGACACCCCGGAATCAACCTCAACCGGCATAGAAGGACCATCATAATCCCTACCACTCCTCAATGTAATTGCATTAGCAGTCTCCCAATTTTCGGGCTGTGAAGGAAGTTGGCCTGGTGGCCTCCCTGCAATAGTAGTAGCCATCTGTGCCAACTATGTATCAATGATCTTGTTGTGAGCAGTAAGAGCATCGATTTTTGCATCCTTTTCACTTAGAGATTTTTGCATTTGTAGCATCATGTTTCTCATCTCTACTAGCATAGGGTCAGACTGTGTGGTGTGAGGTGATGTGTGTTGTCTAGGGAACCCAGGTGATCCACTAGACTGTTGGTTGTAGTTGTTCCGTGGTTGGTAGGGTTGGTATGGTTGTTGTGGTGGATGTTGGACTTGGTGAGGGTTCTGGATATTGTTGCTCCTGTAGGATAGTAGAGGGTTATTTTTGTAGCCCTCATTGTAAGAGCTGGAGAATGGGTTATTTTGCTTGTAGGATTGAAATGCGTGACATTGTTCAACAGAGCTCCTACATTCCGGTGCATAATGACCAGACATTCCACAACTTTCACAAACAGTAGCAGGTTGGGCACTCATAGCAGCTACACTAGCAGGTTGGGCAGATTGAGTATTGGTTGCTTGCATATTATCAAACTTATAGTGTAAAGCAGTCAATTGGGCAGTTAATTGTTCAATAGAATTTAAATCATGCTTACCACCCCTGTTAGACAGACCTCTAGGATTTCCATATTGGGCATTGTGAATGGCTATCTCCGCAATCACCTCCATAGCTCTAGGTACCTCAAGTTGCATGAACCTCCCACTGGCCGCTGAATCCAACAAACATCTAGACTCATTTCCCAGACCATTATAAAACTGCTGAATCAAGAACCAATCTTCCAAACCAAGTTGCGGGCATTCTCTTTGCAAATCCTTGAATCTCTCCCAGACCTCGAACAAACTCTCATCCGCTTGTTGTGAGATACCTAATATCTGACCCCTCAGACGAGCCGTTTTCTCAGGTGGAAAATATTTAACATACAAAAGCAAGAGCCAAGGATTCCCAATTATTGATTTTCAAAGCCGCCCGGTTCAACCCATTAATCCACAGTTTAGCTTTCCCACTCAAAGAGAACGGGAAAAGTATCTCCATAGTCTGCTCCGGAGTCAATCCCTTTTGCTTGATGGTGGAGCAATATTGGATAAAGGACTGAATGTGAAGATTCGGATCTTCACCTGGTTCCCCACCGTACTGGCGTCTCTCGATCATGTTAATCAATGCAGGCTCAATCTTGAAGGTTTCAGCTGCAATGGAAGGCATGATCGCCTTTGGTAGCACGGACAGACTTGGCTTAGAATAGTCCGTAAGCCATGGGGTAGGTGGCGGTATCAGATTTTCGTCACCCATCTCTATCTCTGAAACTGAATCTGTATCTGAAGGAAAAAGATCGCCAATATTATGATCAGAATCAGAGTAATTCCCACACTGTGCAATGAAAGTTCTTCGTCTACGAAAGGTTCTTTCGGGCTCAGGATCGAATGGAGTAAGATTACTAGTACCTACAGTCCTGGGCATAGACAAAAACTACAAAACAATGTGAGATCCGGTCTCAAGGAACGTGAGTTCCTTGAGTAGTAACAAACAATAATCTAGGATAAGCAATCAACAACAGAAAATAAAACCGTCTCCCCGGCAACGGCGCCAAATTTTAACAGGCTAAAGTCGTATTACCTAATCAAAAATAAACAGTGTTCTTTCTACTATTAATCAACTAAACTAGATTATTGGGAAACAAGAATTGGTTGGTTTGTATGCTAAGACTACGAACGGTAATTAAACAATTAAGAATTCAGGAATTAAAGGATCTAGGGCATAGGTTCACCAACAGATAACAATCCAGGACGATAAACAATCACAATAATCAACAAAGCAATTAATTAGACTAGCATGCTCTCTCGAATCGATACTAATCATAGACTTAGAATTAACGGGCTCTCGCTACGTATTAATCCTAATTCCACCTATTGACACAAGCCTAAACATCAAATTGCATCTCTCGAATCTTAACTTGATATTGCCAAACTACCACAATTAAACCTGCGCAAATCTAATTGTATAGTAATAATAACCAATCAATAGGAATTAATTACAATGCCAACAATCACAATTATTCAATGTCCCTTCATATTATTCATGGATCCCCAAACCCTAGAAAATATATTTAATCAAGCATATTAACTATAACCAAAGCAATTAACATAATCGAAAGCATTATTAAGGCAACACAATGAATGAAATTAAGGAGCAATACCTAATTGAATGGCAAAGGAAATTGAAAGCTTGAATTTTTATTGAATTTGAAACTAAGTGTTTTGAACTAAATTTGAGAGAAAAACTGAGCTTAGGAAAATAATCTAAGTGCTTAATACTAGAAAATAAGATAATAAGGTGTTTCACTAAATTAACAAAGGCTATATTTATAGTTTAGCCTAAAAACATAAGAGAAAACCGGAATAAAACCGCGCGCTAAAGGCGACGGGCGAGAAGCTCGAAATCCGCCCGACGGGCGCAGGTCTGCCCGACGGGCGTAGGGAGACACTTCGAATCCATCTGCACGCGCACGGTCGGCGGCTCTCGCCCGCCGGGCGAAGAGAGAAAATGCCTTGCTGCTGGCTTCGATGGGCGCCCGATGGGCACCGGGCGAGACTCCGCCTGTCAGGCGCCTTCTGACGTCCTGATTCTTTGCTTGCTCGCCCGATGGGCGAGGGGAGATCAACCGGGCGGGAAGCTCTTTGTCCGCAACACCGAGTCTAACTTCCGGGGCTCAATCATGAACATCTAAGGCTCGCTTAAGTCGACATTGATCGTCCCGAATCCCCTCGGGATCGTGTAATGGCCTAAATCACCTTGAAACGGGTCTAAACAGACCAATTTCTCACTAAGTTGTCCTGAAACTCAAGGCACACTCAAATACACAGATTAGTACTAAAAACGGCTCCTAAGAGCTCATTTGACGCATAAAAGTACTAAGGGACGGGGGTGAAAATATTATATAAAACGCACATATCATCTTGCTCCGTCCCGGGGGTAGCTGGCTCCTGCTCTGAAATACCAAGGGTACCGAAATGTCGCTGAGTTCCTTGCTGATAGGGGAGGATACTGATAAGACTGCAGGGTCGTCATAAACCGGTGCTGCATCTCGAAATCATAGGTCGGGCGCCTACGCTCCATCTCATACCAATGAGCGCAAGACTCTGCACTCCAAGACTGGGAACTGCTCCCTCCTAAATGGACGCCAGGGGGAGGCATAAAAGGAATCTGGCTGCCCATACCTCCAACAGAATACGAATGCCTGCTAGACTCAGGTAAGTATAGGGGACATCTCCCCTACTGACATCTGAATGCCTCTGACGAGCACCAGCACTAGGACTCCGGTCCTGACCTAAGCTCCGCTCGATCTGCCCTCTCGAAGTATCCACCGGGGGACCCCTGTCCGCGGAATCCCTGAGACCTCGGCGGCGCTCCTATACAAGATTAAAAATTCAAGCATCACGTGTACAAGTTCCAAGAATATAAACACCTCAAAGTCAATGAACGCACCTCTCTGTCCCGACCAGCAAGCTTCTTGGTCAGATTAACAAAATGCCTCTTCAAGGAATCAATCACAAGCATCCAGCGACGCACTCTCGCCTGAGGCGCCTGCATACAAAGTCAAGATCAATTTCCAGATGCAAAACTACAACCAAATTCAGAAAAATACAAAGGCACTCACAGCTGCATAATACTTCGTTAGGGCATTGTGCGCCATCCGATGTGGAGGAGAGGCCATCGGAACAGTAACCTCCACCTGCTCTCCATCTGAATCCACATAGCGGAGAACCCTGTCAGCATAGGGAACATCCTCAAGGTCGATCGCCTCCTCCTACAAGCACACATACAATGATCCGATTAAACAAGAATACAAGAATACAAGATTCAAAATTCAAAAGCTCACCGGCGGCACAAAGCAAACGGATGGAGCACGTCTCGCCAAGAGGTCCTCATAGTGGCTCCTCTTATCCATAAATTTCTCCCACGGGAGACAAATGGACTCACCCCCAGCCTCCACGGCCTCCGCATAAAGTGGGGCAACAGCAGCAATCTTCGCCAGCATGGACTCCGGAGGATCCATAGGGATGAACCTGCCTCCTACATTGTGCTGAGGAGTCATCCGCTCACCCAGATACCATATGGGACGGTACACCCCCGGGAACAGCACCCGCCGTCCAAACAAGTAATAGGCCCGCATGGCCGAAGTAGGTGTAGGTGCATTATCAAAAGGGAGCCATACCACCCACAAGTCAGATAGCTCAGACAAATATACAAATACAACGGAGATAAAGATCCTGAACAGTACAAAGGCATACCTCTCTAATAGGAAAAACCCGCTAAGCTCCGCGGAAGGTCTGTAAAGACACATCCTTGCGCTCCGCTTCTTCCCAGGAGGCAGCAAACAGGTAAGCAGCAACCCTGGGGTGATCCGGCGCCAAGCTCGGAAAATTCTCATGCGCCCAAATCTTCAAAAGCAAGCAAGGCATCAGTCAGCCTTATGCATGCAAAATTCAACATATAAACATGCAAGTACAAAATACGAAATACAAGGAGTCCCAAATACATCCAGCACCCTCCACAAAGCAGCAACGCTCGCCGCTCTCTTCTGTACAGTCCGGGAAGCGTTCTTCATCTTGTACAAAAGGTGGCCATACGCCAGATCACCCTAGTTGAGGCCCGAAACAGCCCTCAAGTCCCTCAAAGACTTCAGAAAGCCCACCAGCACGCGGCTATTCCTGCCCGGGGCCACTACTCTACCTACAAGAGCCAAAAGGAAAAGTCGAACCCTCTGCTCCGCTGATATGTCAGTCCTGCAAAGTCCAGCCATAATCACCTCCACCGAGGCCGAGAATGAGCTGTCGGTAATCAAATCAACGATAGGGCCAATAAAATCCCTGACGCCCTCCGACTGCCATTTCAAGTCGGGATCAAAAGCCACCTCCCTTTCAGAAAAAGGGTGGCCAGTAATCATGGCGAACTCGAAAGGGGTAATGGTGATCTCCCCCCAAACCATGTGAAAGGTGTTGGTGGTATCCCACCCCCGCTCCAGCAGGGCCTGTGTCCGGGCTTTGACGCCCATCTTCCCCCGGAAGCCTTTCATAGCCTCCAGAAGGGAGTTAAGCCTGTCTGACTCCAGATCTCTCGAGTCTCCTCGGCGCTAAAAACAGTCGGGTAGATGGTCCAAAAATCCTTCAAGGACCAAAAGGTGCGCATTGTCTCCCTATCAGTCTACAAAAAGGGCGGATCAGTACGAACCTATACAAGTTCAAGAACCAAGTTCAAAACACAGTACAAAACCTACCAAGCCAGCGCGTGGCCGCTGAGACAGATGAAATTCGGGACAAAATGCAAGATCTGAGGAACGCCAATCGTCCCCCTCAAAAACGGGTTTTGCCCGTGGTACCATGCCAGGCGGTGGCACATCCGCCTCAGCTGCTTCATTGTCTGAAGCGTCCTCCATAGCCGCTCGAACAGTCGAGCATTCAGCGAGCTACCTCCGAGTATGACGAGGCATGCTAAGCCATTCAAAATACAAAAAATCAACATCCAAACCTGGGGGCTATCTTATACCAGCCCATACAAAAATCAAGATTAATTCTAAAATATCCCCAGTGGCAATACAAGTTTAGCCAGGGACCTCTATTTCAACAAGAGTATTCTACACCAACGCCCAGGCTATCCACGCCGAAGCAGGTATTCAAATTCTACACCAACGCCTAGGCTATCCACGCCGAAGCAGACATTCAAGTTCTACACCGACGCCTAGGCTATCCATGACGAAGCAAATATTCAAAAATTCCACAACAACGCTTGGGCTATCCTAGGCTACTCTCATACAAGACCCAACAAGGTCACCAGTAGAATCATTATCTACACATGCCAAGTACAAAAGTCAAAAGAAAAAAAAAGTTCAAAATTCTACAAAGTTCCAACAGTTCAAGTTCAAGTGGCTACCAAATAATTTTCTTCCTACAAGATACAAGAAGCCTACTACCATACGAGTACCACATCAACAAATACAAGAACATTTCATGTGCAACAATTGAAACTACATGCAATCCTAAAAGTTATTTCATAAGCAAAACATGAAATACTTACATGGACAAGGCAAGAGCAATGAAACCAAGGGGAGAGAGCAATCAACCTTTGAGAAAGCAAAAATGAACAAGTGAATTTTCTCCTACAAGGGCACGACGAGGGGGTTTATATAACTCGACCCTGCGTTGGGCGCGGCCCCCTGCGTAAGGCGCAGCCCCCTAACCATGCACGGAAGAATCTACGCGCGGTCCTCCGTGCTGATTGCGCGTCTTTGCGCTAAGGTTTTCTGCACCATGCATCAAACATCAAATCATAGTACCTTCCGATGAATACTGGTATACATCTGTTTCTCCAACATTGACAGGTAAATATCTCAAGAATACAAAGTCCAAAAAATACAAGGATTCAGGCGTTCGACTCCAAACGGACCCAAGCTCCAAGAAAGTCAACCAAAATTTCAAAATTTTAAGAGTCAAAAAAACACTCTTTCCCCCAGTGGACATATCCCCAGCTGATCAACTCCGAGTATCCAAAAATTCAAATATTCAAAATTCAAAATTCAAAAATTAAAGATTCAAAATTTTTCGATGCCAAGCTCCGTTCTAAACCAAAGGCGGACAAGCAATACAAGTACAAATAAGAGTCGTCACAACCGCACTGAGGTAGATCTCTCCTTTTTTCCTAACGCTTGTAATGTTGAGGTACCGGCGTACAAAGAATGGTCTTGATTGCAGAACATCTTGACCGTTCTCCGCCCCTGTTCGACAACTTTCACTATCGCTTTACTAACCGAACGCTCAGTCAAAGTAAGGGCTTCTGTAGACACCTAAATCGTGTCTCCCCTATTGGGATGATGACGATACTATTATCCTTTCTAGGTGGTTGGTGCGACTCTGTGCGGAAGTCCCAATTGCTAAAATGTATTCCAAAATCCAATTCCCGAGCCCGTTCCCATTACGGAACTCGGTACAAAATTCAATTTCCAAAAATCAATTTCAAAATCCAAACACAATCTCACCCAATGTACCTCTCATTGGTTTTACAATGCCTTTTCCAGTCAAAATGACATTAAGCAATCCAAATTCAGGCGCCGACCCACAAAACCGAGCATGCCGGTCCCCGTCCCGTAAAACCGAGTTCAAACCCAAAAACGGCTTATTTTTAGATGCAAATCAAGCCTTAATCCTTAAGAATTCACTACGTGCCAACTTCGTACAATTCGTACAAGGGTACATCCATATGAGACAAAGGCAAGGACGGCGTCATCATCCTTGCTTTGGCGGATTCTGAGCCACGTCACCTACGCCAAGCGCAGACCCTATGCCAGGCGCAACTGGCTTTTGGATTTTAGCCGATTAATCCTCTAGTTAATCCCTCATTTCCTAAGCATTTAGGGCAGCTAATCAAAAACACATCGTCGTAATTTCAAAATCTGCTCTCAAAATCAAAATACAAAATCAAATTCTAAACTACAATTTCCTATACAATTTCTAATCGAAAATCCAACCTAATCCTAAATAGGTAATTCTGAATCCCTACTTAAATCTACAATGCATTCTACTCTTCTACCTTTCCAAATGCAAAATCCAATGATGTTATCATTAGGGTTCATACCCTTTATTAACTAGGAAAAATTATGCCAAAGGTGTCATCTTTGGGAGGTTTCACTCTTGAAACCCTCTCCAAATGATTGTCCAAAACACCATTTCCATTATGTCATACAAGATTCAATCTTTGTTCCAAAATGATTAGTAAAGTTGACACTTTTACTCTTAAAAGTGTTACTTACAACAATCATTCATTTTTACAAAATCAAAACTCTTTCATGATTCAAATACAAGTTATGGATTCTATGATGTTTAAGGTTGTTTGTAATCACTTCCTTAAACTAAAATCAATGTCAAAGTTGTGGATCAGCACATTAAAGTTGAGATCTTTTTCACATTTAAAGATTTGGACTTTAAGCATTTAGCCTCCCAAGTTCAAGATTCAATATTCAAAGTTCAATGTTCAAAGTTCAATTTAAACAACCAAAATCTAAAACGCTTTGTGATGAGCAACTCATCTTAAAGTTGAGATTTTTGTAGAATTGAATCTGTGTCGGACGCACTTATTATTAAGTAGTCGTTTGGCGTTCTGATCTCAAATACAATAATGCAATTTCAATACCGCAATTTCAATAACGCATTTCAATATCGTACTTCAATATCGCATTTCAATATCGCACCTTTATTCTTGCCATTTCAATTCCGCACTCTTTACTCACCTTATTTCAAGGTGATGTGGTTTTGTACGCACTTTCAATAATTCCTTTATTTATTGTGGTGACGCTTTACTTGTTTATTGCTTTCATCACCTCACATGCTAAATCCAACAAAATACAAAATTACATCACGCTTAACAAAGATAATTCTTGGACAAACCGGCCTAAGGTTCATTTCATTAACTTTAAAATGAAGTGATCACATACAAGTAGCAATTTTCATGTCCTAAATGCATGATTCAACCAACATAGTGTCATGACTAGGGTTATCCGAAAACGATTCTTGTCATGTATTCGAATATAATTTTAAAAGCTCGCAAATAAGCACTTTGTTCCCTTACCCGGATCTCACCCATGCGTTTCTAAGATACAAGGCCTTATCCATGAGAGTCAATCAAGGTCCTTCCAAACCGGACCCTTAAACAATGTTTGGTGGCGACTCCTTCGAAATTCAAAATCCTACAAAACCCGTAGGGGATATACAAAATAAAAGATATACCCATTCGCCGAAAAAAAAAGAACCCCTACAGTAGCCCTTATTTCACACTTAACATAAGTCCTATTAATGTTACTCCATTTATCTGTAGGAATAGGAGGAAAACACCCAGGCATAAAGTCCGAAATATTGGCATTTGGATCTTCTTCGGTAAACAGATTTTTCCAATATTGAACCACCATAGACTTGACTTCCAAAGGGTCTGAAACCCACTCACATTATGCATTTTGTAGCATGGTGATATGGTTTCTATTACGTCTGATGATAGTAGACAAGTGGAAGAACTTGGTATTTCGATCCCCATCTTGAATGGCTTTTAATCGAGATTTCTGAAACCAAAGTAATTCCTCTTGATGCAACACGGTTTCCATCTCTTCTCGAAGTGATTTTTCTCGTTCAATTAAATTTGGAATTCTGCGGTTATCCAAACAACGTTGTAATCCTTCCAACCGAGCCCAAAGTTTAGTTTTTTTCCGGAATATATTATGAAATATTTCCTTGTTCCATACGTTTAATCTCGAAGAGAATTCAGCAAGAAACGGTGAGAGGGACTGAGTTATTCCAGTTAGCATTAATAAACTCTTCAAATTTCCCACGAGTTAACCAAGCTTCTTGGAATCGAAATGGTTTTAAAACCCTAGGGATAGGAGCGAAACCATTTGTACTAAGTATTATTAGGCAGTGGTATGAGCAAGCTTTAGGAAGGTGTTTAACTGCTGCATCATTAAACTTTTAGTGCCACTCCTTATTAGCCATGAATCTGTCAAGCCTAGCGGCCTTAAACGTACTTGGTGTATCTCCTCGAAACCATGTATGCCTTGGACCAGAGAATCCAATATCAATTAGACCATTTGATGAGTCATATTTGTATAGGGTATTTTAGGCGCATTTAGGTTGCATTATTAGGCATTTATATCATTTTAGTTGCATTTAGGATCACATTTTCATAAGTTATCATTGTCGTACTCTATTACGCCCCGTTTGTGTTTTCTTAATGTTGCAGGTGATTTTACGGTCATTTGGATGCTTTCGGAGTGTTATGAGTTGATTTTGATGATGAACGTATGGAATGTTGACTCGAGGATCATTGCATGTCTCTAAGGATAATTTTGAGTCAACAACGAAGCTAAACGCTATTTTTCTAAGCATCAAAACGGACAAGCTTTCACTCTTTTGATGATATCTCAAGTTCTACATATCGGAATGAGACGATTTTGATTGGGCTAGAAAGTAGGCTTCAAGATATTTCCAAAGATAGGTGACACGTCCTTATAGGCATTATAGAACAAGAGTTATGACATAAACAAGATGGCTCGACTATCCGTTTCTCCCACGGCCCACAAAGCAGGCCCAACTTTCTCCTTGGGCGCGAAAACCAGCGACCAACCAGCGGGGCCGCTGGTTTCTGCGCCCAAGTGATTTCCGTGTGTGTTTTGGTCTTCGTGATCGTCCAATTAAATCTTAGCTTATGTAATTGTTATATTTTCCTATTTTGTTTAGAATTTAGGAAGCGTATAAATACTTCAAGGGAATTAATATATTTTCCCGTATGCTTTATTTCCTTTATGCTTTTTAATTCCCTTAGACTTCTATTTTCACGTTCCTTTTCTCTCTTTTCTTTTTCATGAACCCTAGTTTTTCTACATACTCCATCAATGTAATTCTTTGAGGTATTATTGATTTTTCTCTTTATTTAATTTATCGCTTTTAATTATGTTTTCATTCCTAGACTTAAGTTTCATAATTTATTTCATGATTGAGTAGTTTGCTTTCTAGGGTTTGGGAATCCATGTTTATATTATGAGTCTTTATTATTATTGTTGATGGTTTGATTATTCATTGATATTTCTAGTTGATTAGGTTTATATCGTTAATCTTTGCAATCTGATCAATTGTTTGATTAAATCATGCTAATAGGGTTTAGAATCGAAAGATCGAATTTTACAGGCTTACCTACAACTAGCAATTCTGATTATGTTAGCGATCGTACTGGATATGTTGAATTGAGAGTGTTAAGACCCGACCGAAGGATTAACTTGTGCTCTAGATAATTTGAATATTTGAATTGTTGATGATGTTTTGATTGAATTTGAACTATGAACATGGTGAACCATTGCCCTAGATCTTTTAGTTTATTTTTCTATTTATTTTAGTTTAAACTTTCAATCCTAAATTTCGTTACATTGTTAGTTTCTCCATACCTTGAAAGCTAGATTTAAATAGTCATCTCTCTGTGGATTCGACCCTGCTTACCCTACTGCATTGTTAGGAGGTTTCGCTAGGATTTTATTTTTGACGGGTGTACGACAGCCTATCAAATTTTGGCCCCGTTGCCGGGGAGACGGTTTTATTTTTCTTTTTGGCTTTTATTTTTGGTGAGGCTACATTGTATATATTTTTTTCGTTTGTGTATATAATTTCCTTTTTTTTCTTTAATATTAAATGGCTTCTATTTGTTTTCCTCAATTTGAGAATAAGTGTTTTGGAGATATTATTATAGGCTTGGAGATTTTCTAGGTCCAAATCATCTTTTTGAACAATGGGAACTATGTATGGTGATTTATGAGGAATTAAATGAAGATACAAGATTGGTGTTGGATTCCATGAGTAGTTATATATTTGTGGAGAAGACTCTAGAAGAGTGTTGGGATTTGATTGAGCAATTAGCTAGGGATACATATGAGTGGGAAATGACAATGTTTGTTGAACCTACTCTGCAAAATTTCTCTTTTCCTATTCCTCAAACTCACACCCCTCCCCCATATTATTGTTCTTATTGTCATTGTCATGACCATGATACTTCTCTTTGTCCCTATAACGAGTCATATGTTAGTACTGTCAACCCTTTCCTTCAATTTGATATGCAAAATTTCCAACTCGAACCATCTTATTGTGACATGAAAATCCTTTATAATAATGATGATGATGATGGTGGTGGATTTGTTGAGAATGTTAGTTCATTAGAGGAAGGTTATCATTTGAGTTTTTGTACTGATGAGGAAAAGTTGGATATAACGAAGACTTTGGAGGATGAAGAATCACTAATGGTTGTAGAATCGATGGTTGAGAAACCATTGGTTGCAAAACTTTTGGTTGACGATTTTAGTGACGAGTTTGTTCGCCAAGGTGGAATTTCAGCATTAATGTTGAGCCTATATCTCCTCCCGCCTATGTCCCGTTCTCGCGGAGGCTTGATCTTTTTCCTACATCCCCTATGTTAAGTCTTTCGTACTTTATCAATAGGTCTCCGTTCCATGATACATTTGACCTTGCCGACCTTGATGCTCATTCTAAAACGTTTACATTGCCCGAGGAGCAATTAGAGAAAAGTTGTAAATATTCTCCTTTTTCTTTTTCTTTTGATTTTTCCTCTACTTCTGATTCTTTTTCTTTTGGTTTTATTTTTTCTGCTTATTTATCTAATACTCTATTTGCGAGGATGAATTTGGTTTTACTCAAGCCATACGTATTGCTCAATGACATGTTTGCAGGGGCATTTGATAAATTACTCAAGGCGTTGGATTCTTCTGATTAACAGTTGAGTGGAGTCAAGCTAATGACTTAAAACGAGCGCTTATCGGGAGGCAACCCGATTCCTAACTTTCTCTCATTTCAATTTTCTTCATTTATTTCCATTTTTAATTTAGTATTTTATTTCTATTTGCTTAATTTATTGAAAATAAAAAAACAACAAAAGCACAAAAATATTTTCCTTTGAGTTCACTTGAATTCATAATTTTATTTTATCTTTAGATTATTTTTCGTTAATCGTATTTATTTATTTATTTATTTATTTATTTTGCGTTTAATTTTACTAACGATTTTTTTTCTTTGAGTTCACTTGAATTCATAATTTTATTTTATTTTTAGATTAGTTTTCGTTAATCGTATTCATTTATTCATTTATTTTGTGTTTAATTTTACTAACGATTCTAACTTTTGAGTTTAGTGATGTTTGATTTTTTGTTTTAGGATGTATAGGTATAAGTTCAAGTTAATTTGAAAATTCCGATGAATTGCAATGTGGCAATGTGTAGCTCTTCAAATACATCAACAAGCTTAGCAACTCCTGCAAACTTTGGGCCTCAATGTGCTGCTGTGCACACGGGCCTGCACGCAACGGATCAGCGTGCTCGCTGGCTTCATCCTGCAGCGCGCGAAACCCAGCGCTTGCGCAGCGGGCCCGCTGGTCTTTGAGCATCCAATATTGAACATTCTGCCTTGCCCGCTGGCGAACCAGCGCTCCCGCTGGTTTTGCCGCCCTCCAATTATTCAAACAAAAAAGAAAATTAAAAAATATTTAATCTCCACCTGCCTTCACCCACGACGAGTGACGACCAACACCACCGCCCAGTCGCACCACCGCAGCACCCCCACCACCCACACACCGCAACCACCAGCCTTCGCCTTCCCTCTCCCTCACGCGCAGCAGCAGACCTTCGCCTCCTACCACCCTACGCCGGCGCCGAACCGCCGCACCACCTCCCGTCGCCCATCAAACCGGAGCCGCCCAGCTTCCCTCTCCCTCACCCACGACACCGCAATCCCCTTTTCGCAGCCTTCCACATCTCCCTCCAACCACCATAATCCGTCGAACACCAACATCACCACCGCCTCCCGATAACGTGCCACACCGGCGGTCGGCGCGTCACCCCAGCAACCACCACGCCACAGCAGAAACCCCACCCGTTTCCTTCGCACTTCGCCCAGCTTCCCTCTCCCTCGTTCGAACCCACAACACCAGCCCGCCACTCTCTCACCACCGCCGACCACCTGCACACGGTCGGTCGGCGCACCACCTCCTGTCACCTTCCCCTACACCTCTGAAATCTCCCTCCTTCACCATTATTTGGTTCATGAATTAAAACCCTAACTTTTGAAATCAATTTGGGGTCTTTTTTTTGGTTCTTTGTGGGCATTGACAAATTGTGTAGTATTAGTGCTCGTTTGCGGAATTCACGTGAGTTCGCAACAAAATTCTGGTCTTTGTGGTGCACAAAATATATTAAAATTTCAATTTTTCTAAAGTTTATTAACTTGACTAATATTTTGAAAAGAAAATTGGAATTTTGATGTCAATGTTGGTTGTTGGATTTAATGGTTGTCGTTGTTGGCGAATATTATCTGAATTGCTTGTTGAGATTGGTTAACGTTTGTTGATTGTTGAGTTCAAATTGTTAGCATTGGGAGATTATTGATTATTGCTTGAACTATTCATTGGGATTGATCGTTGAATCTTGAAGTATGCACCGTCTTGGTTGATTGGAGTATTTTAAATCGTGGTTGTTGCATCATGAAAGCAACTAAACCAACTAGCTTTCACCCAAATTCAACCACATCCATGGAGATTGGCTCCTTGCGTCGTCAGTTTGAAGCTTCTGGCCACACCGCTTCTACTGTCGACAGTCCTACCGAGTCATACTCGGCCGACGAGGCTCAGCACGAGTGAGCACTTTCCATCTCTCTCCCTTGTTTGAGTTATATTGTTGCTATTTTCACAGTGAGGGCACTGTGTTTTGTTTAGCTTGGGGGAGGGATATCTATCTTTATTTCTTTCTAGTATAGTTTTATTGCTTTCTTAGGTGTTGTACGCTTTGTACCATCCATTAGGGGTGGGAGTTTACGTGCAACGAAAAAAAATGTACTGCTTTCCTAGTGTTATTGTTCAATTTAGTTGCATTTTTTTACATTCATATGTCTTTATACCCTGCATTGTGCAATTGACTTTCAAACTATGTTCGGGCTTTACTTGACTCTCTTGATCTTCTTTTGAACTTAGTTATGACTCTGAAATTCAATCGGTCATGCTATACATTGATAACTGCTTGGCATTGTGTGAACCAATTGAATGGTATGCGGTAAGATGTTGGTCTCGTGTCAAGAATAGCTAGCCAATTATCTTGTAGGTCACCTTACTATGTGTTTGTGTGATTGATGTGACTTGTTATCATATGACTTTGGCTTGAGATTCATTAGTAGTTTAGTTGAAACTCACGCATGCCGCGTATGACAGAGGCCATTCTCTTAGGAAGCCTTCAGACGAATTTAGAAACATTAGTTCCTGCCTTTCATACCCATGTTGTAGCCTTGTCCTTTTATTGTTTTAACTCCACAAAATTGAGCCCTATTAGCCCCGTTGGTTACTTGTCCCGAGTCTAGCTTGGGGGAGCTTCGGTGTTCGTAATGGTTTCATTTATGTTGATTGATTGGCACACTAAGCCAATAGTTCGTGGTTCGAGGCTATGTTTGGATTTGTGGTTCGGAAATGGTGTATATTATTGTTGGCACCCAAGCTTGTAACAGTTAGCATTATATTTATTTATGTACTTTCGATTTCATTCTTTAGTTTCATTTTCATTAAAAAAAAAAGAAAAAAAAGAGAAAGAAAAAGAAAAAAAAAGAAAAAAAAAAGCAAAAAAGTCAAAGGAAAATCAAAAAATATATATTTTTCGTTTTTGTATGTAGTTTGAAAGCAAGGAAAGGGGAATGAAGAAAGATCATTGACATTATATTATGTTTTTTTTCCCCTTGGTTATAACTTGGTTGATTGTTCGGGTTTCATGGTTCGATGGAGTTGGATTTTCGGTATTATCACGCCGACGCATTTAGTTCACATTTGCTCCCCACGTTGGACCTTACTCTCACTTTTTCCCAAATTATACCATACCCTTCCTTTTCACCTAGCCCCATTACAAGCTTATTATAAAGACCTCTTGATCGGCATGTTTGTTTTGTGATTGAATGAAAATCGTTTCTTGCTATTGTCATCTTACCCCATGTTGCATCATATATTTATATTCTACAAGGTATGCGGCAACGACTAGCTTGATTGAGAATAGTTTGTGGCTAAGCTTGGTTGTTTCAATTGTGGATCATGATGCTTTGTGGTTCTATTTGTATCCGAGCAAGATTTCTGTCTCAATAACTCTGTTAGATTGTTTGCTCGAGAGTTGGGTTGGTTTTACCATGGTTCTATGAAAGTCATGTGCGTCTCATTTCCCTATCTTTGGTTTAGTGTTGCTTGGGGACAAGCAACAGTCTAGCTTGGGGGAATTTGATGAGTCATATTTGTATAGGGTATTTTAGGCGCATTTAAGTTGCATTATTAGGCATTTATATCATTTTAGTTGCATTTAGGATCACATTTGCATAAGTTATCGTTGTCATACTCTATTACGCCCCGTTTGTGTTTTCTTAATGTTTCAGGTGATTTTACGGTCATTTGGATGATTTCGGAGTGTTATGAGTTGATTTTGATGATGAACGTATGGAATGTTGACTCAAGGATCATTGCATGTGTCTAGGGATAATTTTGAGTCAACAACGAAGCTAAACGCTATTTTTCTAAGCATCAAAACGGACGAGTGTTCACTCTTTTGATGATATCTCAAGTTCTACATATCGGAATGAGACGATATTGATTGGGCTAGAAAGTAGGCTTCAAGAGATTTCCATCGACAGGCGACACGTCCTTATAGGCATTGTAGAACAAGAGTTATTACATAAACAAGATGGCTCGACTATCTGATTCGCCCACGGCCCACAACGCAGGCCCAACTTTCTCCTTTGGCGCGAAAACCAACGACCAACCAGCGGGGCCGCTGGTTTCTGCACCCAAGTGATTTCCGCGTGTGTTTTGGTCTTCGTGATAGTCCAATTAAATCTTAGCTTATGTAATTATTATATTTTCCTATGTTGTTTAGAATTTAGGAAGCGTATAAATACTTCAAGGGAATTAATTTATATTCCCTTATGCTTTATTTCCTTTATGCTTTTTAATTCCCTTAGAATTCTATTTTCACGTTCCTTTTCTCTCTTCTCTTTTTCATGAACCCTAGTTTTTCTACATACTCCATCAATGTAATTCTTTGAGGTATTATTGATTTTTCTCTTTATTTAATTTATCGCTTTTAATTATGTTTTCATTCCTAGACTTAAGTTTCACAATTTATTTCATGATTGAGTAGTTTGCTTTCTAGGGTTTGGGAATCCATGTTTATATTATGAGTCTTTATTATTATTGTTGATGGTATGATTATTCATTGATATTTCTAGTTGATTAGGTTTATATCGTTAATCTTTGCAATCTGATCAATTGTTTGATTAAATCATGCTAATAGGGTTTAGAATCGAAAGATCGAATTTTAGAGGCTTACCTACAACTAGCAATTCTGATTATGTTAGCGATCGTACTGCATACGTTGAATTGAGAGTGTTAAGACCCGGCCGAAGGATTAACTTGTGCTCTAGATAATTTGAATATTTGAATTGTTGATGATGTTTTGATTGATTTTGAACTATGAACATGGTGAACCATTGCCCTAGATCTTTTAGTTTATTTTTCTATTTATTTTAGTTTAAACTTTCAATCCTAAATTTTGTTACATTGTTAGTTTCTCCATACCTTGAAAGCTAGATTTAAATAGCCATCTCTCTGTGGATTCGACCCTGCTGACCCTACTGCATTGTTAGGAGGTTTCTCTAGGATTTTATTTTTGACGGGTGTACGACAGCCTATCACCATTCGACTCAATCTAATTCGAGAAGTTAATGCACCTCCTTTGCATCTCCGAACCTCCAACTCCATGTCCTTCGACCATAGTTTGAGTCTCATTGAAATCACCTGTCAAGAGATATGGACCTGAGAAGTTTTGTTTTGCATACTTAAAAGCCCTCCATAGTTCCCTTCTAGCAATCGAATCCGGGATAGTGTAAACTGCTGAAAAAAGCCATGGAGTGTCTCCTATTTTTGCAATTTCAGTCGTTAAATGTTGTCCATGGGCCTCAAAAGGAGTTACTAACACCTCTTCCTCTTTCCAAAACAGCCAAATCCCTCCACTGAAACCTTGAGCCTCGACTCTCATTTGGCCTGAGAAGCCAATTCGATCACACACCTGTTGCGCCTTCTCCCCACTTAGATGCGTTTCAACTAACACTATGACAGGAGAATTCTGCATTCTCTAATATGATAGTTTTATTGTATTGTTGTATACTTAAAAAATGAAGAAGATTTGCAAATTGCAAGTCAAACATGTAGTACATACGAAGTATTTACATAACTTATTCTATAAAATCCCTCACTTTTTTTTATTATGCGCTATCTCTAATGAACTATTTGAAGGAAATAGTGCCCTTGGTCCAAGTATGCATATAATATTAAGTCTAATAAATGCGGTTCAGTATTAATTAACAAGTTAATAATTCAGTGAGATCAAGTGAGCTGAATGCCTAGCTAGAGGCCGCTTCAGTTCAAGTGGAATTAATTATATTAATCCACAGCTTACTCTTGACTGAACTCGTAGGGTCACACAAATAGTACGTAAACGGATCAAGTATTTAATGGCATTAAATACTCCATCTATGGATATTCGGAATCGACGGATCTTGGTTTCAGTGGGAGCTAAGATCGTCACAAGCAATAAATGAATACTCCGGAAACGATGATATTACCGGAAACGGAAATATTGATCGTATCGGAAATATAAATATTATCCAAGTCGTAGATGTTGCCGGAAACGGAAACATGGTACGTATCGGAAAATATTATTGGAAATGGAAATATTACCGGAATCGGAAATATTGCCGGAAACGGAAATATTGTCAGAATCGGAAATATTATCGGAATCGGAAAATAATTCCGGAAACGGAAATATTAAATATTTGTTCGAAACGGAAATTAATTCCGGAATCGGAAATATTAAATATTGTTCGTATCGGAAATGAATTTCGGAGTCGGGAATTTAATCGGAAGCGTATCGTACGAATTAGCATCGGACGAGGCTCGCTAGACGAAGGCCCAGCACGAAGCCAGGCCATCGCCCAGCAAGCCACACGCATCACCAACACACGCCAAGCCTCGACCAGGCCCAGCGCAAGGCCAGGCCCAGCCAGGGCCTTGGGCGCGTGCGCGGACACAGGCAGCGAGCTGAAGGAAATAATGCCCTTGGTCCAAGTATGCATTCTATGTTAAGTCTAATAAATGCGGTTCAGTATTAATTAACAAGTTAATAATTCAGTGAGATCAAGTGAGCTGAATGCCTAGCTAGAGGCCGCTTCAGTTCAAGTGGAATTAATGATATTAATCCACAGCTTACTCTTGACTGAACCCGTAGGGTCACACAAATAGTACGTAAACGGATCAAGTATTTAATGGCATTAAATACTCCATCTATGAATATTCGGAACCGACGGTTCTTGGTTTCAGTGGGAGCTAAGATCGTCACAGGCAAGAAATGAATACTCCGGAAACGATGATATTGCCGGAAACGGAAATATGGATCGTATCGGAAATATAAATATTATCCAAGTCGTAGATGTTGCCGGAAACGGAAACATGGTACGTATCGGAAAATATTATCGGAAATGGAAATATTGCCAGAATCGGAAATATTGCCGGAAACGGAAATATTGTCAGAATCGGAAATATTACCGGAATCGGAAAATAATTCCGGAAACGGAAATATTAAATATTTGTTCGAAACGGAAATTAATCGGAAATATTAAATATTGTTCGTATCGGAAATGAATTCCGGAATCGGAAAATTTAATCGGAAGCGCATCGTACGAATAAGCATCGGACGAGGCCTGCCGGACGAGGCCCAGCACGAAGCCAGGCCATCGCCCAGCAAGCCAAGCGCGCCGCACAAACAGCCACGCCAGGCCCAGCGCAAGGCCAGGCCCAGCAGGCTGCGCAGCGCGCACAGCGCGCACAGCACGCGCAGCGCGCAGCGCGCGCGGGCGCTGCGTGGGCTGCTGCTCGCGCGCACGCATGGGGCCCATCGAGGCAGCCGTGCGTGTGTGTGCAAGTGTTTGTGTTCGTGCACGTTTCCTAAAACATGCAGAGTTCGGTTAATGATTAAATTCCTAATTCTATTTGATAAATTAATTAAATTAGAGTTCTTGTAGGATTCTAGGTTTAATTAATTTGTATCTGAATAGGATTACGATTCCCTTTCCATACCCCTATAAATATGAGGCTAGGGCTCACAATTTATAACAAGTTTCAAAGTATTCAAAGTGAGTTTTTGGGAGAAAATTCAGTCACACATTTGCCTATAAAGTGCCGAAAATAATAGTACCTTAAGGGCGATTCTAGTTGGTCAATCTTAAGGCGGATCCGGACGTGCTGTGGACTATCTACGGAGGGACGACACTTGGAGTCCTAAAGACTTGTTCTTGTTCGGTTCGGGCGCAGCTAGGGAAGGCACGCAACAAAGAGTATGCATCTAAACTATGCTAAATGATTATGTGTAAATAATATGTTTTCCTGGCTTTATGGTTTTTCCGCATGATTTATGAATTGTCATATGTATCATAACCTAACAGTGGTATCACGAGCCCCTTATTATTTTCATAATCTAAATTGCATGAACATGGTTAAATATTACAAATTTGCAAGAATTAAAAGGGGTGATTAATTTTCGTAATTGTTAATTAATTGCAAATTGCGTTTATTTAATTATACGTACGCAGTTTTTCGGCAGTTTCTTCGTTACTCATCCGAATTATTGAGTGATTTTTGTGTCAATTCCGCATGTAAAAGGCATTCTAAAATTTTGACAAAAAGAGTATTTTTCTGCCGAACCCAGAATTCTCAAATTCGAAGCCTAACTATGACTTTTCGAAAGTTTTAGTTTTTCGAATGCAAAATTTCGTAAATTTAAGATGTTAAATTAAATATTTGCGATTCTTGTTGATAAATCTTGAATTTTTGATTGACCTACTGCATATGTTTAACAAGTTTGAATGCCTAGTCTTGTTAATTATGCAATCTAATTTGTAATTATGATTAATTTGTTGAAAATTAGAATAATTTAGAATTAATTTGATTTTCATAATTAATTATAATTTAATTAGAAACCTATGATTAAAAACCACCATAAAAATTGTAAATTTATGATAAATTTTAAATTTTTATGACCTAGACTTGAATCCATAACAATCGGAAATCAATTGGATAATAAATTTTCGATTTTTTCGCCCTAAAATTATGAAATTAATATTATTTATTAATTTGTCATTAATTTTAAATATAAATTTTAAATTTTTATGCGATTCGTTCATAAAACTTGCACGCACGAAGCAATGGACGCTTCGTGTTACCCTTAAGGGGTGTTGTATAATGCGGGCATGCGACGACGAGCAAGGGAGCTCGTCGCCCGTGCGGCACGAATGCAATGAGCAAATGCGTAGTGCACGAGCACAAGGCAGCAGCCCTGCCTTGTGTCGTGTGCCACGAGCAATGGACGAATGGGCATGGGCGAAGGGCGAGCCAAGGCAGTCGCGTGTGGGCAGCAAGCGAGCTGCGCCACAACGCGCGCTGCCTCGCACAAGAGCGCGCAGCCTCGCGCGCAGCGAGCGCAAGCTCGCGTGCCACGAGCGCTGCGCCCAGCATTGCTCGCGCGCACAGCGAGCGATGTCGCCCGCCCAGCGAGCGATGTCGCCCGCCCAGCGAGCGATGTCGCGCGCCCAGCGAGCGATGGCTTGCGCGCCCAGCGAGCGATGTCGCGCGCCCAGCGAGCGATGTCGCGCGCGCACTGCGAGCGATAGCTCGCGTGCGATGAGCGCTGGCGCGCGCAGCGAGCACCAATGCGTGCGGAGGCTTGCGATGGGGATGCAGCAGCTATGCGACGAGCGCATGGGCTGCGCGCACATGGCCAGCAATGGCTGTGTGCGTGCGGCCCATGGGCGTGCAATGTGTAGGGTGTTTGCGTTACGATTAAAGATCGTTTTGAATGTTTAATTTGAAAATTTCAGTTCACGTAATTTTAATTAATTTTAAAATTAATAATTTAAATTATTTTCTTGGATTTTAATTTTGAATATTGTAATTATAATAAATTTTATTTATTCTAATTATTTTACTAAAATTAAAATCATGAATTAATTTAAATACGACTGAAATTAAATTAAACTTTTTGGATTCAATTATAAATTTATATGAGCTTTAAATTTTAATTAAATTTGTATGTTTCCGGTTAGACTAGAAATACATTTTTATGTTTAAAATTAGTAAAGCATATGAATTTATTGGTTTAAGTGGGAGCGTATTTTAGTCATAAACTCTTGATTAGGTCTACAAATCCTTAAGGTTAAAACAACTTGATTAAAATTAATAAGGACTGAATAATTGGTAGATTATTGGTGCCCTTGATTAATTGCTGCAAATGTTTACGTGATGCATAATGTGTTTTACTAACCAGCTATGTGGGCCATTCATGATAATGAATGGGTGAATGGTATATATTGTATATGTACTGTTTTGCAGGTTATGAAGTGACTAGTATGGCCCAAATAGGATAGAAAATATGGTCTGCGTACCATTAATTTGAATGTAATTGGTCTGAAGTACCAAAGTTATTTTTCAATTCAAATATGGTCTGCGTACCATCAAATAGTTGTAATTAGTTATAACTTATCCTATTTGAAGAAAATGGTGCCTCCCACGGAGATTTTCAAGACGGACTTTGAAGTCAAAGCTTCAAGATGAAGTCGGGCCATACTAGATCACAAATATCTTATGCATGTTTTAAGTTATTTATTGCTTTTAAATATGTCTTAAAATGCATGAGATCAAAAGCTTGATTATGTTGCATGATTAAGGATTTTAGTTCACTTAAAATCTAACCAACATAGTAAGAGCCTTAAGTTCCAAACTTAAAAATTGAGTTAAAAGGTGCCATGCCAAAATATACACTTGCTTGGATATCCTTTACATCAATCTAGTAATAGTTTTCGCTCAGCGAGGTGTTACTTATTGGTCCTAAAGGGGCAAGGTACACAAATAATTGTGAGTACATGTTAGTTTTGGTGAAACTCAACGATATAAGTAAGGAGTCCTTTTATGTCGTGGCAAAATCGATAGGTTTACCTAATAAGTTCTTAGACGTACCTATCAACCAAGAATAGTTTCTAGACTATTAGCAAAAGGCTTTTGCTTACCTAAGATGTTTTAGGATTAAGTCGACAAACTGTGCTTAGTTCTTCAATGATTTTAGGGTCTTGGAATCATTTTATTCACACCTGCCGGAACAATAAAATCGAATAAAATGCTAATAACTTGTTTGAATTGCATGGTTGCTTTAATTTCAAGTTATTATTCATGATAAATGTTTAGACTTTGCATGCTTCAATGTATGTTTTAATTATTGTTTATAATTAAATATCTTGCACTGCAATAAATCCTTTTAGAAAGGTAACAGTAAATTTCCTCAATTGGTAGTGAATCCAAGAACGATTCACGGAAATGAGAGAAAGTGAGCAATTTAAAATGTACGTTTCTTTTAGCGACTTTTATGGTGGTTTTCGAACATCAAAATCGAATGGCAAACCAATTGGTGCTTGTGAATTCAAAATACAATGTAGTTTTGAGATCATAAAGCATTGAGTTTAATACGCTCAGCTTTACCAATGGTTAACAACCTAATATCTTTGTCCATTTAATTCTCGAATGAGTCTAGTCCCTAGACATTCGAATAGATCGATGCTTAGAGAACTTTAGAAGCTTCTGGTAAGATCATCTAGTTGAAACAAAATATTCAACATAAATTAAAATGGTAAAGAACCTTGTTGGTGACATTGGACATGTCTAACAAAGTATAAAAGTCAACACTAAAGAATTCAATTCTTAAGACTATAAGAAAGGGTACAAGAAATAGGAAAACAAAAGAACACATGAAAGGAATTTACGATTTCGTTTCTACCTATAAGTTTATGTTTAAAGAGAAGTAACCTAGCAATCAAACTTCCTTGGTATCATATACCGCTTGAGGTTCTTACTTCGATAATAACTCAAACAATGGAAGCTAGGATACACTAATGACCTACAAGTGGGAAATGAAGCATGGCAATGCTACATTAGTTGTAGGGTCATCTAGTTTGTTTTAAGTCCTTTCAAAGGCTGGAACTTAATGGCTATTTTGTTCCATAATCAGCATACCTAAATTTCTGCTTCAAACACAGAAAGACTTACATTCAGAAGAACAAAAACAATGCTTGATTGTTTGTTCATTTGAATGAAATGGTCATTTACAGAATGAGTCAATATGCTTGATTAAAACAAACAACTCTTTAAAGAACTTTACTAGGTTCAAATCAACCCCTTGATTTGAGTTCCACTAATCTTTGGCATTGTTGCTTAGACCATATCAACAAGTTAACATTCAAAAGCTCTATTTTAATGGACTTTTGAAAGTTGGTTGATTTCTAGATCAACTTAAGACAAGCTAGTCTTACTTGTTGAAAGTAACAAAAGATATGAACTATTGTTAGAACGCCTAGACGATAGAGTTCAAAGCTAAAGAAAGATTTTATGACTTTATTATTTCACATGGATTTGAGTGAATATAGGTTTATTTACTCAAATGTGATATAAGTTGAATCTGTTTGGCTAGTTCAAAGATTCAGAAGTATAAAATCCACTTGGCAAGAAATCATAAAGATCTAGGTTAGATCATGTTGATGATTACTTGAGACCAAATATGATCATCAATGATTGTGTGTTGTAATTTCACAATCTAGCTCCATAAGATATGGCATATCTAAGTTGGAATGATCGAAGTCGATTAGTACTTGATTCAATCAATGATGGATCATAAAGACTTTCCTATAATTTCTAAAACAAAATGCTCAACTACCACCAAACTAAACCAAATTCGTCAAAGCTATTGAAAAGTAATTTCAGAATATCTTTTCATAATATATCTAAAGAGTTCTTAAACTCAGTGGGAGCTTAGTATTTGTTATTCAACAAACTAAGGTCCAAGTATAGATATATGTTTCATTGTGATTTATTCAAATGAGACACAAGAGTATTGTTTCTACCACGAATTTTTGAGAACATAATGTTTGTTTGCTCGAAATAATGTCCTTTTGAAGATTCGTTTCCAAAATGACAAGTGGGAGAAAATAGACCTCGAAAGTTTTCAAGGCGAACAACAAACATAAACGGACATTCCGGAGGCTTTTCGAAGTGCTTCAGAAAATCCGAACTTATTCTTTAAGGACTTTAGAAGTGGCTTTAAAGAATAGACATCTCTTAGAAGACTTTACAAGTGCTTCAAGGAGAACAGAATATTCAAAGGACTTTCAAGTGGCTATTGATATTCTATTGTTTGATGTTCTATACCCAAGCAGGCATAGAATTCAAGTCACTGAAACTATGAGATTCTTCTATTAGATAGTGAAGAAACATAGAGATCAGGTCAATGAAACTATGAGATTCTTCTATTAAATAGTGAAGAAACCTACAACTTGCAGTCAAACTATTATCATGTAGATTAATGAGTTTGTGACTTGTAAGAAAGCTATGACGAAACCCAGATTCCCTAAAATGGTTAGAGGCCATATATAGACTCAAATGTTTTAAATGGTTAGAGGCCATAAAACATACTCAATGTTTTGATGACAAAATTGAAATTTTGTTGATTTGCAAGAATAGTTTCACACCTATTGGTTGCAAGTTTGTTTTAAGGATAAAAACCATCAAACATGGAATTGTGTTCACACACAAAGCTAGATTAGTTGCTAAAGGTTACAAGCAAATTCATGGCATGGATTGTGTTGAAACCTCATGCAAAATCGTAATGCTTAAGTCTATAATTCAAGCAATGATTGCATATTGGTACATATGGCAATTGGATGACAAAACGTATTCCTCAATCAAATGATGGAATACAATATGTACATGGTATGTCATAGAGTTTGTGGATCCAAATAAATGCTTGAAAAGAAAGCTAGCTTACGAAATCTAAGTACAGATTTAAGCAAGCAATTGGGAATCGGAACTGTATTTTAAGTGAAGCTAATAAGCATTTTAGTTTCATAAAATATACATGATTCTTATAGATATATAAGAAGTTTAGTGGGAGTACGTAAAACTTAATTGGTCCTATGTGTATCACACACATATCTCTCTATTGTGAAATAACATTCAAATGCTAAATACTTAGATTTGAGATTATTCATCAATGACGGACCAAGGCGAAACTTAGTACATACTGGGTATTAAGATCTATTTACAAAGATCTTATGATATTGTTTTGGATTAAGTAAATGGCATTTACTAAATCAAACACGAAAGTCTCCATTGGAGATATTCGACCCATGTGAATAAATCTAAGTAAAGGATGTTTGAACTATGTATAAGCATTTACTAAGTTAACATCAAAGAATCTAATGAGATTCTTCACCTATATTATATGTCAAAGAATTTAGCTGGATTCAGTATCTACTGAAATTGAATGAGCTAAAGTTACATGAATAGAATTCAATTGGGAATTATTCTACAAAAGAATTTATCATGTATGATATAATATGAGGATCGCCAAAAACGTATCGTATGACTTTCGGCATGACGAACATATACCAATCTCTATTGATCTAAGTGAAGACCAATTAGATTGAGATCAAGAAAAACTTATGGTACCTGAAAAGGTACATAGGATTACTTCTTGATTCAAGGAAATAAAGATATGCTAAATATTGATGCTACACGCATAAACACTGGCAAAGGATCAAGCAAGACCCTTTGGAGTTAACCATTGACAAGGACGAGCTAAAGAGCATCGTGTTTTGAAATGGCAACATGGATTGGAGACCATGAGTTGTTGCGTGGGAAATTAAAATATTAATTTCTATGTTCTAAGATACAGCTGGAAAGTCTTCCACATGTCTGTGAACTGCTTGGATAAGTAAATCCAAACAAAGCATCACTAGCAACCTAAACAGTTGAAGTAAAAGTACTTATTGCCTAAGAAGCAATAAAACAGAGTTGTTTATATTAATGAGTTCTTCATTGAACTTTGGTGGATCACATGTCTGCTAACTTGATGGCTCTTCATTGCAAAATGCGTAGAACCACCATCAAAGTAAGAAAGACTAGATCACATAATAAACAAACTCGAAAAGATCTTATCATCATATCTCGAAGAACATTCGATGAAAAGGATATTAAGATTGGCAAAGCATGATAACTAAACCTATGCAACAAGTGAGAAGCAACACTCACGTTGTAGCACTGGAAATCAAGCATAGCTTTGAATTCCATGAACTGTTTTAAAGATGGGTTTGAGGCCCATGGTTGTAAAACAATGGGGTTGAACATTTATCATATATGAAATGTATTTTCATATTCCATTTAATCTTGGTTTAGTATTAAATGATGAGTCCCTTCAAATTTGACGATATATTCAAGATAGACTGTCAGGACCAGTCCTGTGACTAAGAAATGTCTATCAAGTGAACTTGAATGTCAAAGGTTGAAAATGGTCCCTAATCGAAGTTTTCTATAAAATTGGACGCATAGAAAACGTTAGACGATTAGAATGCAAGATGACTAGTAGTTCTGTTTCTTGAACTATGTAGACATGGCAATGTCATAATCATTTGCATAGATACTTACTTTGGGAAGACTAGTATCGGAATAGACCTATGAAACTTTACTGTAAGAGATGAAAATCTGTCATAAGTAAATTTCATTAAAATTATTAGACACTAAATCCTCAATACCTGAGTGATTTGAGATTACTTGTTTGAGAACTGGTTGCTTTGACGTTGACCAACCGTCGCACCGTAAAAGGAGGCTATAAAGGCAACGCTCAGGTAATCACCTATCAAACGAAGTCTAATCTCAAGATCGCAAGATTGGGATTGTCCTCCCATAAATCGGGATGAGATGCTTAAAAGTTGTACAAGGCCACTCGGAGAGCTAGAAACTGTGAAATGCATGGTCGTGCTCGGATGAATCATAGGCTATGATTATCTGTTTATTTGATCAGTTGAACTCTGAAACCGAGGAACACCTCTGGACATAATAAGGATGACAACTCTTACCTTATGTTCAAGAGCAAGCATCGAGCGACAAAGGAATTAGGAAATGCACACTTGTCCCTAAGGACAAGTGGGAGACTGAAGGAAATAATGCCCTTGGTCCAAGTATGCATTCTATGTTAAGTCTAATAAATGCGGTTCAGTATTAATTAACAAGTTAATAATTCAGTGAGATCAAGTGAGCTGAATGCCTAGCTAGAGGCCGCTTCAGTTCAAGTGGAATTAATGATATTAATCCACAGCTTACTCTTGACTGAACCCGTAGGGTCACACAAATAGTACGTAAACGGATCAAGTATTTAATGGCATTAAATACTCCATCTATGAATATTCGGAACCGACGGATCTTGGTTTCAGTGGGAGCTAAGATCGTCACAGGCAAGAAATGAATACTCCGGAAACGATGATATTGCCGGAAACGGAAATATGGATCGTATCGGAAATATAAATATTATCCAAGTCGTAGATGTTGCCGGAAACGGAAACATGGTACGTATCGGAAAATATTATCGGAAATGGAAATATTGCCAGAATCGGAAATATTGCCGGAAACGGAAATATTGTCAGAATCGGAAATATTACCGGAATCGGAAAATAATTCCGGAAACGGAAATATTAAATATTTGTTCGAAACGGAAATTAATCGGAAATATTAAATATTGTTCGTATCGGAAATGAATTCCGGAATCGGAAAATTTAATCGGAAGCGCATCGTACGAATAAGCATCGGACGAGGCCTGCCGGACGAGGCCCAGCACGAAGCCAGGCCATCGCCCAGCAAGCCAAGCGCGCCGCACAAACAGCCACGCCAGGCCCAGCGCAAGGCCAGGCCCAGCAGGCTGCGCAGCGCGCACAGCGCGCACAGCATGCGCAGCGCGCAGCGCGCGCGGGCGCTGCGTGGGCTGCTGCTCGCGCGCACGCATGGGGCCCATCGAGGCAGCCGTGCGTGTGTGTGCAAGTGTTTGTGTTCGTGCACGTTTCCTAAAACATGCAGAGTTCGGTTAATGATTAAATTCCTAATTCTATTTGATAAATTAATTAAATTAGAGTTCTTGTAGGATTCTAGGTTTAATTAATTTGTATCTGAATAGGATTACGATTCCCTTTCCATACCCCTATAAATATGAGGCTAGGGCTCACAATTTATAACAAGTTTCAAAGTATTCAAAGTGAGTTTTTGAGAGAAAATTCAGTCACACATTTGCCTATAAAGTGCCGAAAATAATAGTACCTTAAGGGCGATTCTAGTTGGTCAATCTTAAGGCGGATCCGGACGTGCTGTGGACTATCTACGGAGGGACGACACTTGGAGTCCTAAAGACTTGTTCTTGTTCGGTTCGGGCGCAGCTAGGGAAGGCACGCAACAAAGAGTATGCATCTAAACTATGCTAAATGATTATGTGTAAATAATATGTTTTCCTGGCTTTATGGTTTTTCCGCATGATTTATGAATTGTCATATGTATCATAACCTAACACGAGCATGGGTCGAGCGTTGTGCGCTCAGCGTGGGCCGCAAGGCCTGCGCGAGTGTGCGGTGCTCGTGCGATGCTCGTGTACGTGCTATACGAATCATAAAGCTATCAGGATTCGATATATGATTAAATCCTAATCCTAATAGATTAAGTTTATTATTTAGAGTTCAAGTTGGATTCTAATTAATAAATCCAAATCCTAGTAGGATTATAATTCCTTTTCCTTACCTCTATAAATAGGAGCCTAGGGTCATAATTTATAGACACAATTGAAGTATTCAAAAGGTAAGATTTTGAAGAAAAATCAGCCATACACTTGCACCTAAATAGCCGAAATTCCTAAGCAACCTTAAGGGCGATTCTAGTTGGTCAAGCTTAAGGCGGATCCGGACGTGCTGTGGACTATCTACGGAGGGACGACACTTGGAGTCCTAAAGACTTGTTCTTGTTCAGTTCGGGCGCAGCTAGGGAGGGCACGCAACAAAGTGTATGCATCTAAACTATGCTAAATGATTATGTGTAAATAATATGCTTTCCTGGCTTTATGGTTTTTCCGCATGATTTATGTTTTGTCATATGAATCATAACCTTACAGTGGTATCACGAGCCTCTTATTTTTTTCATAATCTAAATTGCATAAACATGGTTATATGTTACAAATTTGCAAAGAATTAAAAGGGGTGATTAATTTTCGTAATTGTTAATTAATTGCAAATTGCGTTTATTTAATTATATGTACGCAGTTTTTCGGCAGTTTCTTCGTTACTCATCCAAATCGAGTGATTTTTGTGTCAATTCCGCATGTAAAAGGCATTCTAATATTTTGACCAAAAGAATATTTTTCGGCCGAACTCAGAATTCCTAAATTCGAAGCCTAACTATGACTTTTCGGAGGTTTTAGTTTTTCGAACGCAAAAGTTTGTAAATTTAAGATGTTAAATTAAGTATTTGCGATTCTTGTTGATAAATCTTGAGTTTTTGATTGACCTACTGTATATGTTTAACAATTATGAATGCCTAGACTTGTTAATTATACAACCTAATTTGTAATTAGGATTAATTTGTTGAAATTCGAATAATTTAGAATTTTTTTGATTTTCATGATTAATTAATAATTTAATTAGGTATCCATGATTAAAATCCACCATTAAAATTGTTAATTTATGTTAAATTTTTAATTTTTATGACCTAGATTTGGATCCATGTTAATCGGAAATTAATTGATTAATAAATTTTCGATTTTTCGCCCTAAAATTATGAAATCAATATGTTTTATTAATTTGTCATTAATTTTGAATTAAAATTTTTTAAATTTTTATGAAAACTCTCATTAATGTTGCACGCACAAAGCAATGGAAGCTACGTGTTACCCTTAAGGGGTGTTGTATAGTGCGGGCACGCGACGACGAGCAAGGGAGCTCGTCACCCGTGCGGTACGAATGCAGCGAGCAACCTAGCGCATAGCGCGCGCACGAGGCAAGGGAGCCTGTGCGTGTGTGCTGTGTGCTGTGGCGATGGGCGAAGGGCGAAGGCGTGGCACGAGGAGAGGCGTGCGCGCGCGAGGGCGAGAGCTGGTCGCCCAGCGACCGCTGCTCCGCGCACCAACACGCGTGGCCTCGAGGGCTTGCTTGCGCGCGAGCGAGCGAGCGCTCCCATCGTAGCTGCTGCGATGCATGCGGGCAAGCAGGCTGCGCGCAAGCGTGGCTTGGCTTGCTGCGTTTGCGCGTGGCTGCTGCTGCGATGAGCCATGGGCCAGCGATAGGTCGTTCACTTAAAATCTAACCAACATAGTAAGAGCCTTAAGTTCCAAACTTAAAAATTGAGTTAAAAGGTGCCATGCCAAAATAACGCTTACTTGGATATCCTTTTTTCATCGATCTTAGTAATAGTTTTCCGCCATAGCGAGGTGTTACTTATCGATACTAAAGGGGTAAGGTACACAAATAATTGTGAGTACATGTTAGTTTTGGTGAAACTCAACGATATAAGTAAGGAGTCCTTTTATGTCGTGGAAAAATCGATAGGTTTACCTAATACGTTCTTAGACGTACTGTGAGGGGGTCGAAAAAGCGCGAGGCTAATGCGTGACCTCGTCCCTCGTGGGTGTGACCCTTCTTTTTTATTCAATCAAGTGTAATTGGATTTCCTGTGAGTTTACACCCAATTGACTAGTAATATAGGAGTCGTCATTCAGTTTTTAACAACAATGAGAAAAACTGACAAAACCCGATTATCGTGACATAAAGGGAGTGCAATTATGTTTGACCACGACGGTCGTAGGTTCCCTTGTGATCCCTGGTGTGGGGATCTCTCAACATACACCCGCAAGGTAGAGATTGAGGGTTCGGGGGACTGTAACTACCGAGAGGAGTACTTCGCTCGTCGATAACTCCAGAGGCAGGATATCCTTACTAGCTCAGCATAAATAATTGAAGGGACATGCGTTAACTATTAAACTAATCTGAGTTGATTTTAGCAATATGCAACATATAATACTAAATCGATCGCGATTATCTGATTTAGATAGCATTAAGGGACCTAGCATGATAATCCAATTTCCAAAAAATATTATATTTGTTAGGCGTGATAGAACAATCAGATTTAGTTAGTTTAACAGTTCATAAAAAGGGCGAGGAAAGCAGTTAAATCATCGAAAAGGGACACATTACGACGCACCCTTGAGAGGTGCGTCACAGTTCTCAGAAAACTAACCACTTTGACTTTGCTATTTCTCCTTTTTATTTAACGAATCTCACATTATGGGACAGGATACGTTCTGTTCGATTTATGGATCGATTGCGACAGAACGCGTGAACAATTTCGCAGCGTGAGGCTTAGGCTAAGGGTTGGAGTCAATACTCAGAATATGAATTGTGTGTTGTGTGTCCTTTTCACGTCGAATTTGGGGCTGTATTTATAGGGAAGAGTTCATGGAAAGATAGAATTGCAGAGTTCTAATCCACAAAGAATTAGGAAAAAAACAGGTATTTTCAGAGCCCAGGCCTGGGCGCCGAAGATTTCGGCGCCCAGAGCCAGGCGTTGAAAATAGGGTCTGGGCTGTTTTCTTAGTCAGATTCGGATTCCTGAAATCCATAGTGTTTGAGACTTAATCGAGTCTTTTAGTGCGTATCAATTTCATGACGGAATGCGTCTGGGCCCGTTACGAACTCTAGGCTCGTTAGGATTTTAATTAATACGTAACTCTTATTTCCGAATCATATTAGGAATAGCATTCTCACGGTTTTCTATCTCATTTAGGATTTATGTTGGAGTGCAACACCTAATTCTGACAGGTTTCTATCTTTTATGACTTGCCACTTTTAGAAGCTACCCTTTACGGTAGTTACTATTTTTAGCAGGTTTCCATAAATAGCAGGTTTCGGGTGAAATGAAAAGGGGAATTGAGATTCGTTATTTTATAGGAGATGCGTTGTCAAGTGGAGATTTATATTCTCATCATCGAACCTTTCCCTTTCGGGAATGAGGACAAAAGTAGGTGTCTACAGTTAGCCCCCACTTTGACTGAGTCTCGGGATGAGACGATGGTCAAAGTATTAGACGGAGTGCGTCACACAAGCCATGGTGTATGTGACCTATTTTGCGAGGGTCTCACGTGCCCCCGAGTGATAACATTTTACTTAAGGGTCATCACTTTGAAATGTCGACATATCCCTCACGTGTCATTGGGATTTGTCAACTGATAGTATAGAAACTTCCTCACTTTGTCATTGGAAGGATCTAAAGGTGCATAGAAACTCCCTCACTTTGTCATTGGGAGTAGCTACAGATGTTTTCGAAATCAAAGCTATAAAGTGTAATTGGGCCTGGCCAAGCCCAATCACGAGGTAAAAATGTTTTTTTTTAAAAGATTCTCATTTTCAGGGCTAGTTAAACGAGAAAACCCCCTTGTTTTTATGGGACGTAAAACGAAGGAAAATCCAGCACATCGCTCTTTTTGGAAAAAACGGAAAACCAATCCTTTTAATTTTTTGGAAAAGGGAAAACCAGAAAAAGTTATCGCTGCTGCGACTAAGGACCTACGCAACTTGCGACGTAAACCCCGCCAGCTAAAGATGGCGATCATGTCCGCTAAGGGTGGACGCCCCGTCCGAAAAAGTGGACGAATCTTGTTTTTTTTTAATATTTGAAAATAAGGACCTACGCGACTTGTGACGTAGACCCCGCCGGCTAAAGATGGCGAACCTGTCCGCTAAGGGTGGACACCCCGTCCAATAGAAGTGGACGAATCTATTTTGAAATTTGTTTTGTGTTTTTTTTGGAAATAAGGACCTACGTGGTTTGCGCCGTAGACCCCGCCGGCTGAAGATGGCGAGCCTATTTCATTTTGTTTTTTTGAAGATTCTACTTTTCGAAAACTAAGGACCTACGCGGCTAGTGACGCAGACCCCGCCCGCTGAGGGTGGGCGAGCCCTGTCCGCTAAGGGTGGACATCCCTGAATTCGTTTTTTTTATTTGGGAACTCGCGTGGTTTGTGACGCGATCTTGCCAACTGAAGATGGGCAAGTTCCTATTTCTTTTGTTCTTTATGATTTTCTTTTGAGAATTTCTTTTTATTCATTCTTGCAAGAGCGAATTCTTTCGAGGGATGCTCAAATTTAGTTGTAACCTGAACGTGGGCTGACAACGTGTTCAGATGGACCTTTGTCTTGCGACCGCCTACTTTCGTGATTTTGAGCTAGTTTTTACGGCTCGATTTTTGCCACTACTTGGTCTTTGATCAGAGGACCATGCACAAGTGTCAATGAAGACCTTTCTCTAAGGTCGAACCTGTTTTTTTTTTAGATATCCAAACATGAGATGGTGTATGGCGTAGTCCGGGAATGTGATTTTGATCGTGCCCTCCTTGTTGGAGGATATTTTTTCGCGAGCCGCCAAGCATTGGGGCTCGTCGGTCGTTTTTCGCATCTTGCAATCATGTTTGGGGTCATGCTCGTATGTGCGAGCGACCTTTTATAGTAGTGTGCTACTTTAGCGAAGCCGTGGAGTGCGACTTTAGTTTTTAGGCGACATCCGGTTTTAGCTTGGCCCGGATTAATCCTTTGACAGACAAATAGTTTTTATTTGGAAAACCAACGACTTAACGATACACATTTTTGGTGTTTCGAAGAATGACCATGATATTTAACCTCTTTTTTTTTTAAAAGTGTACATAAGCATTTTCTGAGACAAGTCTAAGTTTCGACCAAGTTTTAATGTTTATTTTTTTTGCTTATTTGGAAGCTAAAGGCGCTTTGGGCTTGATCCTACTTGCAATAGGGCCTCGTGTTTAGCAACACGGTTTTAAGTCCTTTCCTGTTCCGCAATTTGTGAAATCCGGGCCCTGGGCTGCATTTCCAGCGCCCAAGGCTAGGCGTTAAACATTTCGGCGCCCAGCCGTGGGCGCTGAAAGTCTTTTCCTGGTGATATTTGACTTTCGGATTTCCTAACACGTTTCCGAATGGGATCAGGATGTCACTGGGTGCGTCCAGCTATATATAGGGGCTAGATACGTCCCTATTTTCCACCACTCTCAATTTCTTTCTCTCTTTTTTGCTATGTTTTAATTACTCATTGCTTTTGCCATGTCGATCCCTACTTTCTCACTCCAACGGACTGTTAGGCGTTGGCTACGGGCCCTTACTCCCACAGAAAAGGCTTTGTTAAAAGAAAACCACTTAGAGGCACTTTTAGGCTTACAACAAATTAATATTGATTATAACTTTATGCATGCTGCCCTAAGCTTTTGGGACTCCGATCATCATGTTTTTGCCTTTCGGGGCAACGAAATATGTCCTTTGCCAGATGAATTTGCTGCGATCCTTGGTTATCCTACTAATGCTACTCCTGTTACTCCTGGCACTATTGAAGAGGGTAAAACAACCATAGGGGCTTTCCTAGGACTAGATGATAACATGTTTGCTGAAATTGTTGTAGGTGACGAGGTTAACTTGGCAAAACTTGTAATACATCACTTTAGGCCTAGTAAGAATATGACCGAACAGAAATTGAATATTCGAGCCCTTGTATTTTGCTTGTTGAATCACAATTTGCTGTCGAATGACAATGGTGCGTTCGGTGACATAAGGTTGATCCCCTTGATTAGCCAGATGGAAAGTTGCTATTCTATTATGTCGTTGGTTGTTGCCGAGACATTGCTGAGTGCGGATGAGCTGAAGAAGGATACCAAATCTGAACATTTTAAGGGGAGCCCCATATTACTGCAGGTAATCGATTTATCCTTGCGCATGTATACTCGTTTTTTTTTTTTTTTGCGTACACAACGAGTTTCAGCGCCCAGGGCTGGGCGCTGGAATTTTCGGCGCCTGGTTCTGGGTGTTGAAACTGCGCACCAGGAACTGTTTTCTTTTATTATTTTTTGATCGTGCCCGTTTTTTGCAGATTTGGCTCGCGGAACGGCTTAGACTTTTGGAAGCTCCTGCCGATCCTAAACATTATCGCCCTATAGCCTTGGGTAACCGAAAATACTTACACCAAGGCCAGGACGAGGCCGAATGGACCTCCTTTTTTACTTATGGAATTTGTTTTATTAAGTGGGTGGTACCATGGTGGGGTTTGACTACTATGACAGGGGGTTCTGATATATCGGTTTATGTTTCCTTGTTGGGGCTATCTCGTCCCATTTATATTTTCCCTTACCGAGTCATGCGTCAATATGGTTTAAGGCAGACTATCCCCTTTTCTGATACGGTACCACCTAAGGTAGCGGCCTTTTCACAAACACGGGTTCTAGCGTGGGCTAAGTATTATGATGGTCTCCCGCGTTGGGCCGTAGCTACAAATGGCTTTGTGGGTCTTTCTGAAAACTACAAGTTGTGGATGAGCTCCAATGATAAAGATGTGAGGACCGAGGCTCGTAATGGGGAGCCGGCTGAGCTTTTGATACCTCGTATTCGTGTTAAGTATGAGGGTCCTGATTCTGCCAAACCTCGTACCTATAGTATTAAGACTGTGAAAGCTCGTCCTGATCGAAAGCGAAAGGAAGTTCCTCCTCGTTCCATTTTCAGGCCTAAAAAGATGCCTAACATGAAAGGGCCTGCTGTTGTTAAAAGAAATGCAAGCTCTCGCGGAGATCGTCGCCGGAACAATGTATGGGTTAGGAAGGCTCAGCCGCCTGTAGAAACAGTGGCTAGTCTAGTTGATGAAAATAATCCTTCTCCCACCATTGTCTGTGCCCTTGAGGCTGAGCGGGCTATAACTGAGAACGTTTCTGAAGCCTTGGCATCTTTGGAAGTTAGTGTCCAGGAGCCGATTCTTATGGAGATTGATATTGGGGCAGCGCAGAAGACTGTGGGGGTGGATCCTGCGAACATTGCCCTCTACAAGACTTTATTTGATGATCCGGAAGAACTAGAGTAGTGTAGTTCTTGTTAGGGTGTAGGTTCCCTTTATTTAGTTCAGTTGTGTTTGTTTTTATTCTTAGCACTTTGTTTTCCTTCTTATTATTTTTTCAATAAAGGCGTATTTTTATTTTTCATTTTCATTTATTTTTGTTTCTCCTCCTTTTTTATGTTTTTATATGTCTAACACTTTTTGCACAAAGAATATGTGTTTTTTTTATTGGACCGAATCCTTGGTAAGGATTGCCTACGTATCTTGTCAGAATCAGGTCACGCGTAGTTCTAGCTTTAGAATAAGTTCTAGTATGCCGGATTTCGGTAGATATGCCCTGAGGTGGAAACATATTACTTAATCGGTCAAATGAGTGAAGTATTATCATTATTTTCATCTGCCGTTTTTTTGCCATAAGTCCGCTTTTTTGCCATAAGTCGCGTAAAATATGAAATTCGACTAATTTGTATGGCTATATTCTTGGTAAGCCTATTTGGATACGTACTGTACCCCTCAAGTGTTCGTTATTTTTCCGTTGTGTGCGGATAAAATGACGAGCACTTCTGAAAAGAAAATTTTTGGCAGGTAGAGTGTTTCAACGCCCAGGCTAGGGCGTCATAAATTTCGGCGCCCAGCCCTGGGCGCTGAAAATGACTTGGGCGGTCAATTTTTGACGCTTTGCTTCACATGTTCTTGCATTTATTTCCTTTTTTGTGCCTTGATTTTTTGCTCGTATTTAAAGTTAATTTTGAGGCTACTTTGGAGGCTTTTTTGGCTGTTAGCGTGAAATGCATTTTTGTCCGGATTAATTTTTTCTATTCGTGACTCGAAACAGTTTTGAAAATGGAGTTAGGGTGCGGAAGTTATGAAGATCTTTGTGTAGGCTTTTGAGGTGGGTTGAGGTGCGTGTCGTTTTTGAAGAATTGGTAGGGGTTATATTTTATTAATTCCCCTTTTAAGCAACATTTGCTTTCGTTTTGGATTTTGATTTCCTTTGATTTCTTTGGGTTGTATGGGTTGATTTTTATGGTTACAATTGTTTTTATGTTTTGGGGATATGAATGGGATGGTGCGATTTATTTTGTGGGTTTCGGGAACTGGTTCCCATGGCACTATTTCAAGACCGAATGAGCCTCGTTTTGATGGGCCTAGAGTGGGCCACCTCTTTATTTTTGTATTTTGCAAGTACATTTGGTGCTTTATTTAGCGTTAGAATAAAAAAATTTAGGAGAAATATTACGCCTTTATTGATTCGGAAAGTAAGGAAAACACACTGAAATAAAACTGACCTATATTCTAAGGGGCCTTAGGACCATCTAAAGTCTCTATTATTTTTTCTATCAATCTAAAGAACTACTAGGCGCTTTTTACTAATGGTGCTCTATGTGGCTCAAGCCAGGGGTTTAGTCTCATAAAACTTCGATCCTTCACCGGTACTCATCTTGAATTCCATTCCTTTTGCATTGACCCACTGATATGTCTTCACCCATCCGTTCTCGACCTCTTCTAGTGTTGATGCAAGAGAGATTAACCGGGTTGGATCGAAACCTTCATCATGTAAAGTTAGGGTAGTCATCGCAGTCTCGTTCTCCATAGGCCTCGATTCGTTAAACAATGTCCATAGAGCCTGGTTGTCCAATATTTCAGCTGTTTTAGTCTTGGTGAGGTGGGGTGCCTCATCCAAGGTGTGTGGCAGTCATGGAAAATTTCAAATCCGGGTTTTAGCAAGCCATCCTGAACGAAGGGTTCAGGGAAATCACAGCATGGGTGTTCTTCTCCTTCCCGAACGAACATCCCTTTAAGGGTCCTTTGATACGGGGGAAGGAGGGTGGTTTGTTTGGCTTTATTAAGGCGTAGCCCAGACAGGCGGTCAACAATATCTTCCTCCGTTGGTTCATAGCCTAAGCCAAAGGGAGTAGATTTGTTGGGAAAAGGATGGAATGTGCATTCCTTCTTCCTTATGCCCAATGGGGTTCCTGGGAAATAACCTTGAGCTAGCAGCATTCTAGGGATGACCCGGGATGCATGCGGGTCTAGGAATGCTGGATCATAGTCTTCAATGAACTGGATTGCTTCTTCCATTTGAAACCCATAAAGGTCGTCTGCAGTTTCGGCCGTTCCAACCATAGTACAACTGACGTCGAGAGGAGGGGCGCGGATTTCTAGTATTACCCCGTTATGGTTAAGTTTAACCATTTGGTGCAGGGTAGAAGCCACACCTCCTAAGTCATGGAGCCAAGGTCGCCCCAAGAGGAGGTTGAAAGTGGGCTTGATGTCGATTATTTGAAACTCCGTGGTGCGTGCCACAGGCCCGGTTTGTATGGTAAGGTTGATTTTTCCCAATACAGGCCTTCGGGAGTTATCATAAGCTCGTACCCCTTGCGTGGAGGTTTGGAAGTCATCGTTTCCTAGCCCCAAGCAATGGGCGGTTCGCAATAGGCAGACATTAACCGCCGAACCATTATCTACGAGCGCTAGGGGGATGTTTTGTCCTTTGCATCCAACCACTAGATAAAGGGCTTTATTGTGAGCACCCCCTCTTTGGGCAAGTCTTTGTCAGTGAAAACTATGGCCTTTTCTCCGGCATCTCTCGTGACATGGCTAACCAATGAGTCAGGTGTGATATCTGTAGGTACTGAGATGAGGTCGAGTGAGCGAATAAGCTTTTCGCGATGTTCCTTTGAAGTACACATGAGATCCTATATGGTAATTTCGGCCTTGGTTCTTTTTAGTTGTTTTAGGAGAGGATTTTCAATGACTTCTGCGACGGTGGCGTGCCATCCATTCTCAGGAGTTTGCCTAACTGGGATGTAGTCCGTAGGAGGTGGGTGAATATCCGGTTGGTATATTCTTCCGGATCGGGTGAGGTTGTCGACCTCGGGCTCCTGAGGGGTGGTGTCAATGAGAGCATACCCGGGCCAACTTTCAGTGAAGAGGTCCTGGCCCGACACTTGAGATAGGTAAATATCTTCAGCATCATCATCCCACACACCGCACACTTCTCTCTCGATTTGATCCATAGGGATCACAGCGAGTGGTGCACCTTGAGGCGTGATGTACACCGTGGGGTCGAAGTTCTCTGGTTGGTCGAGAGAGATGTGACAAGAGCCGAGTGGACTCTTGTTGTTGTTGGGTTTGCCAACGTTAGGGAGAGGTATCACTTCATCCTCTATCATGTCCTGGATCGTATGTTTTAGATTCCAGCAGTTTTCAGTGTCATGCCCATTTCCTTGATGGAATTTGCAGTAAGTACCTTCGACCCAATATTTGCCCTTGACAGGAGGGTCACGGGTGGGGCCTATAGGTCTCAACTTTCCTTGATTGGTCAGTCTTTCAAAGGCTTGTACCAAAGTCGACCCGAGTGGGGCAAACTTTCGGTCTCGAACCCATCTTCCAGGGCTTCTTCGGGCGGGAGTCTCTTCTACAGCATGGACTTCTTGGGCTTGGGGTGTGTTACCCCGATTATAGGTGTTGTTTTTATATGTGGGTTTGCTTTGTATGGTTTTGGCGAGGTCGTCCTCGATCTTTATTCCCACATCATAAACTCTTTTGAAAGTGTCAAGTCCCAGGTACCTAAGGTGTTGTCTGTAAGCCGGGTCCAGGTTGTCAATGAATTTTTGGACCAATTCTGTTTCTGGAGGCCTATTGATTAGTTGGGCCGCCTGGTCCCTCCATCTAGCAAAGTAGGTCGTGAAACCCTCATTTTTCTTTTGGAAGAGAACTTCCAGCTCGCGCATGGTGACTTGGAAATCCATGTTCGACGTGTATTGCTTGATGAAGACATTGACAAAGTCTTCCCAAGTGGGGAAGAGCTTAGGGTCCTGGTGATAGTACCATTTGAGCGGCACAGGTTCCAAGGACAAAGGAAAGGCAGGTAAATACATGGACTTGTCCACGCCTTTCAAGTTCATGGCATTCACAAAGCTCAGTAGATGATCACGGGGGTTGTCCGTGGCCTTGAACTTTGGTAAGTCAGATGAACTGAACTTTTCTGGTAGTTTGCCAGGAAAAGGTTCAGGATCGAGGGAGAAGTATTTGCTCCCCATGGTTTGCAGTAGGACCATTTTTTCAATCCTCTTCTCGTTATCGAGGTCGTTTTAGGCTTGCGCAGCCGCTAAAGCTTCATTTTCCATTTTCAATTGGCCCATAAGTTGGGTCATTTGGACCATCTGGTCTCGCAAATCTTCGATGGACATGTTTGAAGGTGCGAATCGAGGTTGGGGAAGCGGAGATCCTTGAAATGAGGGACGACGGACGGAGCTTGGAGTCACTAAACCTGATGTTGGCGATGTATCTTCGAGACGCACTAACCGTTGATTCCCTGATCGGCACCAAGTGGCAGGACCAGTCCTAGGCATAAGATAAGCTAAAGTTTAGGTTCCCAAAGTTTCAAGCATTACTTAGTCTAGACTTCGACTCTCTCTATTGGTTTTACACTCTTTCTTTTGTTGGTACACTTTTTAGTTTTTTTTTTTTCTTTTGGTCATTCTTTGGATTTTCGAAACACTTGCCCGTGTGACATTCATAGTTATTAGTATGTTCGGTTTTTTAGTGCCGAGCATTGTCGTCGTAGGAGGCCTAACAACGACGCAAAGAGTTATTAATTTTTTACGAGTCGCTTTTGAAATCGAGTGCTTTTCTTACGCCCTCGTAGCAATTCTTTTTACGAACATTTTTTGTGCTACGTATTTTCCTTTTGCGCCGGCACCGAGGCTGCTGCGCCTGACCAGAAGGCCAAGCAACAACTTCAGCGCCCAGCGAGGGGCGTGAGAAATTCTGGCGCCCAGCCAGGGGCGTTGAAAATGCGTCCCTGACTGATTCTCGTTTTCTGTTTACGTCTACTTTTGTTTATGCAACTTCGATTTTGCGTGCTTGCCTAATAACGTCCTTTACGCGTTGTGCAGCGTTTGTGGGATTCGTTACAGGCCATCCCGAGCGTCGCTTATTTTTGTGGCGATCTTTCCGGTTTGCGGAACACGTATTTCGGTATAACTCTTTGGCAAATTAGTCTATGAATGTTTGGGCAATTTTAAAGGTCGTTGGTTTTCTAGGATAGTTTGTCACACACAATCACATATTTCGCTACACATAACTAACATTCATCATGAGGCGATAATAACATGTCATCTAGTTTATGATAGGCTTCTATGGGTAGTTATTTGCGCCTGGCTTGGTACCGCTTCTATCGTAGAGCCAACACATGCCCCGGTCGAGGTAGTGTCTTCAACAGACGAATTTCGCCCAAGAGGCCAACCCGCAAGTGCAAGCCAAGGGGGCATGCAGGCGAGAGGGACCTAATGAGCGAGCGATTGGGTTCGGGATAGGTGTACTACCTGCACAAGTACCAAGTGGGCAACATGCTCGGCGTATGCACCCCCCTATTGGCGAAAAAAGGTATCCTTAGTCCCAACTCCCGAAGGAGCCGAGATTCGTTATGCGGTTCTGCCCGTTCACATTAATATGCTGATTTTCAGGTCGTCCCAACTTGATGGGGAAATAAACGCGGGGTAGGATCGTTTCACCCTTCGGCTATTTTGATTACCTACAAGCACGAGTATTTCCTTCACTATCCCCAGCAGAGTCGCCACTGTGAGGGGGTCGAAAAATCGCGAGGCTAATGCGTGACCTCGTCCCTCGTGGGTGTGACGCTTCTTTTTTATTCAATCAAGTGTAATTGGATTTCCTGTGAGTTTACACCCAATTGACTAGTAATATAGGAGTCGCCATTCAGTTTTTAACAACAATGAGAAAAACTGACAAAACCCGGTTATCGTGACATAAAGGGAGTGCAATTATGTTTGACCACGACGGCCGTAGGTTCCTTTGTGATCCCTGGTGTGGGGATCTCTCAACATACACCCGCAAGGTAGAGATTGAGGGTTCGGGGGACTGTAACTACCGAGAGGAGTACTTCGCTCGTCGATAACTCCAAAGGCAGGATATCCTTACTAGCTCAGCATAAATAATTGAAGGGACATGCGTTAACTATTAAACTAATCTGAGTTGATTTTAGCAATATGCAACATATAATACTAAATCGATCGCGATTATCTGATTTAGATAGCATTAAGGGACCTAGCATGATAATCCAATTTCCCAAAAATATTATATTTGTTAGGCGTGATAGAACAATCAGATTTAGTTAGTTTAACAGTTCATAAAAAGGGCGAGGAAAGCAGTTAAATCATCGAAAAGGGACACATTACGACGCACCCTTGAGAGGTGCGTCACGGTTCTCAGAAAACTAACCACTTTGACTTTGCTATTTCTCCTTTTTATTTAACGAATCTCAAATTATGGGACAAGATACGTTCTGTTCGATTTATGGAACGATTGCGACAGTACGCGTGAACAATTTCGCAGCGTGAGGCTTAGGCTAAGGGTTGGAGTCAATACTCAGAATATGAATTGTGTGTTGTGTGTCCTTTTCACGTCGAATTTGGGGCTGTATTTATAGGGAAGAGTTCGTGGAAAGATAGAATTGCAGAGTTCTAATCCACAAAGAATTAGGAAAAAAACACGTACCCAGGTATTTTCAGCGCCCAGGCCTGGGCGCCGAAGATTTCGGTGCCCAGAGCCAGGCGTTGAAAATAGGGTCTGGGCTGGTTTCTTAGTCAGATTCGGATTCCTGAAATCCGTAGTGTTTGAGACTTAATCGAGTCTTTTAGTGCGTATCAATTTCATGACGGAATGCGTCTGGGCCCGTTACGAACTCTAGGCTCGTTAGCATTTTAATTAATACGTAACTCTTATTTCCGAATCATATTAGGAATAGGATCCTCACAGTTTTCTATCTCATTTAGGATTTATGTTGGAGTGCAACACCTAATTCTGACAGGTTTCTATCTTTTATGACTTGCCACTTTTAGAAGCTACCCTTTACGGTAGTTACTATTTTTAGCAGGTTTCCATAAATAGCAGGTTTCCATAAATAGCAGGTTTCGGGTGAAATGAAAAGGGGAATTGAGATTCGTTATTTTATAGGAGATGCGTTGTCAAGTGGAGATTTATGTTCTCATCATCGAACCTTTCCCTTTCGGGAATGGGGACAAAAGTAGGTGTCTACATGTACCTATCAACCAAGAGTAGTTTCTAGACTATTAGCAAAGGGCTTTTGCTTACCTAAAAGATTTTAGAATTGAGTCTAAATACATAATGTGCTTAATTCTTCAATGGTTTTTAGGATCTTGGAATCATTTTATTCACACCTGCCGGAACACATAACTTGAATAAAATGCTTAATGAACATTGAATTATGGATGTATGCTAGAATTTAAGTTTATTAAGAGAAACTGTGAATGGTTATTTATTTGTTTATTCTTTTCAATTGTAGTTTTAATTATGGCAAACAACAATTCATTCAACATTCGATCAATTCTCAAAAAGGAGAAGTTGAGCGGGAAAAACTTCCTTGACTAGGAAAGGAACTTGCAAATAGTTCTTATGCAGGAAGAAAAGGAGTATGTCCTGGAAGAGGCGATGCCCGAAGCCGCAGGCGAAGGGGTCACTCAGGCAGCCCTCAATCGTTGGATTGATGCCAACAAGGATGTGAAATGTCTAATGCTTGCAACCATGAGTGCAGATCTACAGAAAACGTTCATCAACTCAGATGCTTTCACGATCATTAGTGAGTTAAAGAACATGTTCCAAGATCAGGCTCGGGTCGAAAGATTCGAGACTCATAGGCAAATTCTTGAGACCAAGCTTAAGAAAGGCGAGCCCGTAAGTCCACATGTTCTCAAAATGATTGGACTCATTGAGAATATGAGTCGGCTGGATTAGCAATTCTCTCAGGAAATGGCTGTAGACACCATCCTCCATTCTCTTCATAGCGGGTATGATCAGTTCAAGCTGAACTACAGTATGAATAGTCTGGACAAAACGCTCACTGAGTTTCACGGTATGCTGAAGACCGCTGAAAAGACGCTCAAAAGTGATAAGCAAGATGTGCTTATGGTGCGTGGGGGCAAGTTCAAGAAATCTGGAAAGAAGAGGAATGCTAAGAAAGGTGGCAACAAGGCCAGCCAAACTAAGCAACCAACTGGCGCCAAATCTGAAAAGAGGAAGGTCAGTCAACCCACTTCTGAATCCGAATGCTTCTACTGCAAGAAGAAGGGGCATTGGGAGAGAGATTGCTTGAAGCTAAAGGAAGATCAGAAGAACGGAACAGTCGTTCCATCTTCAGGTATTTTCGTTATAGACTGTACACTTGTTAATTCAACTTCTTGGGTATTAGATACAGGTTGTGGCTCACACTTATGTTCCAATTCACAGGGACTAAGAAGAAGTAGAAAGTTAAGCAAGGGTGAAGTCGACCTACGAGTGGGAAATGGAGCACGGATTGCTGCATTAGCTGAAGGAACTTATTATTTGTCGTTGCCCTCTGGGCTAGTTTTGGAACTGGAAGAGTGTTTCCATGTTCCAAGTCTTACTAAAAACATCATTTCTGTTTCTTGCTTAGATGCTAAGGGATTTTCCTTTTTAATAGAAGACAATAGTTGTTTGTTTTATTTTAAAGAGATGTTTTATGGATCTGCTAGATTAGTCAATGGACTTTATTTATTAGATCACGACAAAAAAGTTTATAACATAAATACCAAAAAGGCCAAAAAGGATGATTCAGATCTCACCTATCTATGGCATTGTCGATTAGGCCATATTAACTTGAAACGCATGGAAAGACTTCAAAAGGAAGGAATTCTAGAACCATTTTACTTAGAGGATTATGGTAAGTGCGAATCATGTTTACTTGGCAAAATGACAAAGTAACCTTTCTCTAAAGTTGGAGAAAGAGCAACTGAACTATTGGGTTTAATCCATACAGATGTATGTGGACCAATGAGTACAAATGCTAGAGGTGATTTCAGCTACTTGTTATTCCAGTAGGAACACGCACAAGAGGGGGGGGGTGAATTGTAATTAGATCTTTGATAAAGTTTCTTGCGGAACTTAAGAAACAATCAAGAAACTGAGAATAGAGAAGACAATAACAACAATTGTGAAAACTTCTTGATACTAATCAAGAAGAGAATTCTTTTATTATGGTAATGCCTCGATTACAATAATCTCTCCAACACAAGTTCCTCTCAAACTCGTGTTCCTCACAGTAATCTACTTCGATTACAACTCCTTAACTTCTCTCTCTCAGACTTAAACTCTAAGTCTAAACAGGATAACTCTATCCTTACTAATACAAAATATAATTCGTGTTTGGATAACTCTAGATATTAATAATGCTTTTGTGAGGATATAAGAAACTTAGGAACTTTGAATTAACTAGGACACAAACTGTTTTAGAAAATCTTAGACAAAACGTTTTTAGGAAAGCAAAAACTCTCAGAATGTTTGTGTTCTTTAAACCAAAAACGATTTCCCTTTTATAGTGTTTATCCTTAGGGTTAGTTCCCTTCAAAACCTCAACTGCTAACTGCCAGCACTTTGGTCTCCACGTCCCTTGACTTGAGGAACAAGGGGAAGACCACTTCCCACGTTCAGCCATGAAGCAGTTGGTGATTTGACTCAATCAAACCCTAAAACATTTCTTTAAAACAGATTTTATTTATCTACAAAAACTTAGGAGAATTTTTAGGAAAATAAGTTTTGTTTAAATAAAATAAAACGTAAATCTGTTTTATATTAAATATGCAAAACTTGTTTTTATTTATGAAATGTTTTCCATAAAAATCGCTTCCAATAAAATAAATGGCCTAATTAAATCATAAGTTCCTTGAGTACTCTATATACCATTAGCATAATTAATATTTACATAAAATTCTAAGTACAGTGGACTACCTAGACTTCATGTCTTCCCTTTGTCTGGAACTTGCAACTCAGAAGCTTCAGACGTTCCAGCCAAGGAACATTGATGAGTTCCTCTCTAGCTAACACAGGAACTCTTGGCTATGAGTCTGTAATAGTTCTTGTGGATATTCGGAACTCTTGATATGTAACTGTGTTGCTCCTCTTGTGACTTCAAACTGGAACAGATACAACTTCCAGCTCTGAAACTCCATTGACTGTTCCAAGTGTACCTCAGGAACTTCACCAGTTTATTCAAGTTCCTATCCTAATAGAAACTTGGGCATATGCCTGTTCAAAGTCATTTAGCAACCATAATCAGGAAGTTTGCAATATGTGTGTGTCATCAACCAAAACATAGGAACAACAATATTCCCCCTTTTTGGTGATGACAACACTTGCAAACTTTTTACAAAGAGAGTAAGTACAAACAAACAAGAACTTATACAGACTATTGTGAAACAGAACATAAAAATTGAAAAACAAAAGAGAAAGATTAGAGAGAAGAAAGAGGAGCACCCTTGGCTTACAGAGAGATTCAGAGAGATTGATTCAGGAACTGGATTGAGTGTGCCTTGGAAGTTTGCACCCATGACTTCCCCCTGTTGACATCAACAAAAAGCATAGCACGAAATATAGCCATTCCAAACACAGTGCCCCACGATCAACGTTTGGCAAGTTAAGCTAGCCTCAAAGTATTAAACTAACTCATACAATAAATTGAAAGCAAGCAGTAATGATCAAGACTAGAAAGCATAGATATGTGTAACCAAGCAAGTCAAAATAAGATGGAACAAATACCCAAGTTTAAAAATTATACAAACCAAAAGCAAATTAAAAAGATTGTTCCATGGCAAAAGATAAAAGAAACATGGGATAGGGTGATTTAGGCTTGGGATGGGGAACCAGAACCAGCAGTTTCTTCTATCACAGTCTCCTCAAAAGATTCCAGATCGTTGATCTTTGTGAGGATTGTGGCACGAGTTGCATTGGCTTGTTCTGAGTAGTGGTGAAGATCGTTTTGGAGAGTCTTGACACTTGTAACCAATGCACCTATGTGGGCCTGCATTGAGCTAATCCTGTGATCTGTTCCCTCCTGTAGTTCCACCAGACGAGCAACTGTTGCCTTTAGCTCCAATATCTGATCATCCTTTGTGTTCCAGGCACCCCCATGATCTTGAACATGTTCCTGTTCAGATGGAACACTACGAGCTTTGGACTTTTTGGAGGATCTGGGTGTCCTTTTTCTTGGCCTAACAGTTTCAGGCAGTTCCTCTTGATTCAGTGGAACAGCATCCTCCTCTATGGGCATCTCCTTGACATCCCCTTCCTCATTTATTTCCATGAAGACAGGCCCTCTTTTCTTGTTCTCCTTCATTGCTACCCTCATGCTCTTTCTTTTTCCTACACTCTTCCTGTTCCCTCGAGGTAAAGGGACCTCTATTTGTTCGAGTTCCTCCTCCTCCTCCACTTCTTCTTTAACTGCAATTCCTTCCTGATCTTCCTCATCTTGTTTCTCTTCCTTTCCAGCCCTAATGACTTTACCCTGAACCACTTTAAGATTTAATAGATGGAGCATTTCAAGTTGAAGGATTTGGGTGGATTTTAAGGGAATCACAAAGTATGGGCTAAGGTCAACTGAGAAGCTTTTGAAGATTTCTGTGAGAAGGGAGGAGTATGGAATTTTGAATTTGGGGATACAGGTGGATAAGTGTTTGATCATGATTGCAGGAAAGTTTATGGGAATTTTCCTTTCAAGACAATACATGAGACATGCATCAAACAGACTTGCTATGTTCCTTTTCTGAGTTCGAGGAACTACACCTCTCCACACAATATTAAACAGTAATTTTTGAAGAGGTGAAAAGCAGTTGTGTGAGGTGGAGGTGGATACTTTAGAATCTCCTCCAATGGAACCAACTATATCTTTCTCATCTACATTATCTATGGTCACTGTGATTTGACCTTTGAGCCACATATCAAAACCCCTATTGGGTGTACCAAACAGCTGTTCCAGATAAGAGGCATCAAATTCGATGCGAGTTCCATTCACTTTACTTGAGCATACATTATCAACACATGCAAAGTTCTTGCAGAATTCTTTCATAGCTTCAGGAATTAAGGGGGATTTGGCATAGGTACTCAACAGACTTACCCACTTTTGTTGTTCAAGGATTTCCATCAGCTCTTTAAATTTCGTGGCTTCACACCATGTTGAGTTGATTGCGAACCCCTCGACCAGATTGTTTTCCTTTGCAGTGAGTTTCTTGGACCCTTTTACTTCCCCCTGAGTTTGAGCAATCTCCTCTGTTTCCTCGATGTTTTCACCAGAAGCTTCCACTCGTCGTTTTTTGGATTTTCTTGTGGAGGATCTAGGGTTTGAGATTGGGGATTTCATTTCGATGTCAGTGTTGGTTTGTTCCCCCTGAGTGATTGCGAGCATTGGATTGTGGGATCGAAGAGGAATTGGCGATTGAATGGGTGAGGTATCCATGGGAACAGGAGATGAAGGGTTTCTCTTTCGTTTGAGGGATGTGAGATCAGTGTTGTTGCTTGTGAGAACCATGGTTGAGGTTATTTATTTTATAGGTGGAAGGAGAGGTGATGTCAGTGGAGAAGGCGTGTGAGAGAGAGAAAGGGGGTTGCATGGATTGATTGTGGAAAGTGAAGAGTTTCTCCTATTTATTGCCAATGGAACCGTTCCAAACATTCTTTGAATATGGGTATTCGGTTTTTAATTAAAAAAAAACATAAAAATAAAAATAAAAGGAAAATGAAAAAAAATTGTGTTTGACTTTGACTTGCTTAATTTCGTATCTCTGACTTAACTAGTTTGAAAGGAACTGCTTACCTTGCTCATTTGAAGTGTGAGTGAATTTGCCACGATGGTAAGCTTCAACTATGTTTGCACACAAGATTTTGTGTTTGTAATAGTCTATATGTACCATGATTTTTGCTTTTGCCTTAGAGGAACTCCAATTTGGCAATTACCTTAGCTTGATCATTCCGAGTTCCATTCTCATTTTCTCATGTTTCTCTCTGTTCAAAGGCTTAGTTAAAATATCAGCAATTTGGTGATCAGTTTGGCAAAAGTCTAATTTGATCAAACCTTTCTCAACATTATCTTTAAGGAAATGGTGTCTGATGTGGATGTGTTTGACTCGGGAATGATGAACCGGATCTTTTGAAATACAAATAGCACTAGTGTTATCACAATAGATAGGAACACAATCATAGATAATACCAAAATCTCTTAACTGTTGTTTTATCCATAGAATTTGTGAGCAACAAGCTGCAGCAGCTACATACTCAGCTTCAGCTGTGGATAGAGCAACAGTATTCTGTTTCTTGGAACCCCAAGAAACCATGCATGGACCTAGGAACTGTACCATACCTGATGTGCTTTTTCTATTCACTAAGTCACCTGCATAATCAGCATCTGCATATCCTCTTAGCTCGAAGGATCCACTTCTTGGATAGTAAAGGCATAGGTCATCAGTTCCTTTGAGATATCTTAGTATTCTTTTCACCGCAGTTAGATGGGACTCCTTTGGATTTGATTGAAATCTTGCACATAGTCCTACACTGAAAGAAATGTCAGGTCTACTGGCTGTTAAATATAATAGAGATCCAATCATACCTCTGTATTTTGTTTGATTCACACTTTTCCCATTTGGATCAGTGTCTAATCTGGTAGCAGTTCCCATGGGAGTGTGATTTACTTTGGCTGACTCTAGCTCATATTTCTTTAGGAGTTCCTTCACATACTTTTGTTGGTGTATCATGATTCCCTCCTCGGTTTGCTTGATTTGTAAACCAAGGAAGAAGTTGAGTTCCCCCATCATACTCATTTCAAATTCACTGCTCATCAAGCTTGCAAAATCCTTGCACAAATTTTCATTAGTTGCTCCAAATAATATATCATCAACATAAATTTGAACTACTAACAAGTCAGTTCCTCTAGATTTTAAGAATAAGGTTTTGTCTATTCTACCTCTTTTAAAATCATTTTGAAGGAGGAACTTTGATAATCTCTCGTACCAAGATCTAGGGGCTTGTTTTAGTCCATAGAGAGCCTTATCTAATTTGTAAATGTGATTTGGAAATTCGGGATTTTCAAATCCAGGGGGCTGTTCCACATAAACATCTTCCTCTAAGAAACCGTTTAAGAAAGCACATTTAACATCCATTTGATAAAGTTTAAAACCCATGAAAGCAGCAAAAGCAATTAAGATTCTAATGGCTTCTAATCTAGCAACAGGTGCAAATGTTTCTTCAAAGTCAATGCCTTCCTGTTGATTATAACCTTTGACCACTAACCTTGCTTTGTTCCTTATGATTGTTGCATGTTCATCTTTCTTGTTCCGGAACACCCATTTTAGCCCTATCACCTTCTGGTGCTTTGGTTTGGGTTCCAAGTGCCATACCTTGTTTCTTTTGAATTCATTTAATTCTTCTTGCATGGCAATGATCCAGTCAGCATCTTCCAGAGCCTCAGTGTGATTTCTTGGCTCAAATATGGAGAGGAACGCGTGGAATGCGCAAAAGTTCCTTAGTTGTGACCTTGTCTGAGTTCCTTTTCTGATGTCACTCACAATGAGTTCCATTGGGTGGGACTTTAGATGCTTCCAAGGTTTAGGTTGAAATTGAGCTACTGGTGTTGTGGCATTTTCGTCAGTTCCTTCTATGACCTGAGTTCCCTGTTGGGGTTCCTCTGGTGTTGTTTCTGGATCTTCTTGGTTTTCTGCTTGTTCCTCTAGTACGGGAACTTCTTGATTTTGTTGAGCAGTTCCTCTTGCTGTGTGTTTGCTTATTTGGAACTCCTCATCATTTTCTGCAGCACGAGATAAACCAATCTCGAAAAATTCTTGTTCCTGTACTATGTCAGTTTTGTTAGATTCATCAAATATTATATGTACACTTTCCTCAACACACATAGATCTTTTGTTATAAACTCTATAAGCCTTGCTATTTAAGGCATATCCTAGGAACACTGCCTCGTCGCTTCTTTCATCAAACTTCCCCAAGTTCCTTTTTCCATTGTTGTGGACAAAACATTTGCTCCCAAAGGCTCTAAAGTAAGAGATGTTGGGTTTTATACCTTTTAGTAGCTCATAGGGGGTTTTGTTTAGGATTGCTCGAATCATAACTCTATTTATAATGTAGCAAGCAGTATTGACTGCTTCAGCCCAGAAGTTCCTAGGCAAGGAACTGGCTATTAGCATGGTTCTTGCCATGTCCTCTAGGGTTCTATTTTTCCTCTCAACAACTCCATTTTGTTGTGGAGTTCTGGGAGCTGAGAAATTGTGGTCCATACCTTGTTCCTTGCAGTATTCATCGAATTTGTAGTTTTCAAATTCTGTTCCATGATCTGATCTTATATGGATCAGTTGGTGACCTGTGGTTTTCTGGATTTTCTTTGAAAATGTAACAAATTCATCAAACGTTTCATCCTTGCTTGTTAGAAATATGACCCAAGTAAAGCGAGAGTAATCATCAACAATAACTAATACATATTTTTTCCCACTTCTGCTTTGAATTCTCATTGGTCCACATAAGTCCATATGGATGAGTTCCAATGGTTTTGTGGTGCTTACCAATTTCTTAGATTTGAAGGAACTTCGGACATGCTTGCCTTTTGCACATGCATCACACACTTTATCAGTTAGGAACTTGATTGAGGGGAGTCCTCGAACCAGTTCCTTTGATCTTAGTTTGTCAAGCAACGAGAAACTAGCATGTCCAAACCTCCTGTGCCATAGTAGGGAATTTTCTTCAAAGGCACTGAGGCAGGTTAGATTGTTCCTGGGAACTGTATTGAGATCCACAGAATATGTGTTCCCTTTACGAGTTCCTTCCAAAATAACCTTCCCAGTGTTATTGTTTATGATTTGACAGTTTTCAGAAGTAAAACTTACAGAGTTTCCTTTGTCACAGAATTGAGAGATGCTTAGTAGACTGTGCATCAAACCCTCGACTAAAAATACATTTTCAATGGCGTAGGAACTTGACCTTCCAACTTTTCCAATTCCAATAATTTCTCCTTTCATGTTGTCTCCAAAGGTCACAGTTCCTCCATTGTAGGCTTCTAGTGAGAGGAATTTAGATTTGTCTCCTGTCATGTGTTTGGAACACCCGCTGTCGAGATACCACGAGCTGTTCCCCTTCACTAGAATCTGTAAAGAGATCAAAGGTTAGTTACAGGAACTCGGGTTTCCTCGAGTTCCTTTTCAACTATAACTTCAGACTTCTTAACCCATTTTTGTTTTACATAATTTATGTTTCTTTGATCCTGTTCCTTCATCTTGGAACACTCAGTACTTATGTGACTTCCACTTCCACATGAGAAGCAGACTTTTACACTAGGAAGATCCACATACTTCTTCTTATGACTATTTTTATGGTTAAAGCCCAATCCTTCTGTTCTCTTAGATTGAGCATTCTCAATCCATTTGGGAGGAACTTTAGGTGGTTGTCTCTGTGCCCTGGCCATGGATAGTTCCCTTTCCAGTTTCTCTTTTTGTTCCTTTGTGGTGATCAGATCTTTGTTTAAATTTTCTAAGTCGATGTTAAAAATTCCCATGTTGATTTCCAAGGATTTTGTAGGATCTAAACTTAAATTAAACATCTTATATTGACTGAGTTGAACTTGTAGAAGGATGTTTTCATTTCTAATTTTTTCGAATGACTCATTAATAGAGGTATTTCTATCTAGTAATTCAAAGAACCTGCCTTGGACATCAGATCTAATATTGTTCAGATAATTTATGTGGTCTTTACTGAGTTCCAAGGCTCTATCACTTTGTGCTTTTAATACACTTAGCTTTTTGTAATCATCTAGAGTTTCTAGCAACAGTTCAATTAGTTTTGACTTTGAGAGACACTGAAGAGTGGAGGAACTTACTTCTTCTGATGGAACTTGATCAGTTCCTTCTGTTCTAGCCATAAGGCAGAGATTTGCAGTTTCTTCATTTGGTTGTTCCTCATCGTCTTCTGAGTCTGTTGCTTCGCCCCATGCAGCTATCATGGCCTTCTTGAAGTTTGGTCTGTTGAAGGTAGACTTGTTAAAGCGATCTTTGACCTGTTCCTTCCCTTTTCCTCTGGTCTTGTCGTTCTCCCACAGAGGGCATTCACGAATTTGGTGATCAGTTTCTCCACATTTGAAGCAACCTTGCTCAGTTTTGGAACTAGTGATTTTCTTGGCAAAGTTCCTTCCTTTCTGGTTTCCTGGTTTGAAGTTCCTATAGAGCTTTCTCATTCTTCTGACCAGCATGGCAGCCTCTTCTTCATCTGGTTCAGATTCATCGAGTTCCTCAGCCTTTAGAGCAAGTCCTCGATTTCTTGAGCTCTCGGGAACAGCAGCTCCAAGATGCAGTTCGTGTGTCATCAAGGAACCAGCAAGTTGTTCAATGTTGAACTTGGTGAAGTCCTTGGTCTCAAACAGTGCAGTGACCTTTGTTCTCCAGCGATCATCTTGTGGCATGCTTCTTAGTATTTTTCTTACCTGTTCATCTGTGGGAATGATTCTACCAAGAGAAACTAATTCATTGGTTATGTTAGTAAATCTAGTGAACATTTCTTGAATAGTTTCTTTTGGAAGCATCTCAAATCTTTCATATTTAGACATCAAAAGGTCAATTTTGGAACGCTTAACTTCATTAGTTCCTTCGTGGGTTACTTGAAGTAGTTCCCAAATCTGTTTTGCGTTCTTGCACCCCATGACTCTGTTGTGTTCATGAGGTCCAAGCCCGCAATGCAAGATTTTGACAGCCATGGCATTCATCTCATATTTATCAAAGTCTTCTTTAGAAAATTCAGACATTGGTTTAGGAACTACCTCGTTTTCAGCATTGGTCTTTGTTACCTCGAAGTCTCCAACTTCAATTACACGCCAAACTTGGTAATTTTCAGCTTTGATGAATATCTCCATTCTATTCTTCCAGTATGAGTAGAACTTGCCATTGAACATAGGTGGCCTTTGTGTCGAGTAACCTTCTTCCAGTTTCTCTTGTGAGTTCATACTTTCAGGAACTTGACTCAAACAGGGTTTCCTGTGTTTTGGTGAGTACTGGCTCTGATACCAACTGTTATTCCAGTAGGAACACGCACAAGAGGGGGGGGGTGAATTGTAATTAGATCTTTGATAAAGTTTCTTGCGGAACTTAAGAAACAATCAAGAAACTGAGAATAGAGAAGACAATAACAACAATTGTGAAAACTTCTTGATACTAATCAAGAAGAGAATTCTTTTATTATGGTAATGCCTCGATTACAATAATCTCTCCAACACAAGTTCCTCTCAAACTCGTGTTCCTCACAGTAATCTACTTCGATTACAACTCCTTAACTTCTCTCTCTCAGACTTAAACTCTAAGTCTAAACAGGATAACTCTATCCTTACTAATACAAAATATAATTCGTGTTTGGATAACTCTAGATATTAATAATGCTTTTGTGAGGATATAAGAAACTTAGGAACTTTGAATTAACTAGGACACAAACTGTTTTAGAAAATCTTAGACAAAACGTTTTTAGGAAAGCAAAAACTCTCAGAATGTTTGTGTTCTTTAAACCAAAAACGATTTCCCTTTTATAGTGTTTATCCTTAGGGTTAGTTCCCTTCAAAACCTCAACTGCTAACTGCCAGCACTTTGGTCTCCACGTCCCTTGACTTGAGGAACAAGGGGAAGACCACTTCCCACGTTCAGCCATGAAGCAGTTGGTGATTTGACTCAATCAAACCCTAAAACATTTCTTTAAAACAGATTTTATTTATCTACAAAAACTTAGGAGAATTTTTAGGAAAATAAGTTTTGTTTAAATAAAATAAAACGTAAATCTGTTTTATATTAAATATGCAAAACTTGTTTTTATTTATGAAATGTTTTCCATAAAAATCGCTTCCAATAAAATAAATGGCCTAATTAAATCATAAGTTCCTTGAGTACTCTATATACCATTAGCATAATTAATATTTACATAAAATTCTAAGTACAGTGGACTACCTAGACTTCATGTCTTCCCTTTGTCTGGAACTTGCAACTCAGAAGCTTCAGACGTTCCAGCCAAGGAACATTGATGAGTTCCTCTCTAGCTAACACAGGAACTCTTGGCTATGAGTCTGTAATAGTTCTTGTGGATATTCGGAACTCTTGATATGTAACTGTGTTGCTCCTCTTGTGACTTCAAACTGGAACAGATACAACTTCCAGCTCTGAAACTCCATTGACTGTTCCAAGTGTACCTCAGGAACTTCACCAGTTTATTCAAGTTCCTATCCTAATAGAAACTTGGGCATATGCCTGTTCAAAGTCATTTAGCAACCATAATCAGGAAGTTTGCAATATGTGTGTGTCATCAACCAAAACATAGGAACAACACTACTTTATCACTTTCACTGATGACTTCAGTAGATATGGTTATGTCTACCTAATGAAGCATAAGTCTGAATCCTTTGACAAATTCAAGGAATTTCAGAGTGAAGTAGTGAATCAATTAGGCAAGAAGATTAAAGCACTACGGTCTGATAGAGGCGGTGAATATCTGAGCTATGAATTTGATGACCATCTGAAAGAATGTGGAATTCTATTAGAATTGACTCCTCCTGGAACACCACAATGGAACGGTGTGTCGAAACGGAGGAACAGAACCTTGCTAGACATGGTTAGGTCAATGATGGGTCAGGCCGAACTTCCAATAGAATTTTGGGGACATGCACTAAATACAGCTGCACTCACTATAAATAGAGCTCCGTCTAAAGTTGTTGAAAAGACTCCATATGAGTTATGGTTTGGAAAGCCTCCAAAAGTGTCTTTTCTTAAGATTTGGGGATGTGAAGTATACGTCAAACGATTAATTTCAGACAAACTTCATCCAAAATCTGACAAATGTATCCTTGTGGGCTACCCAAAGGAAACAAAGGGGTATTACTTCTACAATACATCTGAGAACAAAGTGTTTGTTGCTCGAGATGGTGTCTTTTTGGAGAAAGATCACATTTCCAAAATGACAAGTGGGAGAAAAGTAGACCTCGAAGAAATTCGAGTCGAACAACAAACTCTAGAGAATGCTCAAGATGACATTCAAGATGAAACTCAGAGATCTTTAGAAGTATCTGGTGAGAATCGTTGTCAATCTAGAGATGTAACCCCGCGTAGATCGCAGAGATATAGATCTCAACCGGAAAGGTACTTAGGTATTTTGACGAACGAGAGCTATGACGTTCTATTACTTGAAAGTGATGAACCTGCGACTTACAAACAAGCTATGACGAGCCCTAGCTCCAAGCAATGGCATGAAGCCATGCAATCTGAATTAGACTCCATGTCTGAAAACCAAGTATGGGATTTGGTCGATTTGCCAGATGGCTACCAAGCCATTGGAAGCAAATGGGTTTTCAAACTAAAAAAGGACAAGGATGGGAAACTTGAAGTTTTCAAAGCTAGCTTGGTTGCAAAAGGTTACAGGCAAGTCCACGGTGTGGATTACGATGAAACCTTTTCACCAGTTGCAATGCTAAAGTCTATTCGGATAATGTTAGCAATCGCTGCATATTACGATTACGAAATATGGCAGATGGATGTCAAAACCGTTTTCTTAAACGGCGTTTTAACAGAAACTGTGTTTATGACATAGCCTGAAGGTTTCGAGGATCCAAAGAATGCTAAAAAGGTATGCAAGCTAAAGAAATCAATCTACGGATTTGGCATATTACTAATTGGAAATGACATTCCTATGTTAAACTTTGTCAAGATTTGGCTTGGGAAATGTTTTTCGATGAAGGATCTAGGAGAAGCACAGTACATATTGGGCATCAAGATTTACAGAGATAGATCTAAAAGGATGATTGGACTTAGTCAAAGCACTTATATCAATAAGGTGCTTGATAGGTTCAAGATGGCAGACTCCAAGCGAGGCTACCTACCCATGTCTCATGGAATAACTCTAAGCAAGACTCAGTGCCCAAAAACACTTGATGAGCGTAGACAAATGAATGGGATTCCGTATGCATCATTGATTGGTTCAATAATGTATGCTATGATATGTACACGCCCGGATGTTGCGTACGCACTCAGTGCTACGAGCAGATACCAGTCAGACCCAGGAGAGACACATTGGACTGCTGCCAAGAACATTCTGAAGTACCTGATTTTAATTGACAAAGATGACTTCCTGGTCTATGGTGGAGATGATGAATTAATTGTTAAAGGCTATACGGACGCAAGTTTCCGAACCGACAAAGATGATTTCAGATCACAGTCTGGGTTTGTCTTCTGCCTCAACGGAGGTGAAGTAAGCTGGAAAAGTGCTAAGCAAAGCACCATTGCAGATTCTACAACTGAAGCGGAGTACATTGTTGCACATGAAGCAGCAAAGGAAGCTATATGGCTAAGGAAGTTCATAGGTGAACTTGGTGTAGTCCCCTCCATTAAAGGACCAATAGCCCTGTATTGTGATAATAACGGAGCTATTGCACAGGCAAAGGAGCCTAGACACCACCAAAGAGTCAAGCATGTACTTCGTAGATTTCACCTTCTACGAGAGTTCGTTGAAAGAAAAGAAGTCGAGATAAGCAAGATTGGAACTGATGACAACATATCAGATCCATTGACTAAACCTCTGCCGCAGGCGAAGCACAACTCGCACACTGCAGCTATGGGAATCAAGCATATTGGAGAATGGCTTTGATGTCCTTATTTAATGTTTTAAAGTTTTAGGGTTTAAATTCTTTGTAAAACATTATTGGTTAATCATTCACAATAAATTAATATAATTCATTTTTCCATTTAATTTGTGGTTTATTAAATGATGAGTCCCTTCAATTTGACGAAATATTCAAGATAGACTGTCAGGACCAGTCATGTGACTAAGAAATGTCTATCAAGTGAACTTGAATGTCAAAAGTTGAAAATGGTCCCTGGTCGGAGTTTTCTATAAAAATTGGACGCATAGAAAACGTTAGACGACTAGAATGCAAGATGACTAGTAGTTCTGTTTCTTGAACTATGTGGGCATGGCAATGTCATAATCATTTGCATAGATACTTACCTTGGGAAGACTAGTATCGGACAGACCTATGAAACTTTACTGTAAGAGATGAAAATCTGTCATAAGTAAATTTCAATAAAATTATTAGACACTAAATCCTCAATACCTGAGTGATTTGAGATTACTTGTTTGAGAACTGGTTGCTTTGACGTTGACCAACCGTCTGTTAGGTTATGATACATATGACAATTCATAAATCATGCGGTTAACCATTTAGCCAGGAATACATATTATTTACACATAATCATATAGCATAGTTTAGATGCATACTCTTTGTTGCGTGCCTTCCCTAGCTGCGCCCGAACCAAACAAGAACAAGTCTTTAGGACTCCAAGTGTCGTCCCTCCGTAGATAGTCCACAGCACGTCCGGATCCGCCTTAAGATTGACCAACTAGAATCGCCCTTAAGGTACTAAAAATTTCGGCACTTTTGAGCAAGGAATGTGTCTGAATTTTTCTCTCAAAAACTCACTTTGAATACTTGAAAAACTTGTTATAAATTGTGAACCCAGGCCACATATTTATAGGGGTATGGAAAGAGAATTGGAATCCTATTAGGATACGAATTAATTAAATTAGAATCCTAATGAAACTCTTATTTAATTAATTTATCAAATAGAATTAGGAATTTAATCATTAAACGAATCCTGTACGTTTTAGGTTTCGTATGTGAACACAAACACCCACGCACGCACAGCAGCCCACGAGGGGCGCCATGCGCGCGCGCGCACAGCCCGAGCATCGCAGCCCACGACTGCCGCAGCCTTGGGCGCGCGCTGGGCCTGCCTTGCGGTGGGCCTGGCGCAGCCTTGGGCTGGCGTGTTGTGGCGCGCGTTTCCCTTGCTGGACGTGGGCCTGGCTTCGTGCTGGGCCTTCGTCTAGCAAGCTCGTCCGATGCTAATTCGTACGACGCGCTTCCGATTAATTTTCCGATTCCGGAATTCATTTCCGATACGAACAATATTTAACATTTCCGATTCCGGAATTAATTTCCGTTTCGAACAAATAATTAATATTTCCGTTTCCGGAATTATTTTCCGATTCCGATAATATTTCCGATTCAGACAATATTTCCGTTTCCGGCAATATTTCTGATTCCGGCAATATTTCTATTTCCGATAATATTTCCCGATACGTACCATGTTTCCGTTTCCGGCAACATCTACGACTTGGATAATATTTATATTTCCGATACGATCCATATTTCCGTTTCCGGCAATATCATCGTTTCCGGAGTATTCATTTCTTGCATGTGACGATCTCAGCTCCCACTGAAACCAAGATCCGTCGATTCCGAATATCCATAGATGGAGTATTTAATGCCATTAAATACTTGATCCGTTTACGTACTATTTGTGTGACCCTACGGGTTCAGTCAAGAGTAAGCTGTGGATTAATATCATTAATTCCACTTGAACTGAAGCGGCCTCTAGCTAGGCATTCAGCTCACTTGATCTCACTGAATTATTAACTTGTTAATTAATACTGAACCGCATATATTAGACTTATCATTGAATGCATACTTGGACCAAGGGCATTATTTCCTTCAGTCTCCCACTTGTCCTTAGGGACAAGTGTGCATTTCCTAAATCCTTTGTCGCTCGATGCTTGCTCTTGAACATAAGGTAAGAGTTGTCATCCTTATTATGTCCAGAGGTGTTCCTCGGTTTCAGAGTTCAACTGATCAAATAAACAGATAATCATAGCATATGATTCATCCGAGCACGGCCATGCATTTCACAGTTTCTAGCTCTCCGAGTGGCCTTGTACAACTTTTAAGCATCTCATCCCGATTTATGGGAGGACAATCCCAATCTTGCGATCTTGAGATTAGACTTCGTTTGATAGGTGATTACCTGAGCGTTGCCTTTATAGCCTCCTTTTACGGTGCGACGGTTGGTCAACGTCAAAGTAACCAGTTCTCAAACAAGTAATCTCAAATCACTCAGGTATTGAGGATTTAGTGTCTAATAATTTTAATGAAATTTACTTATGACAGATTTTCATCTCTTACAGTAAAGTTTCATAGGTCTTGTCCGATACTAGTCTTCCCAAAGTAAGTATCTATGCAAATGATTGTGACATTACCATGTCCACATAGTTCAAGAAACAGAAGTATTAGTCATCTTGCATTCTAATCGTCTAACGTTTTCTATGCGTCCAATTTTATAGAAAACTCCGACTAGGGACCATTTTCAACCTTTGACATTCAAGTTCACTTGATAGGCATTTCTTAGTCACAGGACTGGTCCTGACAGTCTATCTTGAATATATCGTCAAATTGAAGGGACTCATCATTTAATAAACCACAAATTAAATGGAAAAATGAATTCCTTTCATTTATTGTGAATGATTAACCAATAATGTTTTACAAAGATTTAAACTCTAAAACTTTAAAACATTAAACAGAGACATCAAAGCCATTCTCCAATATGCTTGATTCCCATAGCTGCAGTGTGCGAGTTGTGCTTCGCCTGCGGCAGAGGTTTAGTCAATGGATCTGATATGTTGTCATCAGTTCCAATTTTGCTTATCTCGACTTCTTTTCTTTCAACGAACTCTCGTAGAAGGTGAAATCTACGAAGTACATGCTTGACTCTCTGGTGGTGTCTAAGCTCCTTTGCCTGTGCAATAGCTCCGTTATTATCACAATACAGGGCTATTGGTCCTTTAATGGAGGGGACTACACCAAGTTCACCTATGAACTTCCTTAGCCATATAGCTTCCTTTGCTGCTTCATGTGCAGCAATGTACTCCGCTTCAGTTGTAGAATCCGCAATGGTGCTTTGCTTAGCACTTTTCCAGCTTACTGCTCCTCCGTTGAGGCAGAAGACAAACCCAGACTGTGATCTGAAATCATCTTTGTCGGTTTGGAAACTTGCGTCCGTATAGCCATTAACAATTAATTCATCATCTCCACCATAGACCAGGAAGTCATCTTTGTGCCTTTTCAAGTACTTCAGAATATTCTTGGCAGCAGTCCAATGCGCCTCCCCTGGGTCTGACTGGTATCTGCTCGTAGCACTGAGTGCATACGCAACATCCGGGCGTGTACATATCATAGCATACATTATTGAACCAATCAATGATGCATATGGAATCCCATTCATTCGTCTACGCTCATCAAGTGTTTTTGGGCACTGAGTCTTGCTTAGAGTCATTCCATGAGACATGGGTAGGTAGCCTCGCTTGGAGTCCGCCATCTTGAACCTATCAAGCACCTTATTGATATAAGTGCTTTGACTAAGTCCAATCATCCTTTTAGATCTATCTCTGTAAATCTTGATGCCCAATATGTACTGTGCTTCTCCTAGATCTTTCATCGAAAAACATTTCCCAAGCCAAATCTTGACAGAGTTCAACATAGGAATGTCATTTTCGATAAGTAATATGTCGTCGACATATAATACTAGGAAAGCAATTTTGCTCCCACTGACCTTCTTGTATACACAAGATTCGTCTGCGTTCTTGATGAAACCAAAGTCACTGACTGCTTCATCAAAACGTATATTCCAGCTCCTGGATGCCTGCTTCAATTCGTAGATTGACTTCTTTAGCTTGCATACCTTTTTAGCATTCTTTGGATCCTCAAAACCTTCAGGCTGTGTCATAAACACAGTTTCTGTTAAAACGCCGTTTAAGAAAGCAGTTTTGACATCCATCTGCCATATTTCGTAATCGTAATATGCAGCGATTGCTAACATTATCCGAATAGACTTTAGCATTGCAACTGGTGAAAAGGTTTCATCGTAATCCACACAGTGGACTTGCCTGTAACCTTTTGCAACCAATCTAGCTTTGAAAACTTCAAGTTTCCCATCCTTGTCTTTTTTCAGTTTGAAAACCCATTTGCTTCTAATGGCTTGGTAGCCATCTGGCAAATCGACCAAATCCCATACTTGGTTTTCAGACATGGAGTCTAATTCAGATTGCATGGCTTCTTGCCATTGCTTGGAGCTAGGGCTCGTCATAGCTTGTTTGTAAGTCGCAGGTTCATCACTTTCAAGTAATAGAACGTCATAGCTCTCGTTCGTCAAAATACCTAAGTACCTTTCCGGTTGAGATCTATATCTTTGCGATCTACGCGGGGTAACATTTCTAGTTTGACCATGATTCTCACCAGATTCTTCTAAAGATCTCTGAGTTTCATCCTGAATGTCATCTTGAGCATTCTCTAGAGTTTGTTGTTCGACTCGAATTTCTTCGAGGTCTACTTTTCTCCCACTTGTCATTTTGGAAATGTGATCTTTCTCCAAAAAGACACCATCTCGAGCAACAAACACTTTGTTCTCAGATGTATTGTAGAAGTAATACCCCTTTGTTTCCTTTGGGTAGCCCACAAGGATACATTTGTCAGATTTTGGATGAAGTTTGTCTGAAATTAATCGTTTGACGTATACTTCACATCCCCAAATCTTAAGAAAAGACACATTTGGAGGCTTTCCCAACCATAATTCGTATGGAGTCTTTTCGACAACTTTAGACGGAGCTCTATTTATAGTGAGTGCAGCTGTATTTAGTGCATGTCCCCAAAATTCTAATGGAAGTTTGGCCTGACCCATCATTGACCTGACCATGTCTAGCAAGGTTCTGTTCCTCCGTTCTGACACACCGTTCCATTGTGGTGTTCCAGGAGGAGTCAATTCTGATAGAATTCCACATTCTTTCAGATGGTCATCAAATTCATAGCTCAGATATTCACCGCCTCTATCAGACCGCAGTGCCTTAATCTTCTTGCCTAATTGATTCTCTACTTCACTCTGAAATTCCTTGAATTTGTCAAAGGATTCAGACTTATGCTTCATTAGGTAGACATAACCATATCTACTGAAGTCATCAGTGAAAGTGATAAAGTAGCTGAAACCACCTCTAGCATTTGTACTCATTGGTCCACATACATCTGTATGGATTAAACCCAATAGTTCATTTGCTCTTTCTCCAACTTTGGAGAAAGGTTGCTTTGTCATTTTGCCAAGTAAACATGATTCGCATTTACCATAATCCTCTAAGTCAAATGGTTCTAGAATTCCTTCCTTTTGAAGTCTTTCTAAGCGTTTCAAGTTTATATGGCCTAATCGACAATGCCACAGATAGGTGAGATCTGAATCATCCTTTTTGGCCTTTTTGGTATTTATGTTATATACTTGTTTGTCGTGATCTAATAAATAAAGTCCATTGACTAATCTAGCAGATCCATAAAACATCTCTTTAAAATAATTCGAACAACTATTGTCTTTTATTAAAAAGGAAAATCCCTTAGCATCTAAGCAAGAAACTGAAATGATGTTTTTAGTAAGACTTGGAACATGGAAATATTCTTCCAGTTCCAAAACTAGCCCGGAGGGCAACGACAAATAGTAAGTTCCTACAGCTAATGCAGCAATCCGTGCTCCATTTCCCACTCGTAGGTCGACTTCACCCTTGCTTAACTTTCTACTTCTTCTTAGTCCCTGTGAATTGGAACATAAGTGTGAGCCACAACCTGTATCTAATACCCAAGAAGTTGAATTAGCAAGTATACAGTCTATAACGAAAATACCTGAAGATGGAACGACTGTTCCGTTCTTCTGATCTTCCTTTAGCTTCAAGCAATCTCTCTTCCAATGCCCCTTCTTCTTGCAGTAGAAGCATTCGGATTCAGAAGTGGGTTGACTGACCTTCCTCTTTACAGATTTGGCGCCAGTTTGCTTAGTTGGGCTGGCCTTGTTGCCACCTTTCTTAGCATTCCTCTTCTTTCCAGATTTCTTGAACTTGCCCCCACGCACCATAAGCACATCCTGCTTATCACTTTTGAGCGTCTTTTCAGCGGTCTTCAGCATACCGTGAAGCTCAGTGAGCGTTTTGTCCAGACTATTCATACTGTAGTTCAGTTTGAACTGATCATACCCGCTATGAAGAGAATGGAGGATGGTGTCTATAGCCATTTCCTGAGAAAATTGCTGATCCAGCCGACTCATATTCTCAATGAGTCCAATCATTTTGAGAACATGTGGACTTACGGGCTCGCCTTTCTTAAGCTTGGTCTCAAGAATTTTCCTATGAGTCTCGAATCTTTCGACTCGAGCCAGATCTTGGAACATGTTCTTCAACTCACTGATGATTGTGAAAGCATCTGAGTTGATGAACGTTTTCCGCAGATCCGCACTCATGGTGGCGAGCATTAGACATTTCACATCCTTGTTGGCATCAATCCAACGATTGAGGGCTGCCTGAGTGACCCCGTCGCCTGCGGCTTCGGGCATCGCCTCTTCTAGGACATACTCCTTTTCTTCCTGCATAAGAACTATTTGCAAGTTCCTTTGCCAGTCAAGGAAGTTTTTCCCGTTCAACTTCTCCTTTTCGAGAATTGATCGAATGTTGAATGAATTGTTGTTTGCCATTTTAAAAACTACAATTGAAAAGAATAAACAAATAAATAACCATTCACAGTTTCTCTTAATAAACTTAAATTCTAGCATACATGCATAATTCAATGTTTATTAAGCATTTTATTCAAGTTATGTGTTCCGGCAGGTGTGAATAAAATGATTCCAAGATCCTAAAATCATTGAAGAACTAAGGACAGTTTGTCGACTTAATCCTAAAACATCTTAGGTAAGCAAAAGCCTTTTGCTAATAGTCTAGAAACTATTCTTGGTTGATAGGTACGTCTAAGAACTTATTAGGTAAACCTATCGATTTTGCCACGACATAAAAGGACTCCTTACTTATATCGTTGAGTTTCACCAAAACTAACATGTACTCACAATTATTTATGTACCTTGCCCCTTTAGGACCAATAAGTAACACCTAGCTGAGCGAAAACTATTACTAGATTGATGTAAAGGATATCCAAGCAAGTTTATATTTTGGCATGGCACCTTTTAACTCAATTTTTTTTAAGTTTGGAACTTAAGGCTCTTACTATGTTGGTTAGATTTTAAGTGAACTAAAATCCTTAATCATGCAACATAATCAAGCTTTTGATCTCATGCATTTTAAGACATATTTAAAAGCAATAAATAACTTAGAACATGCATAAGATAAATGTGATCTAGTATGGCCCGACTTCATCTTGAAGCTTTAACTTCAAAGTCCGTCTTGAAAATCTCCGTGGGAGGCACCATTTTCTTCAAATAGGATAAGCTATAATTAAAACTAATTACAACTATTTGATGGTACGCAGACCATATTTGAATTGAAAAACAACTTTGGTATTTTAGACCAATTACATTCAAATTAATGGTACGCAGACCATATTTTCTATCCTATTTGGGCCATACTAGTCACTTCATAACCTGCAAAACAGTACATATACAATATATACCATTCACCCATTCATTATCATGAATGGCCCACATAGCTGGTTAGTAAAACACATTATGCATCACGTAAACATTTGCAGCAATTAATCAAGGGCATCAATAATCTACCAATTATTCAGTCCTTATTAATTCTAATCAAGTTGTTTTAACCTTAAGGATTTGTAGACCTAATCAAGAGTTTATGACTAAAAAGGGCTCCCACTCAAACCAATAAATTCATATGCTTTACTAATTTTAAACATAAAAATGTATTTCTAGTCTAACCGGAAACATACAAATTTAATTAAAATTTAAAGCTCATATAAATTTATAATTGAATCCAAAAAGTTTAATTTAATTTCAGTCGTATTTAAATTAATTCATGATTTTAATTTTAGTAAAATAATTAGAATAAATAAAATTTATTATAATTACAATATTCAAAATTAAAATCCAAGAAAATAATTTAAATTATTAATTTTAAAATTAATTAAAATTACGTAAACTGAAAATTTCAAATTAAACATTCAAAACGATCTAATCGCAACGCAAACACCCTACGCATCGCACGCCCATGGGCCACACGCACACAGCCATCGCTGGCCATGTGCGCGCAGCCCATGCGCTGCGTCGCATAGCTGCTGCTTCTACCCTTCGCAAGCCATCGCACGAGTTGGTGCTCGCTGCGCGCGCGCCAGTGCTCGATGCACGCGAGCCATCGCTCGCTGTGCGCGCTCGCCAGTGCTCGATGTGCACGCTCGCCAGCGCTCGCTGTGCGCGCTCGCCAGCGCTCGCTTGATGCGAGCCAGCGCTCGCTGCGCGCGCTCGCCAGCGCTCGCTTGTGCGAGCCAGGGCTCGCTGCGCGAGGCATCGACGCTGGGCGCAGCACTCGTGGCACGCGAGCTTGCGCTCGCTGCGCGCGCTTGCGCGAGGCAGTGCGCGTTGTGGCGCAGCTCGCTTGCTGCCCACACGCGACTGCCGTGCCTTGCCTTCGCCCATGCCCATTCGTCCATTGCTCGTAGCCCACGACACAAGGCAGGGGCATGCCCTTGCTCGTGCACCATGCCCTTGCTCATTGCATTCGTGCCGCATGGGCGACGAGCTCCCTTGCTCGTCGTCGCATGCCCGCACTATACAACACCCCTTAAGGGTAACACGTAGCGTCTATTGCTTTGTGCGTGCAAGTTATATGAACGAATCGCATAAAATTTAAAAATTTATATTTAAAATTAATGACAAATTAATAAATAATATTAATTTCATAATTTTAGGGCGAAAAATCGAAAATTTATTATTCAATTGATTTCCGATTAACATGGATTCAAGTCTAGGTCATAAAAATTTAAAATTTATCATAAATTTACAATTTTTATGGTGGTTTTTAATCATAGGTATCTAATTAAATTATAATTAATTATGAAAATCAAATTAATTCTAAATTATTCTAATTTTCAACAAATTAATCATAATTACAAATTAGATTGCATAATTAACAAGGCTAGGCATTCAAACTTGTAAAACATATACAGTAGGTCAATCAAAAATTCAAGATTTATCAACAAGAATCGCAAATATTTAATTTAACATCTTAAATTTACGAAATTTTGCATTCGAAAAACTAAAACCTTCGAAAAGTCATAGTTAGGCTTCGAATTTGAGAATTCTGGGTTCGGCAGAAAAATAATATTTTTGTCAAAATTTTAGAATGCCTTTTACATGCGGAATTGATACAAAAATCACTCGATTTGGATGAGTAACGAAGAAACTGCCGAAAAACTCCGTACGTATAATTAAATAAACGCAATTTGCAATTAATTAACAATTACGAAAATTAATCACCCCTTTTAATTCTTGCAAATTTGTAATATTTAACCATGTTCATGCAATTTAGATTATGAAAATAATAAGAGGCTCTGATACCACTGTTAGGTTATGATACATATGACAATTCATAAATCATGCGGAAAAACCATTTAGCCAGGAATACATATTATTTACACATAATCATATAGCATAGTTTAGATGCATACTCTTTGTTGCGTGCCTTCCCTAGCTGCGCCCGAACCGAACAAGAACAAGTCTTTAGGACTCCAAGTGTCGTCCCTCCGTAGATAGTCCACAGCACGTCCGGATCCGCCTTAAGATTGACCAACTAGAATCGCCCTTAAGGTACTAAAAATTTCGGCACTTTTGAGCAAGGAATGTGTCTGAATTTTTCTCTCAAAAACTCACTTTGAATACTTGAAAAACTTGTTATAAATTGTGAACCCAGGCCACATATTTATAGGGGTATGGAAAGAGAATTGGAATCCTATTAGGATACGAATTAATTAAATTAGAATCCTAATGAAACTCTTATTTAATTAATTTATCAAATAGAATTAGGAATTTAATCATTAAACGAATCCTGTACGTTTTAGGTTTCGTATGTGAACACAAACACCCACGCACGCACAGCAGCCCACGAGGGGCGCCATGCGCGCGCGCGCACAGCCCGAGCATCGCAGCCCACGACTGCCGCAGCCTTGGGCGCGCGCTGGGCCTGCCTTGCGGTGGGCCTGGCGCAGCCTTGGGCTGGCGTGTTGTGGCGCGCGTTTCCCTTGCTGGACGTGGGCCTGGCTTCGTGTTGGGCCTTCGTCTAGCAAGCTCGTCCGATGCTAATTCGTACGACGCGCTTCCGATTAATTTTCCGATTCCGGAATTCATTTCCGATACGAACAATATTTAACATTTCCGATTCCGGAATTAATTTCCGTTTCGAACAAATATTTAATATTTCCGTTTCCGGAATTATTTTCCGATTCCGATAATATTTCCGATTCAGACAATATTTCCGTTTCCGGCAATATTTCTGATTCCGGCAATATTTCTATTTCCGATAATATTTCCCGATACGTACCATGTTTCCGTTTCCGGCAACATCTACGACTTGGATAATATTTATATTTCCGATACGATCCATATTTCCGTTTCCGGCAATATCATCGTTTCCGGAGTATTCATTTCTTGCCTGTGACGATCTCAGCTCCCACTGAAACCAAGATCCGTCGATTCCGAATATCCATAGATGGAGTATTTAATGCCATTAAATACTTGATCCGTTTACGTACTATTTGTGTGACCCTACGGGTTCAGTCAAGAGTAAGCTGTGGATTAATATCATTAATTCCACTTGAACTGAAGCGGCCTCTAGCTAGGCATTCAGCTCACTTGATCTCACTGAATTATTAACTTGTTAATTAATACTGAACCGCATATATTAGACTTATCATTGAATGCATACTTGGACCAAGGGCATTATTTCCTTCACCGTCGCACCGTAAAAGGAGGCTATAAAGGCAACGCTCAGGTAATCACCTATCAAACGAAGTCTAATCTCAAGATCGCAAGATTGGGATTGTCCTCCCATAAATCGGGATGAGATGCTTAAAAGTTGTACAAGGCCACTCGGAGAGCTAGAAACTGTGAAATGCATGGCCGTGCTCGGATGAATCATAGGCTATGATTATCTGTTTATTTGATCAGTTGAACTCTGAAACCGAGAAACACCTCTGGACATAATAAGGATGACAAATCTTACCTTATGTTCAAGAGCAAGCATCGAGCGACAAAGGAATTAGGTAATGCACACTTGTCCCTAAGGACAAGTGGGAGGCTGAAGGAAAGAGTGCCCTTGGTCCAAGTATGCATATAATATTAAGTCTAATAAATGCGGCTCAGTATTAATTAACAAGTTAATAATTCAGTGAGATCAAGTGAGCTGAATGCCTAGCTAGAGGCCGCTTCAGTTCAAGTGGAATTAATTATATTAATCCACAGCTTACTCTTATTGAACCCGTAGGGTCACACAAATAGTACGTAAACGGATCAAGTATTTAATGGCATTAAATACTCCATCTATGGATATTCGGAATCGACAGATCTTGGTTTCAGTGGGAACTAAGATCGTCACAAGCAAGAAATGAATACTCCGGAAACGATGATATTACCGGAAACGGAAATATAGATCGTATTGGAAATATAAATATTATCCAAGTCGTAGATGTTGCCGGAAACGGAAACATGGTACGTATCGGAAAATATTATTGGAAATGGAAATATTACCGGAATCGGAAATATTGCCGGAAACGGAAATATTGTCAGAATCGGAAATATTATCGGAATCGGAAAATAATTTCGGAAACGGAAATATTAATATTTGTTCGAAACGGAAATTAATTCCGGAATCGGAAATATTAAATATTGTTCGTATCGGAAATGAATTCCGGAGTCGGGAATTTAATCGGAAGCGTATCGTACGAATTAGCATCGGACGAGGCTCGCTAGACGAAGGCCCAGCACGAAGCCAGGCCATCGCCCAGCAAGCCACACGCATCACCAACACACGCCAAGCCTCGACCAGGCCCAACGCAAGGCCAGGCCCAGCCAAGGCCTTAGGCGCGCGCGCGGACACAGGCAGCGAGAATGGGCCTAGCGTTGTGCGCTCAGCGTGGGCCGCAAGGCCTGCGCGAGTGTGCGGTGCTCGTGCGATGCTCGTGTACGTGCTATACGAATCCTAAAGCTATCAGGATTCGATATATGATTAAATCCTAATCCTAATAGATTAAGTTTATTATTTAGAGTTCAAGTTGGATTCTAATTAATAAATCCAAATCTTAGTAGGATTATAATTCCTTTTCCTTACCTCTATAAATAGGAGCCTAGGGTCATAATTTATAGACACAATTGAAGTATTCAAAAGGTAAGATTTTGAAGAAAAATCAGCCATACACTTGCACCTAAATAGCCGAAATTCCTAAGCAACCTCAAGGGCGATTCTAGTTGGTCAAGCTTAAGGCGGATCCGGACGTGTTGTGGACTATCTACGGAGGGACGACACTTGGAGTCCTAAAGACTTGTTCTTGTTCGGTTCGGGCGCAGCTAGGGAGGGCACGCAACAAAGTGTATGCATCTAAACTATGCTAAATGATTATGTGTAAATAATATGCTTTCCTGGCTTTATGGTTTTTCCGCATGATTTAAGTTTTGTCATATGAATCATAACCTTACACTATTTTAGTCGTTAATATCCTTAAATGTCTGTTAATAATAATTATAAAATTTTGATAATTTGTATTGAAATAAATCCAATGATATCCAACAAGATAATATTTTATCTAATATCTTAACTAACAATTAATTAATTTGATCACATAAATACTAAAAGCAAGGAACTAACTTTACGAAACGGGTGAAGTATAAGACATACTGCTCAAGCGAAATTATATTGGAGGGTCTAACTCTCCATCTACTGCAACTCATGGCTCTTATATACGAATTATCTTATATCTTGAAACAACTTTGTAATTACTGCACTTTCTCTAGTTTTCAAGCATTATGCCTAAACAAAAAATCAAAAGAAACAAAATAACTTTTATACCTTTTCCAGGCCAAATGAGATCGAATGTGAAATCTTTATGATTATATACTCACTTAAAATACGATCAAAAAGGATCCAATGCCTTTTTTCTCACATAAATGATGCTAATTTGTATGAAGTATATATATACTACGTACACTTTAACTGGTTTCCAAATGATGATGCATGTTACATACTTGGCCAGTAAATAAAATTCACATGTCTAATATAAATCAAATACTTCTTTAAACCATAAAAATTCAAACTTGCAAAATAAATTTAAAGAGGCAAAAGAATATGGAATACATAATTTTATTGATGTTTTTGGGATTACAATTCTCGTAACTCTCTTGATTCTTCTCTTCTAGGGTTTGTAGTACTGGGGTCTGGTCGACTTATTCTAGTACTGGATACCTACAATTTGATAGTATGGAGGTGATGGGGTTTTTTGTGACTTATTCCATCTGAGCCTTACGAAACCCTAATGTTAAAACTCCATTATATAGGAAAGTTGAGAGTCCTACTAGGTTTAAGTTCCCTAAATCTTTAAAATATTATCTTTTTATTGAGATATAATTGACACCAAGAATTTACAAAATTTCGGTGTCTACAGATGCCCCCTCGAGATCTGTTGTGGAGACTTGATGTCGGATTCAACTTGGTCTCGAAACTTTGATGTAGAATTTGAAAGAAAATTTGACTTGCCTCCATTGATTCTAATAACTTTTAACCTTGAAGAGAGAAGATGAAGAGAAAAAATGTTCCCACCGATCGTGCTAAATATGTAAACACAAATTTAAGAGTCTGCAAAATAACGAACTCAAAATAAGTGAACACAATAATTTTATTGATTTATGTATTTTGGGTACAATCTCTAATGTCTTTATCCACTGATTCGATCTCCACATCCATTAGAACTTGTTTTGTCAGACGTCTTGAGCGAGGGCCAACGGGCTTGATCTCTTCTTAAGGACGTCGTATGGAGGTAGAACGACACTTGTGCTTGTTGTTCTTCTTCCACCGGGATTTGATATCGACTTGTGTGCTTGGAAGCAGTCTTAGGGTTTTCTGGAGAGTAGTAGGTTTTTTGTATACTACGTTCAGTGTCTGGCAAATGACTTGGAAAGAGCCTTTTTATATCACTCTCCTAAGTTTAGGGTTTTCCCTTTTATAAATAAATGGGTCTTCTTTCTTCAACCCATTTAAATAACCAACTTCTACTAAATAACGACATTTGATTAGAATGGGCATATCTGATTTATAACCCAAATTAAACAATTTATATGTCATTTAAATAATAGAAGTCAACATTTGACTCTTTTTGGGACCAAAATTGATGACATGGCATTTGTCACATTTTTAATGCCTACAAATTGCTAATTTGTAAACCACAAAAATTCAAACCTGCAAAATAATTTTAAAGAGGCAAAAGAATATGGAATACATAATTTTATTGATGTTTTTGGGATAACAATTCTCGTAACTCTCTTGATTCTTCTCTTCTAGGGTTTGTAATACTGGGTCTGGTCGACTTATTCCAGTACTGCATACCTATAATTTGTTAGTAGGAAGGTGATGGGGTCTTTTGTGAATTATTCCATCTGAGCCTTACGAAACCCTAATGTTAGAACTCCATTATATAGGAAAGTTGAGAGTCCTACTAGGTTTAAATTCCCTAAATCTTTCAAATATTATCTTTTTATGGAGATATAATTGACACCACAAATTTACAAAATTTCGGTGTCTACAACTTCACAATTATAAATAAATAAATAAAACATGTAAGCATGGTAAATTCCGTAATTAATAGGCAGGAGGAAGGGTAGAATGGGTCAAACAAAGTTACGCAAAAATGAAAAGATGTTGGGGCTTTTTTTTATATAGGTGCTAGTATATTATGCACGCGATGCGTGCGTGAATTTTAGAATGCATGTAAACCAACTTTAATAAATCAATATTTATTATCGTAAAATGACTATCTCTATATTTTTCTTCAGAAAGTATTTTTACCAAACGGTTTAATACCTATTGGAAGATTTCATCACAAATGCATGGTTGAAAAGTTAAGAAAAAAAACATATTTGCACAATATAAAGAACATACGTAACATTATCAAATCCTAGTCTTATATGCACGCGATGCTTGCGAAAGTATGAATTAAAGTTAAAAATATATTTTTACAACTAACATATCTCATTGAAAAATCAAAATCTCAGTTATGCTCTCCAACATTTAAAGAATCCTCTAAACCCTTGTATAAATCAGCACGTATCTTATCTTGGTTGAGTACAATCCACCTCAAATTATTGGCTTTCTTTTTACACAGTTACCGACAACAAATTGTTGGAGTAGACGACCGCCTCTCGAGGTTGGAGAATCAAGATGTTGTCGCGTGTATAACACAAAATACTTGTTTTGGTCAAAAAGATATAAGTATAAGATTTTAAGGATAAGACGCACAAAAAGAGTTATTAGAAATATGCACCTGAAACGTGTATGCATATAATTCCCAACATGTCAACTTTTTACCAGTCGAACTTCAACTGTTTAAATCTCAGTCGTAAGAACCATAAGGAACCAGTAGAGGATACTGCAGTGGGTCATAATAACAGACAGTATCTTTGATATAACTCAATGGCCCAATTACTGACTCTATCATAATATCCTTATCAAAATCAATAACAAACTCGTAAATAAAAATTAATAAATGTTATACGAATTACATTGGAGAGTGGATAATGTAAGTTATATGCGGTGTGAAAAAAGAATTACTTAATTACAGTTACAATAGCTATGCATGCGAAAGATTATTAATAATTTAAAAACCACAAATGTTGTAAGCATTATGTTGGAGAGTGGATAATGCAACTTAGTCACTAATTATTATTATTATTATTTAAAATAAGATTATTTTTAAGTTTTTATTTACACCTTTTGTTTTTCTTTTCTGCTAATACGAAATTTTTAATTAAAAATAAAATAAATATTTTATTATAATGGCTTTTTGTTTTCTTTTCTGCTTCAACGGATCTTTTAACTTAAAATAAAATAAATATTTTGTTTTGTTTCCTTTTGTTATTTCTTTTCCACAAAAAATAAAAAATTAATTTAAAATAAAATAAAATGTTCTACTGTAATGCCTTTTATTTTTATTTTCCGCTAAAACAAAAGTCTATTGTTTGGAAGAGATAGAAAGTGAAGTGCCCGGTATTTGTTTTGAAAGCCCAAATAATCAAACCTCAGCTCCCAAAGCCTATTTCGTTTTCGAAGCCCAAATAATCATAGCCTCCCCATTTCGTTCTCAAAGCAACGCTCCTCCTATCTCTCTTTAAGACTAAAACCTAAAATTCTAACCCTATTTCTTATTGATGCTATTTTCTCTCTCTTGTCTCTTCGCCGTTCTCTTCTCTCTCTTTAAACCTACTTGATTTTGTTTCTCCTCCTATCTCTTCTTTCTCTCTCCTCATTTTGCTGCTTTCCTTCCATTCTCTGCTCAAACAATGGCGAAGATACATACTCATTTCCAACTACTTTGAATATCTTAGCAAAAAATCGTGAAACCACTCAAAAAATAAACATCGAGTATATTCCCCTTCTCTTCGTCCTAAATTACCCTAATTTTGGACTTGATTTAGAATTTTAGGGTTTTATCAATTACATTTTTTGGGTTTTTAATCGGAATTTACTTCATGTAGAATGTCGATTTGTGGAACATATAGCTTATTTAGGGTTTAGTTTAAGGATTAATTGCTTAACTAATTTTAGTTGGGGTTCGTTTTCTTAATTAGAGATAGTCTAATTTTTTTGCACTGTTGATTTGCATGTCGTCCCCCTCTATGGGTTGGAGAGAAAGGTGAAAAGGCGAGGCGGTCGAGGCGCTGGTCGTGGCGGTCGAGGAGCTGATCGAGGCGATGGGCGAGTGGTTAGGTTGGTAACCACAATCTGATTTGCTTGATATTTGGAATAGAATGGTTTGATGATTTCGTTTTATCTCTCTCTTTTGTTTTCTAACTTTCAAAATCTGAAATGAATTTTTTGGTTTCGTGGTATTAATTTCTTTGTTTAATTTTTACTGAATTTTTCTGGGTGATTTTTATTTTTATTAGGTTTTTATTTTTACTATTTTCGCGGGGTAATTTAAACCTTTTTTATTTGGTGATTTCTGGGTTTATATTGGATTTTCTTGGTGTGGTAATTAGGACCCCTTAGGATGTATTTCCATATTTTTTAAGTGGATAAATGTAAGGAGTGGGGGAGGGATTGAGATTCATGTCAAGATAATTGAATTGGTTTTTTAGGCAGTATAACTTAGGGTTTTTTGGCCGGATTTGGAAAAAAAGTGTATATTTTCTTGCTATTTTGTTTGATTTCCTGCTGAATTTGTGCAAATTGAAAATGATTCTTTGTTTCCTGCTATTCTGTGTGCTATTCTGTTTGATTTCTTTAGTTCATGTTTGTAATCCCCCGTAATTTTATACATTTTATATTTTTATTTTAACGTATAGTTAATTATATTTGAATAGAATTTACGAATTTTAGAAATAAATATTTAATTAACGAATATTTATTTTTATACGTTTTAAATGTTTTAATGATTTATGCAATGTAAAATAATTTTAGAATTCTATGTTGAAAAGACTTTGAATTTCGAAAACACATTTGAAATTGGGAAACCAAGCCTAATCGATTTTGGATTCAAATACTAAAAGTAAATCCTAATCCTAGCCCAAATTGGTGAAGCCCAAAACAAATAAACCCAAAATAAACCCATAACTCTCTCTCCTCTCCTTCACTCACGTAAAACTCAAAGGAAACAAAAAACCCTCTTTCCCTCTTCTTCCTGCTGCACGTGAACAGGAACCTCAAGCCCCTCTTCTCGTCGCCGCCGTCCAGCCGACCACCGTCGTCCTTTACCGAAGCCTCAGCCGCCGGTAATCCTCCCTCTCCTTCTCTCTCTTTCGTTCTCTTAAACTCCTTGGTCTTGGTTGCACACCCATTAATAGTTACTCTGTTTTTGTTCTCGCTCAGCCTCCGCGCCACCGCAGTATCACCGCCCAGTCATTGCTGCGCCGCCGCGTCCTTCGCCCACACCAGAAACCTCTCCTCTCCCTTCTTTCTCCTCCACGCACGCAACGACATTCCCTTCTCTCGTTGCTTCTTTCTTCCTGCCCCACAAACTCAGCCGTCGCTGCACGGCCACCGCAACCACCAGCAGCGTCACTCAGCCGCTGCACCACCTGCCCGCTTGTTGCCGCACCACCTTGTCCACCGGCAGCTTCTTGTTTTCTCTCTTTGGTTATTTCTTAAACCCTAAGTAACTAATTATTTTAATTAATTATAATTGTTAATTGAAATTATGTTCTTGATATTAAATTCATAATTTTTATGGTTTGAACATGATTTTCAGATGTTGGTTGAGTTTATAAACGAATTAATTTCAAGTTTTGGTTGATTGAATTATAAGTTAGGGCTTATTATGATTTATTAATTTGAATTATGTTTCATTAATTTGAATTATGTTTCTTGAATTAAAGTGATGATTTTTGTAATTTAAATTATAAATTTCAGATTATGCAAATTATATAATAAAGTTATTAATTTTCAGATTATCAAATTACTTTGAAATATGAATTTTGATTGTTTAAAGTATGAAATTCAAGGTTTTTATGATTTTTAATCATGATAGGTTGAGTATGAATTATTGAATTGGTTGTTTTGAGATACTAGGAACGTAGATTGACCTTGGTGAAGCTTTTAAATGAATTTATATTGCTGAAAATTTAAAGTACGATGTTTGCAAAAGTTTTCAACGAATTTCAATAATTAATATAATAATTATGATGCTAGGAAACCAAATATTCAAGTTTCGATATTGAAAAATGTTCTAATTATGTTTAGGAAGGGTTTGAAGCTCCCTAATGTTGTTGAAAATTCAATATGAATTGATATGAGTCTATATTGGTTGTTGTTAGGTGGAGAATTCTCCGTAGGCGACTTTTGAATTATTAAAGTGGTCTTGCAGTTTGTTTACACAAGGTACGTACATACCTGTGTGCTTGGAATGTGTGCCAATTGTTGAAACCATGTTGAATTGTTGATAAACTTGGTTATGTTAATGTTGTTGATGAACTTAGTCAGGTTGAAATTGCATGTTTGATACTGTTGGATGAACATATTAAACCTTTATTGCATTTTGAGGATTATAACATGTTAGTATGGAAGATTGATGCAAACATGTTTGATTGGGAACACTAGAGTATTTAGTATACAATTCAGATCAGTTAATTGTTGTTCCCTTTTTAGCTTTTCACTACTTTATGAGGGCGGAGGACCTCATTTAGTAAGTTGAAACCTTATACCCATATTCAGGGGTTGATCAGTATTAAAGAAAAGATTGGAGTTAATTGGAATGAGTCTTGTTTGATGCCTTTGTGATCACTTACTTAATTCCAGGATAAAAGCAGTTGTAAATAAATGTGAGTTGTATGCCTTATGTGATTGTTGAGTCATAACTGGGTGTCAATTTGTAAATCATGTAAAGTGAAACTGAGTAGCAATAGCTTTAGACTGTGCACGTCTAAAGTGACGGACAAACAGGAGTTGGGGTTCATGGTGGTAGCCCATGGCCTTTCATTCGGACCGGATTGATCACCGCGTCCTATTTTCAGTCAAACGTTCCTCGATATCGCAGGTCACTGAGGTTACGGAGTCGCGCCCGTACCTCGTCTAGCTAGAAAACTCGGTCCATTGCCTATTTCAATTAAAATAATATTATTGTTATAAAAGTCTAGTCTAGTCTAGCCTAGTCTAGTCAAGTATGGTCTTCAGATTATCATGATTTGTCTGCCCTTATTTATGTTCATTAGTGTCATGTTAGGATTGATCGTTTAATAGTATCATGTTAGGATTATTATTGATTTAGTATGTAGTACTCAGCTTTGCTGATTACGTGCTTTTGCTTGTGCATGTTGATCATGGCTATGCCTTATTGATCCTGTGATGACCCAATCTTTGGTGAGCAGTCTCTAAGGATCAATAAGCATTGTCCATCTGCAGGTTTGAAGATGTTGCATCATTGGGATCGGGAATAGAGAGCTTGTATTTAGTTTTGATTTGCTAAGTTAACTTGGGTTTGTTAATTGGGACTTTAAACTTGTCGTACTATTTATATTTCCTTATTTTCGTTGGTTGATTTTTGGGGACTAAATCTGTAATCGATTATTTATAAACCTAAAGTTAGTTTTATGTTTTCCGCTGCAAAATTCTGAATAAGCCGTTACGTTTTCACACGGGCGATAATGCCTTGATAATTCTCTACGTTTTATATTAAAAGATTATTTTAGAAAAGAGAGAATTGTCGGGGTGTTACAATGTTTTTTATTGTGGAATTGTTGAATTTACTGTAAAACGGTGTGTTTTATGTTGTTATTATTGTGATTTTGTGGTCGATTATATTATGCTTAAATTGGTGTTGGTTATTGGTAGAAATGTCCTTATTATTTCGGTTTCCTTATTTTCTTCCTTCTTTGTTTTTCAATAACCGATTATTGCGGATTATACTCACCAAGTTATCAACCATAACAGATAAAATTATAATTATCACCAAATTATCAGCAATAATAATCAGCAAATTATACTCACCAATGTAAATTATTTTCATTTAATCAACAATAATTACTTTTAATCAATTAAAAATGTACTCTAATCAAGTAATCTGGAATAATGATTAAAAGTAATTATTAAGCAAATAATTAGTAATGAACCGAATTTAATCAAGTACTTAAAGTAATAGAGATCAAATAAAAGATAATTTAATTAAAAACATGAATTAAAATCTTAAATAATTAATTAAAATCAATTAAAAGTATGCCTATTACTATTATTTTTGTTTAAGAGATTGTTCGTTATAGTGAAAGAATTAAATCGCGTACCGTATGTTGTTTGTTATTGTATCTCGTTATGAACTTCAAACCCAACTTAAAATCTGCATAAAGACCGATTCAAGTCAATTATTTTCCAATTCATAATTTTAATAACACAAATTTACTTCATCTCTATTACACATAAGCTATTGCACTCTCCCAAAAACCTTATAAACATACCTTATATTTTGAAATCTGCAATTACAGATTAAAAAAATATAAGAGATTATTTAATTAAAAGCATGAATTAAAATGTGAAATAATTAATTAAAATTCATAAAAGCATAAAAGTTACATACCTTATATTTTGAAATCTGCAATTAGAGTTTTAAATAATATAAGAGATTATTTAATTAAAAGCATGAATTTAAATCTGAAATAATTAATTAAAATTCATAAAAGCATGAAATTGCATACCTTATATTTTCAAATCTGCAAAATAAATTAACGAAAAGTGTGTTAGTTAGACAAAATTAATTTGCATTGCAACAATCTTTTAAAAGAACATTTGTTTATGCATAAAAATTCACGAATTATTATTATTGAAAATTTGTTTAATTTCTATTATTTATTAAAAAAAATTAATTGTTATGCGTACAATAATTCCATTTATTTTTATGCATAAACAGATTTTAATGGCTCTATCCTTGAAGTAATTAAATAAAAATTCATGAATTTGTTAAAAATTTAATTATTTAATTTCTCATGTTGTTGGTTATGCATTAAAATTCAAGAATCTTTATTAAAAGTGTGTTTAATGTCTGTTTTTATTTTCTTGCAAGGATTCGTGAGAAAAGTATACTTACTTGTATGGGAGCGACTTCAAGAACGGTACGTGATGTGGTTTCTTCCGATAATGGCTTCCTTCTAAGAATCAAACTTTGCGAATGATATTTCTTCTTCTGAGAATCAGTGTTGTAGAACTTTTTTTTCGCTTATGGTTTTTGGAGTTTGTTTTTTTTTTTTGCAAATTCTGGAGATTTTTGTAGGATGTTTTTGGTTTACTTTGTAAATTTGTTTTAATTTGGCAATTAGAATAAGCTGTAATATTATTCATTTCATTTAGCGATTGCAACAATTTGTAATATTTTCTTTCTTAATTTTTATTTCATTTCCTGATTTAAATGCTCAATCAACCCTAATTTAGGTACTGCAGTCAATTGTACAATTAATGGGCCATAAATCACGTTTTTGGGCGTTTGGAAACATCAAGTCTGTAGTTGGCTTAAACTCTGAAGCAGTGAAGAGTGTTTCTGTAAATTATATGAGTTACCCGCGCGAAAAGTGATGTTACGAAAAAGCCCTCAGTTATTCCTTCTTTTCTACGTCTCATTTTTATGTGATTATAATTAACTTTAAAAGTGATTATACATATGAAATATTTATAAATTTTTGTTTTTCACAATTGTATTTATTATTTCTTATGATAACTATACTTCATATTTAATACTATAATTAATTCTATTAAGTTTTTTTTAAAAAATTCTAACATCATCTATACGGCATTAATCGACTCCCAAAGATAAAATCATGACTCCACCAATAATGACAAGTGACAGTAACAGTAGTATTTTATGCGTTAGCATCATCTATTTATACCTAGTATTTAAAAAGGAAAATCATAGATAATTGGATGACACGTGTCACCCCAACTTTTATCTTTACATTTGTTTTTGTTTTAAATTTTTTTTGACATGTGTCATTCCCATCTATTATCCATACATTTGTTTTTTTTTTCTTTTATTGTTTGTTATACGAAGTATTTTACAGCTTCAACACATATTCCACGGTTCCACTTTATCTCCCTCTTTAACTCTCAATTAATTCAATATTTAATTTATATGTTTTTCAACTTTCACCTATACAAATAATATATTCTTACTAAAATCACAAACCCTCAATAAATTTGACACTTAAAAAATGACTAAATAACTACTATATAGAACGAGCTCACAAGATAGTTATAAAAATCAAAGTTTTGGACTTTGCTTCTAATGCTTCAAAGTGTCCTAATGGTAATTTGTTTATTTAGGATTGAATTTATAATAAATTAATTAAAAGCGGTGGATTTTTCTTTAAGATATTATTCTTCTGCAACATATTGATAGTTTGTGCACTTTCTCCATTATTAAAATCAACCGACGCAAGATACTCAACAGGAATAGATAAAAGCTGGGATTCCAAAATATGGTAAGTTTTTTAGTCATTGCATTATGTATAAGATAAATTGTAATCAAATTTAGAAAGCGCATAATCTAGCTAAAATTGAACAAATTTCGTTTGCCAAAAAGTCGGATTAGATTTTGATTTTTTTATAGTCTGTTTCTTCACGTAGCTTTTGTAATTGTATGTTAAAAAAAAAAAAAAAGTTAGATTCAACCGTATGTAACATCTTTTTTTTTGGTGTAACCGTATGTAACATCTTAACTCGCGGCATTTCTTTGTCTAGTTAGCGAGTGGTCGTGTCACATTGGACTCTGGCTCTATTGCACAAGTTTCTTCTCACTATTGGAGGACAATTCCAATACGTATTGCTACGACATTATAACATCACATCTTTAACTTAGGATATGTATGAAATTTCGACACGACAAATCATTAACTGTAATCTCTATTCTCTCTTAACATGAGTTTCATGGCTATTTTATTTAATCTTCTCAACTTGGGAAACACGACAATATAGTGTTTGGAATGGATATAAATACAAAGTTAGAATATTATTTTAGATAGAAACTGTCCCATAGTGGAAGAGAAAAAAGTGGTACCTTGTTTAAACAATAGAGTAATGTTTAAAGGTCTTGCGCGCACAGGTTGTACAATAAATTTATTGTACACCAAGATAACTTTTATGTAGTTTTTTGTAACTTTAACCTATTTTTCTGTAACTTTTATGTTATAAAATTAAAAATTTGATAGATAAACATTTTAAAGGGTTAAATGATTAATTTATACATTATTAGTGATTTTGAAGAAATAATTTTTATTCAAATGAAAAAATTTATCATTAAAAAATAGATAACTTTTACATATATAAATATAACTTTTAAGCATTTTGAGTCAACTTTTACTCCGATGTACAATATTTATTGTAAACCCATTATAAATAAGAATTTGTGAATGTTTATATTATTTGAACTGCTGCCCCCAGTGGTTTAGGCTTAAAGGAGGAATGCCCTCGTGTGTTCTCATAGTCCATTTTAGAGGGTTGCTCTTTTTTTCTTTTTGTTTTGTTTTTTTTTTTTGCTTCCAAAGACATTATTCATTAACACGTTATATCCTTATACAACAAATTAAATATTCAGCCCAATAACACAATTCCACATTAGTTTTCATTTGTTTTAAAGGTGTTAGAATAATGTCTTGAATCGGTCAATCCCCTTAATGCAACGCTCCAGCACGGGATCTTGCTTGTTTTGGACCTATTTTCTGGGCTTTTCCGCATTTGTCTGGAGAGTACTATATAAACTTTCTAGGTCATAACCAAATTTATTCTGTAATCTGTAATCCTCGAGATCAATAAAAATTCCTTTCCCTCTGTGGACGTAGCTAACACATTGTTAGTGAACCACGTTAAATCCCTGCGTTCTTTATTTACGTTATTTAACTTTTTTTTTTAGTTTTCGTTATAATAAAAGGAAAATTGGAGAAGATGGTGAAGATTGAGGGGAAGAAGGGAGAGGGAGGAAAGGTGGAAAAGTAGTTTCCTACCCTTTTAAAAGGAAAAGATTTTTACACCTTTGAGGGAGTTATGGATAATTGTTTGTCATCCCTTGTCAAATCAAACAACGGAAAACAATTAAAAAGAGAAAAATCTTTTCCATGAAAATGGTTTACACCCTACCAAACGAGCCTTGATCATTTTTTGATTTTACAAATTATGCTTCCTACATTTGTTTTTTTTTTTGGTGCGAATGAGCCACAAAGGACGGGGATGAGAATCGATCCCATAATCACCTGGAACCGGGATGGAAGCTCTAACCAACTGAGCTATCCATCACTCTCATGCTTCCTACATTTGTAGTTGAATAGTTGAATAATTAAGCTAGACGCGTTGAGATGAAGCTAGTGGTATAGTATAAACAAATTAAACAAACGAAAAGGCTTATATCACCTACTCGATCTTGATAGTTGTTACAGTTTTTTGTACCACTTGACTAAAACATCCAAGGCTTATGATTCCTCCCGTGTATAAAACGAAAGTTGCAAGCGATAAGTGATTAGGTATCCCTTCAACTTGCATAAAAAACGTGATAAATTATTTGATATTTCATACGAGTTAGATTAGATCATCATGAGTCCGACCTGACTTGAAAAATAACAGCTTTTGGCCAGTAATTTTAGGCCCGTTTTCGGGCCCGGCTGGTTCCAATTTAAAATTTTGGATGGATTTTGGGAAACTCAAAATTGCAATATTAGTAATGTAATTGGCCCGCCCCGAAATGGGCCGAATAGCCCACTATTTTTTGGACCGAATTAGCGAGTTTTGGGCAGAAAATTTTGATCCGAAGTTTGGCTCGATCCGACATATTGGACAGAATTTTAAAGGTGTGGCCCGGCCCGAAACCCACCCGGCCGCCAATTTGATCAAATTTTATACAAGTTTATTGTATATCGGTTAATATAACCCAGTTTTTAATAGGTTACATAGTTAACTTTCTACATCATTAATAATTTTAAAGAGATAATATTTATGGAAATTTCTTTTAAAGATATACTTCATAACTTTTATTATAACGGACTAACTCTTAATCATTTTAATTTAATCTATCTTTGAATTATAATATTTATTATACACCCTCTTACATCAAATTTTGTGTTCTATATGAATAATTTCAATGGCTGATTTGATTAGTAGTCTCGCATCATAATCATTAATTTTCGAGTTCCGCCCCACATTGAAGATAAATAATTAGAGGTTCCATGTACTACAAAAACTGCTTTAATTAAAGTGACATTTTTGCATATGCTAAAGAAGTACTGGATAGTCAGGATGTGATGCATAGTGAGAATGTGAGACCGTGGATGGCCCATGGGGAATATGGGGTCACTGAAATGAGCAATGGATTTAAAATCCTTTGCTAAATAATAGAGATCGAAGGTACATTTTCTAACTGTTCATTAATTCACATAAAACTATAAATTATACATGGGATGCTCCCTCCATCTTTGAATACTCGTAACAAATTGACTTTTGCATTATTCGTACATTAAGTTTGACCATATTTTCTTTGTTATAACGGATGCAAGAGAAATAATAAATAACGTAATAAAGAACGCAGAATTTAACGTGGTTCACCAATAATGTGTTAGCTACGTCCACAGGCAGAGGGGTGGAAAGTTTTATTGATCTTGAGGGTTACAGATTACATAATACAACTAGGTTATGACCTAAAGAGTTTATATAGTAATCTCTAGACAGATGCAGAAAAGCCCAGAAAATAGGCCCAAAACAGATAACCCTAGTCCAGAATAACAGATAGCGAGATCCCCGTGATGGGGCGTTGCAGTAAGGGGCTTGACCGATTTAAGGCATTATCTAACATTCTAAATATATAAACTAGCTTTTGAGCCCGTTCATAGAACATACGGTTGTATAGTGGTTGTTGAGATATCTTTTGAAGTTTTAAGTAGTGAATACTTGTGATTTTTGGTAATATATGAATTAAATAGAGGTGTAATTTGAAGGTTGGAAAAATATAAAAATTATATGTTGAATAAATATTGGATGTTAAAGAGGTGGGGTGGAAGAGACTAATGAGTATATATTAGACTATTAATAACTTGATGTTGAATGAGGAAAATGGAGTGGAAGAGGCATTAGAAGTTGTAAATCATAGAAACAATAAAGAAAAACAAAACAAAATGATGTATGAAAGGAGAGATGCCACATGGCTTCTAATAATGAGATGTCACATGACTTCTAATAATTTATGGTGTTCATTTTTAAATACTAGGTATAGATATCAAATTTTATTGTGTAATATGTTGTTAGATTAGTTTTGATTTATATATTTCAAATATTTAAGAAAATGTTAAAGGTCAAACTAATGCATTAATAAATGTGTCTGCCAAGCTGTGTCAAGTATTTTAAAACGGAGGGAGAAATTAACACGGGATATATTTTTGGAGATATGGGGTGTCGAATTAGTTCAACTCCTGATTAATTTCGTGTTCATCAAAAATATATAAAATGTACTCTAATTTTGTCTCTGTTGCATAATGAAACTCCTAAAAACTCACGTACTCATCGTTTACATTAATTGTAATCTACACTGAGAGGAAAAGGCCATTTAATAATCATTTCAATAAATCTCCATCAACTCCCTAGCCTTTATGTTACTTTTTCCTTTTCAATGAATTATGGTAAGGAATAAACCCGTTGAAAGTTGGTCCCAAATGACTGGAAATCGCATTTAAACTCCATAATCCAACAAAATCCAAAGGCATATGCAGTCCTAATTAAGAGATGCATCACAGCTAGCGCATGTGAGAACATTAACATTAATATATAAACATTAAAACTCGATCATTGAGGTTACAATCATACAATTTGTACTTTTGAGATCCAATATTATTGAAGACATTCATCTCCCTTCCGTCTTTTTTCCTATCAATTGGATGCACCTATTCTTACTAGTACATTTGTAGTACTACTTGTCTCACTAAAATAATGCAATACACATTGTAATATCATCCTCTCCATTTTTTTTAAGAAAAGGTTGGTCCATATCAACGATCGTAAAGCATTAAAAATGAATGAAAAGAAATGGAGATTGATATATCATAATAGTATAATACTCCGCAAATTTACACAAGATCATTGCATAGGGAAATTTTTTAGTAAACCCGGTCAACAATAATATTAGTGCACGTGTACACAAATTAAAGTTAAAGTACAATTTCTTCTATTAACCATTTTACATACACAATGTTCATTGTCCGTACAATAATTACAATAAATTAAACACGTACCAATTTGTTAGATGTAGCCATTTTTTGAATCTAAATAACCCTATTTTAAAAAAAAGTGAACCTTGACTTAAAATCACACTAGATCAGGTCCCGTGCAATGCACTTCTTTTTTTTTTTTTGAAAGGATATGTTCCGTGCAATATATGCACGTTTACTACTACAATAATTTATTATTTAAATTGTAACTAAATAAAAAAATTGTAATATTAGGAAAACGTGAAAAAGTAAAAAGGATATATGAAAAAGTATAAATTTAAAGTTGTGTAAAAAAATATTCAAATGAACTAAATTTGTATATTACAATATAAAGTTAAGGATTATAGTTGTATACATGTTGATCGATCTAACAAAGTTAACCAAACCTGAATGACTAACCCAAGACTAATTTTCGAAAAAACCCGAGCATAGCTGATAGTCAAATGCAACATAGTTTGAATTGAGTACAATTTTTATAATTGAACTTCTAATATTTGTCTATTTACCATGTATTATTATTTTACTTAACATTCGTACTTACCATTTATTATATTAACATTAGAAATGGACTAACATTAGAAGTTCATTTATCAATATTATTTAAATTTATTATCATGTTGAAAAGTTATAATAATACAGAAATAAAATCATATCATAAACGAAAAAATAACAATAACTCCACTTTTCTCCAATAATATATTATGTAGTAACGTTTATGGTAATTGAATTATATTTTTATCTTAATTTCCTAAAAAAGGTAATGAAAACTTTTTTAAGTAAAAAAATAAAAAATATTTTGGCGGGAAAAAATTGCACCAGCTGGAAGTGACACATGTCATTCATGATGTTTGTTTTAGTATAATGTAATGTAATAGATTATTTAAGCACAACTTATACTAACGATGGCAATTTGATATTTTTTCATAATAAACCTATTAAACATGCCAAAATAAATTACTCCTCATATCCCTTTTTATTCTTTACTTTTGGTATCATTCACGCGATTAACAAATAATTAATGTGAACAATTTATTTTTACTTAAACAATGTAAATTACTCCCTCCGTCCTAAAATGTTCTTTACGTATTCCATTTCGGGTGTCCCAAAATGTTCTTTACATTTCCTTTTATATTATTACATAAATGTTTTAACGTTCTATCAAATTTTATGTCAAAGATTATTTAAACAATTAAATTCTTTGGGTTATTAAAACTTTTCCATTTTTTCAACGTCAGAATTTTGATAAAAGTGAAAACATTATAAATAAACAAAATTTATCTTGTTTAAACAAAAAATAGTGGAATTTCAATGCACATTTAATTAGTCATTAAATTGCGTGCAAAATACCAAACGTAAAGAATATTTGGAGACGGAGGGATTATATTTATTAATACTCAGTACTAATATTTTCACTTTACTCAAAATTTGACATTGATTTTTTTTTTTGTTTAATTATCAACCGGTACGGCGGAGCCGTACTGGCATACCCCAAATCTAGCTCAATCATTCACCGTTAATTTAAATCTCAATTTGTTAAGGCCCAAAAAAGTATTATCAAATTGTAAGTAGGAACGCCACAAAACTTGGAACTCCTCCTCCTCAGTACTTGTACTATTAAAAATTGCCTAATTAAAATCAGGACGGCGAATCTTTTCTTTCAAATGAAATCATACACTAAAATATAAGTAATTTAATTAAAATGACAAGCTGTTAAAATATGATTGGGTAGGATATCTCTGGAATTATACTATCACCGTAGGATCATATTCATCTCCACGTCAATTCTAATGAGTCACGATATTTGACTCACATGCTCGGTCGATCAATTTGATTTTTGTCCTAAAACGACTGTCCTTCCCTTAAATATCTCTCCACCTCTCCATCACATTATCACCGATTCACGATTTATATTCAAAATTCCCCAAAAAAGAAACAAAAAACCTATCACCAAAAAAATAAAATGGGGGATTCTTCTCCATTGCTTTCAAACCAAAGTGATGATCAAAATTCCAGTCAATACGAATATCGACACCCTCTCCGAAACAAAAATCAAATCGTAAACGATCGAATTGAGCAATGTATCGGAAACTTGGGTTGGGCACAAGTTTTTCAATGTATTCTTGTGTCGTTTGCTTGGGCGTTCGATGCGCAGCAAACGTTTATTTCGATTTTCACCGACGCGGAGCCGGCGTGGCATTGTACGTCGGGAACGTGTGGGTCTGATATTTGTAATATCCCTAGCGGCGCGACTTGGGCGTGGGACGCACCTAAGGAGGCTACAATTATATCGGAGTATGGCTTACAATGCGCCAATTCCTTTCTGACGGGGCTTCCGGCGTCGTCGTTTTTCATCGGTTGTCTTATTGGTGGTCTGGTGTTGGCGACGTTGGCGGACTCATGGCTCGGCCGCAAGAATCTGTTGATGATATCAACCCTAGCGATGTCTTTGTCAGGTATATTTACAGCGTTGTTCTCAAAGAATATATGGATTTACGCTTTTTTAAGATTTGTTTCGGGATTCGGGAGGGCGGCGATTGGGACGTGTTCGTTGGTGTTAGCGACGGAAGTAGTGGGAAAGCAGTGGCGTGGTCAGGTTGGGGTGATTGGATTTGTTTGCTTCTCTTTTGGATTTCTATCACTACCAGGGATTGCATTTCTAACACATGGAAGTTCTTGGAGAGAGCTGTACATGTGGACGTCGGCGCCGGCCTTGATTTACTGCGTTCTTGTGTTTGTATTTGTACGGGAGTCCCCCCGGTGGCTCCTAATCCGAGGGCGAAGGCAGGAGGCCATGGATGCTCTTAAGAATATAGCGACGTTACACCAGAGTCAACTCACCTTGAGCTTCTTCGGTGAAGAAGAAGCCCCTCGTGGAGATGACACCGATGTGTACTCCGCCATGAGGGTACTAATGTCAAGGGCATGGGCCCTTCGAAGATTAGTAACGGTTTCAGTGATGTGTGTTGGGATTGGAGTTGTTTATTATGGGATGCCCTTAGCTCTTGGGAATTTGCCATTTAACCTCTACTTAAGTGTTACCCTTAACGCATTGTCTGAGTTACCTGGTTCGTTTCTTACATTTGTTTTGATTAATAGGTTAGATAGGAGAGTTGCTGTTGTTGGGTTCACCTTGTTGAGTGGATTTTGTAGCATTATGGTAGTGGTAGTAGGGAGTTTTGAGCAGTTGATGTTACTACAAGTTGGGCTTGAGATACTATCATTCCTAAGTGCTGTCTCTGGGTTGAACCTCATGTTAATCTTCACCATCGAGTTGTTCCCTACTTGTGTACGCAACTCAGCTGTGTCCATGGCTCGTCAAGCGCTCGTGTTTGGTGGAGCCTTCAGCCCACCCCTGGTGGCCGCTGGCCGGAAGAATCCGTTCATTGCGTATGGGGTGTTTGGAGTTGTGATTGCTATCTGTGGAATGTTCGCCATATTTTTGCCAGAAACCAGGGGAACTGCACTTGCTGATACCATGGATGAGGAAGAGGACAAGGCTCAAAAACTAGGGAGCTTCTGGGCTACTCACTGATGGATCATCTTTTTTCTTCTTGTTAATTACTCACATTCTTTGTTTGTTCCTAGGCTGGGGTCAATTTCTGGGGTCAATACGTACTAGTTGAGCTATAATACATAATACATTAAAACTATAAAGGTTAGCTAGGTTGAGCTAGCTAGTTGGCAATTAGCTTAGCTAGTTGTATCATGTAACATATACTTTGGTGTATTCCAACTTTCTAGTATGAGATGATCTCGCAATTTTGATTACTATAGTACGTAGTGTATTACAAGTAAATGGGCAGAGCTATGTAGTGAGCAATCTTGTTTTCAATCACACATGACAATTTTTTTCTTATTATAAGTCAGCCATATTAACTAGTAAACAGAGTGAAAAGACTGACGCATGTAGATTAAAAGGAAACAGATCATATCAACTTAATGTGAATTTGAATCTATTGGCAAGAATCTTGGAAACAGATCATATCAACTCAATGTGAATTTGGATTTATTGGCAAGAATCTTGGAAACAGATCATATCAACTTAATGGAATTTTGGTTGTGTGTATGAAGGGAGTGAGATTCACAGTTCTTATTAACAAGTATACACCTGAATACCTGATAACTTCAATGTCAAAGGGTATGGACTATGGAGAATCTGATATGTGGAACCATTTGTTTGGATTTTGCAAAATTGAGAACTATATTGACAGTGCTACTGGTGGGAGGTATGTTAACAAGTAAACTATGTGTTACCTTACTCCGTATTATAGATCCTATGCAGGGAACCTTACATCATTGTTGTTTAATTTACAGGTTGTTTAAAGGTAATGGAGAACCTGTTTTTATCCGTGGTGGTAATTTGGATATTGTCAGATGGTTTATTGCGGCTTTCCAAGAAGCGATATCAAACAGACATTAAGTTTCATGCTGATATGAACTTGTTAATTCTCCTCAAAAGTGTGTGATCTTTCTCATTTATCATCCCACTATTTATACAAATTCTAATGTAACATAAACGTTACAAGCAAGTAGATGTTACAGCCACAAATTAATGCAAATGTAATATCCCTTATTACTACTCTATTATGACATAAGTTATGTATAAGCTATATTAACAATTATCATAACTCCTAAGTTGACTAACATATCTTTTTACATTACTAGCATTGATAATAATAATAATATCTCAATACCCCCCTCAAGTTGGAGCGTGAAGGTCTTGAATGCCCAACTTGTGAAGGAGGAACTCAAACTGTGTTTTTCCCAAGGCTTTTGTGAAAATATCCGCTAGTTGTATTGTCGTAGGAACATAAGAAGGGGAAATAATTCCTTCAGTCACTGCATCACGAACAAAATGACAGTCGGCTTCAATATGTTTTGTCCGTTCATGGAACACCGGATTCTGAGCAATATGCAAAGCAGATTGACTATCACAAAATAACCGCATCCCTTTGGAATGACGAACTCCTAAATCACCGAGCAATTGTTTAAGCCATTTTAGTTCACATGTAGTTGCTGCCATAGATCGATATTCCGCCTCAGCGGAAGAACGAGAAACGGTTGGTTGTTTCTTAGTTTTCCAAGAGATTGGCGAAAGACCAAGCAACACCAACCACCCTGTTAAAGAACGTCTTGTAAGTGGACAACTAGCCCAATCAGAATCACACCATCCCTCCAAGATCAAAGCACTGTCGGACCGGAGTAAAATTCCTTGGCCAGGTTTTTTCTTTAAATATCTCACAACCCATAAGGCTGCTTCCCAATGCTCCTCACGAGGTTGTTGCATAAATTGAGATAAGATGTGTACTGAATAGGCAAGATCTGGTCTAGTCACTGATAAGTAAATCAATCTCCCTACAAGTCTTCGATAGGGTTCTGGGTCTTCAAGTAGCGCACCAGTCGCTAATGCGAGTTTGTGATGTTGCTCCATTGGAAATTCTGCCGGTTTTGCCCCTAATAGACCTGTTTCTTCAATTATTTCCAATGCATATTTTCTCTGGCAAAGATAAATTCCCTCATGACTCCGAGCTACCTCTAGCCCCAAAAAATATTTTAACACTCCCAAATCCTTCATATGAAAGCAGTTACCTAAGTAAGCTTTAAAAATTTTCAGAGCTGTAACATCATTTCCTGCAATAATTATGTCATCCACATACACCAGCACATTGATTTGTATCTCTCCCCTACGCAATGTAAAGAGTGAGTAATCAGAATAGGATTGGACAAACCCATAACGCTTCAAAGCCGAGGCTAATTTAGCAAACCAACAACGAGGAGCTTGTTTCAAGCCATATAGTGACTTTTTCAACCTGCAAACCAAATTTGGGTCAGTATTTTTAAAACCCGGAGGTACTTTCATGTACACCTCCTCTTCCAAGTCACCATGAAGAAAAGCGTTATGCACATCCATTTGGTGTACTTCCCATTTTTGAATTTCCGCTACCGCCAAAAAAGTACGAACTGTCACCATTTTTGCCACTGGGGCAAACGTCTCATCATAGTCTATTCCCTCTATCTGATGATGTCCGAAAATTACAAGTCTTGCTTTCAAGCGTTCTATGCTTCCGTCTGAATGATGTTTTATTTTGTACACCCACTTACTTCCAAGTGCTTTCTTTCCGGGTGGTAGTTTCTCCAAGACCCATGTCTCATTATCTTCTAGAGCTCGTATCTCATTTCCCATTGCATCTCGCCATCCAGAATCTTTCACGGCTTCCTTAAAACTTTTAGGTTCTTTCCCTGCGGTCACAGCAGCAACAAAATTTCGATGTCTAACAGAAAATCGTTCACAAGATACAAAGTAAGTAATAGGATAAGGAGTACCTGAGGCATGTTGTTGGGAAGATGGACTTTCCGAGGACTTTACTTTTCTTATCGTATGAGTGACAAAACCCTTAAGCCTTGTCGATGGTATTTTATTTCTCATCCCCCTTCCCATTTCTTCTTCCACATTTTCTGTCCTTGTGGTAGCCACTTCTGGCTCACCAAGTTCCATTTCGACTTCTTGTACCGGCAAAACCTCACCCCTTACGACTTCAAGTGTAGTTGTTGCTTTGTCAACACCATCAATCATATTGTCTTGAGCTTGTGTTGTCTCAACAACATCATTATGAAGCGCCCCTACAACCTCATCACATACTTCCTCAACACCCTTGTCACAACTATTAGTCACTTGCTCATGTTCTCCTTGCGAGCTCACCAATGTACTCCTCCCAGTATGTGGGGAATCATAAATATCCCAACATATATCATCATCAACTTCTTTAATAACATCACAAGTAGTGTGCAATTTTTCTTGTAGGACATCAAAAGGAAATTCATTTTCGTAAAATTTCACGTCTCTAGAAACAAAGTATTCTTTTGATTCCAAATCATACAACTTCCACCCCTTTTTCCCATATGGATATCCCACAAAAATGCATTTACGACTTCTACTTGCAAACTTATCACCATCCCGCCGTTGGTTATGAGCATAACATAAACAACCAAAAATTTTCATGTTGTCAAATTTAGGGACTTTACCAAATAATTTTTCATAAGGTGTTATAAAATTAAGCACGCTTGAAGGCGTACGATTAATTAAATAACAGGCTGCTAGCACACATTCTCCCCAAAATTTCATTGGTAAATGACCCTGAAATCTAAGAGCTCTTGCTACATTCATAATGTGTTGATATTTTCTTTCAACTCTCCCATTTTATTGTGGAGTACCCACACATGAAGTCTCAAATATTATTCCATTCTTCAAAAAATAATCATGTAGGAAATTAAATTCGGTGCCGTTGTCACTTCTTACTTTCTTTAATTTCTTATCAAATTGTCGATCAACAAATGCAACAAAATTCATAAACATAGTCTCAATCTTAGTTTTGTTGCATAACAAATAAACCCAAACAGCACGCGAATAATCATCCACAATCGTTAAGTAATAAGTTGCTCGACATGACGATGGAGTCCGGTATGGCCCCCATAAATCACAATGCACTAATTCAAACAAACTACTAGCATTATTCTCACTTAAAGAAAATTTGTCTCTACGTTGCTTAGCACGGGGACACACATCACATGCTTTTTTATTATTATTCTACTAAACTGACTCACATTAGGGATGTACTTTAACACTTTCTCCGATGGATGACCCAAACGTTTATGCCATAAATCCATAGAGGAATCTCCATCCACCACCGCCAAGGCACGAACCTTCGAAACACCTCGAAAAAAGTAAAGTCCATCGGTCCGTTCACCCGCTCCAATCAACTTCCTCGTTATCCGGTCCTGTATTACACACAATGTATCAGTAAGTTGAACGATACAATTAGAATCATCAATGAATTGAGTGACATAAATCAAGTTGCATGTTAGTTGTGGAACAAAAAGAACATTATTAAGCTGCAAGCCATTCTCTAGAATCACATTTCCTTCCTTTGTTGCAGTAGCATCTTTCCCATCTGGTAATCCTACCGGACACTTTGTAATTTTTTTCACATCAAACAGGCAATTTAAATCACCCGTCACATGATTCGAAGCCCCTGTGTCTATAATCCAAGCATGATCATTCTTACCCTGAAGACGATCCTTGGTTTTTGGAATGTTTAAAAGATCAAGAAGTTGCTGCCATTGTATTGGAGTAATGCCAGTGAGACCTGCTGCCCCACTTGTATTAGGTGGGGCTAGTGGCTGCCCAACCTTATTGTTTGTGCTATTGCTACTTGTTGTAGCTTTGTTGGCACGCACGGGTGCAGTGTAGGTGCCTCTTCCACGCCCACCAAACCTGCCTCCTCCTCCTCTGCCTGCTACTATACTGCCACGGCCTGGTCCACGTCCGCCCTTGGGGTGGTCCCCCCACCAATCAGGAAAACCATGAAGTTGGAAACACGAACTCTCGTCGTGCCCTTCTCTATTGCAGTGATGACAAAATTTGTCAGAGTTGTCCACAATTTTAGATTTACCTCGCACATCAGACGTGACTCGAAAAGCCATAACGTTGTCACGGTTTTCATGAGTTCCAGAGTCTCCTCGTGCCAGCCTTTCATCTTGAATGACGCGTTGATAAGCTTGATCAATGTTTGGTAATGGATCTTGTGTATTAATATCACAAGTACATCCTCCACATTTACAGTCTGGTTTCTTGACATAAGTCACAAGTTCATCCCAAATACGGGATAAACGACCATAGTAAAGCGACACTTCTTCACCTTTTCCTTGCTTGCATTCACCAAGAGATGCCTTCAATTGACACATACGAGTCCCGTTAACTACACAAAATCTCTGTTTGAGATGAGTCCATAGGGCTTGTGCATCATCATAATAAGAGAGAGTGGAGCGTAGAGACGGCTCAATTGTATTTAGGAGCCACGCTATGAGCATCGAATGGACAGCAGTCCAGTCCTCCAATTTCTCAGGAGTTGTTGGTTTTGTGACTTTTCCTTCTACAAAACCATATTTTCGCTTTGCCTGTAGCGAGGTTCGAATAGCCCTCGCCCATTCATCATAATTCGGGCCACGCAACTGTATTGGAGTGATTACATTTCCGGGATTATCGCTTGAACCCAGGAAATAAATCAGATCAACCTTCTGCTCATCCTCATCACCAGCCATAATCTCCTATGGTGTTTGAAAAAAAATGTGTTTCACAGAACTCTGTGTTTTAATGCTGCCTAAGATGTACCCTCGCTCCTGATACCATGTTAATTCTCCTCAAAAGTGTGTGATCTTTCTCATTTATCATCCCACTATTTATACAAATTCTAATGTAACATAAACGTTACAAGCAAGTAGATATTACAGCCACAAATGAATGCAAATGTAATATCCCTTATTACTACTCTATTATGACATAAGTTATGTATAAGCTATATTAACAATTATCATAACTCCTAAGTTGACTAACATATCTTTTTACATTACTAGCATTGATAATAATAATAATATCTCAATAGAACTTAAACATGCTGCGCTGATGCTAAGATATGTTCCTTAGGTAGTGTTTGGCCAAGCTCTACAAAGTGTTTCTCATCTTGAGAAACTGAAATTTGGCCAAACAAGGTGTTTTATAAAAGGAGAAACACTTTTTGTAGAAGCTTAAATAGCCCGAAATTGCCCCTAGAGGCTGTAGAAGTAGAAGCTCCAAATTGAAGCTTCTGAAAACAGTTTCTCGCGGAGTAGAAGCTTTCAACCATGGTTGTTTCTTTTTGAGTGTTTGTTCCGTGACATGAATGATCTCGATTATATGCATTCAATTTCCTTAATCTTTCTTTATGTTTGTCTTCCCTTCTATATTTATATGTCCCTCCTTCTTGCGAATTGAAAAAAAGAGAAACAAGAATTCTTCCTGTGCATTATCATCGGTCCAAACCTGGATCAGACTAGACCGAATACCGAAATTTTGATAATTCAAGACCCAAAGACCGGACCGATTATGCTTGGACCAAACCCAGACTTGACCGAAAAAATCGGTCCAAAACCTGGACCGGACTGGTTTGGACCGGTTGTAGACCTATTTCTTTGAGGCCTCTTTTGAGGCCTCTTTTGGAAGCTAAAATAAAATATATCACAATATAGTACTCCGTAATATTTACAACATATTAAAGGAGATAATTAAATTTTTAAATAGGTTATATTATATTTTATTAAGGAAAAATCAGTCCGGTCCAAAATCGGGTTTTGGACCGGACCGGACTGGACCGAAGACCGGAAATTGATATTTCTCGACCTTAAGACCGGACAGATTGCCTTCGGCCCGGTCCGGTCCGATCTGTTTTTCGGTCCGGACCAATTTTTGCACACCCCTAATTCTGACAACCATTTTTCTCTGGTACCAGGTGAGATCATGTCAATAAAGATGACATTTGAGGTTTCCCCAGGAGTTACTCCACGAATTAGACTTAATGTGGTGTTTCGGTATAGGAATCGGGTGGTGTGGTCGGATCTTTGGATCTTGAGCGTGGAGATGAGTGCCTGCAAGGTGAACCCGAACCCGAGGGGGGCTTTCCAAATCAGGGCCTCCGACGCCCAACATTAGCATCATATTGTGAGATAAAGAAATGAGATAGGAGAGAGAGTTATAAGAATTTTTTACCTTCCCCCATAAATGAGTATTTATAGGGGTTTGAGGAATATTATGTCATTTGATTTAGGCCTTGGCCCTTTTGCACTTTGGGCCCCTATTCTATAGTAAGCTATTCTTGCATTTTATTTGGGCCACGGGAGTATCCCGTACAACTAGCCCCCTCAGAGTAAGTACAGTAGTCTAGACTGTTGTGCTTGTTCTGAAAAAGTTATTACCTCATACAACTAGCCCCCTTATCTGTATGTTTTCGCAGTATGGGTTGGTGCTTCGATTATGTGCTGGTATCTAACTAGCCTCATCATAATATATCGACGTAACCTGCACATTAGGGCGAGAATATGCAGATAAAAACATTAACTTACTTTGCTTACTCTGGCCGACTAGCCCCCTTCATTTTTACGCTGACTAGCCCCCTCTTATCGACGCAACTTGCATATTAGGCGAGAATATGCAGATAAAAACATTAACTTACTTTGCTTGCTCTGGCCGACTAGCCCCCTTGATTTTTTTAAGCTGACTAGCCCCCTTGATTTTTTAGGATGAGTAGCCCCTTCATCATCGACGTAACCTTCAACCGATAAGCTTGGATGAGAGCCTTGCGCTGTTGAAGTGATGATTTTATAAACCTCCATTCGGCATGCTGAGTTGAAGTCTTGCACGACGAGCAATTCCTGATCGGCAAGCTAGATGGAAGCCTTGCACAACTTAGCAAAATATTATTATAAACCTTCGACCGACAAGCTTGGATGCGAGCCTTGCCCCGTTGAAGTAATGATATTGTTGTTAGGTTATGAATAATGATGTGGGCTTGAACAAATCTCCCACAAAGCCCAAAGAGGCAGCCTGCGACTCATACTGATCAGATGGGCCCAGGCCTTGAAAGAAGGCCCAAAGTCCTGCTACTCCACCAGAGTAAAGACAGAGCCCCAATGGGCAAAGCCATTGTCTTTAAAAGCCGGTCCAAATATGGGAGGCCCATCATTGCAGGCCAAAGGCCACGTGTCCTAAGTCCCCAAGGGGCACGTGTCCCATAGTTAGGGTTGAGGGTGCAGTCCCCAAGGAACCCTAGCACTATAAATAGCTCAGATCCCAAGGTAAAGGGTATTCAATTCTTGCCCAACAACAACAAACTTATCTTTGCTCTGCCTTCTCTCTACAAATTACTTATCTCTCTAACTTATACTTACTTAAGCATCGGAGGGAATATTCCTACGGGAATATTCTTGTTTTGCAGGTTGCCAGAAGTTCGTGCCAAGTCATACTTGATACCTCCGAGGAGCGCGTGCCACATCAGCACCGTAAAAGTTCCCACAACATTTGGCGCCGTCTGTGGGGAGGTACAGTGTCATGGCTGAACTTCAAACTGACTGCGGACAAACCAAGGGTAAATCAGAACTCCCAGCCAGAAAAGGAGTGTTTAAAGACGGGTCCAACACTCAATGTGACACGGCAGCTAGCCAGCCTGCTGCCGTCATTCCTATTCGACCCTTGCTGGATGGTCCTCACGGAGTCAATCCTAAGCATGACAATGGTAGGACGGTAGAGTTTCTGTCAGAAGATTCTGACTCGCCTATGAGGAGACGCAACCTGGAGGAAGCTAGTCGGCATGTCAAGGAGGTTCGTCCAGGAAGAAGGACGAGACGAATCTTGCAGAAGAAAAATGTGGACCGTTACTCTCTAGAGGCTCCTGTAAGACAGCATGAGAGCGTCGCTCGAAGGAAGAATGGTTGTGGCTCCAAAGAAAAAAGGGGGCGAAGGAGGACGTCCTCTAGAGGTCCCTTTAAGTTTAATACGGCTCTTGGCGAGATCCTCCTTGCGGAAGGACCAAGTCTGGGAATAGAACCGTCCCCCCGACGATCGTCCACCTCCTGCCCACAAGTACCTTTCTGTGCTTTTCACAACGACGAAGGGCATGACACCCAAAGTTGCCGGATGTTGAGGAAGATATTAACTGATCGCGTGGCTGAAGGACACCTTCGCCAGTATGTCCATCCAGAGGACGCACACGAAGAAGCGAGCCCCACCTCTAAGTACGCAAATGAAAGAATTATGGTAATATCAGGAGGAATAGCGGCAGGAGAACCATGTAAGGAGGGACGACAAAAAGGTCCACCTCATCTTCGCCCAGCACAGAAGAACCTACCCTCTGTAGAAATTTCCAAAGACGACTATAGAAGGGCGGTCGCGCCATATGATGATGATCCTCTGGTTATCGAGGTTAAGGTGGCTAATCTTAAGGTAAGGAGAGTACTGGTGGACACGGGAAGCTCGTCTGACATAATCAGTCTGCAATGCCTGCGGAAATTAAGGCACAATCCAAGAGACATAGAAAGGGTTTATGGGCCCTTGGTAGGATTCGGGGGGAGCATCGTTCGTCCAATTGGTTCCATTTTGCTGCCGGTTTCTTTTGGAATTCCCCCAGTAGTCAAAGAAGTTGTCATCAGGTTTATAATAGTGGCAAATCTCACCACATTCAACATCATACTTGGTCGTCCAGCACTCAACGACCTAAAAGCTGTGATCGTCCCACATTTACTATTGGTAAAATTTGTTGGAAGTAACGGACGCGTTGGATCTCTCTATGGAAATCAACAGTTGGCCAGGGATTGTTACTTGTCGACATTGGAGCCAACGGCCTGGGGAGCTTCTCCAAAGGGAAAGGAACAAACTAAACCTCCAGCAAGTCGCCGTAAAACCCGGGAAATACCGACAGAGCACAATGCAGAAAGACGACCTGAGCCAGTGGGAGCACTTTATGACATAATTCTGGACTTAGCGGATCCGTCTCGAACAGTCCCCATTGGGGTCCACCCTGACGACCCCATGTCAGCAGCATTAGTGCAACTACTCCAAGAATATAAGGAGATATTTGCCTTCACGGTAGAGGAGATGCCCGGTATAGACCCGGCGGTGGCCGTGCATAAGTTGAATGTGGACAGTACTGTGAAGCCAGTGCGACAAAAGAAAAGGAATCATGGAGAAGCAAGAAATTTGGCCGCCGCTGCCGAGGTTAAGAAACTAATGGATGCAGGCTTCATACGCCCATGCCAGTGAAGGAAATAATGCCCTTGGTCCAAGTATGCATTCTATGTTAAGTCTAATAAATGCGGTTCAGTATTAATTAACAAGTTAATAATTCAGTCAGATCAAGTGAGCTGAATGCCTAGCTAGAGGCCGCTTCAGTTCAAGTGGAATTAATGATATTAATCCACAACTTACTCTTGACTGAACCCGTAGGGTCACACAAATAGTACGTAAACGGATCAAGTATTTAATGGCATTAAATACTCCATCTATGGATATTCGGAATCGACGGATCTTGGTTTCAGTGGGAGCTGAGATCGTCACAGGCAAGAAATGAATGCTCCGGAAACGATGATATTGCCGGAAACGGAAATATGGATCGTATCGGAAATATAAATATTATCGAAGTCGTAGATGTTGCCGGAAACGGAAACATGGTACGTATCGGAAAATATTATCGGAAATGGAAATATTGCCGGAATCGGAAATATTGCCGGAAACGGAAATATTGTCAGAATCGGAAATATTATCGGAATCGGAAAATAATTCCGGAAACGGAAATATTAAATATTTGTTCGAAACGGAAATTAATTCCGGAATCGGAAATATTAAATATTGTTCGTATCGGAAATAAATTCCGGAATCGGGAATTTAATCGGAAGCGCGTCGTACGAATTAGCATCGGACGAGACTTGCTAGACGAAGGCCCAGCACGAAGCCAGACCTACGCTCAAGCCCAAGCGCCAAAAAACACGCTGCCAAGCCACGCCCAGTCCAGCGCAAGGCCAGGCCCAGCAATGGCCTTGGCGCGCGCGCGGGGCTGCGACGAGTGGGCTGGCGCTGTGCGTGGGCCGCAAGGCCTGCGTGCGGTGCTAGCGTATCACTCGAAGTGTGTGACTCGAATCCTAAGGCTACCGGGATTTGTCATATGATTAAATCTAATCCTAAAAGGATTTAGTTTATTTAATTAGAGTCCTAGTAGGATTATAATTAAATAAATTAGTATCCTAATAGGATTCCATATCCTTTTCCATAACTCAATAAATAGGTGCCTAGGGTCACATATTTACATCGAGTATTCAAGTATTCAAAGTGCTTTTTGAGAGCAAAAATTCAGTCACACAATTGCCTATAAGTGCCGAAAATTCTAAGTACCTTAAGGGCGATCCTAGTTGGTCAAGCTTAAGGCGGATCCGGACGTGCTGTGGACTATCTACGGAGGGACGACACTTGGAGTCCTAAAGACTTGTTCTTGTTCGGTTCGGGCGCAGCTAGGGAAGGCACGCAACAAAGAGTATGCATCTAAACTATGCTAAATGATTATGTGTAAATAATATGCTTTCCTGGCTTTATGGTTTTTCCGCATGATTTATGAATTGTCATATGTATCATAACCTAACAGTGGTATCACGAGCCTCTTATTATTTTCATAATCTAAATTGCATGAACATGGTTAAATATTACAAATTTGCAAGAATTAAAAGGGGTGATTAATTTTCGTAATTGTTAATTAATTGCAAATTGCGTTTATTTAATTATACGTACGCAGTTTTTCGGCAGTTTCTTCGTTACTCATCCAAATCGAGTGATTTTTGTGTCAATTCCGCATGTAAAAGGCATTCTAAAATTTTGACAAAAATAGTGTTTTTCGGCCGAACCCAGAATTCTCAAATTCGAAGCCTAACTATGACTTTTCGGAGGTTTTAGTTTTTCGAATGCAAAATTTCGTAAATTTAAGATGTTAAATTAAATATTTGCGATTCTTGTTGATAAATCTTGAATTTTTGATTGACCTACTGTATATGTTTAACAAGTTTGAATGCCTAGCCTTGTTAATTATGCAATCTAATTTGTAATTATGATTAATTTGTTGAAAATTGGAATAATTTAGAATTAATTTGATTTTCATGATTAGTTATAATTTAATTAGACACCTATGATTAAAAACCACCATAAAAATTGTAAATTTATGTTAAATTTTAAATTTTTTATGACCTAAACTTGAATCCATGTTAATCGGAAATCAATTGAATAATAAATTTTCGATTTTTCGCCCTAAAATTATGCAATTAATATTATTTATTAATTTGTCATTAATTTTTAATATAAATTTTAAATTTTTATGCGATTCGCTCATATAACTTGCACGCACAAAGCAATGGACGCTACGTGTTACCCTTAAGGGGTGTTGTATAGTGCGGGCATGTGACGACGAGCAAGGGAGCTCGTCGCCCATGCGGTACGAATGCAATGAGCAAGGCCATGGTGCACGAGCACAAGGCAGCAGCCCTGCCTTGTGTCGTGGGCTGTGTGCGATGGGCGAATGGGCGAGGCGAGGGCAAGGCACGAGCAGTCGCGTGTGGGCAGCAAGCGAGCTGCGCCACAGCGCGCACTGCCTGGCGCAAGCGTGCGGAGCCTCGCGCGCAGCGAGCGCAAGCTCGCGTGCCACCAGTGCTGCGCCAAGCATCGATCGCTCGCGCGCAGCGAGCGCTTGTTGCGACGTGCGACGAGCGATGCGCCCAGCGATGGCGTGCAAGTGCTTGTTGCGACGTGCGACGAGCGCTGCGCCCAGCGATGGCGTGCGAGTGCTTGTTGCGACGTGCGACGAGCGCTGCGCCCAGCGATGGGCTGCGGCAGCATGCTCGTGCGTCGAGCGCTGGCGCGGGCAGCGAGCACCAGCTCGCGTGATGCCTTGCGATGGTGAGCAGCAGCGATGCGACGCAGCGCATGGGTTGCGCGCACATGGCCAGCGATGGCTGTGTGCGTGTGGCCCATGGGCGTGCGATGCGTGGGATTGTTGTGTTGCGATTAGATCGTTTTTGATATTTTAATTTGAAATTTTCAGTTTACGTAATTTTAATTAATTTTAAAATTAATAATTTAAATTATTTTCTTGGATTTTAATTTTGAATATTGTAATTATAATAAATTTTATTTATTCTAATTATTTTACTAAAATTAAAATCATGAATTAATTTAAATACGACTGAAATTAAATTAAACTTTTTGGATTCAATTATAAATTTATATGAGCTTTAAATTTTAATTAAATTTGTATGTTTCCGGTTAGACTAGAAATACATTTTTATGTTTAAAATTAGTAAAGCATATGAATTTATTGGTTTAAGTGGGAGCCCTTTTTAGTCATATAATCTTGATTAGGTCTACAAATCCTTAAGGTTAAAACAACTTGATTAGAATTAATAAGGACTGAATAATTTGTAGATTATTAGTGCCCTTGATTAATTGCTGCAAATGTTTATGTGATGCATAATGTGTTTTACTAACCAGCTAAGTGGGCCATTCATGATAATGAATGGGTGAATGGTATATATTGTATATGTACTGTTTTGCAGGTTATGAAGTGACTAGTATGGCCCAAATACGATAGAAAATATGGTCTGCGTACCATTAATTTGAATGTCATTGGTCTAAAATACCAAGTTGTTTTTCAATTCAAAAATGGTCTGCGTACCATCAAATAGTTGTAATTAGTTTTAATTATAGCTTATTCTATTTGAAGAAAATGGTGCCTCCCACGGAGATTTTCAAGACGGACTTTGAAGTTAAATCTTCAAGATGAAGTCGGACCATACTAGATCACATTTATCTTATGCATGTTTTAAGTTATTTATTGCTTTTAAATATGTCTTAAAAAGCATGAGATCAAAAGCTTGATTATGTTGCATGATTAAGGATTTTAGTTCACTTAAAATCTAACCAACATAGTAAGAGCCTTAAGTTCCAAACTTAAAAATTGAGTTCAAAGGTGCCATGCCAAAATATACACTTGCTTGGATATCCTTTACATCAATCTAGTAATAGTTTTCGCTCAGCGAGGTGTTACTTATTGGTCCTAAAGGGGCAAGGTACACAAATAATTGTGAGTACATGTTAGTTTTGGTAAAACTCAACGACATAAGTAAGGAGTCCTTTTATGTCGTGGAAAAATCGATAGGTTTACCTAATAAGTTCTTAGACGTACCTATCAACCAAGAATAGTTTCTAGACTATTAGCAAAAGGCTTTTGCTTACCTAAGATGTTTTAGGATTAAGTCGACAAACTGTGCTTAGTTCTTCAATGATTTTATGATCTTGGAATCATTTTATTCACACCTGCCGGAACACATAACTTGAATAAAATGCTTAATGAACATTGAATTATGCATGTATGCTAGAATTTAAGTTTATTAAGAGAAACTGTGAATGGTTATTTATTTGTTTATTCTTTTCAATTGTAGTTTTAAATATGGCAAACAACAATCAAAACATCATCATGGGTTCTGAGCTTATGGTCAAGCTGAACCTGGCAAATTTTCTTGAATGGGAAGCTAAGCTAGTTGAAATAGTCAAACTCAATGGACTTGAGTATGTACTATCACATCCCATGCCAAGCTACTATGCCAGAGACATGACCCCTGAGAGATTTTACGCCTGGGATGCGGATCTCAAAAAGGTTATGAGTCTCATGCTGAACAATATCCCTGATGATTGGGCTAGAAGGTTTGTAGCCTATGAACCTTTTACGCTCATCAAGAATCTGAGGGATATCTGTCGTGGAAGCACGGAGGACAAGGACCTGAACGTCCATGAGTTGATTGAATCAATGTCTGGTCTAAAGGTTAGTTCTCCCAACAGGTGTTATAGGATGGAAGTCCAAGAAACACATGTTCAGCTCCTTCGCACTAAACAGAGGGTAGGCGTCCCATTGAGGTTCCATGTGGATCTTATGCGTTCATACTTTGATCGCCTAAGTCTACTAGGAACACCAATAAGCGAAAGGATGGCAGTCTCTATCTTGCTCAATTCACTACACAGTGGGTTTGGTCGCTTCAAGCAACTATACCTAAGTGAACCAAGAGAAGAAACAGTTGCAGAATTTGTTCACCTTGTCAGAAAGGCTGAAATAATACTGGACTGTGAAGCCAAAGATTTACTCAAGGCTAGAAGGAGACCGTTCAAGAACAGTGGAAAGTCCAAGGGCGATGCTAAATCAAAGCAGGACAAGTCCACATCAAGCTGTCTTTATTGTGATGGAATAGGCCATTACAAAAGAGAATGTCCAAAGCTAAAGGAAGATCAGAAGAACGGAACAGTCGTTCCATCTTCAGGTATTTTCGTTATAGACTGTATACTTGCAAATTCAACTTCTTGGGTATTAGATACAGGTTGTGGCTCACACTTATGTTCCAATCCACAGGGACTAAGAAGAAGTAGAAAGTTAAGCAAGGGTGAAGTCGACCTACGAGTGGGAAATGGAGCACGGATTGCTGCATTAGCTGTAGGAACTTATTATTTGTCGTTGCCCTCCGGGCTAGTTTTGGAACTGGAAGAATGTTTCCATGTTCCAAGTCTTACTAAAAACATCATTTCAGTTTCTTGCTTAGATGCTAAGGGATTTTCCTTTTTAATAAAAGACAATAGTTGTTCGTTTTATTTTAAAGAGATGTTTTATGGATCTGCTAGATTAGTCAATGGACTTTATTTATTAGATCACGACAAACAAGTATATAACATAAATACCAAAAAGGCCAAAAAGGATGATTCAGATCTCATCTATCTGTGGCATTGTCGATTAGGCCATATAAACTTTAAACGCTTAGAAAGACTTCAAAAGGAAGGAATTCTAGAACCATTTGACTTAGAGGATTATGGTAAATGCGAATCATGTTTACTTGGCAAAATGACAAAGCAACCTTTCTCTAAAGTTGGAGAAAGAGCAAATGAACTATTGGGTTTAATCCATACAGATGTATGTGGACCAATGAGTACAAATGCTAGGGGTGGTTTCAGCTACTTTATCACTTTCACTGATGACTTCAGTAGATATGGTTATGTCTACCTAATGAAGCATAAGTCTGAATCCTTTGACAAATTCAAGGAATTTCAGAGTGAAGTAGAGAATCAATTAGGCAAGAAGATTAAGGCACTGCGGTCTGACAGAGGCGGTGAATATCTGAGCTATGAATTTGATGACCATCTGAAAGAATGTGGAATTCTATCAGAATTGACTCCTCCTGGAACACCACAACGGAACGGTGTGTCGGAACGGAGGAACAGAACCTTGTTAGACATGGTCAGGTCAATGATGGCTCAGGCCAAACTTCCATTAGAATTTTGGGGACATGCACTAAATACAGCTGCACTCACTATAAATAGAGCTCCGTCTAAAGCTGTCGAAAAGACTCCATATGAATTATGGTTTGGAAAGCCTCCAAATGTGTCTTTTCTGAAGATTTGGGGATGTGAAGTATACGTCAAACGATTAATTTCAGACAAACTTCATCCAAAATATGACAAATGTATCCTTGTGGGCTATCCAAAGGAAACAAATGGGTATTACTTCTACAATACATCTGAGAACAAGGTGTTTGTTGCTCGTGATGGTGTCTTTTTGGAGAAAGATCACATTTCCAAAATGACAAGTGGGAGAAAAGTAGACCTCGAAGAAATTCGAGTCGAACAACAAACTCTAGAGAATGCTCAAGATGACATTCAGGATGAAACTCAGAGATCTTTAGAAGAATCTGGTGAGAATCATGGTCAATCTAGAAATGTTACCCCGCGTAGGTCGCAAAGATATAGATCTCAACCGGAAAGGTACTTAGGTATTTTGACGAACGAGAGCTATGACGTTCTATTACTTGAAAGTGATGAACCTACGACTTACAAACAAGCTATGACGAGCCCTAGCTCCAAGCAATGGCAAGAAGCCATGCAATCTGAATTAGACTCCATGTCTGAAAACCAAGTATGGGATTTGGTCGATTTGCCAGATGGCTACCAAGCCATTGGAAGCAAATGGGTTTTCAAACTGAAAAAGGACAAGGATGGGAAACTTGAAGTTTTCAAAGCTAGATTGGTTGCAAAAGGTTACAGGCAAGTCCACGGTGTGGATTACGATGAAACTTTTTCACCAGTTGCAATGCTAAAGTCTATTCGGATAATGTTAGCAATCGCTGCATATTACGATTACGAAATATGGCAGATGGATGTCAAAACTGCTTTCTTAAACGGCGTTTTAACAGAAACTGTGTTTATGACACAGCCTGAAGGTTTTGAGGATCCAAAGAATGCTAAAAAGGTATGCAAGCTAAAGAAGTCAATCTACGGATTGAAGCAGGCATCCAGGAGCTGGAATATACGTTTTGATGAAGCAGTCAGTGACTTTGGTTTCATCAAGAACGCAGACGAATCTTGTGTATACAAGAAGGTCAGTGGGAGCAAAATTGCTTTCCTAGTATTATATGTCGACGACATATTACTTATCGGAAATTACATTCCTATGTTGAACTCTGTCAAGATTTGGCTTGGGAAATGTTTTTCGATGAAAGATCTAGGAGAAGCACAGTACATATTGGGCATCAAGATTTACATAGATAGATCTAAAAGGATGATTGGACTTAGTCAAAGCACTTATATCAATAAGGTGCTTGATAGGTTCAAGATGGCGGACTCCAAGCGAGGCTACCTACCCATGTCTCATGGAATAACTCTAAGCAAGACTCAGTGCCCAAAAACACTTGATGAGCGTAGACGAATGAATGGGATTCCATATGCATCATTGATTGGTTCAATAATGTATGCTATGATATGTACACGCCCGGATGTTGCGTATGCACTCAGTGCTATGAGCAGATACCAGTCAGACCCAGGAGAGGCGCATTGGACTGCTGCCAAGAATATTCTGAAGTACCTGAAAAGGCACAAAGATGACTTCCTGGTTTATGGTGGAGATGATGAATTAATTGTTAAAGGCTATACGGACGCAAGTTTCCAAACCGACAAAGATGATTTCAGATCACAGTCTGGGTTTGTCTTCTGCCTCAACGGAGGTGCAGTAAGCTGGAAAAGTGCTAAGCAAAGCACCATTGCGGATTCTACAACTGAAGCGGAGTACATTGCTGCACATGAAGCAGCAAAGGAAGCTATATGGCTAAGGAAGTTCATAGGTGAACTTGGTGTAGTCCCCTCCATTAAAGGACCAATAGCCCTGTATTGTGATAATAACGGAGCTATTGCACAGGCAAAGGAGCCTAGACACTACCAGAGAGTCAAGCATGTACTTCGTAGATTTCACCTTCTACGAGAGTTCGTTGAAAGAAAAGAAGTCGAGATAAACAAGATTGGAACTGATGACAACATATCAGATCCATTAACTAAACCTCTGCCGCAGGCGAAGCACAACTCGCACACTGCAGCTTTGGGAATCAAGCATATTGGAGAATGGCTTTGATGTCCCTGTTTAATGTTTTAAAGTTTTAGAGTTTAAATCTTTGTAAAACATTATTGGTTAATCATTCACAATAAATGAAAAGAATTCATTTTTCCATTTAATTTGTGGTTTATTAAATGATGAGTCCCTTCAATTTGACGATGTATTCAAGATAGACTGTCAGGACTAGTCCTGTGACTAAGAAATGTCTATCAAGTGAACTTGAATGTCAAAGGTTGAAAATGGTCCCTAGTCGGAGTTTTCTATAAAATTGGACGCATAGAAAACGTTAGACGACTAGAATGCAAGATGACTAGTAGTTCTGTTTCTTGAACTATGTGGACATGGCAATGTCATAATCATTTGCATAGATACTTACTTTGGGAAGACTAGTATCGGACAAGACCTATGAAACTTTACTGTAAGAGATGAAAATCTGTCATAAGTAAATTTCATTAAAATTATTAGACACTAAATCCTCAATACCTGAGTGATTTGAGATTACTTGTTTGAGAACTGGTTGCTTTGACGTTGACCAACCGTCGCACCGTAAAAGGAGGCTATAAAGGCAACGCTCAGGTAATCACCTATCAAACGAAGTTTAATCTCAAGATCGCAAGATTGGGATTGTCCTCCCATAAATCGGGATGAGATGCTTAAAAGTTGTACAAGGCCACTCGGAGAGCTAGAAACTGTGAAATGCATGGCCGTGCTCGGATGAATCATAGGCTATGATTATCTGTCTATTTGATCAGTTGAACTCTGAAACCGAGGAACACCTCTGGACATAATAAGGATGACAACTCTTACCTTATGTTCAAGAGCAAGCATCGAGCGACAAAGGAATTAGGAAATGCACACTTGTCCCTAAGGACAAGTGGGAGACTGAAGGAAATAATTCCCTTGGTCCAAGTATGCATTCTATGTTAAGTCTAATAAATGCGGTTCAGTATTAATTAACAAGTTAATAATTCAGTGAGATCAAGTGAGCTGAATGCCTAGCTAGAGGCCGCTTCAGTTCAAGTGGAATTAATGATATTATTCCACAGCTTACTCTTGACTGAACCCGTAGGGTCACACAAATAGTACGTAAACGGATCAAGTATTTAATGGCATTAAATACTCCATCTATGGATATTCGGAATCGACGGATCTTGGTTTCAGTGGGAGCTGAGATCGTCACAGGCAAGAAATGAATGCTCCGAAAACGATGATATTGCCGGAAACGGAAATATGGATCGTATCGGAAATATAAATATTATCCAAGTCGTAGATGTTGCCGGAAACGGAAACATGGTACGTATCGGAAAATATTATCGGAAATGGAAATATTGCCGGAATCGGAAATATTGCCGGAAACGGAAATATTGTCAGAATCGGAAATATTATCGGAATCGGAAAATAATTCCGGAAACGGAAATATTAAATATTTGTTCGAAACGGAAATTAATTCCGGAATCGGAAATATTAAATATTGTTCGTATCGGAAATAAATTCCGGAATCGGGAATTTAATCGGAAGCGCGTCGTACGAATTAGCATCGGACGAGACTTGCTAGACGAAGGCCCAGCACGAAGCCAGGCCTACGCTCAAGCCCAAGCGCCCAAAAACACGCTGCCAAGCCACGCCCAGTCCAGCGCAAGGCCAGGCCCAGCAATGGCCTTGGCGCGCGCGCGGGGCTGCGACGAGTGGGCTGGCGCTGTGCGTGGGCCGCAAGGCCTGCGTGCGGTGCTAGCGTATCACTTGAAGTGTGTTACTCGAATCCTAAGGCTACCGGGATTTGTCATATGATTAAATCTATTCCTAAAAGGATTTAGTTTATTTAATTAGAGTCCTAGTAGGATTATAATTAAATAAATTAGTATCCTAATAGGATTCCAAATCCTTTTCCATAACTCTATAAATAGGTGCCTAGGGTCACATATTTACATCGAGTATTCAAGTATTCAAAGTGATTTTTGAGAGCAAAAATTCAGTCACACAATTGCCTATAAGTGCCGAAAATTCTAAGTACCTTAAGGGCGATCCTAGTTGGTCAAGCTTAAGGCGGATCTGGACGTGCTGTGGACTATCTACGGAGGGACGACACTTGGAGTCCTAAAGACTTGTTCTTGTTCGGTTCTGGCGCAGCTAGGGAAGGCACGCAACAAAGAGTATGCATCTAAACTATGCTAAATGATTATGTGTAAATAATATGCTTTCCTGGCTTTATGGTTTTTCCGCATGATTTATGAATTGTCATATGTATCATAACCTAACAGCCAGTACCCAGACTGGGTAGCCAACGTAGTCCTGGTACCCAAGCCCAATAAGACATGGAGAATGTGTGTTGATTACACTGATCTCAATAAAGCATGCCCTAAAGACAGCTTCCCACTGCCGAAGATAGACCGACTCGTCGACTCCACCGCTGGACATGCCATGATGAGCTTCATGGATGCCTACTCCGGATTCCACCAAATTCCATTATGGCCCGAAGATCAGGAGAAGACGTCTTTCGTCACGGAACAAGGATTGTACTGCTACAAAGTAATGCCGTTCGGTTTAAAAAATGCCCCTGCTACCTTTCAACGGTTGATAAACACAGTTTTCGTAAAGCAGCTGGGGAGGAATATAGAAGCCTATATTGACGACATGATTGTAAAAAGCAAGTAGAAGAAGGATCACCTTGACGACTTGAGAGAAACCTTTGAAACCATCAGGACATACCAGATGAGACTCAATCCCAAGAAGTGCATATTTGGGGTATCTTCTGGCAAGTTCCTTGGCTTCCTGATTGACGAAAGGGGCATTGAAGCAAATCCGGACAAAGTGCAAGCGGTCATTGATATGACGTCGCCAAAGACGGTTAAAGACGTGCAACGCCTCACTGGGTGTCTCGCCGCCTTGGGACGATTCTTATCTAGAGCTGGAGACAAGTGTCACTACTTTTTCAGTACTATAAAAAAGGGCACCCAGTTTGAGTGGACGACGCAAGCTGAGGCTACCTTCCTCCGCCTAAAAGAACATCTGCACACCTTGCCACGGCTGGTCAACCCTCTCTTGGGGGAAGTTTTGTATATGTACCTTGCCATCTCAGAATACGCGCTAAGCGCCGTCTTGCTTACGGAGAGGGAGGGAACGCAACTACCTGTGTACTTTGTCAGTCACATGTTGCAGAATGCTGAACTCAAATATCCAACGGTCGAAAATTTTGGTTTTGCTCTGTTCTTGGCTAGTAAGAAGCTTCGTCCATATTTCCTGGCCCATCGATTGGTAGTATACACGGATCAACCGCTTAAGCGGCCTTTCACCAACCTTGAAGCGTCAGGAAGAATGCTCAATTGGGCAATTGAGCTTCACGCGTTTGATATCTCGTATGAGCCAAGGAAGGCAATAAAGGGATAGGCATTTGCTGACTTCATCGCGGAACTGACCAAGCCACCCTATTTGAAGAATGAAAAAACTCAGTGGATAGTGCATGTGGACGGCTCTGCTACTCAGAACGGGTCAGGAGCCGGCATTATCTGTGAGTCACCAGAAGGAGATATCTATGAATATGCAATGCGATTCAACTTTCAGGCGTCAAACAACGAAGCCGAATACGAAGCCCTGATATATGGAATTCAGATGAGCAGAGCCGCAGGGGCAGCAGACGTCCTAGTTTTGTCTGACTCGCAATTAATTGTCATTCGGGTCAAAGGAGAGTATGAGGCTAAGGACGAGGCCATGATAAGATATTTGGAAAAGGTCCGCCAAGAAGCCCAACAGCTGTCTAACTTTGAAGTAAAACACATCCCCCGGTCTGAAAACAACAAGGCAGACGCTTTATCTAAACTGGCAAGTTCAGCATCCTGCGACACGCCACGTCATGTATTCTGGGAGGTAAAACAGTCCAAAAGCATTGACGCCTCGAGAACAGACATCTTGGATCGAACAGCCACCTGGATGGATGACATTGTCAACTTCAAAATGAATGGAGTACTCCCTGACGATCCCAAGCAGGCAGAAAGACTACAAAAGAAATGTACATGGTTTGAGATATGGAATGGAACACTATACAAAAAAGCCTTCTCACGGCCACTTCTCCGCTGCGTAACCCCCGAGAAAGGGCAAGAGGTACTGGAAGATCTTCATCAGGGATTATGCAGCTCCCACATAGGAGGGAGGGCCCTGGCCGAAAAAACTTTAAGAACTGGATACTATTGGCCCACTCTGAAAGAAGACGCCCTCAATATGGTCAAGCGTTGTGATAAATGCCAACGATTTGCTCACCTAATTCGACGACCAGCACAGAAACTGACGCCAATCACCATCCCTATACCTTTTGCCAAATGGGGGATGGACTTATTAGGCCCCTATACGACGGTGCCAGGAGGACTGCGTTATGTAATAGTAGCCGTCGATTACTTCACTAAATGGGTAGAAGCTGAGGCTTTAAAGAACACTAAAGCACAGGATGTGAGAGCATTCATCTGGAAAAACATAATCACAAGATTTGGCGTGCCTCAGTCTATCGTTTTCGACAATGGGCCACAATTCAAGACGCCCAAATTAGAAGAGTGGTTGGCCGACCATGGTATCACAGCATGTTTTGCATCAGTAGGACGCCCCCAAGCTAACGGACAAGTAGAGGCATTCAACAAGATTATCTCTGAAGGGATGAAGAAGAAGCTTGATGAGGCAAAGGGTTTATGGGCCGACGAGTTACCCAATGTTTTATGGTCTATACGGACCACGGCAAAAAATTCCACAGGAGAAACACCATTCTTGTTAGCCTATGGGGCTGAAGCCGTCCTACCCATTGAAATGTGCGAACCCACCCTGCGCGTCATGTTGTTTAATGAAGATGCCAATTGGGAAATGATGAAGGCGGCTTTGGATTTCTTACCAGAAACCAGAGGGAATGCGGCTCTATGACAGCAGCTATACAAACTCCGCATGACAAGGGAATACAACAAAAGGGTTTCTAGAAGAATACTTAAAGTTGGAGATTTTGTGCTTAGGAAAATGGAAGCCGTCGGACGCGCCAATGAACAAGGGAAACTCACCCCTACTTGGGAAGGTCCGTATGAGATTTACGAGGAGGTTCGAGACGGAACATACCGGATCCAAGACATGCAGGGACGTCCGATTTTGCGTACTTGGAATGCGGATAACCTCAAGAAGTACTTTTTCTAGATTGACACTTGTCTAGATTATATGCATTGTAAAGACGTCTAGAGCCTAGACGCACCGTGTAGCATGTTTTAAACATTAAATGAAAAATTCATTGCAAGCCGGTCTTGCTAGGAAATCCTTGTGAAAAGAATGTCATCAACACTCTCGGAGAAATGCAAACTAATGCTCTCCCAAAAAGACTAGTTGTTTAAAGGCCTAAGAAGTGGCCCAGACTAGCACCCACACTAGGCTGATCACCTAGAACACAGGGGTTACACATTCCTAACACAGCTATATAAAGTAGCGAAAGACCTTGGCAAAAAGACCAGGGCAGACATCTGACGACTCAAATTGGGGGCGTCGGACGTAATCATAAAAAATAATATATGATGAAAGCTAAAAAGCAGTAAGACGTTCAAAAGTGCATCATGTCATTCCCAAAAGTTAGCCATAATTACAAGAATTATGCACAAAAGCCACCAAGAATGGCGTCAAAAGAACATGTGCAAAAAAAAAAAAAAACAAAGACGAGTAGGAACTCATTCCTCATCCTCGCTGGGCACGAACGCAGGAGGGGTGCGTCCTTCCCTTTGAGCCTTCTCCACCTCAATCTGATAGGTGAGAAACTTCTCAAACCAGCTGAAGGGACGTTCGCTTGCAAATTCAGCATTCCATGCAAGCTCCATACCTCTTCGGATCGATTTCTCACCCAGCATGGCTGACTGGTCGAGGACGCTCTGTGACGAATCGACTTCCTTGCTAGCCGCCTTCAGTTGAACCTCCAACTCCTTAAACTGAGTCTCCAGACGAGAAAACTCGGCCTTTTTCTCCTTTATCTTCTTGGAAAGATCTTCCATTTCAGAAAAGTTCTGATCAATATGTAGGAGACGAGTTGTGTTCTCAGCATTTTGAGAGGCCAGGGCGGTAGTCACAGCGTCAATCTGTTCCCACCTGTCTAAGCGAAGCTTCTCCAGTGCAGCAAAATGCTGGTCACCACACTGACTGGCCAGAAGATGGTGACGAGCTTCTTCATGCACCAAAGCAGTGCGCCACTTTTTCAGCGAGTCCAGCAGAATGAACATCTGCGCAAAGATAGTAAGTCAAACAAAAAGAAACGAGTGTGTAAAAATAAAGGTATAACGAAACTTACGTCCAGCGCCGAGGACTGCATGGCGGCAAGCATATTCTTGGCCGCCTCAGGAAGAGTTTCAGCATATTGGGGAGGAATGGCACTGCGCATTAGCGTCATTATCTTCCTACGGTCATGAGAATTGAACCCGCCTGAAGAAGGGATCTGATCCAATTCAGCATCTATGTCTTTCTGAGGATCGGGAATTTCTATGGGAAAAACAACGGCCTTAGAATCCCTGGGGGAAACTATAGAACTGCTAGACGAGGAACGGCAGGTGGTTACGATGTTGGAGTAAAACTTACCCCCAGAATTCCTAGCTCTCTCCGCCGCCCTCAGAGGGATGTTGCGGCGGACGACTTCAGGAATCCCGCAAGAGGATCAGCTGTCCCTCCAGTTTTCTCCAAGCTAGGAGAAGCAGATGCAGCCTTGGGGACGGCAAACTCCTTGGAAGCCTTCGATGTCATTGACTTGAAGACGGGTTTCCCTGTGCCGCCAGCCCTGCGTTTGGAAGTAGAAGCCGCGTCCGTGCTCGCCTTCCTCGTCTTCTAAAAAAAAATGATGATGAATAAAAACAAGTTGTAAACAACAAAGGAAATCACGTCTGAAGATTTAATCAATACCTTCTCCTCCTCAGCAGGAGGGGGAGCCATTTGCTCATGAATGGATTGCTCGGCTGCCTGCTGACGCTTCCAAGCTCTGAAGGTACTGGCGTCGAGTACCTTCGCCAACCAAGACGGCCTGTCCACTTGGCCTTTGGAGGCATCATCCAGCTGACCCATGGCCTCGTCTGACAAAACAAAATAAAGACATTAGTGCGGTTTTGATTAAACAGAAGAATTTGAAGTATAGATACATTACCTCTCGGCATATACGGACACAGGCCTACAGCCGAGAGGAAAGTGGGATTGCTCAGTTGATTCAGATGAGGCAACCACCCCTCGGGTATGTAGGCCGTCTTGTCCTTGATGACGAGCGGCTTGACCAGGAACAGCGACGAGATCCGCTCCCAGAGCTCGGCGGAGATGGGAGGTAAAGAAGCACCTTTCCCAACGAAGTTGGGCTTGGCATTCCAACGTCTCATCCTCTCACACATCTCCAGATTGGTGGTTTTGATAACCACCCACTTCTTCCTCCAGTAATGCCACTTAGACGCCTTCCCCATCACCGTCCGATAGGCCCCTTTGTATGTAAGAATCAGCCAGCCCGCGGCAGCTTTCGAAACTTGGGACATAGAGGCGATTCTTAGGAACGCCGGAAGAGAAGGGGTGATGCCGGCAAGCTCGCAGCAAGCAATATAACCAAACACACCCGCCCAGGAGTTCGGGGACATTTGGCACAGGCCAATATTGAAGCTGTCCAGCAACTCCACCACAAAGGGGTGAGGGGGGAATCTCATACCCAGCTTCAAAAACGAGCCGTAAACGGCGAACTCTCCTTTCACCAGTCCAAAGCTGGTGCAGTCCATGCCAGCCGGCATGCGGAATTTATACTCCGAACCTAGATTCAGAGACGCCCCATAGGCTTTCCCCTCTAGAGTGAGGAAATTCAGCCACGTCTGAAGTGGGAAGATGGCGCTGGGATGAAGGTGACCTTCCTCCCCACCTGACGTACTAGCCGGCGCGGCATCAGTGCTTTCTGGGACGTCCTCTATAGGAGAAGAGGATTCTCCTTCAAACTGCTCCTCGTCTTCTATTCGCGCCATTAAATCCTGCAACAAGCCAAGACTTGCCTCAAAACAGGGACAAACTTGAAAACAGAAGACGTCAAAGGGACAAGATGACGCCTTCAGTTTGACGAGACCCATGCAAGACTAAGAAGAAAATTTGGAAGAATCAAAATCAACAAACACATTTTTCCAAAGAAAACCTTTACCTGATAAATCAAAAGGGAGTTTGTAAAAGAACTTGGATGAAGAACTGCAAGAACACGACTTTGAAGATCGTGGCGGTGCTACGGTGGATGTCGGTGGATATAAGACGCCGAAAATCGCTTTCTCCTATTTGCTCTCAAGTAATCACTGGAAATGAGGGGGAAAATCACTCAAATTGGCCACTTATTTATAGAGGGGTAAGAAATGATTACCCCTGCCACGCGTCATCACCTTGTTGGACACTCCAAGAGCAGTGAAAACTAACGTCTGTTTTCACTCCTCATGAGGGGCAAATGATGTGGGCTTGAACAAATCTCCCACAAAGCCCAAAGAGGCAGCCTGCGACTCATACTGATCAGATGGGCCCAGGCCTGGAAAGAAGGCCCAAAGTCCTGCTACTCCACCAGAGTAAAGACAGAGCCCCATTGGGCAAAGCCATTGTCTTAAAAAGCCGGTCCAAATATGGGAGGCCCATCATTGCAGGCCAAAGGCCACGTGTCCTAAGTCCCCAAGGGGCACGTGTCCCATAGTTAGGGTTGAGGGTGCAGTCCCCAAGGAACCCTAGCACTATAAATAGCTCAGATCCCAAGGTAAAGGGTATTCAATTCTTGCCCAACAACAACAAACTTATCTTTGCTCTGCCTTCTCTCTACAAATTACTTATCTCTCTAACTTATACTTACTTAAGCATCGGAGGGAATATTCCTACGGGAATATTCTTGTTTTGCAGGTTGCCAGAAGTTCGTGCCAAGTCATACTTGATACCTCCGAGGAGCGCGTGCCACATCAGCACCGTAAAAGTTCCCACAACAAATAATATAAACAATATAATTCATGCGGAAAAACTATAAAGCCAGGAATCCAAATTAATTCCCACATAGTCAATTAGCATAATTTAGTATACATACAATGTGATGCGTGCCTTCCCTAGCTGCTCCCGAACCGAACTAGAAGAAGTACAGGACTCCAAATGTCGCCCCTCCGTAGATAGTCCACAACACGTTCGGATCCGCCTTAGATTCAACCAACTAGAATATTGTCTAAGGTTTTATGTGCACTCGGGAAACTCACAATGGTGATAGGCAAGTATTAAATTCTCCCTTGAATTTAATGGGTTGGAATACGTTAATAAATTGTGATCATGAATCACATATTTATGGGTGGAAATAAGGAATTACAATCCTACTAGGAATCAATTAACTAAATCTATTAGGACTCTAGTTAATTAATAATATTAGAATTCTAGGGACAATCAAGTACTAAGTATTTCATATCTACCCTTGATGTCTAATTTTTGTAGAATTAGGAAAACTATAACTTGTGGCCAAACTACTTGCCGCGCAAGTAGCTTGGCGAACAAGCTTGCTTAGCGTGCAAGCAACCGGCCGACCAAGGGCCTTGTAGCGTGTGGCCTAAGCCCACGTTGTTGCGCTATGCTTGGCGTCAAGCCACATCACGCGGCCTAAGAGTTGGGCGCTGCTACACTTGCTCGGCCCAAGCGTGCTTGCTCTACGCGGGCTTGCTTGGCGCTGGGCCTGGCGCATGCGCTGGGCCTTGCGTCTCGCAAGCTCGTTCGTCGAGCATTCACACGTCGCGCTTCTGATTCGTTTTCCGATTCCGGAATTTATTTCCGATTCGAACAATATTTACGTTTCCGTTAATATTTCCGATTCCGACAATTTTTCCCGATTCCGGTAATATTTCCCTTTCCGGCAATATTTCCTATTCCGATAATATTTCCAATTCCGGTAATATTTCCGTTTCCAGCAATATTTCCGATTTCAGCAACATTTCCATTTCCGATAATATTTTCCGATACGAGCCATGTTTCCATTTCCGGCAACATCTACAACTTGGATAATATTTATATTTCCGTCATGAACCATATTTCCGTTTCCGGTAATATTATCATTTCCGGAGTATTCTTTATTCTGCCTTTAGACGATTTCAGCTCCCACTGGAACCGAGATCCGTCGTTTCCGAATTTTCATAAATGGAGTACTTAATGAATAATATATTCACTTATATACTTGATCCGTTAACGTACTATTTGTGTCTACGGGTTCAGTCAAGAGTAAGTTGTGGATTAATATTATTAATTCCACTTGAACTGAAGCGGCCTCTAGCTAGGCATTCAGTTCACTTGATCTCACTGAATTTATTAACTTGTTAATTAATACTGAACTGCAGTTATTAGACTTAGCATTGAATGCATACTTGGACCAAGGGCATTATTTCCTTCAATTGTACCCCTCCAATTGGCATGCTGAGTTGAAGCCTTGCACGGCAAGAAATTCCAGATAAGCAAGTTAGATGGAAGGTTTGCTCAAACTAACAAAATATTATTACAAACCTTCGACCGACAAGCTTGGATAGGAGTCTTGCCCCGTTGAAGTGATGATATTGCACCCCTCCAATTGACATGCTGAGTTGAAGCCTTGCACGACAAGTAATTCCATATCGGCAAGTTAGATGGAAGCCTTGCTCAACCTTGCAAAATATTATAACAACCCTTCGACCGACAAGCTTAGATGGGTGCCTTGCTCAACTAGTAAGTGAATTTTCTCCCCCGAGTCGTCAAACTGTGATAGCCTTGCCCGATCTACTCTAAGGACCTATTTTCCCTGAGTCGACAAGCTGTGAAAGCCTTGCCTGACCTACTTAAGGGCTTGATTCGTATCACCCCGAGTCCATAAGCTGATGGTAGCCTTACCGACCTACTTTAAGGGTTTGAATCGGTGTTTCTTATACATTACCCCAAGTCAGTAAGCTAATGGTAGCCTTACCGACCTACTTTAAGGGCTTGATTCGTATCACCCCGAGTCGTAAGCTTGTGGTAGCCTTACCGACCTACTTTAAGGGTTTGAATCGGTTTTGCTTATACATTACCCCGAGTTAGTAAGCTAATGGTAGCCTTACTGACCTACTTTAAAGGTTTGATTCGTATCGACCCGAGTCAACCTTGCTGGCCTACTTTAAGGGTTTGAATCGGTTTTTCTTATACGTTACCCCTCCTTCTAAAGCCAAGTTCTACGGGATACTCCCGTGGCCCAAATAAAATACAAGAATATTATAGAATACGGACCCAAAGTGCAAAAGTCTCAAACCCCTATAAGTACTCATTTATGGGGGAAGGTAAAAGATTCCTACACACTCTCTCTCCTATCTCACTTCTTTATCTCACGATATGATACTAATGTCGGAGGTCCTGATCCGGGGAGCCTTCCCCGGGATCGGGTTCACCTTGTAGGCACTCATCTCCACGCTCAAGATCCGAAGATCCGACCACACCACCTGATTCCAATACCGGAACAGGTGGAATTACGATCACGACTTTTCTATTTTGTAATTGTTCATGGAGACAACTAACTCACTCTCAGAAATTGTCATTTTGGTTAGATAGAATGGTTAATATTGATCGAATGAAACATGTATGATTAGTTTCCGCTAGAGATGGCCAACGTTGCGGGTTGGGTGGGTCTTGGGTGGGTTCAGTGGGTTGTGGGTCGAAGATAATTTACGCACAACCCACCTTAGTTAAAGTAGGTTGGGTCGAGTCATGTTTTGTCGGAAAAAATAGATACAATACATGATGGATCTTGGGTCGAAGTGGGTTGTGTGGGTCGGGTGGGTCCGATATGGGTTACAACATATGTGATTCCGATGGGTCAGTGGGTTTGGTGGATTTACATGAGTCTTAAGAACTGATGTGAGTCAGGTGGGTTTGGACGATGATTTAAGGGCTAAAAAGTTACAAATTTTGTATGAACTTAAATTAACTAAAATTTATGTTATTCACATACTCAGATAAATGTGGTTAATGTATATTTACACAATAAAAAATAGAATTTATTAGCATTTTAAACACACAAATTTGTTTAGCATGAGTTTAGTGGGTTGGTTCGTGTGTTGGGTGGGTTGGGTTCGTGTGTTGGGTTGGGTGGGTCGGTTGTGCTGTGGTGGGTTGTGTCGGGTCCGATGAAGTGGGTCGAGATGGATTTTGTTGAAAAAATTGGACCCACAACATATTAAAAAAATATCCGAGTTGGACGGGTTATGTCATGGGCCATAAATGGGTCTGACCCATATAACCCACTAGGCATCTCTAGTTACCGGTGCATAAAATAGTTATTTGCATTTTTTTGATATGGGGTGATTATTATATTCAATAATATGTTCCAAATCAGACATTTGGAGTTTGATTGGATTCTCCAGCTTTATGCAAGTTTTATGAGTATTACAAAATCCGAGTTGTGAACTTGTGATGAGCTCCGCGTAGTTAATCTGACTGATTGGCAAGCAAAGCATATCAAATAGCATTTTCGTAAATAAATGGTTAAAAATAAATGGTTAAAAATAAATGGTTAAAAATAAATTGTTAAAATATATTGATTAAATATTAAATAATTAGGAAAAATTACTTTAAATAATCCAACCTTTCGACGATTTTCCGTTAATAATCCAACCTTCACACCCCCATTAACTTTTATTAGACCCAAATGACCGGAAACCGGCAAAGATGGTCAAATTTTTTTTAGTTTTTTCCCCTTACCTTCTTCCTCCTAACTCCTCTGCCTCTATAGTCCTTTTTTGATATCTCTTCTTCTTCCCTCCCAGCTACTGCCATAATACCAACCCACCAGAAAATCACCCCCACCCAATAAATCTTATGCCTGCGTGCCTCCCTGATACACCAACCCATCCTCGAAACCCGACCTCTCTCCACCACCTTCATCTTCATATGCGACCACCACCTCACACCCAAACTACCATAAGCATTGCAGTAATACCAACCAAACTCGCCCCTGTCAGCAAGCCTACCCGCACATGACTCGTCGGAATGCCGTACCCAAATCAATTAAATTTCAAACTTTTTGAGTGAATTTGGAAATATTCAGACAATTCTTTTAGAATTTATGCATGAATTACAATAACTGGTGTTTAATTATCAAATAAATTAAACTTATTAACAATTTAGCTTATGAAATCAAAAGTTTACATCTAAACAAATAAATTTGGGGATTGTGGTGTTCTTGGTATAGGTGGTGCCTGAAGATAGCCGTAGTGGGTCCATGAGGTGTTGTGGGTTGCGTTGAAGAAGGAGGAGAAAGAAAGGGATGGTGGTGGTGTTGAAGTTGTCATCGATGTCGTCAAACGAGATTATTGTTGATAGTGAAGACTTTGAAGTGTGGTTTCCCTTGTTGGTGCGGAGGAAGTCAAGAGGAAGGAAACAAAAAAAAACCCAGAAGGAAACCAAAGAGAAAAAAAAACGAAAAAGAAAGTATATATTTTCAAAATAAAAGTAAATTATGACGAGTAGTCGAATGACACGTGTACATGTTATATGTTATATCGGGTTGGTGATCGGTTGGGTGCAATAAAACTTGATGGGGTGTAAAGGTTGGATTATTATTTAATAATCCAAATGTAACACCCTAATAATTCCTTGCTTTTATAAAACCATTTTCCAACTTAAAATAAAGGAATTACTAAAATATTACCGCTACCGTGATAACGGTTAAGGCTAGTACCAGAATTACGCAGCGGAATTTAATGTCAATTAACTTTTAAAAACATGATAAATGAAATATCGAGGCCTCCTACAATTTGGAACCATGACGGCCCAAAAACCAAAGTATAAAAAGTTTAACAATTTCAAACATAATTGAAGTATAAATAAATAGTTCAAAATACGAAATCATGCAACTCTCTCGATCATCCCAAGCCACATGATTTCGATCTACCAACCTGCTATATTATTCTACTCCCCATCAATGCAAATGCAAATGATAGATCATCATAGGGTCATTAAGGCAAAGGCCATGACCAAAGAAACACAAAGCACGTAGTCAGCAAAAGCTGAGTACTTACAAGAATATAGTGAAATAAAAGTAAAAACATGCATCATTCACTAAGTACTAATCAACATGCAAAAGCCATATAATAATTAACAAACAAATCATGAATACAAGACTCGACTCTTGATTCACAATTTAATTAGAATAAGCTTCGAACGGGCCAAAAGAATGTTCCATAAAGGAAAGGTGATGGGAGCCAACCATACACCAAAATAATAAATAATAAAATCGGGCCATACCGAGTGTCGGGCCATACCAACGGAATTCCTGTGCATAATATGAATGAAACGACGTCTTGTATCATTAGTAGAAGTACGAGCTTTCCGGCAAGACTCCCCCATTGTTCATACTCAAGGTATATACGTTCCAAGAGTTTTGAAGCTTGTTCTGGTTGCACTTTACGTTTATTAATATTTTATTAAAGGTTAACTCAAGACTCAATAACGTACACACATACAATTAATAAATGACAACCAAAACAATCTTATTTTAATGCTTTATGACTTATGATCAACCAAGCAAGACACTTGTGAAATTACTACCATGTTCCTCCTCACGAAAGTGAGATTCCACATCATGCCCATTAACATGAGGGTTGTGCCCTTGCACGACAAATCCTAATTCATTTCATACAAAATATTCCTAACTGAACCCTACATGTGCGGTGGCTTGAGCTAACCCTTCACATGTGGTAAAATAAATAGTACAACGAAGTACGAATAATTGACTCAAAGTATGCTAGACATCTCGTACAATAGCATATAAATAAATAATCCATCCCTTGCATGTGAAACAAACCACACATGCATAAATATTGAACAACATGATTGACAATGAAATTCATACTCATAATAATCCCAACATGCTTGTTCAATCAACAATTCAATAATTCCAATAATATTCATCCACATGATCGTTCACCAAAGCAAATATGAACCCACATAATATAATTCACATCATCAACAATCATGTAATGTCCTTGACAAATAGAGTGGTCACCCTAGACTTGTACGTACCTTGAATACCTACGCGTAGGGGCCACTTTGCAATAACGAGCACTCACTCAGAAATCACCTCCTATCATCAAAATAATGAAACTTAAATTATTTCCATGTTCATTAAATTTCCAGCAACTTTATAAAATCTAAAACCTCATTTAAACTTTAGAATTTAATCGTTTTTCAATAATATAATCGTCTCAATTTGTAAAACCAATCCCTAGTATGAAAACATACTTTTTCCGCCTTTAAAATCAATAAAAATCAACACTTTAAGCCTTTATATAAATCTGAAAATATAATTGATTATCATAATTAAGATCATCACCTAATTATGCTAATCAATTGACTCATTAGGTCTATGTTAAAACCCTAACTTGAAAATCCCAATAAAACCAATTTATCGTCATAAAAATCAATCCTTTATTAAATAAACAAATCTGAAAATTCATCCTTTAATAATTAAAACAACCATAATGAATCACAACACGTAAATCCTCAAAGCACGGTGTTCATAACCGATTCCCAGCATTTTAATCATTCAAAACAATACTAATATTATAATTTAAAATATGGAATTGAAATAGAATAGGTAAGGAAGAAGAGAATTATACCAATCCGGCCTATAGCACGGAACAACCACGAATTAATTGTGATTGGGCGAAAGAATTGAATAACGAACAAACACGAACACACACACACACACACGCTCGTGTGTGTGCGCGCACAACAAAGGGGTGATGAGCAAAGGGGCAGCGACAGGGGCAGCGCTCGCGGGCTGGGCGCAGCGTGCGAGCGAGAGACGAGAGCAGGGGTGTGCGCTGTGCACGAAGCAAGGGAGACAAGAGCAGGGGTGTGCGCTGTGCACGAAGCAGCAACAACACAGCAGCACGACACCAGCAGCGATGCGTGCTGGCTGGGCGGGCTGCGAGAAAGAGGGTGGGCGAGAGAGTGTGGGCGCCGAGCGGGGCACACGGCACGAAGGCACGCAACACTCGAGGCCGAGTGTGGTGCTGGGCGTGCGGGACTGCCGAGCAAAGAGAGAGGAGAGGGAGTTGGAGTGAGAGGCAAGAAAAGCAGAAGAGGGTTTATGAATTTTAGGGGCTCATTTAATGATGAGGAGTCCTATTTATAGGCTCCCTATTTTCAATGGGCTAGGCTTAGGAAAATAGAATTGGGCTTAGGGAATTAAATGATTGGGCTAGCTTAGGACTTGAATTAAATTCTTTTGATTGGGCTCGTTTAATAAAACGAATTGGACTTTTCATTTAAAACCCGAACCTTTAAAATTACTTGCGACCCATTTCATTTCCCGACTCGAAAATTAAATTCGTTTCGTAATTAATTAAAATAATAAATATTCTAATTAAATAAAATACATTTAAATATTATTTAAATGCGGAATAAATTCCAAAAATCGTAAAATGCTTTATAAATATAATAAAATATACTTATAAATATTATAAAAATACGAGGTATTACACCAAAGGTTGGATTATTAACGAAAAATCGTCAAAATTTGGATTATTTAAAGTAATTTTTCCTATTAAATATAGTGTCTCTCTCATTTAAAAAAGTTGGTTTATTTTTACTTTTTAAAAATTAGATATACAGCTTTTTTTTATAATAAAATTATTTTGTTTTATTTTTATTTTTAAAAAATATCAATTGGACTATATACGAAGTATGCAATTTTTAGATTTTATTTCATTATATTTACGATAATGCCCATTTAATTGACATATTTTTCCAATTAAGGAGATTACACTACTACAAAAATGGGCAAAGAGACCCTTAATAAAAGACCCGTTGATCAACATAACGGGTCTCTTTAGTATAAGAAATCTAATATTATAGATAACGGGTCTCTTATGAGTCAAAGGGCCCACTTAAAATTAGTGGGGAAAAAAACAGAGACCCCTTATTTAATTTAACGGGTCTCTAATATATAAAAGGAGCAATTTTTTTATACAGAAAATAAAATAAGAGAAACAAGAGACCCTTTATTCACCTAAACGGGTCTCTTATATATCACTGGACCCACCACTCTCTCGTAGAAAAAAAAAGCAAAAGCAAAATAAAGAAATACCCGTCATCTAACATAACGGGTCTCTATTTCCTTCACTTGTCTTGGCACCGAAAAAAACTTTGCGAAACCAATATTCGCCCTCTATCAGTCTATCCCTCTTTCTTCTTTCGGTTTTCTCTCGACATAGAAGCTAGGGCAAGGCAACCATTGACGAACTCATTACCACCGGCGAATCGCACTACCACACGGAGACCCGCGCTACGATTGTCGTCTTCACTATCACCGTCGACCTCACCGTCGATCATCTCTAGCGTACTACAAATTTAGGTTTTTGTTCTCATCACTCTCTTTTTCTCTTTAGTTCTTGTTTCGAATTTATGAATTTCTTGTGGTTTCTTTTGATTTTCGATTTCAATTTGTAATTTCTGCTACAAGTTAGGTTTTTTTTTACTGAAATTTTCAACTTCAATTTCAACCACGAAGTTGGACTTCCCCCCAGAATTTCTAAAATTTCAATTGTTGCGATTTGTGTTTAAATGTTCATGTAATTGCAATTTTGGGGTTAGATTTTCCAATTTCATGGGGAAAGTATGATTTTTTTAAGGGAAAATAATTACTAAAGAGGGCACCTTCAGAAATCAAGCTTTTCTTCTATGTATATTCTCTGCTGCAGGTTAGAGTGTGATAACAATATAACATTATGCTATGCGATCTTTGCATATTGGAGTTTGTTAACTTGGGAGTTTACATCTTGTTTTTTATCTTTTATTCTGGTCACTGGAAAAGGATTCATGGAATGTATGGGGTTTAACTTTGCATCTTTTGACTATGAAGAAATGAACGATGTCCTTATTTTCATAAGATCAGAGTCCTGCTCAAAAATTAGTGGTACTTTCCTTCACAGTCGGCCAGTATATTACTGGAAATTTCGGAAGGTACTGAAGGTGGATACCGAAGTTAAACGGATGAGGTTGAAGAGTTCGTTGCGGATCTTAAGGCTTTGTTGAAGGAATCTGAGGATAAGGTGAAGCAAATGGATGAGAAAATGGATGAATTGGTGAAGAAATTGACAGAATCTGATAAATTGATCGGAGTTTTGATGGAGAAAGTTACAAAGAGAGAAGCTGTTATTCCAGCAGCTATGTTGAGGAGAAGCAAAGTAATAACAAATTCAAAGGATTGAAGACTCAATTACCTGTTATTTGGAGCTATTTTTGCTAGTGTTCTGGTCGTCGTCATCGTCCCTGCTTGCTACATTAGGCAGAAGTAGAAACAACTACAAAATGTAGTGTGTTTAACAGAGATAATTTTGTTTGGTTGAGAGTTTGATGGTTATTATGGGCTAGTAATAATCTAGTTATTTGTTAAATTTTGATGTTAGTTGCCGTTGTTTGTTCTCTGGCGTTTTTTGCTGTTATAGCAAGCAGATTTGGAAATATCTCCCTGGTTTGTTTCTGGTCTTGAGATTATTGAGTTTTTTATCTCAGTTTTGTTCTATGATAAATGATTATTATTGTTGGGACCTTGATTTGGAATAGTTTCCTGTTGAATTTTTCAAGCTTGATGTTAAAAGTTTATTTCATTTATCTCATTTGGTATCGGAAATACCATGTTTGAGTTGGTGAATTATCTAATTTTGTTTCTATTTTGTCCTCTTATCGTTGCCTCATTGTACCATTAATGTTGAATTTTCATGAAAATATTAGGGTCCTAAAGATTCATCGAAATGCATTCGTGTGAGGCCTAGTTCGTCAGGGAATCAAACTAAGGGCAGAACTTTCAAGAAGCGGGAAGTTCGGGATGAAAAGCCATTTGATAAGAGGGGCGCTCACTGGCCAGAGCATCTTGGAAAGTTCCTAGGTAAGATCATTTGTCTGTCAGACTATGTCTTCCATAGTATTGATGCGAAGACTGGTTACCATTTTATATCTGTAATGGGGACATAATGAATAAGGTGCATATTGCTAATTAAAGAGAGGAGAGATAGGGTATATTTGGTTGTAATTTGCAAATTGTTCCTGCCAAACTCTTGTACAAGACTTGAATTGGATAGATAAAAACATCGGTATCTGTTCTACATTACAGACATGAGTTCCTTTTACATTTCTTTTCATTGTCTCTCTCTTCTTTGTTTGGCTACTGTTGTTTCTTTCTAGTTTTGATTTGTTTTCATGTGGTTACTCAAAGTTCCATATTGGGGCTCAGTTAGATTCAATTTGTTGTGACTTGGATTTGAGCTTATAACAACAAAATATTGGTGGTAATTTTTTCTAGAAAAGTTGTTATTGAAGATGATTGTGACAACTTATTGCCAAATCAGCGGCGTAATCCATTATTTTTTTAGTGCTTCATGTATTTCAATTGTTTTGGGGTCTTGGGGATGGATCGAAGAGGGCTGGAGTTCATAATTCTCGTTGAATGTTGTTAAGCCTTTTGCCTAATTTGAGGTAACTAGGTGTCATTTTGAAAGCTGGTTGGAATATAGATGTATAATTTAATTATATAATATGAAAAGAGTTTGAGTTATATAGGTGTATGAAATGTTGGAATAAAGATAAAAAGATTATGTTATCTTTTATCTCTTATATTGTACATCCATTTCGGACTAAGATTCATTTCCTTTGGTGGTGCAGCAAGTAAATTACAGTAATGCTAGAAAATGAGAAAAAGAAGGTTGGTTTCAGCAATTTAGAGGATCTTTGCAGATAGCTCCTAGGAGAAAGTGGCTGATGTAAGTGGACTTTATTGCTTCAAGATTTTATTATTCATTGATCATTTTTAGATTTCTAACTTTGAGTTTAAACAATTTCTACATTCTACCTCAGAAATGTAATTTACTGTTCAGTTTATTGGGGATTCGATATTCAGTTTATTATTTGGAGTTCTTTCATTTTCCATTCTTCCTTTGCTTGCTCCCTTTATTTGATGATTCAAGTTAGTTGTCAGAGATATCACTTCTCTAATAACTTAAGAATTTAACCTTTTTTGGTTTTTCTATCAATAATTTTATATTAGGGGATAAGATTTCTGAAACTAGCTGGATTTTGACTGTTGCTTGCAGTTACATGGAAACCCGAACTGCTAAATTCAATCTTGCGGAAGTTCTTGAGGCTGTCATGAGTCAGGTAACACCCTTTAGCCAGGAAAGCCAAGTGCAGCTCATGCGCAATTTGCCTGCTGGTTTGTCCTCTATGTATCTGATGGAGACAATTTGAGGCTACAACAAGTCCTTTCATATTTTTTGGCAGTTGCTATCCGTTTTACCCCTGCATGTTCATATGTGTTGTGTTCTATTTTTCTTTATGTACTAATTCCTCTACATTTGTCTAACATACAGATTTAGGGATCAGAAGCATAGCTTGTGGTTGTCCCGGCCTTGGAATGATTAGCATATCAATGAAGATGCAAGGTTTAAATGAGGCTATATTGATTATATATATTTCTTGTACTTGTACAATTTTCAGATATATATGTAAATTTTTTGGATATATGTTCATGATAGATCATGAACGATTTTGTAGAAGAGTTTTTAGTTGAATATATAATAGTTGGTGCTTTATTAAAGTTGGTTTTTTAATGTAAGTTTAATAGCAGGTACTGAATTAACGCTTTTTTTTAAAAAAAAAATACATGAAAAGAGACCCGTTATTCGTAAAAAGGGCTCTCTAGGCATAATACTAAAAAGTTCAAAGAGACCCCATATCTTACATATGGGGTCCGAGGTTATTAGAAAAGAAATTAATAAAAAAATCAAAGAGACCCCATATCTTACATATGGGGTATGAGGTTATTAAAAAATAAATAAAAAAAAAATCAAAGAGACCCCATATCTTACATATGGGGTCAGAATATTTTTAATAAACAGACCCCATATCTTACATATGGGGTCTCTTTCCCTTCTAAAATATTTTCCTAAAGGCCTACGTAAGAGACCCCTTTTCTTACATGAAGGGTCTCCAACTTTAGACCCCCTCAGAGGAGGTCTCTTATGCCTTTTTGGACGGGTCTCTTTGCCCATTTTTGTAGTAGTGTTATTTAGAAGTTTTTCAACTTGTGATACATAAATTTCTTTTTTGTTTTATTTACCAAAAAACATAAGACTTACTCTAAGTGAAATTGTGAGTCCTTGTAAAGCCTAAACTAACTTCAAATACACAGTCGTGGGCCCTAAAGATGGTAGCGGACCGGGTAGGGTTGGTCTTCGGGCCGAACCCATGGGCTATGGCCTGAACAGGTCCGGCCCACGCCAAACCCACTTTACAAGTGTCGGGTCGGGCCGAAAATTTTGAAACAGGGCCCAGGTATACAGGCCGTCGTACCAAAGGCCAATTGTACTACATGTAGCGTGCTATGTTGTCCAGTTTCGTGTCGTGTCTTGTCATGTTTTTTCTAAAATAATGTAGCTCAGACACCGCCCACGACCTTGTGCTCGTGCCGACCTGTACTTTTTTCGTGCCTATGCCAGGCCCGTCTTTTTCATCCGGATCGGGCCAGGTCGGCCCCACAACTATGTTTAATTGTGGCCGCCCGGGTTTTTTAAACACACATCTGGGTTTTATAAATTATTTCAGCGCGCATTTCTCTTCTCCAGAAACTCCGAACTAGTTAGGAGAATAGCGCAGATAGGTTGCTACATGGATGAAACCCAGATGGATATCTCACGAATTGTCCTCTCTAATCCATCCTCTCTATTTTTCTCTCTCCTCTTTCACGCGAAATATCACGACTTTACCAAATTTCAACCCCACTCCATGTATTCTCACCCACATTCATACAAGCCGTCTTCTTTCGAAATTTGGAAGAGAAGGAAATCTTCGTCTGGGTTCATCTCTTCACTCTACAATCATTAAAAACTATTACTATTATGACCCTAAAAATTGCAATGAACCCAGAACTGGGATTGTTGTTTGGAACTCCCTGCTTTCTATGTATGCAAAATGCCGGGCGCTAAGGGATGCTCTTAAGGTGTTTGATGAAATGCCCATGAGAGATGCTGTCTCATGGAATTCAGTTATTTCTGGGTTTTTGAGTAACAGGGAGTTTGGAATTGGGTTTCTGTATTTCAGGGATATGGTTGAATTGGGTATTGGCCAGCTTGATCAAGCTACTTTCACTACTGTTTTATCAGCTTGTGATGGACTGGATTCTATTAGGGTGAGTAAAATGGTTCATGGGTTGGTGATTCGGAGTGGTTATGGATGTGAGATCGCTATTGGAAATGCTTTGATAACGTCGTATTTCAAATGTGGGTGTTCTGGCTCTGGGGAGCGAGTTTTTCATGAAATGGGTGAGCGGAATGTTGTTAGTTGGACTGCTGTAATTTCTGGTTTAGTGCAAAGTGGACTGTGCGAGGATAGTTTGAATGTGTTCATAAAAATGCGTGGCACATCGGTGGATCCTAATTCTGTGACGTATTCGAGCTTGTTATCGGCTTGTGCTAGTTTACAGGTTCTACAAGAAGGGAAACAAATTCATGGGCTAGTGTTAAAACAGGGATCTGAATCTGATTTCTGTATCGAGAGTGCACTAATGGACATGTACTCTAAATGTGGAAGCATGGGAGATGCCTTGCAGATTTTTTACTCTGCAGATAAGCTTGATGAGGTTTCCATGACAATTGTGCTTGCTGGTTTAGCTCAAAACGGGCTTGAAGAAGAAGCCATCCAAATCTTTACCAAAATGATTAGAGCAGGGATCGACATTGATCCAAATACGATTTCTGCTATTCTTGGTGTGTTTGGTACAGACACTTCTTTGGCTTTTGGGCAGCAGATTCACTCATTGGTTATCAAAAAGAGATTTGGCACAAACGTTTTCGTTAGCAATGGACTCATAAACATGTATTCCAAGTGTGGGAAATTGGAGGATTCGATGAAAGCTTTCAGTCGGATGTGTCAGAGGAACTCAGTTTCTTGGAATTCTATAATAGCAGCGTTTGCTCGTCATGGCGATGGACTGAAAGCCATTCAATTGTATGAAGAAATGTTATTGGCAGGAGTAGAACCTACCGATGTTACATTCATATCTTTGCTACATGCTTGCAGTCACGTTGGTCTAGTTGATAAAGGCATGAAGTTCTTTGAATCAATGAGCAAAATTCATCAAATCAATCCAAGAATGGAACATTATGCTTGTGTCATTGATATGTTAGGAAGAGCCGGGCTTCTTAGTGAAGCTAAAAGTTTTGTAGCTAACTTACCAGTAAACCCTGGAATTCTTGTATGGCAAGCTCTGCTTGGCGCTTGTGCCATCTGTGGTGACTCTGAAATGGGAAAATATGCTGCTGATCAATTGCTGCTGCTAGAACCTGATAACCCTGCTCCGTTTGTACAGTTGGCGAATATATATTCATGTGAAGGGAGTTGGAGAGATAGAGCAAAGACTATAAAGAGAATGAAAGAGGTGGGCTTGTCCAAGGAAACTGGTAAAAGTTGGATCGAAATTGAGAGAAAAGTTCATAGCTTTGTTGTATGTGACCAGATGCATCCACAAGCTGAGATCATTTACGCTATTCTTGCAGAGTTATATCTGCAACTGGCAGATGAAGGATACAAACCAGATAAGAGGTTCATCGTGTATTACACGGGTCAGAATGAAGAGGCGAGTCTACCTGAAGCTATTGGTAGTGCAGTCAACTTAGGACCAGATATAGAAACATAAGCAAAGTCTGACTTTTTTGTAATTCACTTGCGTATACGTTATCATCAGCTAGGATTTACTCCTCAAGGTAGTGCTTCGTGCCCTCTTGACCCTCTTGTAAAAGGTTTATATGAAGGAAAATGGGACAGTCAGCCTATACTATATGTAATGAGTCAATGTTTGCTGTAGAACTCGGAATTTGTTTGAATACATGAACTATGGATGCAGCTCACTTGGTGGAGATCTTATATTGTTTCATATCTGTCTGGTATGAAAATTATCAATGTTTTGGTGCAAAAGACTAAATTGTTGCTCTTCCACTTACTGTAGTTGTCTCATCAGAAGTTTAACCTATTTCTGTTTGTTAGAAAAAAAAAAAATCGAACAGACCTAACTGGATTCAGATTTCTGATGACAAATTGTATCAATGGGAATATCCTTTGAAATGTGAAACTTCATTGGTCTACTAATGTGAAGCTATTTTGGCCTTACGAAATTGTTGATTTAGGCTTGCTGTATCTGTTGTAAACAGGAGGCTTTCTGACAATAAGTTTCCGTTCAGAAATCTTCGTCAATTTTATGCTATGATCCAATCAATTCCCATGTACAAAATTTGCTTGCATTTTCTGTTTAATTACATAGAGGAATTGGAAGAATGTAGCTGACCCAGAAGAACCTGGATTTTCTGGAAAAATGCATTTAACATATCCCAGATTGTTATTTTGATATGACTCTCATGAACCTATTTATTGAGTTGAATATGCCTGCTGCTCTAGCAAATATAGATGGTCCGTCTTCTGTCTTCTCTTGAACATCTCCGAAAATTCCCTGCATCAAGTACAAGCAAATATTTGACACATTAACAAAAAAAAAAAAAGATAGTATGCGCGTTGTGTCTTATTCATATGTCTCACTGTTTAAAACCACTCCTATTTCTGAATGTCCCAACCAACCACTGATCAAATTACTTTTCTGAGTCTCTAGGGCAATGTTGTTAGAATCGCGATCCCGATCGAAGCTTAAATCGTAATTACGGCAGGATCGTATAGAGTCGGTGGGATCGTATCACCGATTCTAACGATCCTGATCTTGGCCATTTAAATCGTAATTACGGCAGGATCGTATAGAGCTGCTTGTCTGCTTCATATGATGGTGAATTGGTGACAAGTGCTTGGCTGCTTGTCAATGTGAAGGATAGTAGAAGTTGTAATGCTTACAAATATTTTCCTTGTATTATTTGGAATTGTAAGCTTTAAAATAACACTCGTAGAATCGTGTTAACCATGTATGACCCTAATATTGATCTTATGTGATCAAAAGTGTGTTTATGGCTCTTATTTTTACTAGAAAATCATTGTATTAGTCACCTTCTATCATTTCGGTCGCTTAATTTGTCAAATTTGTAGGATCAAGTCATGTGTTAACCATGTATGACCCACTCTCCTCTTCGCTTCGCTCTTTGCTCTTCTAAGGTTCGTTTATCCATTTTCTGTTCTTTTCGGCTAATTAGGTTTACAATTTCTGATGTTTCAATTCAACCATTCTGCTAGGGGGTGTTTGGTTAGGAGAGGTTTGAGGGAAAAAGAGCTTTTTGGGGTGAATTAGAGGTTTGACCTTTAGAAAAAGCTAATTGGGAGTGTTTGGTTAGGAGAGGATTGGAAGAGAGTTTTGGGGTGAAAACGCTAATTTTGAAAAAGCTCAGTATAAGATCTTTTTGCAATTAGAGGTTTGAGAAAGTGGATGAAAATGACTATTTTGTCCTACTATTGCCTATTATTACAACCTCTATCAATTTTGGTACCCTACATATTTTTCTCCTAAAAACATTACTGACTCTCTTTTTCATTTCACCATATTTACTAGATTCGTTTTTTGTTATAATAAATTTTATATTAGTACTTTGAAGCAATTGAAGTATATTGCAATCATGCTTAAAATTTCATTAGTAATATTTATCTATTTGAAAATATATATTATTAAAAAAATTAAACAAAGAATAATTTTTTTTAAAATATAATTTTATTTTATTTAGTCAATGTTTATTAGAAAAATATAGAGAGAAAAAATTAACACGATAAAATATTTGTCATATATTAATAAGAAACAAAGTATGTCAATGTCCTTAATGGTCATTTTACATATTAAACCGCTAACAGCTATCAGCTAATTTACCAAACACTTTTACACAAACAGCTAATGCAACCAGCTAGTCAAATCAGCTAATGCAAACAGTTAACCGCTAACAGCTAGTCAAACCAGCTATCAGCTAATAGCTAACAGCTCCTAACCAAACAGGGCCTATATCTTATCGATGAATTTGGTTGATTTGTGCATTAGTTTGATCCTTTCAATTAGATCATTTTATGATTACAAATTTGATGGGTTGATTTGGGCGAATTAGGTTAGTGGGGAATGAAAATGTGGGAAAATCTAGGGTTTTCAATATTAGTCGCTGCTGCAGTGAATTAGTCAAGCAATCCTCTAATTTAGATTTTTTTGCTTAGGGTCTTCTAATTCATAAATTAATTAGAATGAGGACTTGATTTTTTTTTCTATTGTGATTGAGGTTTTCAGAATTATGAAGGACAATGTGCAAATTCACCCGTGTTAATTATTTTAGGTTTGATATGTGTATACGCCTTGAGTAAGTGTTTGCTAGTCTTGAAGATTGTTCAATGAGCATGCGAAATGTTGTATTCATTTAGGAGTTTCGTTCATGTAATTTCAGTAACATAATTGTTGTCGAAGTGATTTTCGGAGCTTCCGAGCTTGTAGCTGAGTATAGGGGCCTAATAAAATGAGGTTGTTGTCTAAGTGATTCCGGAGCTTCTGAGCTTGTAACTGAGTATAGGGGCCTAATAATATGAGGTGACCTGCTGAGGCAACAAAGATGTGCTTGATTTTATATGTTTGACATTAAGCGAGGAAAATTCAGACTTTACATTACACATAAAATCCCAATGAGAGGAGACATGTAAGAGAGGGAGAAGATGAAAGGGTTTTCTGGGATTTTTTTCTTAATTGTCAGTTATTAAGAGCAGCTTCGATTCATTTGCCGCTATTTGACTGATTCAGCGTTACAATTAGAATTATTTGGTGACATTCACCATGGACTAGCAGGACTAGTTAGCTCTTGTATAAGTTGTATTGTTCTTTGGTTTAGACTGGATGATATTTTCTTCATCTGCTGTTAGTTGGTGGAGGGAAAGGAGAGTAAGTAAAGTTTTAGCAGATAAAAAATATTCATTTCGATTGGAAGGAAAAATCATTCTTTTTTAACGGGTTGATTAATAGGTACTCCGTAATAAAAGAGAAATGAAGCTGATATCCGTTGTGGTGACTTTGGTGAGTTTGATACTTTGACGTTGGATGACAAGATGTTGTTAGCTGTTCATGCTTCTTGCCTAAATTCCTTATAGTTACAAGAAAGTAGGCTTGGCAGTAGCAGACCAGTCCATACCACTAGGGCTTTTAGGCAACATTATGGATGGAGGGAATTTTTCTTATCAAGTGGAGTACTTCGTAGTAAAACCAAGATCTTTATCTTTGGCTTGTTGGATTAGTACAAGACTTTGTGCCGAACATTTAGTTTTTAATTGAAGATTTATGTTTGATTTCTGAGGGTGTAGCGCTTTGTTTTTGGACTAACAGCTTTTTTTTCTTTTTTCTGGCAGGCAATGAATTTTGTTCCAGTAGGTAATTAGGTTTGTTTTCTAAGAGATGAGTGTAAAGGGAGGGGCTTTGGGTTACAAGCGGTCGCGGCCAGGATCAAATGGATCTTCAAAAGAGTTGACCCCTGATGAGCGTAATGTATACAATCTGATTAAAAAGCAAGGGGGATATGGGTATATGGAAGGGAGACATAAGAAGAGAATTGAACATGAACAACACAAAGATAATTGATAACTGTGTTAAGGCTCTCCAACTGAATCAAATGATCAGAGAGGTGGCTGATGTTAAAGCCAAAGGGAAGAAGCGGCTCATGGCGGTGTGTGGTATCAGGACGGAATACTTGATGAGGATTTAATTGATAACCTCAAGTTAGTCTGTTTAAAACTACTTATTAGACATAAGGTCGCTACAGCTGATGGACTTCGACACGAGATTAATAACTTGGATGGAGCATTTCCCGTACAAGTAACAGTCGAGCAGGTGAAGGAGATATTTGATAATTTGGTTTTGGAGAAGGAGATTAGTAAAGTGAGGAGCAATGGAATGGGGGAATTTGCATTGTTTCCTGTCAATGTAGAAAGAAATTTTGTGTCTCATGAACTGAGCTCAATTTTGTCTTTCAAACAAAGAGTTGGGTATCAACTGACCTCTAGTTCTCCAGCATCAGGACGGCTAATTAGTTCTTTAGCAAGCAGATACCTGCCCATCCTGTCCTTGTCATCATAAAAGACCTTCCATAATCTGGGTGATAACATAACAAATATGCATGTTAAAAAAAATACACAGTTAAATCTGTAATAAACCAAGCAAGAACACAACAACATAGTCTGTCCTTACCCAGGATAACACCTAAACACTGCACCAGTTGGAAAAGGTCTCATTGAATAAACCACGGAAAATGTTCTGCATCAAATATCAGATACTTCTTAGTACTTAAAAATAAAATTAAACCAGAGTGACAAAGATCAGGTCCATGAAACAAGCTCGACTGAGGAGGGGAAATGCAAGAGAAGAATGTGAAACCCAAGTGATTGTAGATGTACCATGATACAACAGCTGCATTTTGATCAAGCTTTATGTATGGATGGTATTGTTGTTCAAATTCAAATTAAGAGAAGAACAGTAAGTTTACCTCAGGAAGTAGCGTCTTAACTTCCGAACGTTAAAGCCAACTCCCACATCTTCACTGACAAGGCGTGGATTCCACATGATGAGAGGTCTTGGCTAACAGAATTATAAGGAATTCCATACTCAGTAAGACATGCAGCTATGATCGGAAAATCTTATAAATAATGTGTCGTACTCCCAAGTTCATATTAAGGATCTAATCTAGTTGACCACAATTCTCATCAAACTACCCAACTCCCTTCATTTTATAATATATTGCAGTGAGCCAAGATAGACATTGAGACTTGAGAAATGGACATTAATTTTCACACAGGACTATGTAAGCCAAGATAGATACCGGATCATCTGCGAGAAGAGTAGCAATCTTCTGTACATATTCCAACATCTGATAATCAGGAACCACCATGACAATAATCTCATCTTCATCTTGTACAGGCTTCCTATCACTTAAGCTGCAAGGAAACGCGACCAGAAAAAAGGTTTCATTTACTACTAAGGGAAATCATATACGGAGTACGAAGAAATAGACATCAGGAATATATACCTAGAGAATCCAAAGGCGGCATCTTTCCACTGGTACTTCAGAAGTGCAGCAGCTCCTGTGTCCGGAAATATTGCTTTTACATTCTGTCAAACAAAAATATGAAACTTAGTTGTGTACAAGCGGTGGAGATCATGCTTATTTCATTAGGCTTTCAAACAATTTATCTAACTTGATGTATTCTGATAACTTTTGCAACATATAACTGAAACCTATAGTTCTGTCAACAATCAGCTCAGATCTCGCAAGAACTACTAGAGAAAAGTTTCTATAGATTAAGGCTTCCTAACTAACCTGGCATCCTGTTTCTTCAATAAGCGTATCAATAAAAACCCTTGATAGTTCCCATAGGTCAGCTTGTGCACCTTCATCATCCAAAAATTGCAGCTGAGGTATTAGAAGTTCAACCTGCCAACAGGAAAAGACTTCAGCCCAAGCAAGCAAAATATGTATCAAAATCAAAGTCATTTCATATTCTCACTTCCAATAATCTAAATGTACAACCTACCGATTCACGTATGCTCGCTTTATCTAGAATAAGTGTCATTCTTTTGGTTGTAATTGTAAGTCCATCCTTTCGGTAACTACTCTACCCTACGGATTTAATTTGTCACATTGCCTCAACTTCTCGTAATTTGGGATATTATTTCTACTCTCTCTTCGATTACTCAATTTAAGTTAAAGAGCATATTAAGATATTCAATCATAAACCGTTACTATTTTGGAAAGGAGACAACTACATTCTACAGGGTGTTATTGAAGCACCTACGATGGCTCTTGATCCTCCAGCATCCACGAATGAAGCACTAGCTTGACCTGATTGTCGAACCGCACCCACCAAATCTGAAGGCAAGCAACTGTCATATAATTCAAATCCAAACCCATCAGTACACTTTGTTATGAACACAAAGCATGCAAACCAAACTGAGGGTTACACTTCACATACTGGCATCATATGATCATCCAATCTACTCAAAGTTTCGCTTATTCGATCACAAAATGAGCTTAATTTAAGGGATTAACTCAATTTCCGGACATGAAACTATATAATTTAATGCCTTAAACATTCAAGCTTGAGAAAAATCTACCTTAGCTGACTAAAACAAAGGGACACAAATTCAACTTCTAAAACACCAAATTGATAAACTGATCATTTCAAATTCACCGATAAAAAGGTCAAGTCTTCAAGATGCAATCTTTATCAAAGTATAACATACTGTATTAACTCATGTTTTAACTTTGAGATCATTAATATCTTTAATTATGTCGCTTCTTTCCCATTTCCGATTTTATTATTTCATCCCCAACACACCCAAATTCCCCAAATTTTTATCTATCCACTAAAATCTTATTTCTAACACATTTAACAAAGACCAAAATTCCCAATTGCAACCAAATAACAAAATTGAAAGTACTAAAAAATAAATAAAGAATCATACTCATCATCTTCTTCTTTAACTTGTTGATCAGAAAACCCTTCTTGTTCTTGTTGTATTAGTTCGTCCTGCAGCTGTACAGGGCTGTCCTCGCCGCCCTCGAATTTGTCAAATTTTGCATGAGTTTTAGTCAGAGATAAGGAAAGATTTCTGGGAATCTGAGTTTTGCAGGATCCATGAAGTTTGGAGAGAGATATTGAAGAGGGGAAACGAGCGATGGGGGTAGAATTGGAATTAGAGGTTGAACAGCAGCAACTATGGTGGTAGCTCAACAAGCTTGGCTGTGAAGAACTGGCCATTGGTGCTCTCAGATTCTGCTTATCCTAACTACATTACCAGAAGTCCAGAATATCATATGGAAATTAATAAAGGAGTCTCTTGTGTTTGTTACAATATTTTTTTGTCATTTAACCGGCGGATTCAGAAATATACAAATGGGGGTCTAAATTTTTTTATAATTTCTCGTATTTGCTCTTTTTAGAGAGTTAAAATTGAAAGGTAAATAGTTAAAATTTTATAAACGCTTAGTATAATAAAATATGTGGAAGATTCGGGAACTTAAATTTTTGAGTTTTATAACAATAAAACTCAATACCTAATATAAATTATAGGGTTAACTTGGCGCGATTTCATATAAAATGGGGAAAAATATGAGTATATACGACAAGTTTTTGATACTTTAAAAGATAATTTTTTTATTATAATTGTCGATGAACGTCAAATTGCACACAACGACACCAATAAAAAATAGGAACATCAATTTTGATGTATGGGGTATTATGCTATTATATAATTAGACCTCTTAATTGCAACTTTAAGTGTATAAAAATGAAGTATAAATACATTACTTATATATCTTATGGCAATTACAAAATAGTTTAGAAGAAAAAAAATAAACGTTACTAATATTTTATAGTTTTGTAAAAGCAAAATCATGAATTATTATAGAAACAATAAAATAATAAATAAAATTAATAAAAGTTATGAAGGGAAAAAAAAAGACCAACAAAGGGGAAAAAACAAAGAGTTTAGAGGATCAACAAAGGACAAGTGAAAGACAAATTAACTGGAAAAAAAATTATTATTCAACATCCCCGGTAGGATTCGAACCCTGGTATCATCTACAACATAGTAGTTAAGAAACCACTAAGCAACAAGTATATTTCATTGTGTTTATTATAAGTTAGTTACAAATATATTAAATATTCCAGTGCAATTAATTACCTTAATATCAGTTTAACAGTTCTTTTAAAAAAATAATGGGGGTCCCTTTGTACCCCTCCAGGACCATATAGGTCCGCCCCTGCATTTAACCCCTTAAAAAAAACAGTTTTTGGTGGCATCAATTTTTAACTTTTTTTTTTTCAAGGTGTTTAAATATAACAAAAATTAAATAAGGGGTTCAATTATAAAAGTTGAGTTTTTAAGGTGTTGAATGCAAAAAAAAAATCCATGTTACTATTGTTTTTGCTTTCACTAGCTTTCTATGCCGGGTGTAAGCATGCTTAACTCGAATTATTAAGGTCTCGAGTTATACTTTCTTTTGAACTGAACTGGAATAGTCAATAAATAATAAATAATGAATAATAATAAAAATAAAAATTATAATTATAATAATAATAATAAACAAAATAATATAATAAATAATTAAATCTATATTATTAAAGCAGAGTGTCGGTGAATGTGAGGCCTCCAAACACTCAATCCTCTCTTCTCACATATGCCACGTCAATTGCCACATCATACTCCATCAAAAGGAAACCAATCATTCACAACTTCAATCATGCACCAATTAAGCAATAAATAAGAAAAAAAAAGAGGAGAATTCAAACTACCCATAATAAGAAAATAACCATTGACAAAAAAGGAAATAAAAAATGAATGATATATATATATATATACTCCCTCCGTCCCTTAATACTCGACCTGTTTTGACCAGACACGCTTATCAATGCACAACTTTGACCACCGATTTCTTTAACTACATATTATATAAACTTAAAAAAATATTAATATTTTGAAAGTATATATATTAAGATGAAGCCAACAATATATTATATACAAACATTTGTTTTCATATACTAGAAATAAAATATGGTCAAAGTGAATTATGTGAATAGTGCAAAAAGTCAAATCGGGTCGAGTATTAAGGGATGGAGGGAGTACCAATAAATAAGGAAAAATAAAAGAAAAATAAAAAAAATCAGGTTGTTTATCTTTTGAAAGGAAATTTGAATAACATAAATATAATAACTTACTATTTCGACACAAATTATTAAATATTATGAAATAATTGAAAAATAATTTCAATCAATCTAACACATATAACGTCATTTTTTTTAATTATTCATTTAACGCATAATTAATCAATTTAATAAAAAAAAAAGTAGGTCCTTCAGTCAAATGATTAAACAATACATTTTATAATTTATTATTAAAAAATAAAATAAACATACAATCCTTTCGACTATCAAAAAAAAAGTAAACATAACACCCTCTGGCAAAAAGATGTTATATTTTAGGAGACAGTAAAAAATAAGGAGCAAGGTAAAATTACTTCATCAGTCATTTGAAGAAGATATTATTATGAGATACATGTGAGAGGATGATGGTTGTTGGCTTTGTGATACCTGGGAGATTTTACGGGTAATTGTGTGGGTTATTAAGAGTGTGGCTCATTCGGACGTTGGTAGATCGGAGTGAGAATTCAAACTACCAATAATAAGAAGGAAAAATTACATTTAATAATCCAACCTTTTGACGATTTTCCGTTAATAATCCAACCTTTCGATTAATATCTAATAATCCAACCTTTGCACCCCATTAACTTTTATTGCTCCTAACCGGTCATCAACCCACTATAGCAGGTAATATGGACACGTGTCATGCATACATTCGCTATAATTTATTAAAAAAATTAATTACTTTTTTCCTTCATTTTTTCTGACTTTTCTTTCTTTCTTCTTCCTTCCTCCTTCACTCATGCCTGTAATTTTTGTTATAGTGAGAGTCAGAGTTAGCCCTCCTCCCCACTCACTCTCTCTCTCTCTCTACACCACCACCATATAAAACCACCGCCTTCCTCTGCTCTTCCACAGTTCCACCACCTCCCTCCACTACCGCCACGCTCATCTCCTTTCTCCTTTCCTCCACCCCGTAACTCACCGTTCACTTTCTCCTCTCACTATCACTTACGCACCCCGCAATTCCTCGCCATTTGCCCTACATCATTGGCTGCTTCGTCCATAAACTAAATTCAGTGAAGCATCCATAAAAAGGAGATCGAGAGGAGGGAGAGAAAGAGGAGATTGAGGGGAGCACCCATCCTTACCACCGCGACTCCACTGTCGCCTAACCTATTGTTTCCCTCAAAACCTTTCCAATTCCACCATCTGAATCCATACGACCTTTACCCATAAACACAAAACTAATTAAAACACTCAGTAGCCAATAACCGTAACACAAACTCACGCACATTACCTATTTTCACTCTCCTATGGTCCACCGCAACACCAGTACACCACCTTGACTCCACCACCTTTGCACCACCCTATCAGCGTGCCTCCAACCACCCAATTAAACCCCGCCCCTTTTGGTCCAACCCATCTCATCTCGCGCAAGCCCATGCCATTTAATTTTCTACTCCTCCTTTGTTTCGTGCCTCACCAAGTACGGGTTTTGAAAGTTGAAACTCATTACCGATTTACTGTAGACATAAATTAAAATATCAACATTTACTTCCTTTTCATGGATTTTTAAAAAAATAAAAATAAAAATAAAATAAAAACGTGACCTTTTTAGCCGGTCTCCCGTCACTTAGGAGCAATAAAAGTTAATGGGGTGTAAAGGTTGGATTATTAGACATTAATCGAAAGGTTGGATTATTAACGGAAAATCGTCAAAAGGTTGGATTATTAAAAGTAATTTTTCCTAATAAGAAAATAACCATTGACAAAAAAAGAAAATAGAAAATATTGTATTAATGAATGGAATATACACACCAATAAATAAGGGGGGAAAATCAGGTTGTTTATCTTTTGAAAGGGAATTTGAATAACATAAGTATAATGACTTACTATTTCGACACAAATTATTAAATATGATGAAATAATTGAAAAATAATTCTAATCAATCTAACACATAGAACGCCATTTTTTTAATTATTTTTTTAACGTGTATTTAATCAATTTAATAAATTTATATGTAGGTACTTAGTTAAATGATTAAACCATACATTTTATAATTTATTATTAAAAAGTAGAATAAACATACAATCCTTTCGACTATCAAAAAAGAAGTATACATAACACCCCCTTGCAAAAAGATGTAATATTGTAGGAGAGAGTAAAAAAATAAGGAGCAAGGTAAAATTACTTCATCAGTCATTTGAAGAAGATATTATTATGAGATACGTGTGAGAGGATGATGGTTGTTGGCTTCGTGGTAGCTGGGAGATTTTCACGGGTGATTGTGTGGGTTATTAAGAGTGTAGCTCATTCGGTCGTTGGTGGATCGGAGTGAGATTTTTGTCGCAGATGGTGGGGATTTTGATTGCAGTTGGGTTGGTTAGGATATTTTTGTTGATGGAGTTAAATCCGTGATAGTTGGGTAAGATTTCTATCTTGGTGGTTGGAGGTGGAGGGTTAGGAAGGTAGTTGATTCTGGTGGATGTGGTCGTTGGATCGAGAGGTGGTGGAATAATGTGAGGTGACGTGATCAAGGTGGCCTTAGAGTATAGGAAAAGAAGAGACGGGGGTGGGGAGGAAGTTTGACGGTAAGAAAGGGTAAAGGGAATGACACAAAATTTCACTAATAAACAACACATATATAAGGGAATCAATTCAATAGATTCACTTATCTTTCTTGAAAACCTTAAAACAAACGCTCATTAATCTATGTCTACATGCCAACAACTATATAAATAGTACATGGAGAAAAACATGAATATATTTAGGAGGAGATCATTAAAGGAAATAATGAAACTATGTGAAAAAATGACTGTATAATACGAGAAAACAAATTCTATGTGCTACGGAGTATTATTTACATATACACTTAGTCAACAATGTGGAAACTCGAATAAAACATCATTCTTTATGAGGGATATATACCATCTTTTAAACAAAGAAAATATGAAAACTCATTAAATAAAAGGAATATTGGTTCTAATAATCCAATCTATTTATAAAATCAGACAAAATATATTTATAGAAAGTCACATCTTGAATAATTATATGAAAATTAGTACCATTTCAAGTAAATATTTATTTCATAAAAATCAACTAACATCCATAAAATTATACAATATCGCTATTGTAATCATTCTTATAACATCATTCTTATAAGTGTATTTCAAACTAGCTAAATACAGTCAATCAAAACTAAAATGCTATACCTATAAAAGTCAATTGATAACAACTTTTTGATAAGCTACTTTATTAGAATATGACATTTTGTCTTAGACGTCTAGCAACATTTCAATTATCTAACATCACTAAAAAAAATATTTCATAATTACTCCTTATTTATGTTATTACTAATACAATGTACAAAGGGAGTGTTTTTAAAAATCTAATGCACCATTTTATTTGTTTCCTAATTTATAGAAATCCCGTGTATTAGCACGGGCCCATACTAGTACTAACAATAATACGGAGTAATAAGAATTGAATTTTATAGAATTTTTTTACTGAACTTAATTTCCCTGAAATTCAACCAAAAAGAACAGGATCTTATTAGTGCTGATTTTTACCATTTTACTGATAGAGTCGTGTCGAGCTCAATTAGTTTTATGAGCACAACTAAAACTTGTGAAACTTTCACCTACGAGTACACGGTACGAGTAATTATTTATAAGTCTATTTCTAACTTTATCTACTACGAAGTACATGTATAAAGTCTGTAAACTTCTATTCTTAATCGCAAGAAATAATACAAAGTATTGTTTGTATATATTTTGCAATTTTGTTTTATGTTGATAACAAATGGTTTTGAAGGGAGGGAGAGGAATTATAGTACCAAATCTCTAAGAGCATACAACCTTGACTTATGTTTGCTGTCAAGTGATATTTGACATCTCAAAGTATTTACAATGTTAACCTACCATGCTGGCAAGTTCAACTAAAATTTGACAAGGGTCACATATATGCCCCTTCTGTCAATACCCGAAAGGCAAAAATGGAAGCATGCAAATATGTTTTTGATTAGCTTGAGCTGCACCTTTTATTATTCTTCCTTTTATTTTTTTTAATTAATCGCTATTTATGTTTAGTACAGAAATAATACAAAGTAATATTTGTTTATAGTAATTAGTAGCAATAATATGGACTAAAGTAAAAAAATGATTTCATTTATTTATAAATCTAATTTAATTTGTTAATTAATCTCATTTATTTATTGTAATTAGTAGTAATTAGGAGGAGAGGATTTGAGATGGTGTATTGTGTATATGTAAAAAGTAGGGGAAAGAGAGTGGTAACCTTGAGTCAAGATTGTAGAAGAAAAAAAGATATTTAAGTAAGAGGTATGTCAAGTCAGTGGAAAATGAGGTGGAAGAAAGAGAAGGATGAGAGAGAAATATTTTTTCACTTGACCGAAGGTCAAAGATGCACGTGGTCTAAAAATATAACCCGTACAATAATTATTGATAGTTGGAGAAAGCCACTAACCAAAGGTCCAAGGACCAAAACCCATTTCCACATCATAAAAAGCCAGAATGTATGAAGCCCAAGAACCCGAGATAAACAAGAAGCTCCCGAGTCCCGAGTCCCGAGTCCCGAGTCATAAAAATAGCCGTTAAAATCAAGTTAAATTTAATCGACGGTTCATATTGATTATAAATTCAAATACTTTAAAGTCCCTCCCTTTGAATTTACAAGTTTTCTGACCGTTTGAGATTTCACCAATTCACAGCTCTTTCTCTCTCCCTAGCAAAAACTTTGAAGCTCTCTTTCTCTCTTCTAAATTCTAATCTCCAGAAATCCCTAATTTTCCATTTCCAGAAGTCTTCAATCTACTGTTTTGTAAATTCCTAATCTCCAGAAATCCCTAATTTTCATTTCCAGAATCCTTCAATCAACTGTTCTGCAATTCAATTTGTCGGAAAATGGGTGGTAAGTCGACTCAATTCCTCTTTCTAATTATTCAATTTCGTCGGATTTTCCCCTTTTCTTGAGTAATTCGGTTCCTAAATCGCTGGAATTTCACTTCTTTTTGATACTTTTTGCTTCTTTTTTTTGCAGAACAAACAGTTGAAATCGTTCGTGAAAATGGCAACTCCGATACATTTTTGGAGTCAGCAAATGAAAAACCACTATCTGAACAAAGCGGTAACAATCCAAGATTATCTTAATTTGAGTTTTTGTTCTTTTATTGTTGTTGCGATTTTAATGATGACAATTTCGTTAATCGAGCAAAACCCTAGAAGTACCTTTGAATTCTTGAAACTAGAGTGGTTTAACGATATACTGATGACTTATGAGTTGTGACTTGATGGTGTTCAATACTTGAACTGTTATCTTCGCTAATTTTGAAACATTCGATTTTAGGGTTTTCATTCAGACTGTAGGAAGGTTCATTTTGCTCATCTCATTTCACCGGAAGTGATAAATTCTCCACTGTTTGTTTAGTTAGGAAGTCAGAGAAGAATTATTAAAGAGAAAATTTATGACCTTTTGAATTGTGTTTGTCGTCATTGTTTGCGCCTGGCGGCCTGGCTTATGTTAACTTTTTCGTGTGGTGGTGGTGGTGGTGGTTGCGGGTGCAGCGTTAGCGGCTACTTTGTTGTTCAATTTGTTTCCTATAGTTATTAATTGTTTAGACAAAATTCACGAGGAATAGAAAAGAGGTGTAAAACTGTCATGGATAAGTCTAATTACAGAAATTCTTGGAACTTTCAGATAGAGTGGAGGAAAGTACGAATTCTACTGATGCACGTCAATTTTTGAACGAGTCCCAAGCAGTCTCGGTTGATGGAGAGCCTAAGCTTCGTCTAAAGAAAATTGATGATATCAGGGACAAAGTTAAGGTGAATTTTACTGTGACTATTACTTTTGTGCCAGTGTCTTAGCCTGCTTAAGGTGGACAGCTTATATTGTTTTTGGTTTTTTAGACTTTGAGAAAGGAACATACAACTCTATCTGACGAGGTCAAAGATATAACGAGCAAACAATTCCCCGAAGTTCTGAATACTCTTCAGCATCTAAGTATGTTTCCCTTTAACCACATACTTTGTCTTCAAATAACTAATAAGCTGTTCATCTTTTAAACGGGTTTGAACTGTTGTTATTAGGTGAGGAGCATACGCTTTTAAAGAACAAGTACGTGGAAGAGTGTGAGCTTTTAAAGAAAAAGTATATTGATGAATATGCTGAAAGGAAGAGGCTGTACAATGAAGTGATTGAGCTGAAAGGAAATATTAGGGTCTTCTGTCGATGCAGACCATTGAACCAAGATGAAACTGCCAATGGGTCGACTTCTGTTGTTGAAATCCCCCCTTCCCAGGATCATGATTTGAATGTAACTTGTGCTGATTCTTCAAAGAAACAGTTCAAGTTTGACCATGTATTTGGCCCCCATGCCAACCAAGGTACCTGGTCACTTGGATTACTTGTTTATTCTTGAATCTCGCTTGCAAGGAGCACAATTGCACATCCCTGGTGTTTCTCTGACATTGATTTTGTACTTGCAGAGGAGGTCTTTGCACAAACATCTCCAATTGTTACCTCTGTGTTGGATGGCTACAATGTTTGCATTTTTGCCTATGGACAAACTGGAACTGGAAAGACCTTTACCATGGAAGGGACATCAGAGAATAGAGGGGTTAATTACAGAACTTTGGAGGAGTTATTTAGAATTGCTAATCAGAGAAGTGGTACCATGAGATATGAGCTGTTTGTCAGCATGTTGGAGGTCTATAATGAAAAAATAAAGGACCTCCTGGTAGAGCATACCAGTGAACCTAAGAAGTAAGTTATCCGTAGAGCAATAAAATTGAATACTACTTTATTTCATGATGTATAGGGAGTATAGCTCAATAATGGGATGGCGAAACATTCATGTGCGTTGCAGGAAATCTTGTTAGATAATCTTAGATTATCACCACCAACTGACTTGTTGGAACTTAAACATTCTCTTCCTTGTTAAGTAAATATTTTGTCATGGGTCCTCTCCCTTGTGTAACAGAGATTTTTTTTTGTCATAGTCGTGACTGCATGGTTTGCATGACTAACCATGTTACTCCAACCTTGCCTATCCCATGTGATTCACCAGCAGTTCCTTATATTTGTTAAATGACTCGTAGAAACTGGCAGGAATAGGGTTATGAGTGCTGTAGTAGTTGGATTTTTGGTACATTGAGTCGACTATGATCGTATCCTTTCTTTTCATCCTTAAATTGGTGTAGGCGCGTAGCCTTCTTTTCCTCTCTGTTGAGTCAGTGATTCATTCAGTTGATGCAATTGTCTGATAGTGTGGATTATGTAAGGCTCAATTGACTAGAATTAGAATGTAAATGGTGCATTTTTTCATTCAGGTTAGAGATTAAGCAATCTTCAGAAGGCACACAAGAAATCCCTGGTCTAGTTGAAGCACATGTTTATGGTACAGATGAAGTATGGGAATTACTCAAGACTGGAAGCCGTGTCAGATCTGTTGGATCAACCAATGCAAATGAATTCAGTAGTCGTTCCCATTGGTAACTATCTGATACAGTTGAATCTTATCTTCTTACTATAATGTTGTATATCTCTATCGTTGCTGTGAATGTCATATTTAGAGTTTTAGACTCCTCACGCCTACAAGTTATAACTGCAATAAATATAATGATGGATGAGAAATCTGGAGCAGTGTTTCACGGGGGATTGATAAATTTTGATGTGCTTGTAGCTTGCTGCGTGTGACTGTGAAAGGAGAAAATTTAGTAAATGGGCAAAGGACAAAGAGCAACCTTTGGTTGGTAGATTTGGCTGGAAGTGAGCGGGTTGGGAGAATTGAAGTTGAAGGTGAAAGACTCAAGGAGTCTCAGTTCATCAATAAATCCCTCTCTGCTCTTGGTGATGTCATCTCTGCTCTTGCAACTAAAACAGCCCATGTCCCATACAGGTATATTACATGTTTCTATAAGCACATTTTCCAAGATATTCAGGACTTCATCACCTTAACTTGATTGTTTTGTTAATTTTCAGAAACTCGAAGCTTACGCACATGCTGCAGAGCTCTTTAGGTGAGATACTTTAGCCCAGTATTTATCACTTAAGAAGGATCAGATTACAGCTAAGCCTTGTTGAACCGAGATGTGGCTGTAATTTCTGTCTTGTTTATCATTTTTATTCAATGGGAATGCAGGTGGCGATTGCAAGACCCTCATGTTCGTCCAGATTAGTCCTAGCGCTGCAGACTTGGGCGAGACTTTATGCTCCCTGAACTTTGCTAGCCGAGTCAAGGGAATTGAATATGGTCCAGCTCGCAAGCAGACAGATTTTTCTGAGCTCCTCAAGTATAAGCATCTGGTATGTTCTATGAGAATTATTTAGAATAATATTTGTTGTTGAGTTTTGCCTGCTTCTTATGCTGGTATTTCTTTTAACAGGCTGAGAAGTCAAAGCATGATGAAAAAGAAACAAAGAAACTGCAGGACAATGTACAATCTTTGCAGCTAAGGCTTTCTGCCAGAGAGCATATCTGCAGAAATCTCCAGGAGAAGGTACTGTTCTTTCAATTCAATATATTGTCATTATTTTTCAGGTTGCTCTTGTGAAACTTATGACATGCATCGCTGAGGTAGTAGTGTTTTTAGTGATACTCATGTGTATAAGTCTTGAATAGGTGCGAGACCTTGAGAATAGACTGGCAGAAGAGAGGAAAACTAGACAGGTACAGGAAAATAGAGCTGCTGCTTCAATCAGACAGCCAAGACAGGCACAAAAGACCACAGAGAAAAGGCCACCACTGGGTCCTTCAAATATGAGGATGCCATTGCGAAAGATATCCAATTACGTGGCCCCACCATCGCCTGTCCAGACCAAGAAAACCTCTACCTTTTCTTCTCGTTTCATGGGTTCATACGATGGTAAAGAAAACAATTCCAATGGACCAAATACAAGAGCCATTAGGGGTCCACGAAGGTCTATTGCTCCGAGATCATCCACTGAAGCAGCAATGGCACCACCTTTGCAGCCTAAAAGAAGGGTGTCCATAGCAGCCTTCCGTCCAGAACCAAGTTACCATGGTACACCTATGAGCAGTAATTCAAAACACGAGAGTGCAACAGGGCACTCACTTGTTAGGGAGTTGTCAAGGGTAAGGCGGTTTTCAAAGATGTTTTCTCCTCTGCCAGAGACAAGAGCTGTAACTACTACTAGTTCCTCAGTGGAAGCAACACCTATGAGTAGTAGGAGGTTTATGGCAAGCCCTCCTCCTCAACAACAGGGTTCATGGAGGCCAAAGCACCCAACTGTTGTTGCCCTGCAGAAAAAGCCAGTTGTTTGGAGTCCTTTGAAGTTTCGAGGCATGAAGAATTTCCGGAAGTCTATAGTATGATGTGAAAATTAACATTTCTTTCAAGCTTAACAACTGCGACTTACTTACATTTATTAGGCTGTACTTAGTTGGAAACTGACTTCAAGATCAAGTATGCATACCAATTTTTTTATTTTGTAACATCAGTGTGATGTTCTGATCTCATTTCCTGTCATACAAGCTACAATGTGTTATATTATGATGTATGTGAAAGGCTGGTTTTGTTGGAAACTGACAAGTGGAGTTTGATTAGTTTTAGAATTGTTAGTATCTGCAAAAGAAACTAATTCAGAATCATGATAATTTCAATGCTGTATGTGGGTGACTGCATCTCTAACTTGTGTTTAGATGCAGAAATAAACTTTGTCATGTTACTACGACAATAATGTACGTTGTTTTTATCACGCAAAAAATTCTTTCTAAACGGCTGTTGCTCAAGATTTGGTTGTGGTCGTCGCATTTTTCTGTTTTCAATTACCGTCAACTCAATTTAGCTACATTTTTTTAGGTGATGAATTGGAAATTATATATTTAGCTTTTCTAATGAAAAAAGAAGTAGGTGAAGGAAGAACTCGAGTTGTTTTATTCTGAATGAGAAGTTAGCAATGAAAAGTGTCTAATGAATAGGAAAACGGTAATTATAAGATGATACAAGCTTTTATATACACATGTGTATTTTCTCTCTAACCGAGATTTATATTTTCCTATATAATATTTTTAGATGTATCTCTCCTTTTAGATATCAAACATTTCTTTTGTTTTTCTAGAGAGTTTCACTATTCATTTCTTATAGAATTTAGGATATTAAAAAATTCACATTATAAATATATAAATAATAATAAAATACTCCATCTAAAGCTTGGTGACCGTTAGATCACTTGAAATTGCGCCTCATAGATGCAAAATAAACGGCCATGATAGGGTCCACTAGTACACCTGTTTTTGGTTCTCCCCAAAATAAAAATTAAATAAATCAAATAAATTCGACCGTTGGACCCCAAAAGAAAAAGAAGCCGTTACATCTCCCCACCCAAAACCACCCCAATTTCTTCTCTTTTCTCCCTCATCATCCCATGTCTGTAGCTCTAAATTGACTTTTATCCCCACTTTAATTTTTAGAGAGAGAAAGAAAATTCTTAAAAATTCTCTTTAATTGTTTTAATTTTTTCAATTAAAGAGCATTAAATTTTCTTGTGAAATAAAAATGGTGGCGAGAACCCCACCAAAACAGAGGAAGATAATGGTGGCTCCTCCTCTAAGCCCTACTCTTCTCAGAGAAACTGTTAAAAAGGTACAGAATTTCCGGTCCAATAATTATTATATTGATTGAATTTTTAATACCCATCAATTTTTAATTTGTGGGTTGTTTAAATTTTAATTTTCTCTTATTTTTAGTATTTTTTCTGATTTTTTTAAAATTTTGTTGGGTTTAATTTGGAAAGGTGGATCAATGTATGGCAAGATTGCAAGAGCTTCAATATACAGTTACTGGAGGTAACAAAGTTGTTGCTGGAGTTAAACTTAGTCCTCGCAGTACTAAAGCTTACTTGAAAACAAGTCTCAGATGCAAGCAAGAATCTATGAGGTAAATCGCGGTTTCTCATATTCTACTGTTCAAATTGTGCTATTAATGTCTGTTCTGGGGCCTTACTGCCTTGTTAATCATTAATTAATAGAAAATTGATTAAATTGAAGGGTTAAATTTGGTGGGATTTCTATATTCTAATTAGGGTTTTCTTAATTTTATAGAATTAGAAATAATGGATCGAAGAAATCTCCAACTGGAAAATTACCAGCAAGTGTGACAGGTATATTATTCATTTGATCTAATTTTTTATTTATTTTTAATTCAATTGAATTTGATAAATTTTGACAAATTTGTTGAAATTATTAATAACAGGGGATTGGAGAAGAATGTCATTATCAGCAATGTTAGTCGGTGAAACAGTAGCAGAAATCCTGGAAGCAAGTAAAGTTACAAGAGAAATCATGAGAAATTCCAACATTGAAGATCCAAAAACCCCTCTGCCTCGAAAACAGCGGTCAAACCTCGAAAAGACACCCCTCGAAACTCGAAGGAAGAGAGAAAAACAGCATCAATTCCGTATCGTTCGAGCAGAATCGAGCACCCCATCTGTTCGAAGGGCTCGATCGAGGATCAATTTCAAGGTTTCGCCAGAAAAAAGATCAGAGATTGCTAGTAGTAGTAGCATGAGATATAATGTGGCAAACAGGGTATCACCAAAACATAAACCTTGGGCTAAAAAGGCAGTGCTTTTCCCAAATCCTGTGTTTCAATCATCATCACCCACTTCACAAAAGCAGCAATTTTCCAAGACGAAATCTCCATTGGTTGCTGCAAAAAAGAGAGAAACTCCTCATAAGTTTTTGGTTAAATCCCCTGTTAAAATCAAGAGCCCACAAAAGGGTTTCATCTCTGTTTCCCCTGTTTCTTTGGGTAGAAGAAAATCACCCCCGAAACCGCCTTCTTCAATGGCATCGAAGCTAAGGAGATCGCTATCGCCTTCGAGGTTGGTGAATCGATTCGTGTCTCCGTTGAAAGGAAGAAGGAGTTCGATGAATACTAGTCATGATGGTTTGATGATGATGAATGGGGTGAAACAGAGGCCTCCTCCTTTGATGATGATGCCAATGAGATTTTCTGCTCCTAGAACTGTTGTTGGAGCTGCAAATTAGTTTGAAATCTCTTTCTTATGAAACATTAATCTAATGTTTCCAATGATATTTTCTCAATGTCCAAGTTGATAATATTTTTGAAAAGTTGTTTACACTAAAACAAATTGGCAATTTATTTTTTAATTTTATGTGAATGAAAAAGTATAAGAAAAAAATGTATTTGTATGTGAATGAACAAGAAAATTATTTTATTCACATTGTCCATTAATTACCTGGTCCAATTGAATCATTTATCTTACTTATTTGAAATAATAGTAGGATACAATTACTATATACACATGTTAACATTGTTATGAGTCAAAAAAAAATGTCTACCACCCAAATTATGTACCTAGTACTCCGTAGTAGGATTGACAAATTTAACAAACAACTACTATGTAATCCGGGCGTTGCCTCGAGTTTTGACTTTTATTCGGGTTCTTTTTAAAAATATGTGCACTTGTAGATGGTGTCATCATCAAATTGCGGTGGTAACATAAGATTAGTGGTCGATCAACAACCTCCCCGATTAAACCCCACATCCAAAAATATACTCCCTCCGTCCCGGAATACTCGACCCGGTTTTACCAGCACATAGTTTAAGGGATTTGAATTGACTTATTTAATTTAATAGGTAGTAGTTGATAGTGGGGTATTATTTTAATGTAGTTAGTGTGAGGTGGGTTAAGAGGTGGGGTTGGGGAAGAGTAGGGGTTGAATTTTTAATTATTTTTTGTATGGAGTAGGGGTGGGTGGGTTAATAGGGATGGAGTGAGAAATAATATAATATTGTTAGAATATTTCCATTTTTAGAAACAGGTCAAGTATTAAGGGACGGCCCGATAAGGAAAACAGGTCAAGTATTCCGGTACGGAGGGAGTAAACAAAGTCGGATCATTTTCTTCAAAGTAATAATTGTACATTTATGAATTAAGTAATCATTACTTTTTTTGCATTCACTTTTATTCAATGCATTGTTTATTGTAAAAAGAATATATAGGCTTATATGGAAAGATATTACATAAGTTGTAGTTGGTTAAGATGGTAAGAAATGTAACTTTTAACAAAGAGGTTTGGTGTTCGATCCTTGTTAGATGTTTTTTTGTTTTTTAGTTGTAATGACGTGTCATGATGCTAATTAGTGGTGATGTGGCGTAATAAGGAGAGATCTACGTGACACGTATACGTTCTTCAAAACGCCTTTAAATATATTAGTATAGATAGTATTTTTCACCACTATAATAGGCTTGTATTTTGATCATTCTACACAACTCAATATATACGAGTAATATATCTGTATTTTGCAAACTGAATATGTTAGTAAAACTCTCGGTTTCTTTCTATCACCTCAAAACACGTTATTAGCACCAATTGTTTTTCCTTAGCTATATATTTTACATGTTACTCAAATTTTAGAAAAAGTGGTATATGTTTTTAACAATTTTTTTTAGTAGTATGCTCTATAGTCGTCCAACTGTGGGATCTTTTATATCAGAAACTCACAAAATAATTTTGAGGAGTATGCTCTATAGTTGCCCATATTTGGGAACTTCTATATCAGAAACCCACGCCCGCATAAGCTAAAATTGCCCGCGTTTTTAATGTGAAAGTACACATTTGCCCCTTCACGACATCTCCCCTCCCTCTCAGACACACTGCTATCTTTTATCCGGCAGAAAACATAAATTCCGACAAACTTTTTTTTTACAACTCCATTGGCATACTCTACAACCAATTCTCGCCGAAAAATTTAATTGGTTTCTTAATAATAACAAAAACGACAAATTTATAATATAATTAATTCAATTTCGTAATAATAACAAAAACAAAAAATTCAATTTAATTCATAATAATAACTAAAATTATAACAGAAAATGAAAATTTAATTACATAATGTAACAGAAAATTAAAAATAAAATTAAAAATAAATAAAAATAAAAAACCTGCTTGCTTGCTTGCCGCGCACAACCATTGCATGGAAATTGTGGCCGCTACGTACAGGCTATGTGTCGGCGACACGAAAGTCGTGCACCAGATCTGCACGGCCGTCGTGTCATCAGCGCAAAGCCTGTGCGCGGCGTCCATGAGTTCCACGTAATGGTTGTGCGCGGGCAAGAAATTTTTTTAAACAAAAATTGCTCCACCTTCGGTGCTCTGTGCTCGTCCGCCGTCTGCACTATTTTTCACAGAGAGGGGAGGAAGAAGGAGAGGGAAAGGAGGAAGGAGGGTTGAGGATGGAGGAGAGGGAAAAGAGGGCTGGGGACGAAGGAGGAAGGAGGGCTGAGGACAAAGGGCGAAGGACGAAGGAGGAAGGAGGGATGAGGCCGTATGTTTCGGGTGGGTGGCCGGAATTGTGGGTGGCCGGCTGATTTAAGGAGGGTTGAGCATGGTTGGGTAAGGGTGAAGAGGGAAAGGGTAAACTCGTACTTCCCTGTAAAAAATAAGGGCGTTTTTAACCAACGAGGGAGTCGAATAAAAATCACCAAATTTCATTGTATATTTTCATAGTATTAAATTTTAAGATTTAAAAAAGAAGAATAATTAAACATATTTATTGTTAAAGTATGTCTTAGCAAACGTGTTTTATCCAATTGTTTTTTCTAAACAGTGGAATATAATTGGATAGATAGATTGGCTTAAGTTAGACAAGCTCCGCTACTCCTGCAAATAAGAAGGTACACCCGGTTGCGTGTAGCTCTACACGCAACCGGGTTAAAACTACGTCGTTTTGAAGTTTTTTAACCCCAAAAAAAAAATTCACAAATGTAACTTCCGGCAGAAAACATACACAAAACATGCATTTAAAAAAACAACAATAAAAGAAGAATAAGAAAAGGAAGGAAAAGAGAAAGTAGGCATACTCTCCTTATGGAAGTTGTTTTTACGGACTATTGATTCTTCAACCTCAATGATCAATGAAATAGCTCTCTCTGTGTTTTGGAATTCATGGTGGATAGGCTCTTCACCATATAGAGCTCTCTGCAAAGCATCCACCTCTTCTTTGTAAGTATTGTTAGTACCTGCGAAAGATTCACAAAGAGGAACATACTCTATTGGGTCATTGGGCTTTTGATTTTCATGGAGAGGAGGAAGATCCTCAAGTAAAGGTTTTATGGGGAAAGAGAAGGGGAGTGAGACTGTGTAAACGGGGCTAAGAATAACCCTTCTTGGACTTGGAATATGAGGGGTAGGGGTTGACACAACAACAAGGGTTTTATCAACTTCAACTTCCTCATGGACTTGCTCTATGACATATGGCTTTTCAGTTTCAACAAATCCTTCATCCATTGATCCAACAGTCAAATCATCATCCTCCCACTCATCCTCAGCCTTTGTTATAAGCTCCTCCCACTCTTGGTTGCCTATGGGTTCACTCAGTTGACCCCCATCCCCAACACAACTCGAATCATTATTTTCAATAATTTCTTGAACTTTTCTAAATCTCTCAAGAGTAGCCTTACTAGCTTTAATAATCTCATTAGTAGCCTCTTGAGATCTAGTACACTGAATCTCAATCTCAGAGTTTAATCTTCTTAATTCCTCTAAGAAGCTATCTCTGCTTTCTGATTCGGGTTGAATAGGATTGAGCAAGGGTTCACAATAATACACGGGAGAAGCAACAGTGGAATCATGAGGCAAAACATTGATATCCATGCAAGGGTTAGATAAGTCGTTAGAATATACATGATTATCATAAACATTAGAATGCACCTCATTATAACAAGCATTCAAGGGAGAGGGGGTAGAAACATGTAGATTATGCTCATAATTTGGATTAGCACATGTAACATGAATCGCCATTTCACGCTCATACAAATCCCTTGCAAACCACATATAGTAATCCCACATATCATCCAAAGACAAGGCTCGAAAATCACCATTAAATCTACTTTCTATCACATTCCTTGTATACTCATTTAAACCACCATAAGCAAAACCACAAGAATCCCAAAGATTAAAATTGTGGTAACCAATAAAATCATTTAGCCTATCGAAATACACCCAAAAAGGCTCATTTAAGAATTGAGGGAAAGAATAATAATCCATTTTTTTCAGGGGAAAAAAATTAAAAAAAATAATAAAAAAATAAACTAAAGAAAATAAAATATATACATGGTCTCAAAGAACAGGAAGTTCTATGAGACTCAAGAAAATAATCTAGATCATAAAATTAGTAGCAGAAAATTAAACCGTTTCCCCGGCAACGGCGCCAAAATTTGACAGGCTGAATCGCACTCCTATCAAAGATAAACCTAACGTTCACCAACTAAAAATATAGTAAGGGAAGCAGGGATCGTATCCACAGGGAAACAATGTTCTTTCTACTATTAATTAACTAATCTAGACTACTGGTAACAAAGAGTTGGATTGGTTTGTATATTAAACTAAAGCAAATAATCAAATCGGAAAATAACAATATTAAAGGAATCTAGGGCAACGGTTCACCATAAATGCAGAGCGGGATTGGACAACGGACAATAACAATCAATGAACAATCATAATTAGGAAAACATGCATCTCTCGAATCTTATGAATTCCTTAGGATAGAACAACTAGCGGGCTCTCGCTACGTACTAGAAATAATTCCTATCTAATAGCCACAGACCAAAAAACATCATATTTATACCTCTCGGCGCATAATCTAAGGTTAATCAAACTCAAATCAAAATAGTCCGGCCGAACAGAAATGACGAGCAATAATAATAAGCTATAGAAATTATAATCAATCAATCAATTAATCAAGTCCACATATAATCCCAATCATGCATTCATGGATCCCCTAAACCCCAGAAATTAAACTACTCACTCATGATAATAAATAACAAAGCAATTAACATAATAGAAAACATGATCAAGCAATAAGATAAATTAAAGCAAGAAACAATACCGACTTGAAGAACAATGGAATAATAAAGCTTGAATCTTTGATTAAAATTAAAACTAAGTGTTTGGAGAAAATAGAGAGAACTAAAATAGACTAAGTAATTAGAAAACTAGAATAAAAGATGTCACTAAAAATATAAGGGGCTAGTATTTATAGTTTGCCCAAAATAGAGCCCAAAATCGGAAATAAAATCTCGCGAAATACGCTGGAGGTTGGCGTGGCCCGATCGGGCGACGCTTCGACCGATCGGGCGATGTGCTCGATAGTCGGCCCGATCGGGCGAAATTTCGCCTGATCGGGCGGTTGCAAAATGCCCAGAACAGCGCCCAGAATGACCGCCCGATCCGGATCGGGCGAAGCCCGCCCGATCGGGCGCGTGTTGAAACTGCACGATCCTCTATCTTCAAAACGTCATATCTCCTTCGTTATTCGTCGGAATTAGGCGAGTGACCACTTGTTGGAAAGATATTGAAGTCTATAATTTAACCCAATTAGAATTACATCATTTGGAGTTGTAGAACTTGAGTTATGATTAAAATAGTAGACTATAGTCATTTTTGTACTTCCTTCGTTATTCGCTTTGCTTCAAAACTCTTCAAACTTAATGTTTGTGCTCTCGAAAGTACATAATCTCTTTTATTGATTCAAATGAGTAGGAAATGAACAAAAATATACTAATTCCTACAATGATGAACCTGAAACTACAAACACACTACAAGGAGCACATTAGTACTAAAAATCGCTCCGAAGAGCTCATTTGAGATAAAAAAGTACTAAGGGACGGGGGTAAAAACTCTACATAAAACACACATATCAGAACACTAGCACCTCCGGAACTTGTACCTGGTGTTTAATAACTACCTCCGATAATCCATTATACCCAATCCATTATACCCAATCCATTATACCCAATCCAAGCGTGCCCTAAAAGTAACTGGCACCCTAACTACACCTCCGGATCAACTACCCAACACTATGGCTTAGCTTCTGGATAGGTTTTATGGCAGCCTAACTTAACTTCCGAAAACGTACCCGCCAGGCTCGTTTACCCAGCGAAAATGATAAAGGTTAATAAATTTTTTGAAAGATCTTACCTAGCAGGGAGGGAGAATGAATAAGCAACAATTAAACAACAAAGATCTTACTAGCAAGGAGGGAGAAATGAATCTCCATCAATTGAGTGTTTTTGTTAAAGGGGAAACCAAGAAAGACAATCAAGGAAGAAGAACGAAAAGGGGTCAGAGGCTGATCGAAGAATGAGTATGAAACTATGAATAAATAAGGCTAGTTCTTGTCTTTTTGAAAATTTTAAGCGTCATTGAGTTGTTCTACATTTAGGATTTTTTGTACTGTATTTAATACTTGTGTTTGGCTTTTGTGTTTTATTTATTTATTTAAGAGGTGTTAAATTTGTTTGCATTTTGTCTTCGTGAAATTATAATGGTGTTGTTCGAAATTTTATTACTCCTCTGTTCGGGATTAATTGTCAAGTTGATAGTGTATTTAGACCGTTCAATGTGATTATTAACTTTGGACGGAGTGACTGATGGAGAATTAGTTTTCATGTATTATAGGTAGGAATTAGATTTATTTAAGTTGTATAGGGATATGCTCTGAAGATGATCGTATTGTTACTTGCATTACATTTGCGACAGGTTTGCTTTTTTGAACACTGGTGTTCCGGTGTTGTAAAGATGGAACAATGGGCTTCGAATGAAGGCCCTTTTGTATGTGTTGAAGATCTTGCTTGCTTGAATGAGTCGAGTCCGAATTCACCTGCACAAGAGAAAAGTCACTAGCCTCGGGGGTGTTTCCGAGGAAAGCCCCTCCGATGCCTAAGTAAGAACGATGCTCGGATTCTAGAGATAAGTTCTCTAGAAGAGTAGTCTTAAGGCGATAAATTGGACGTACCTTGAGGTGTGAGCCTTGGTGGCCTATTTATAGTGTTTGCACAATAAATGCCCATAGGTCATTTATTGCTATTGGGCCTTGGGCCTTAATGGATGGCTGAATAGCCATAGTGGTAGGTTTGATGCTGTTGTTTAGAGCCATTGGGCTTTGGACTTAGTGGCCCAATTGAATATCAATTGGGAGCCCAAACAACATGCCCCCAGACCCGGTCCATTAAGAATTAAATGGGTGGGTTTCCAGTTGTCAGAAGTTCAAAAGTTCCCTCTCTTTTTTCGAAAAGGGATGATTTGCATTGATGACAAGTGTTGGGACTTGTATTGTGTCGTGGAGATCGTGGGTTTGAAGAGAAGTTGATGCGCCTCTTTTTTTCTATAAATATTGGGCGCTTAGCTCTCTTCAAACTTTTACCTTCTCTCTCTTTCAAACACACTTCCTCTCTTTTTCTGGCGATCGCAGTTTTCGAGTTTCTTCAGATCTACGGAATTCGGTCAGCTCTAGACTTCGGGAACTTGTGTCGTTCGCTTTGTCGGCGAATTCCGCTTCGGAAAAAGGTAACTTGTTTCTGAATTTTCCTTACTTTTTCGTTCTTTCCTCTACTCCTCAATCTAAACCCTAGATCGAGAATTCGCGACCATGGCAAAGAATAAGGGCAAAAGTAAGTTCGTCGTTGGCTCCTCTAGTGAGAGGGAGGATGTGCCTTCGGGAAGGGTACAGAAGACTTCAAGGGGTTGGCCTTCGGAGAGGCCGCTGGAGAAACGTGAAGGAAATAATGCCCTTGGTCCAAGTATGCATTCTATGTTAAGTCTAATAAATGCGGTTCAGTATTAATTAACAAGTTAATAATTCAGTGAGATCAAGTGAGCTGAATGCCTAGCTAGAGGCCGCTTCAGTTCAAGTGGAATTAATGATATTAATCCACAGCTTACTCTTGACTGAACCCGTAGGGTCACACAAATAGTACGTAAACGGATCAAGTATTTAATGGCATTAAATACTCCATCTATGGATATTCGGAATCGACGGATCTTGGTTTCAGTGGGAGCTGAGATCGTCACAGGCAAGAAATGAATACTCCGGAAACGATGATATTGCCGGAAACGGAAATATGGATCGTATCGGAAATATAAATATTATCCAAGTCGTAGATGTTGCCGGAAACGGAAACATGGTACGTATCGGAAAATATTATCGGAAATGGAAATATTGCCAGAATCGGAAATATTGCCGGAAACGGAAATATTGTCAGAATCGAAAATATTATCGGAATCGGAAAATAATTCCGGAAACGGAAATATTAAATATTTGTTCGAAACGGAAATTGATTCCGGAATCGGAAATATTAAATATTGTTCGTATCGGAAATGAATTCCGGAATCGGGAATTTAATCGGAAGCGTATCGTACGAATTAGCATCGGACGAGGCCCGCTAGACGAAGGCCCAGCACGAAGCCAGGCCGTCGCCCAGCGAGCCAACGCGCACCATCGCAGGCCAAGCCTCGACCAGGCCCAGCGCAAGGCCAGGCCCAACCAAGGCCTTGGGCGCGCGCGCGAGAGCACAGCAGTGGGCCGAGCGCTGTGCGCCTAGCGTGGGCCGCAAGGCTTGCGCGGGTGTACGGTGCTCGTGCAATGCTTGTGCGGGAATCCTGAAGCAATCGGGATTCGAAGTGTGATTAAATCCTAAAACTATTAGATAATGATTATTTAATTAGAATCCTAGTAGGGTTATAATTAAATAAATTAGTATCCTAATAGGATTCCAAAACCCTTTCCATAACTCTATAAATAGGTGCCTAGGGTCACATATTTCATAGATTATTCCAGTATTCAAAGTGAGTTTTTGAGAGAAAATTCAGACACATTTCTTGACTATAAGTGCCGAAATTCTTTAGTACCTTAAGGGCGATTCTAGTTGGTCAATCTTAAGGCGGATCCGGACGTGCTGTGGACTATCTACGGAGGGACGACACTTGGAGTCCTAAAGACTTGTTCTTGTTCGGTTCGGGTGCAGCTAGGGAAGGCACGCAACAAAGAGTATGCATCTAAACTATGCTATATGATTATGTGTAAATAATATGTATTCCTGGCTAAATGGTTTTTCCGCATGATTTATGAATTGTCATATGTATCATAACCTAACAGTGGTATCACGAGCCTCTTATTATTTTCATAATCTAAATTGCATGAACATGGTTAAATATTACAAATTTGCAAGAATTAAAAGGGGTGATTAATTTTCGTAATTGTTAATTAATTGCAAATTGCGTTTATTTAATTATACGTACGCAGTTTTTCGGCAGTTTCTTCGTTACTCATCCAAATCGAGTGATTTTTGTGTCAATTCCGCATGTAAAAGGCATTCTAAAATTTTGACAAAAATAGTAGTTTTCTGCCGAACCCAGAATTCTCAAATTCGAAGCTTAACTATGACTTTTCGAAGGTTTTAGTTTTTCGAATGCAAAATTTCGTAAATTTAAGATGTTAAATTAAATATTTGCGATTCTTGTTGATAAATCTTGAATTTTTGATTGACCTACTGTATATGTTTAACAAGTTTGAATGCCTAGTCTTGTTAATTATGCAATCTAATTTGTAATTATGATTAATTTGTTGAAAATTAGAATAATTTAGAATTAATTTGATTTTCATAATTAATTATAATTTAATTAGAAACCTATGATTAAAAACCACCATAAAAATTGTAAATTTATGATAAAATTTAAATTTTTATGACCTAGAGTTGAATCCATGATAATCGGAAATCAATTGAATAATAAAATTTCGATTTTTCGCCCTAAAATTATGAAATTAATATTATTTATTAATTTGTCATTAATTTTAAATATAAATTTTAAATTTTTATGCGATTCGTTCATAAAACTTGCACGCACAAAGCAATGGACGCTTCGTGTTACCCTTAAGGGGTGTTGTATAGTGCGGGCATGCGACGACGAGCAAGGGAGCTCGTCGCCCATGCGGCACGAATGCAATGAGCAAGGGCATGGTGCACGAGCACAAGGCAGCAGATCTGCCTTGTGTCGTGGGCCACGAGCTATGGATGAATGGGCATGGGCGAAGGCAAGGCATGGCAGTCGCGTGTGGGCAGCAAGCGAGCTGCGCCATAACGCGCACTGCCTCGCGCAAGCGCGCGCAGCCTCGCGCGCAGCGAGCGCAAGCTCGCGTGCCACGAGCGCTGCGCCCAGCGTTGATCGCGCGCAGTGAGCAATTGCTCGCGCACAGCGAGCGATGGCTCGCGTGCATCAAGCGCTGGAGCGCGCGCAGCAAGCGCTGGCGAGCGCGCACAGCGAGCGATGGCTCGCGTGCATCGAGCGCTGGCGCGCGCGCAGCGAGCACCAACTTGTGCCATGGCTTGCGATGAGAAGATGCAGCAGCTATGCGACGAGCGCATGGGCTGCGCGCACATGGCCAGCGATGGCTGTGTGCGTGTGGCCCATGGGCGTGCGATGCGTAGGGTGTTTGCATTACGATTAGATCGTTTTGAATGTTTAATTTGAAATTTTCAGTTTACGTAATTTTAATTAATTTTAAAATTAATAATTTAAATTATTTTCTTGGATTTTAATTTTGAATATTGTAATTATAATAAATTTTATTTATTCTAATTATTTTACTAAAATTAAAATCATGAATTAATTTAAATACGACTGAAATCAAATTAAAATTTTTGGATTCAATTATAAATTTATATGGGCTTTAAATTTTAATTAAATTTGTATGTTTCCGGTTAGACCTGAAATACATTTTTATGTTTAAAATTAGTAAAGCATATGAATTTATTGGTTTAAGTGGGAGCGCTTTTAGTCATAAACTCTTGATTAGGTCTACGAATCCTTAAGGTTAAAACAACTTGATTAGAATTAATAAGGACTGAATAATTGGTAGATTATTGGTGCCCTTGATTAATTGCTGCAAATGTTTACGTGATGCATAGTGTGTTTTACTAACCAGCTATGTGGGCCATTCATGATAATGAATGGGTGAATGGTATATATTGTATATGTACTGTTTTGCAGGTTATGAAGTGACTAGTATGGCCCAAATAGGATAGAAAATATGGTCTGCGTACCATTAATTTGAATGTAATTGGTCTAAAGTACCAAAGTTGTTTTTCAATTCAAGTATGGTCTGCGAACCATCAAATAGTTGTAATTAGTTATAGCTTATCCTATTTGAAGAAAATGGTGCCTCCCACGGAGATTTTCAAGACGGACTTTGGAGTCAAAGCTTCAAGATGAAGTCGGGCCATACTAGATCACATTTATCTTATGCATGCTTTAAGTTATTTATTGCTTTAAATATGTCTTAATTATGCATGAGATTGTGGCTTGATTATGTTGCATGATTAAGGATTTTAGTTCACTTAAAATCTAACCAACATAGTAAGAGCCTTAAGTTCCAAACTTAAAAAAATTGAGTTAAAAGGTGCCATGCCAAAATATACACTTGCTTGGATATCCTTTACATCAATCTAGTAATAGTTTTCGCTCAGCGAGGTGTTACTTATTGGTCCTAAAGGGGCAAGGTACACAAATAATTGTGAGTACATGTTAGTTTTGGTGAAACTCAACGATATAAGTAAGGAGTCCTTTTATGTCGTGGCAAAATCGATAGGTTTACCTAATAAGTTCTTAGACGTACCTATCAACCAAGAATAGTTTCTAGACTATTAGCAAAAGGCTTTTGCTTACCTAAGATGTTTTAGGATTAAGTCGACAAACTGTGCTTAGTTCTTCAATGATTTTAGGATCTTGGAATCATTTTATTCACACCTGCCGGAACACATAACTTGAATAAAATGCTTAATAAACATTGAATTATGCATGTATGCTAGAATTTAAGTTTATTAAGAGAAACTGTGAATGGTTATTTATTTGTTTATTCTTTTCAATTGTAGTTTTTAAAATGGCAAACAACAATCAAAACATCATCATAGGTTCTGAGCTTATGGTCAAGCTGAACCTGGCAAATTTTCTTGAATGGGAAGCTAAGCTAGTTGAAATAGTCAAACTCAATGGACTTGAGTATGTACTGTCACATCCCATGCCAAGCTACTATGCCAGAGACATGACCCCTGAGAGATTTTACGCCTGGGATGCGGATCTCAAAAAGGTTATGAGTCTCATGCTGAACAATATCCCTGATGATTGGGCTAGAAGGTTTGTAGCCTATGAACCTTTTACGCTCATCAAGAATCTGAGGGATATCTGTCGTGGAAGCACGGAGGACAGGGACCTGAACGTCCATGAGTTAATTGAATCAATGTCTGGTCTAAAGGTTAGTTCTCCCAACAGGTGTTATAGGATGGAGGTCCAAGAAACACATGTTCAGCTCCTTCGCACTAAACAGAGGGTAGGCGTCCCACTGAGGTTCCATGTGGATCTTATGCGTTCATATTTTGATCGCCTAAGTCTACTAGGAACACCAATAAGCGAAAGGATGGCAGTCTCTATCTTGCTCAATTCACTACACAGTGGGTTTGGTCGCTTCAAGCAACTATACCTAAGTGAACCAAGAGAAGAAACAGTTGCAGAATTTGTTCACCTTGTCAGAAAGGCTGAAATAATACTGGACTGTGAAGCCAAGATTTACTCAAGGCTAGAAGGAGACCGTTCAAGAAAGGTGGAAAGTCCAAGGGCAATGCTAAATCAAAGCAGGACAAGTCCACATCAAGCTGTCTTTATTGTGATGGAATAGGCCATTACAAAAGAGAATGTCCAAAACTAAAGGAAGATCAGAAGAACGGAACAGTCGTTCCATCTTCAGGTATTTTCGTTATAGACTGTATACTTGCTAATTCAACTTCTTGGGTATTAGATACAGGTTGTGGCTCACACTTATGTTCCAATCCACAGGGACTAAGAAGAAGTAGAAAATTAAGCAAGGTTGAAGTCGACCTACGAGTGGGAAATGGAGCACGGATTGCTGCATTAGCTGTAGGAACTTACTTTTTGTCGTTGCCCTCCGGGCTAGTTTTGGAACTGGAAGAATGTTTCCATGTTCCAAGTCTTACTAAAAACATCATTTCAGTTTCTTGCTTAGATGCTAAGGGATTTTCCTTTTTAATAAAAGACAATAGTTGTTCGTTTTATTTTAAAGAGATGTTTTATGGATCTGCTAGATTAGTCAATGGACTTTATTTATTAGATCACGACAAACAAGTATATAACATAAATACCAAAAAGGCCAAAAAGGATGATTCAGATCTCACTTATCTGTGGCATTGTTGATTAGGCCATATAAACTTGAAACGCGTAGAAAGACTTCAAAAGGAAGAAATTCTAGAACCATTTGACTTAGAGGATTATGGTAAATGCGAATCATGTTTACTTGGCAAAATGACAAAGCAACCTTTCTCTAAAGTTGGAGAAAGAGCAAATGAACTATTGGGTTTAATCCATACAGATGTATGTGGACCAATGAGTACAAATGCTAGAGGTGGTTTCAGCTACTTTATCACTTTCACTGATGACTTCAGTAGGTATGGTTATGTCTACCTAATGAAGCATAAGTCTGAATCCTTTGAGAAATTCAAGGAATTTCAGAGTGAAGTAGAGAATCAATTAGGCAAGAAGATTAAGGCAATGCGGTCTGATAGAGGCGGTGAATATCTGAGCTATGAATTTGATGACCATCTGAAAGAATGTGGAATTATGTCAGAATTGACTCCTCCTGGAACACCACAATGGTCCTCCTGGAACACCACAATGGAACGGTGTATCGGAGCGGAGGAACAGAACCTTGCTAGACATGGTCAGGTCAATGATGGGTCAGGCCGAACTTCCATTAGAATTTTGGGGACATGCACTAAATACAGCTGCACTCACTATAAATAGAGCTCCGTCTAAAGCTGTCGAAAAGACTCCATACGAATTATGGTTTGGAAAGCCTCCAAATGTGTCTTTTCTTAAGATTTGGGGATGTGAAGTATACGTCAAACGATTAATTTCAGACAAACTTCATCCAAAATCTGACAAATGTATCCTTGTGGGCTATCCAAAGGAAACAAAGGGGTATTACTTCTACAATACGTCTGAGAACAAGGTGTTTGTTGCTCGAGATGGTGTCTTTTTGGAGAAAGATCACATTTCCAAAATGACAAGTGGGAGAAAAGTAGACCTCGAAGAAATTCGAGTCGAACAACAAACTCTAGAGAATGCTCAAGATGACATTCAGCATGAAACTCAGAGATCTTTAGAAGAATCTGGTGAGAATCATGGTCAATTTAGAAATGTTACCCCGCGTAGATAGCAAAGATATAGATCTCAACCGGAAAGGTACTTAGGTATTTTGACGAACGAGAGCTATGACGTTCTATTACTTGAAAGTGATGAACCTGCGACTTACAAACAAGCTATGACGAGCCCTAGCTCCAAGCAATGGAAAGAAGCCATGCAATCTGAATTAGACTCCATGTCTGAAAACCAAGTATGGGATTTGCCAGATGGCTACCAAGCCATTGGAAAGGACAAGGATGGGAAACTTGAAGTTTTCAAAGCTAGATTGGTTGCAAAAGGTTACAGGCAAGTCCACGGTGTGGATTACGATGAAACCTTTTCACCAGTTGCAATGCTAAAGTCTATTCGGATAATGTTAGCAATCGCTGCATATTACGATTACGAAATATGGCAGATGGATGTCAAAACTGCTTTCTTAATCGGCGTTTTAACAGAAACTGTGTTTATGACACAGCCTGAAGGTTTTGAGGATCCAAAGAATGCTAAAAAGGTATGCAAGATAAAGAAGTCAATCTACGGATTGAAGCAGGCATCCAGGAGCTGGAATATACGTTTTGATGAAGCAGTCAGTGACTTTGGTTTCATCAAGAACGCGGACGAATCTTGTGTATACAAGAAGGTCAGTGGGAGCAAAATTGCTTTCCTAGTATTATATGTCGACGACATATTACTTATCGGAAATGACATTCCTATGTTGAACTCTGTCAAGATTTGGCTTGGGAAATGTTTTTCGATGAAAGATCTAGGAGAAGCACAGTACATATTGGGCATCAAGATTTACAGAGATAGATCTAAAAAGATGATTGGACTTAGTCAAAGCACTTATATCAATAAGGTGCTTGATAGGTTCAAGATGGCGGACTCCAAGCGAGGCTACCTACCCATGTCTCATGGAATGACTCTAAGCAAGACTCAGTGCCCAAAAACACTTGATGAGCATAGACGAATGAATGGGATTCCATATGCATCATTGATTGGTTCAATAATGTATGCTATGATATGTACACGCCCGGATGTTGCGTACGCACTCAGTGCTACGAGCAGATACCAGTCAGACCCAGGAGAGGCGCATTGGACTGCTGCCAAGAACATTCTGAAGTACCTGAAAAGGCACAAAGATGACTTCCTGGTCTATGGTGGAGATGATGAATTAATTGTTAAAGGCTATACGGACGCAAGTTTCCAAACTGACAAAGATGATTTCAGATCACAGTCTGGGTTTGTCTTCTGCCTCAACGGAGGAGCTGTAAGCTGGAAAAGTGCTAAGCAAAGCACCATTGCGGATTCTACAACTGAAGCGGAGTACATTGCTGCACATGAAGCAGCAAAGGAAGCTATATGGCTAAGGAAGTTCATAGGTGAACTTGGTGTAGTCCCCTCCATTAAAGGACCAATAGCCCTGTATTGTGACAATAACGAAGCTATTGCACAGGCAAAGGAGCCTAGACACCACCAGAGAGTCAAGCATGTACTTCGTAGATTTCACCTTCTACGAGAGTTCGTTGAAAGAAAAGAAGTCAAGATAAGCAAAATTGGTACTGATGACAACATATCAGATCCATTAACTAAACCTCTGCCGCAGGCGAAGCACAACTCGCACACTGCAGCTATGGGAATCAAGCATATTGGAGAATGGCTTTGATGTCTCTGTTTAATGTTTTAAAGTTTTAGAGTTTAAATCTTTGTAAAACATTATTGGTTAAACATTCACAATAAATGAAAAGAATTCATTTTTCCATTTAATTTGTGGTTTATTAAATGATGAGTCCCTTCAATTTGACGATATATTCAAGATAGACTGTCAGGACCAGTCCTGTGACTAAGAAATGTCTATCAAGTGAACTTGAATGTCAAAGGTTGAAAATGGTCCCTGGTCGGAGTTTTCTATAAAATTGGACGCATAGAAAACGTTAGACGATTAGAATGCAAGATGACTCGTAGTTCTGTTTCTTGAACTATGTGGACATGGCAATGTCATAATCATTTGCATAGATACTTACTTTGGGAAGACTAGTATCGGACAAGACCTATGAAACTTTACTGTAAGAGATGAAAATCTGTCATAAGTAAATTTCATTAAAATTATTAGACACTAAATCCTCAATACCTGAGTGATTTGAGATTACTTGTTTGAGAACTGGTTGCTTTGACGTTGACCAACCGTCGCACCGTAAAAGGAGGCTATAAAGGCAACGCTCAGGTAATCACCTATCAAACGAAGTCTAATCTCAAGATCACAAGATTGGGATTGTCCTCCCATAAATCGGGATGAGATGCTTAAAAGTTGTACAAGGCCACTCGGAGAGCTAGAAACTGTGAAATGCATGGCCGTGCTCGGATGAATCATAGGCTATGATTATCTGTTTATTTGATCAGTTGAACTCTGAAATCGAGAAACACCTCTGGACATAATAAGGATGACAACTCTTACCTTATGTTCAAGAGCAAGCATCGAGCGACAAAGGAATTAGGAAATGCACACTTGTCCCTAAGGACAAGTGGGAGACTGAAGGAAATAATGCCCTTGGTCCAAGTATGCATTCTATGTTAAGTCTAATAAATGCGGTTCAGTATTAATTAACAAGTTAATAATTCAGTGAGATCAAGTGAGCTGAATGCCTAGCTAGAGGCCGCTTCAGTTCAAGTGGAATTAATGATATTAATCCACAGCTTACTCTTGACTGAACCCGTAGGGTCACAAAAATAGTACGTAAACGGATCAAGTATTTAATGGCATTAAATACTCCATCTATGGATATTCGGAATCGACGGATCTTGGTTTCAGTGGGAGCTGAGATCGTCACAGGCAAGAAATGAATACTCCGGAAACGATGATATTGCCGGAAACGGAAATATGGATCGTATCGGAAATATAAATATTATCCAAGTCGTAGATGTTGCCGGAAACGGAAACATGGTACGTATCGGAAAATATTATCGGAAATGGAAATATTGCCAGAATCGGAAATATTGCCGGAAACGGAAATATTGTCAGAATCGAAAATATTATCGGAATCGGAAAATAATTCCGGAAACGGAAATATTAAATATTTGTTCGAAACGGAAATTGATTCCGGAATCGGAAATATTAAATATTGTTCGTATCGGAAATGAATTCCGGAATCGGGAATTTAATCGGAAGCTTATCGTACGAATTAGCATCGAACGAGGCCCGCTAGACGAAGGCCCAGCACGAAGCCAGGCCGTCGCCCAACGAGCCAACGCGCACCATCGCACGCCAAGCCTCGACCAGACCCAGTGCAAGGCCAGGCCCAGCCAAGGCCTTGGGCGCGCGCGCGAGAGCACAGCAGTGGGCCGAGCGCTGTGCGCCTAGCGTGGGCCGCAAGGCTTGCGCGGGTGTACGGTGCTCGTGCAATGCTTGTGCGGGAATCCTGAAGCAATCGGGATTCGAAGTGTGATTAAATCCTAAAACTATTAGATAATGATTATTTAATTAGAATCCTAGTAGGGTTATAATTAAATAAATTAGTATCCTAATAGGATTCCAAAACCCTTTCCATAACTCTATAAATAGGTGCCTAGGGTCACATATTTTATAGATTATTCAAGTATTCAAAGTGAGTTTTTGAGAGAAAATTCAGACACATTTCTTGACTATAAGTGCCGAAATTCTTTAGTACCTTAAGGGCGATTCTAGTTGGTCAATCTTAAGGCGGATCCGGACGTGCTGTGGACTATCTACGGAGGGACGACACTTGGAGTCCTAAACACTTGTTCTTGTTCGGTTCGGGTGCAGCTAGGGAAGGCACGCAACAAAGAGTATGCATCTAAACTATGCTATATGATTATGTGTAAATAATATGTATTCCTGGCTAAATGGTTTTTCCGCATGATTTATGAATTGTCATATGTATCATAACCTAACAAAACGTTCGACTGGTTGGGACGCTTCCAAAGATGGTGCTGTTGGCGGGTCTGGTGTGTCTGAACGTGCTACTTCTGGTAAGAAAGCTGGTTCTTCGGGTGTACGCCGTCCTTACCCTGAGTTTCCAGTTCATTGGACTGAAGCTGATCTGAAGGGCAAGTATGCCCCGATCTTGCATGAGACCACCAAGATCGATGGTCCGTTGGAGAAATCGGTCAGTGGTGACTGGTTAGTGGAGGCGAAGCTGGGGAACTACCATCGGAGGGCCGAGGAGCTATACGGAATCCAGCACGCCTTGGGGTACTGGTGTGAGCTTCCCGATCAGGAGCGTCCTCGGGTGACTCATCCGCCGAGGGGGTTCATCTCTGTGTACACTCATCACTTGGAGAACGGTCTCCGTTTTCCCTTGGATCCATTCATTTCCGAGCTCCTGGTGTCGTACAACATCAGTTTGGCCCAACTTACACCCAAGTCTATGAGGCACATCATCGGATTTAGATGGGTGTGCGAATTCGTTAACTTTCCCTGCTCTGTCGCCGTTTTTCGGGATCTCCACGATCAATCTTTCAACCATGCTTCCAAGGGTGATGGGTATGGTTGGTGGACCATCATCAACAAAAAGTCCCGAAGGAAAGGGGAGCCGAACAATATTACGGCATACCCTTACCTTAGCTCTGACCATAAATGGAAGACGGAGTGGTTGCTTGTTCGCGTGCCGACGGATCCGAAGCACCCCAATTTTTATCGCCCTCCAAAGTGGTTTGTGACTCCTGATCCTGATATGGGGGGCGTGGCTGCTCCGGATCGGAACCATCAACACTACGTGGATCTCCTCCAGTGGTTCTTGGCTCGGGAGGATAATTATAAACTGCCGTCTAGCTGGCTCCCGAACCGTAACTACATCTTGCGGGAGGACATTCTTGCTGTCGCCGGTCTCAGCAGGATTTTTGACAGGGGTAGGTGTTTTTCGGCTGGGACCGTGTTTCAGTGAGTTTGTCCTCCTCTTTTTTTCTTCGTTTTACTGACTCGTTTTGTACTTTGTTTTTGCAGAGTACGGCTTTAGCTGCCTTGATCCTGAGATTTTGGGCATCTCTTTGGATCTGAAAACTATTCACGACTCGGCTCCTGATTACAAGTTCGGGAAAGAGAATCCTCGTAATCCTCGCCTGAAGGATTACGTGTTGTCTCCTTCGGGTGTTGCTCGGATATCCGAAGTTCGAGCTGATCCGTGGGATTCTGCCTCCTCTCCCGAAGCTGTTCCAGTGAAGGTCGTGCTTCCTGCTTTGAGGACAACTTCGGATCCGGTGAGTGTTTCTATAGGCTCGGTTTTTGTTTGTATTTTCTTTCTCTTTGGTTGGCCGTCGGCTAACGTCTTGGTCCTGGACCATCTTTCTAGGTTCCTGGGACTGACGCTGTGCCGCGTGCCGTTCCTTCGGTTTCATCCCCGGCTCGGATAGATATCCCTTTATCTAGGAACCGGGTACTTCACCTTTTTTTCTTCATTTCCTCTTTTGTCTTCCTTTGAGTTTATTGATCCTTGGTCTCCTTTTCTTAGGATCAAAGGAAAAGGAAGGGTAGCACTCTTCTGAAGTCTTCTGCGCATCCGAAGAAGGCGAAGGTTTCTCAGTCCTCGGAGAAGGTATTTGCTTTGACTTAGGAGCTTTCTTGTAGTCCGTCTTTTCCTTTTTTGAAGCTGATCTTTGAACGCTTGTTTTGTAGGAAACGGTTTCGGAAGACATGCCTCCTCCCAAGAACCTTCTTCACTTCATGCCCTTGCCAGGGAGAAGTTAAAGAGTGTGGTGGTTGCGGAACCGCCGCCCGTGGATCAACCGTTGGCTGAGGAAGATACCATCCCCTCTCCGTTGAAGCCGTCTACTGCTTTAGGGATCGAGATCCAGGATATCACCAAGGTGATGGAGGCGATTGAAGCCGACTTTGTTCCTGGCTCGGATGTCCCTATCGTGGCCGAGGAGAAGAAGGAATCTGCTGACGTTCCTCTCGAAAGAGAGAGAAGTCCAGATAAGGAGATGGTGGATCTCACAGGCCCCAATGTTGAGGTTCCCGAGGCTGAGAAGGATGTTCCCTCTGCTGAGGAGGAGCAGCCCGAGCAGGGTCTGACGAGGAAGAGGCGCCACTCAACTTTGGGTTCTACTTCGACCTCGGCCCTGGATAGATTGATCCATGCTGACCCTTGCTCGGATGTTCCGCTGAAACGAATCCCCGAGGAAGTAAGGGAGGCGATGGCTCGGTATGCTAGGGCTCCGGTTTTGGGAGAGAATCCCATGGCTCACGTGGGATCTTTAGTGGGTCCAGAAGCTGCTCGGGAGAATCTTCTTCGGGCCAATCCGCAGTGGAGGGTTCCTGGAGCTGAAGAGAGGAACCCGGCTATGATGGCCCAGTACTACCTGAATGAGGTAAGTGTTGGATTTTCTCTTTGATTTGTGTTTTCGTTTTATGTTTTTCCTACTTTTGCTCATCTTTCCTTCGCTCCCAGGCTGTTTTCTGATCCTCGTTCGCTTCCGAGTGCAGCTCGGTTGAGGAGAGACAACTGAGGAGATATCAGGAGGCTTACGCTCGTGATATTCCTATCTTGGACCAGAAGGCTGGGCAGCTCTTCTCCGAGCTTGTGGAAGTCAAGCAGCTGTACCTTCAGTACGCGAGGCTAGAGCTTCTGCTGAGCAGATCGGGACTGAAGTTGGAAAGCTCACCTTCCGAGTCGAAGATGATACTGAAAAAATAGCTTCCTTCGACAAGGAGAGGAAAGATATGGCCGCCAAGTTTGCGAGCGAACTTGAAGAAAAAGACAGACTTCTTAAGGAGATGACGTCTAAATTTGAGGCGGCTGATAAGCAGAGCAAGGATGCGGAGGCGAGGCTTTGTCAGTTTGTCAAGAATCGGGAGATGATTCAGAACCAAGCTGACAAGGTGCCTGTTCTCCAGCTGAAGATCCGAGAGAAGGATGAGGCCATTCGGAAGTTGGAGCAAGAGCGAGTTGACCTCTATACTGCTGATCAGTGTAGAGAGCAGTATTGGAATGGTATCCTGGGTGCTCGGCGCATGTTTGCAAAGCACATGCCTCATTTCCCTTGGAATGAGAAAGTTCCTCTCTGGATGCGGGCCCAGGATCACTTGGTGGAGTGTCAGGCTGATCGAGACGAAGCTGAAGCTGAACGCCAAGCTGCTCTTGCAGAGGCTCGGGCCCAGAAGTCGAATTCCGATGGTGACACTACTGCTGGGGGTTCTCCGAAGGATGCTCCCCTAGGGGCTGCTCCTGAGACTCCCAAGAGTTAGGGATTCGGGCAGTCGTCTTCTTCAGAGTCGGTCGGTTCCAGTTGAGGACTTCCGAATGTGTGCTTGCCTTTCCCCCTTTTGCCTCGGCGCTGCGTTGTACTTGTTTCTTTTTGCTTTTTAGTACTTCGGTAGGCCGGTATTGTCTGTTGATGGCTGCCGATTTTAACTGTTTCATTTTGTTTTCAATTTTTGAGGGTCCTTGGGTATGCACCGAGCTGTTTGATGTATTTGTACTTTCCCCGAATATTGAATGAAAAATGAATGTTTGTTACTTGGCTGCCTCTTTTCAATTTTTTTTTTGCACTTCCGGAGTTTAAAGTCTTTGCCTTTGAATCCGTAGATTTTCGAGCTCTTCTTTTTCGCAGACTTGCTAAGAAACCCTTTGATTTTGCGAGTTCTTCAAATCCGTAGATCTGCTAAGAGACTCTTTAATTTTGCGAGTTCTTCAAATCCGTAGATCTGCTAAGAGACTCTTTAATTTTGCGAGTTCTTCAAATCCGCAGATCTGCTAAGAGACTCTTTAATTTTGCGAGTTCTTCAAATCCGTAGATCTGCTAAGAGACTCTTTAATTTTGCGAGTTCTTCAAATCCGTAGATCTGCTAAGAGACTCTTTAATTTCCAGACTCTTCAAATCCGTCGATCTGCTCAGAGGTCTGAATTGTTCTTCCGATCTCTTGTGGTTCGGAAACCTGGGCAAGAGATCGCTAGTCTGCCTCTTAGTTATGACTTTGGCGATCCGTGGATCTGAGCCGAAGTTTTATAACTTGATTCGAGCGACTGTTTGTTGCGAACAAGGTTTATCTGGGTATCGCGAATCCGAGGATTCTGGACGATTCCCCGAAGTGTATGATTTGGTCATTTCTTGCATTTTATCAAGGAATGGGCAAAGTCAACCTGCTTTTAGTCTCGGATTGATCAGATCCGAGGCTGCATGTATATATAAAGGGACAATGAATTTGAAATATAGAGATAGGTTTAATGAAACACATGGTGCCAAACGGCTTTCCTCTTCTCATTAAACAACTTACTTGGTTTACAGACAGAGATCATACAAAATATTTCTTGAGAACATCGGTATTCCAATGGTTCTTCAAGATTGTTCCATCTAACTGTTTCAGCATAAACGTGCCTGGCCTTTTTTCGGAATGGATGATGTATGGTCCTTCCCAGGTGGCTGAGAGTTTGCCATGGATCCGTCCTTTCTGAACCGAGGCGGCGTTTCTGAGTACTAGATCACCAACTTTTAGGGGTCTGGCGTTGACTCTTCGATTGTAATGCTTGTTGACCCTCTGCAAATAAGCTGCATTGAGTGTCCTCGCATCGTTCCGAGCTTCGTCTAGTAGGTCGAGAGCTTCAGACAGAAGTTGGTTGTTGCTTTCTCCTTGGAGTCCATCATACCTGTTGTATGCCTGGATCCTCAAGCTTTCTGTTCCGATTTCCACAGGGATGACAGCTTCGGATCCATATACAAGGTGGAACGGTGTTTGCCCAGTAGCTTCTTTCTCGGTGGTCCGAAGGGACCATAGCGTTCCGGGTAGCTCTTCTAACCACTTGTTTTTGTCATCCTCGACTCTTTTCTTGAGTGCGTTGAGGATGAGTTTGTTTGCAGCTTCGGCTTGCCCGTTGCTTTGTGGGTGGCAAACTGCCGAGTAAGCTAGGTGTATGCCGAACTGTTTGCACCACTTTTGTAGCGGGGTGTTGTCGAACTGTTTCCCGTGGTCGAAGACCATCAGTCTTGGTATGCCGAACCTTGTGATGATGTTCTGCCATATGAACTTGCGGACCTGAGGTTCGGTGATGGAGGAGACAGCTTCAGCTTCGATCCATTTGCTAAAATAGTCGACTCCTACAATCAACCACTTCTTCTGGTTCGTAGCTGAGGGGAAGGGACCAATGATGTCTAACCCCCACTGTGCAAATGGTAAGGGATACAGTGTTGATTGTAAGGTTTGAGTTGGTTGATGGATAGCTGGTGCGAACTTTTGGCATTTCTCACATTTCCTTGCCATCTGCTTTGCCTCGGAAACCATAGTGGGCCACCAGTATCCGGCCCGAAGGGCTTTGTGTGCCAATGTCCTGCCTCCGATGTGGTTTCCGCATATCCCGAGGTGGATTTCTCTTAGGATGTAGTCAGCGTCTGTTGGATCCACACATTTTAGCAGTGGAGCGGAGAATGATTTCCTCATGAGCTCTCCTTCGGCGTTGATGATGAACCACTTGTTGAATCTTTTCAGCTTTCTCGCCTGTAGCTTATCTTCGGGAAATTCTCCCCTTTCTTTGTATGCAATTACTGCGTCCATCTAGCTGGGTTCGGTACGTAAACTGCATACTGTGGGGGGTAGCAAATCAATGCTTCTTTCTTGGTGAACTTCCACGTGGACCGACCTGTTTAGGTCGATGAGTGTTGAGCTTGCGAGTTTTGACAGTGCGTCTGCTTGCGTGTTTTGTCCTCGGGGGATGAGAATGACTTCAAAGGATCTTAACTTTGACGTTAAGGATTTAATTTTCGCTAAGTAAGCTGTCATGCTGGGCCACTTGGCCTCATACTCCCCTCGGATCTGGTTGGCTACAAGCTGGGAATCAGTTTTGAGGCAAACATGCTCGGCCTCCAGGGATAAGCAAAGCTCTATCCCTGCGATTGCGGCCTCATATTCGGCCTCGTTGTTAGTTGCTTTGAATCCGAACTTCAATGCATACTCTATGCTTTTCCCCGTTGGGGGGATTAGTACAACTCCTGCTCCTGAGCCGTTTACTGTGGAAGATCCGTCAGTGAAGACCTCCCAAGTGCTTTTCGTATCATCCAGCATTTCCTGGTATGAGCACTCGGCCAAGAAGTCTGCCAACGCCTGTGCTTTGATGGCGGTCCTCGGCTGATATTTGATGCCGAACTCTGTTTTTTCAAAGGCCCAGGCAACCAATCTTCCTGACCTCTCTATTTTGTCGAGTACTTTCTCGAGTGGCTGGTCGGTTAGTACTGTGATCTGGTGGGAGTCGAAGTATGGCCTCAGTTTTCGTGTAGCTACCACCACTGCATATGCAACTTTCTCGATGAGCGGGTACCGAGTTTCGGCCCCTGTGAGTGTTCGGCTGGTGAAGTAGATTGGCTGTTGTTTCTTCTCTTCTTCCCGGAGAAGCACTGCGCTGACGGTTCCAGGGCTGACTGCGACATATAGGTACAGGGTTTCCCCCTCCTTTGGTCTGGCCAGTGTCGGCAGTTGAGCTAGGTGGGCTCTGAGTTGCTGAAAAGCCTCTTTTTGCTCCTGCTCCCATATCAGCTCGGGGTCCACCTTCCTCGGGACCCCCTTTTTCTTGACTGGTTCTGCTTCTCCCCCGGGGAGGCTCTTTGGTTTTAGTGCTTTGAAGAAAGGGGCTCCCTTGTCCGAGGCTTTTGATATGAACCTTGTTAGTGCGGCTAACCTGCCGGTTAGCCTCTGCACGTCTCTCTTGGTCCTTGGCTCGGGTAAATCCAACGCTGCTTGGACTTTGTCCGGGTTCGCATCGATTCCTCTTTCACTCACCATGAATCCGAGGAATTTCCCCGACTTCCCCCCGAAGACACATTTTTTTGGGTTCAGCTTCATGCTGTATTTCCTCAGGTTTCCGAAGGTCTCTGCCAAGTCCTTGACATGGTCTTCCTCCTTAATGCTTTTTACGATGGAGTCATCCACATAGACCTCGACGTTCCTCCCTTTCTGGTCGGCGAAGACGTGATCAACTAGCCTCTGGTATGTAGCGCCGGCATTTTTCAAGCCGAAGGGCAACATTTTGTAGTTGAACACTCCTGCGCTCGTGATGAATGCTGTCTTCGCCCTGTCGTCGGGGTGCATGAACACTTGATGGTAGCCTGAAAAGGCATCCATGAAGCTGAGCAGTGCATGACCGCTGGTGGAGTCAACCAATTGATCTATCCTCGGCAGGGGATAGCAGTCCTTGGGGCAGGCTCGGTTCAGATCTGTGAAATCCACGCACATTCGCCAAGAGCCGTTCGCTTTCTTGACCATCACCACGTTGGCCAACCATTTTGGGTACATGCATGGCTCGATGAATCCGGCCTCCTGCAACTTTTTCACCTCTTCGGCGATGGCTTTGTTTTTCTCCGAGGAGTAATTCCTCTTCTTTTGTTTGATTGGCCGAGCTTCAGCGTAGACGTCCAGCTTGTGACAAATCAGCTTCGGATTTATCCCTGGCATATCTGCTGCTGACCATGCAAAAATGTCTTTGTGATCCCTGAGCAGTTGGATCAAATCGATTCGGAGCCCCGAGCTTAGGCCCTTGCCTATTCGGACGCTCCTGTCTGAACTTTCTTCGAGGAAGATATCCTCCATTTCCTGATCTGGTTCGGGAGATAGGGTTTCGGGGCGGGCATCGACCTCTGCGGGAGATAAGCTGCTCGTGCTTGCTTTTCTCCTTTTTGCCTCGCTCTCCTCTCCTGGAGCATCTTTCTCCGCCTCGGAACTGTCTCCTAATTTGGGCTTTCGGACGGCGGTGTGGCAGGTTCTTCTTGCAACCTCTTGATCACCTCTAATTCGTTCGGCGAATCCTGCGTCCGAGACGTATATCATCAGCTGATGGTATGTGGAGGGGACTGCTTGCATCTTGTGAATCATGGTTCTTCCCATGATTACGTTGTATACGGAGTCGCAGTCCATTACCAAAAATTCGTCCCGAAGGGTTTTTGCTGCTTGGCCTTCGCCCACTATGACTGGCAGGGTGATCTTTCCTCGAGGGATAGCTGCGGATCCGTTGAATCCGATCAGGGGGTAACTGACTTTCGTCAATGCTTCCTCTGACTCTTCGAGGATCAGTTGCTCGAAGCAGTTTCTGAAGATGATGTTGACGGTACTTCCTCCGTCGACCAACACTCGGTGTACGTTGTGGTTATTGAGGTCCATGGAGATGACTAGAGGATCGTCATGTTTGTACTGGACTCCGAAGCAATCATCGGCAGTGAAGGTCATGTTCGGGGGTGTGGTTGGTTGTCTCCCACTGCGCTGAAGTTGACTCGATGGGTGAGAGCTCTTAGGTGTTTCTTGCTGGCCTGGCCAGACTTCTGTCCCCCGAACACCACTAGGATGTCATTCTTCTTGTGCCCTGTTGCTTCGTAGACCCTTTTCTGGGGTTGCTCATGTTGTTTGCCACTTGCGGCCTTTTCTTTTTCCTCCCTTCGGTCTAACAAGTATTGTTTCAGGTAACCCCGGCGAACGAGGTCCTCAATGTTGTCTTTCAGCGAGTTGCATTCTTCGGTGTGGTGACCGAAGTCATCATGAAACTCGCACCATTTGTTCTTGTTTCTCCGAGCTGGGTTGGACTTGAGCTTCCCAGGTAGTTTCCATTTTTCATCATTTCTGTTGAGGCTAAAGATTTCTTTTCGGGGCAGAGTCAGTGGAGTGTAGTTAGCGTATTTGGGTTGAAGTTCACCCCTTCTCCCGTCTTTCTTCGGGCTCATTTCTCTAACTCCTACTTTCTCCTTCCCTTTCCTTGAGCTGCCCTCGGGCTTGCTCTGGGCATTTTTGTTAGGTTATGATACATATGACAATTCATAAATCATGCGGAAAAACCATTTAGCCAGGAATACATATTATTTACACATAATCATATAGCATAGTTTAGATGCATACTCTTTGTTGCGTGCCTTCCCTAGCTGCGCCCGAACCGAACAAGGACAAGTCTTTAGGACTCCAAGTGTCGTCCCTCCGTAGATAGTCCACAACACGTCCGGATCCGCCTTAAGATTGACCAACTAGAATCGCCCTTAAGGTACTAAAAATTTCGGCACTTTTGAGCAAGGAATGTGACTGAATTTTTCTCTCAAAAACTCACTTTGAATACTTGAAAAACTTGTTATAAATTGTGAACCCAGGCCACATATTTATAGGGGTATGGAAAGAGAATTGGAATCCTATTAGGATACGAATTAATTAAATTAGAATCCTAATGAAACTCTTATTTAATTAATTTATCAAATAGAATTAGGAATTTAATCATTAAACGAATCCAGTACGTTTTAGGTTTCGTATGTGAACACAAACACCCACGCACGCACAGCAGCCCACGAGGGGCGCCATGCGCGCGCGCGCACAGCCCGAGCATCGCAGCCCACGACTGTCGCAGCCCTGGGCGCGCGCTGGGCCTGCCTTGCGGTGGGCCTGGCGCAGCCTTGGGCTGGCGTGTTGTGGCGCGCGTTTCCTTTGCTGGACGTGGGCCTGGCTTCGTGCTGGGCCTTCGTCCGGCAGGCCTCGTCCGATGCTAATTGGTACGATACGCTTCCGATTAAATTCCCGGTCCCGGAATTCATTTCCGATACGAACAATATTTAATATTTCCGATTCCGGAATCAATTTCCGTTTCGAACAAATATTTAATATTTCCGTTTCCGGAATTATTTTCCGATTCCGATAATATTTCCGATTCTGACAATATTTCCGTTTCCGGCAATATTTCCGATTCTGGTAATATTTCCATTTCCGATAATATTTTCCGATACGTACCATGTTTCCGTTTCCGGCAACATCTACGACTTGGATAATATTTATATTTCCGATACGATCCATATTTCCGTTTCCGGCAATATCATCGTTTCCGGAGTATTCATTTCTTGCCTGTGACGATCTCAGCTCCCACTGAAACCAAGATCCGTCGATTCCGAATATCCATAGATGGAGTATCTAATGCCATTAAATACTTGATCCGTTTACGTACTATTTGTGTGACCCTACGGGTTCAGTCAAGAGTAAGCTGTGGATTAATATCATTAATTCCACTTGAACTGAAGCGGCCTCTAGCTAGGCATTCAGTTCACTTGATCTTACTGAATTATTAACTTGTTAATTAATACTGAACCGCATTTATTAGACTTAACATAGAATGCATACTTGGACCAAGGGCATTATTTCCTTCAGTCTCCCACTTGTCCTTAGGGACAAGTGTGCATTTCCTAATTCCTTTGTCGCTCGATGCTTGCTCTTGAACATAAGGTAAGAGTTGTCATCCTTATTATGTCCAGAGGTGTTCCTCGGTTTCAGAGTTCAACTGATCAAATAAACAGATAATCATAGCCTATGATTCATCCGAGCACGGCCATGCATTTCACAGTTTCTAGCTCTCCGAGTGGCCTTGTACAACTTTTAAGCATCTCATCCCGATTTATGGGAGGACAATCCCAATCTTGCGATCTTGAGATTAGACTTCGTTTGATAGGTGATTACCTGAGCGTTGCCTTTATAGCCTCCTTTTACGGTGCGGCGGTTGGTCAACGTCAAAGTAACCAGTTCTCAAACAAGTAATCTCAAATCACTCAGGTATTGAGGATTTAGTGTCTAATAATTTTAATGAAATTTACTTATGACAGATTTTCAATTTTTCATCTCTTACAGTAAAGTTTCATAGGTCTTGTCCGATACTAGTCTTCACAAAGTAAGTATCTATGCAAATGATTATGACATTGCCATGTCCACATAGTTCAAGAAACAGAACTACTAGTCATCTTGCATTCTAATCGTCTAACGTTTTCTATGCGTCCAATTTTATAGAAAACTCCGACTAGGGACCATTTTCAACCTTTGACATTCAAGGTCACTTGATAGACATTTCTTAGTCACAGGACTGGTCCTGACAGTCTATCTTGAATATATTGTCAAATTGAAGGGACTCATCATTTAATAAACCACAATTTAAATGGAAAAATGAATTCTTTTTATTTATTGTGAATGATTAACCAATAATGTTTTACAAAGATTTAAACTCTAAAACTTTAAAACATTAAACAGAGACATCAAAGCCATTCTCCAATATGCTTGATTCCCATAGCTGCAGTGTGCGAGTTGTGCTTCGCCTGCGGCAGAGGTTTAGTCAATGGATCTGATATGTTGTCATCAGTTCCAATTTTGCTTATCTCAACTTCTTTTCTTTCAACGAACTCTCGTAGAAGGTGAAATCTACGAAGTACATGCTTGACTCTTTGGTGGTGTCTAGGCTCCTTTGCCTGTGCAATAGCTCCGTTATTATCACAATACAGGGCTATTGGTCCTTTAATGGAGGGGACTACACCAAGTTCACCTATGAACTTCCTTAGCCATATAGCTTCCTTTGCTGCTTCATGTGCAGCAATGTACTCCGCTTCAGTTGTAGAATCCGCAATGGTGCTTTGCTTAGCACTTTTCCAGCTTACTGCTCCTCCGTTGAGGCAGAAGACAAACCCAGACTGTGATCTGAAATCATCTTTGTCGGTTTGGAAACTTGCGTCCGTATAGCCTTTAACAATTAATTCATCATCTCCACCATAGACCAGGAAGTCATCTTTGTGCCTTTTCAGGTACTTCAGAATATTCTTGGCAGCAGTTCAATGCGCCTCTCCTGGGTCTGACTGGTATCTGCTCGTAGCACTGAGTGCATATGCAACATCCGGGCGTGTACATATCATAGCATACATTATTGAACCAATCAATGATGCATATGGAATCCCATTCATTCGTCTACGCTCATCAAGTGTTTTTGGTCACTGAGTCTTGCTTAGAGTCATTCCATGAGACATGGGTAGGTAGCCTCACTTGGAGTCCGCCATCTTGAACCTATCAAGCACCTTATTGATATAAGTGCTTTGACTAAGTCCAATCATCCTTTTAGATCTATCTCTGTAAATCTTGATGCCCAATATGTACTGTGCTTCTCCTAGATCTTTCATCGAAAAACATTTCCCAAGCCAAATCTTGACAGAGTTCAACATGGGAATGTCATTTCCGATAAGTAATATGTCGTCGACATATAATACTAGGAAAGCAATTTTGCTCCCACTGACCTTCTTGTATACACAAGATTCGTCTGCGTTCTTGATGAAACCAAAGTCACCGACTGCTTCATCAAAACGTATATTCCAGCTCCTGGATGCCTGCTTCAATCCGTAGATTGACTTCTTTAGCTTGCATACCTTTTTAGCATTCTTTGGATCCTCAAAACCTTCAGGCTGTGTCATAAACACAGTTTCTGTTAAAACGCCGTTTAAGAAAGCAGTTTTGACATCCATCTGCCATATTTCGTAATCGTAATATGCAGCGATTGCTAACATTATCCGAATTGACTTTAGCATTGCAACTGGTGAAAAGGTTTCATCGTAATCCACACCGTGGACTTGCCTGTAACCTTTTGCAACCAATCTAGCTTTGAAAACTTCAAGTTTCCCATCCTTGTCCTTTTTCAGTTTGAAAACCCATTTTCTTCCAATGGCTTGGTAGCCATCTGGCAAATCGACCAAATCCCATACTTGGTTTTCAGACATGGAGTCTAATTCAGATTGCATGGCTTCTTGCCATTGCTTGGAGCTAAGGCTCGTCCTAGCTTGTTTGTAAGTCGCAGGTTCATCACTTTCAAGTAATAGATCGTCATAGCTCTCGTTCGTCAAAATACCTAAGTACCTTTCCGGTTGAGATCTATATCTTTGCGATCTACGCGGGGTAACATTTCTAGATTGACCATGATTCTCACCAGATTCTTCTAAAGATCTCTGAGTTTCATCCTGAATGTCATCTTGAGCATTCTCTAGAGTTTGTTGTTCGACTCGAATTTCTTCGAGGTCTACTTTTCTCCCACTTGTCATTTTGGAAATGTGATCTTTCTCCAAAAAGACACCATCTCGAGCAACAAACACCTTGTTCTCAGATGTATTGTAGAAGTAATACCCCTTTGTTTCCTTTGGATAGCCCACAAGGATACATTTGTCAGATTTTGGATGAAGTTTGTCTGAAATTAATCGTTTGACGTATACTTCACATCCCCAAATCTTAAGAAAAGACACATTTGGAGGCTTTCCAAACCATAATTCGTATGGAGTCTTTTCGACAGCTTTAGACGGAGCTCTATTTATAGTGAGTGCAGCTGTATTTAGTGCATGTCCCCAAAATTCTAATGGAAGTTTGGCCTGACCCATCATTGACCTGACCATGTCTAGCAAGGTTCTGTTCCTCCGTTCTGACACACCGTTCCATTGTGGTGTTCCAGGAGGAGTCAATTCTGATAGAATTCCACATTCTTTCAGATGGTCATCAAATTCATAGCTCAGATATTCACCGCCTCTATCAGACCGCAGTGCCTTAATCTTCTTACCTAATTGATTCTCTACTTCACTCTGAAATTCCTTGAATTTGTCAAAGGATTCGGACTTATGCTTCATTAGGTAGATATAACCATATCTACTGAAGTCATCAGTGAAAGTGATAAAGTAGCTGAAACCACCTCTAGCATTTGTACTCATTGGTCCACGTACATCTGTATGGATTAAACCCAATAGTTCATTTGCTCTTTCTCCAACTTTAGAGAAAGGTTGCTTTGTCATTTTGCCAAGTAAACATGATTCGAATTTACCATAATCCTCTAAGTCAAATGGTTCTAGAATTCCTTCCTTTTGAAGTCTTTCTAAGCGTTTCAAGTTTATATGGCCTAATCGACAATGCCACAGATAGGTGAGATCTGAATCATCCTTTTTGGCCTTTTTGGTATTTATGTTATATACTTGTTTGTCGTGATCTAATAAATAAAGTCCATTGACTAATCTAGCAGATCCATAAAACATCTCTTTAAAATAAAACGAACAACTATTGTCTTTTATTAAAAAGGAAAATCCCTTAGCATCTAAGCAAGAAACTGAAATGATGTTTTTAGTAAGACTTGGAACATGGAAACATTCTTCCAGTTCCAAAACTAGCCCGGAGGGCAACGACAAATAGTAAGTTCCTAGAGCTAATGCATTAATCCGTGCTCCATTTCCCACTCGTAGGTCGACTTCACCCTTGCTTAACTTTCTACTTCTTCTTAGTCCCTGTGGATTGGAACATAAGTGTGAGCCACAACCTGTATCTAATACCCAAGAAGTTGAATTAGCAAGTATACAGTCTATAACGAAAATACCTGAAGATGGAACGACTGTTCCGTTCTTCTGATCTTCCTTTAGCTTCAAGCAATCTCTCTTCCAATGCCCCTTCTTCTTGCAGTAGAAGCATTCGGATTCAGAAGTGGGTTGACTGACCTTCCTCTTTACAGATTTGGCGCCAGTTTGCTTAGTTGGGCTGGCTTTGTTGCCACCTTTCTTAGCATTCCTCTTCTTTCCAGATTTCTTGAACTTGCCCCCACGCACCATAAGCACATCCTGCTTATCACTTTTGAGCGTCTTTTTAGCGGTCTTCAGCATACCGTGAAGCTCAGTGAGCGTTTTGTCCAGACTATTCATACTGTAGTTCAGTTTGAACTGATCATACCCGCTATGAAGAGAATGGAGGATGGTGTCTATAGCCATTTCCTGAGAAAATTGCTTATCCAGCCGACTCATATTCTCAATGAGTCCAATCATTTTGAGAACATGTGGACTTACGGGCTCGCCTTTCTTAAGCTTGGTCTCAAGAATTTTCCTATGAGTCTCGAATCTTTCGACTCGAGCCAGATCTTGGAACATGTTCTTCAACTCACTGATGATTGTGAAAGCATCTGAGTTGATGAACGTTTTCTGCAGATCCGCACTCATGGTGGCGAGCATTAGACATTTCACATCCTTGTTGGCATCAATCCAACGATTGTGGGCTGCCTGAGTGACCCCGTCGCCTGCAGGTTCGGGCATCGCCTCTTCTAGGACATACTCCTTTTCTTCCTGCATAAGAACTATTTGCAAGTTCCTTTGCCAGTCAAGGAAGTTTTTCCCGTTCAACTTCTCCTTTTCGAGAATTGATCGAATGTTGAATGAATTGTTGTTTTCCATATCAAAAACTACAATTGAAAAGAATAAACAAATAAATAACCATTCACAGTTTCTCTTAATAAACTTAAATTCTAGCATACATGCATAATTCAATGTTTATTAAGCATTTTATTCAAGTTATGTGTTCCGGCAGGTGTGAATAAAATGATTCCAAGATCCTAAAATCATTGAAGAACTAAGCACAGTTTGTCGACTTAATCCTAAAACATCTTAGGTAAGCAAAAGCCTTTTGCTAATAGTCTAGAAACTATTCTTGGTTGATAGGTACGTCTAAGAACTTATTAGGTAAACCTATCGATTTTGCCACGACATAAAAGGACTCCTTACTTATATCGTTGAGTTTCACCAAAACTAACATGTACTCACAATTATTTGTGTACCTTGCCCCTTTAGGACCAATAAGTAACACCTCGCTGAGCGAAAACTATTACTAGATTGATGTAAAGGATATCCAAGCAAGTGTATATTTTGGCATGCCACCTTATAACTCAATTTATAAGTTTGGAACTTAAGGCTCTTACTATGTTGGTTAGATTTTAAGTGAACTAAAATCCTTAATCATGCAACATAATCAAGCTTTTGATCTCATGCATTTTAAGACATATTTAAAAGCAATAAATAACTTAAAACATGCATAAGATAAATGTGATCTAGTATGGCCCGACTTCATCTTGAAGCTTTAACTTCAAAGTCCGTCTTGAAAATCTCCGTAGGAGGCACCATTTTCTTCAAATAGGATAAGCTATAATTAAAACTAATTACAACTATTTGATGGTACGCAGACCATATTTGAATTAAAAAACAACTTTGGTACTTTAGACCAATTACATTCAAATTAATGGTACGCAGACCATATTTTCTATCCTATTTGGGCCATACTAGTCACTTCATAACCTGCAAAACAGTACATATACAATATATACCATTCACCCATTCATTATCATGAATGGCCCACATAGCTGGTTAGTAAAACACATTATGCATCACGTAAACATTTGCAGCAATTAATCAAGGGCACCAATAATCTACCAATTATTCAGTCCTTATTAATTCTAATCAAGTTGTTTTAACCTTAAGGATTTGTAGACCTAATCAAGAGTTTATGACTAAAAGGGCTCCCACTTAAACCAATAAATTCATATGCTTTACAAATTTTAAACATAAAAATGTATTTCTAGTCTAACCGGAAACATACAAATTTAATTAAAATTTAAAGCTCATATAAATTTATAATTGAATCCAAAAAGTTTAATTTAATTTCAGTCGTATTTAAATTAATTCATGATTTTAATTTTAGTAAAATAATTAGAATAAATAAAATTTATTATAATTACAATATTCAAAATTAAAATCCAAGAAAATAATTTAAATTATTAATTTTAAAATTAATTAAAATTACGTAAACTGAAAATTTCAAATTAAACATTCAAAACGATCTAATCGCAACGCAAACACCCTACGCATCGCACGCCCATGGGCCACACGCACATAGCCATTGCTGGCCATGTGCGCGCAGCCCATGCGCTGCGTCGCATAGCTGCTGCTTCTTCCCTTCGCAAGCCATCGCGCGAGCTGGTGCTCGCTGCGCGCGCGCCAGCGCTCGATGCACGCGAGCCATCGCTCGCTGCGTTCGCTCGCCAGCGCTCGCTGCACGCGGGCCAGCGCTCACTCCGCACGCTCGCCAGCGCATGCTGTCCGCGCTCGCCAGCGCTCGCTGGATGCGAGCCAGCGCTCGTTGCGCGCGCTCGCCAGCGCTCGCTTGTGCGAGCCAGCGCTCGCTGCGCGAGGCATCGACGCTGGGCGCAGCACTCGTGGCGCGCGAGGCTGCGCGCGCTTGCGCGAGGCAGTGCGCGTTGTGGCGCAGCTCGCTTGCTGCCCACACGCGACTGCCGTGCCTTGCCATCGCCCATGCCCATTCGTCCATTGCTCGTAGCCCACGACACAAGGCAGGGCTGCTGCCTTGTGCTCGTGCACCATGCCCTTGCTCATTGCATTCGTGCCGCATCGGCGACGAGCTCCCTTGCTCGTCGTCGCATGCCCGCACTATACAACACCCCTTAAGGGTAACACGTAGCGTCCATTGCTTTGTGCGTGCAAGTTATATGAACGAATCGCATAAAATTTAAAAATTTATATTTAAAATTAATGACAAATTAATAAATTAATCGGTTTTTTCATGAAATGCCCCTGAGGTTTCACGAAATTCACCAAATACCCCTGCGCGTTTCAAAATACATAGTATACCCCTATTTTCTCATATTGTTCATAATATACCCCTAGACTTAACGGACGTTAGTCCTCCGTTAGTTGCAATTTACCATTTTACCCTTATGTGTTGTTTGGTACAATTCTTTACTTAAATCCCCACTCAACAGCTCTACCCACCCAAACTTTCTCTCTCATCCCACCCAACCCACCAAAACACTCTCTCTCTCTCCTCCCACTGAACCAAAACCACTCCTCACCGTCGTCACCACCTTCCCCTGCTACCGTCGCTTCTTCCTAACTTTCCAAAGATGAGCCTTTGTTCTCTCATTTCACCCTACCCCTGCAACACCACCATTATCATCACCAACAAGGCAACAACAAAAAATGACGGAGTATCCAACAACTACACCAACAATTACAACCCTAATTTCAATTCCAGTCATCAAGAATCGCCTCAAAAATCTTCAATTGGTGTTACCATAGCTGCTGCTACACTCTCATTCAGCCTCTTATTATCTCCGCCTGTTTCGGCTGCTGCTAATTTGACGGCTTCTGATCAATCGTCCGATGAGTATTTCCGCGAAGATGAGGGATTATTGGGGGATGATATGGCATTATCGGTGCCCAAATTGTGGACGAATGAGGGTATTGTGAGGCGGCTCGTTCACCAGTTCTTCTTCAGTTTCATCTCTTCCTTTTAAATTGTGGATGAATTCTGGCACAATTGTCTCATATGTTGTACAGAATTCGAGGGAAGAGAAGGAGATGAACTCTGGTCCAACGAGTCCCACTGAAGATGGCAGTGAGGTGATTTCTTTGGTGGTATTTGTAACTTGGCTGAGATCTTTTCAGCTTTTGAATGATTTAGTTATAGGGTTTTTGAAATCAGGGGATGTTGATAGGGCATTGTGGGTTTTAGGTGTGGTTCAGGGAATGGGTTGAGTCCTAAAACTGCCATGCTGATTTCGGTTATTTCAGCTTTGGGAAATTCTGGGAGGGCCGAGGTTAAGTCGATGGCCAGGTTTGCGAGGTGGTGGTGGTTTGCCAAAGAGGCGTGGGTCAATTCTTTTCCCTTGTTTAAGCTATCGGCTGCTTTTGAATCACCAGAACTACTGTAGTTGGACACCGAGACCTCAGCCACACTGTCCGTGTACTCCGAATCTCACCCATGAGAAGTTAAAGAGAGAAAATTTGTTTGGGAGGATAAATTGAGTGACTCTGGCGACCAAAGCGATTGATCCAAGAGGCCTTCATTTGGGGTAGTTGATAAGTAGTCCTCCTTCTATGCAATGTTTTTTCCTCACCCTTGTCATCGTTAGGAAACACTAGTTTAGCTTTTAGCTATTATCTGATTCTTGAAAAAAGCTTGGCTTCTCAGCTTTTGATCCTTAAGATTATTCACCTCCACTTTCGAAGTCCTTAGAGACAATTTGGCAGTCGAGGAAGCTGCAGTCTTCATGACAGCAGGCCTAGAAGTTCTTGGATTATCACCAACATTAGTCTTACTTATCTTGTTAACGAACCTAAAGAAGATTTTTGTAAAGCTTTTTAAGCAATGTCATGTATCTAAAGTGATCTTGGAAAAATACAATACTCAATTTCTTAATTTACAGGAGGCTTAACTTTGTAATATCCCTGTTTATTGATGGAATATAATCTATGTTTATTGCTGGAATTTTTTTACAAACTGCTCTACTTCATTGCGAAGAAAATTAGATATGTAAACTAGCCGTTAGATTCAAATTTTGCAGTTTAAAAGCAGATTGGGTATTTGGTTCAAGCAAGTTTACAAATAAGTGTATATTATGCAAAAAGTTTATAAATATGTGCATTTGGTGAATTATAAACATGACTTAACGGAGGACTAACGGAAAGTCATAATAGGGGTATTTGGTGAACAGTATGAAAAAAATAGGGGTATACTATGTATTTTGAAACGCGCAGGGGTATTTGGTGAATTTCGTGAAACCTCAGGGGCATTTCATGAAAAAACCGTAAATTAATATTAATTTCATAATTTTAGGGCGAAAAATCGAAAATTTATTATTCAATTGATTTCCGATTATCATGGATTCAAGCCTAGATCATAAAAATTTAAAATTTATCATAAATTTACAATTTTTATGGTGGTTTTTAATCATAGGTATCTAATTAAATTACAATTAATTATGAAAATCAAATTAATTCTAAATTATTCTAATTTTCAACAAATTAATCATAATTACAAATTAGATTGCATAATTAACAAGGCTAGGCATTCAAACTTGTTAAACATATACAGTAGGTCAATCAAAAATTCAAGATTTATCAACAAGAATCGCAAATATTTAATTTAACATCTTAAATTTACGAAATTTTGCATTCGAAAAACTAAAACCTTCGAAAAGTCATAGTTAGGCTTCGAATTTGAGAATTCTGGGTTCGGCAGAAAAATAATCTCTTTGTTAAAATTATAGAATGCCTTTTACATGCGGAATTGACACAAAAATCACTCGATTTGGATGAGTAACGAAGAAACTGCCGAAAAACTGCGTACGTATAATTAAATAAACGCAATTTGCAATTAATTAACAATTACGAAAATTAATCACCCCTTTTAATTCTTGCAAATTTGTAATATTTAACCATGTTCATGCAATTAGATTATGAAAATAATAAGAGGCTCATGATACCACTGTTAGGTTATGATACATATGACAATTCATAAATCATGCGGAAAAACCATTTAGCCAGGAATACATATTATTTACACATAATCATATAGCATAGTTTAGATGCATACTCTTTGTTGCGTGCCTTCCCTAACTGCGCCCGAACCGAACAAGAACAAGTCTTTAGGACTCCAAGTGTCGTCCCTCCGTAGATAGTCCACAGCACGTCCGGATCCGCCTTAAGATTGACCAACTAGAATCGCCCTTAAGGTACTAAAAATTTCGGCACTTTTGAGCAAGGAATGTGACTGAATTTTTCTCTCAAAAACTCACTTTAAATACTTGAAAAACTTATTATAAATTGTGAACCCAGGCCACATATTTATAGGGGTATGGAAAGAGAATTGGAATCCTATTAGGATACGAATTAATTAAATTAGAATCCTAATGAAACTCTTATTTAATTAATTTATCAAATAGAATTAGGAATTTAATCATTAAACGAATCCTGTACGTTTTAGGTTTCGTATGTGAACACAAACACCCACGCACGCACAGCAGCCCACGAGGGGCGCCATGCGCGCGCGCGCACAGCCCGAGCATCGCAGCCCACGACTGCCGCAGCCCTGGGCGCGCGCTGGGCCTGCCTTGCGGTGGGCCTGGCGCAGCCTTGGGCTGGCGTGTTGTGGCGCGCGTTTCCCTTGCTGGACGTGGGCCTGGCTTCGTGCTGGACCTTCGTCTAGCAAGCTCGTCCGATGCTAATTCGTACGACGCGCTTCCGATTAATTTTCCGATTCCGGAATTCATTTCCGATACGAACAATATTTAACATTTCCGATTCCGGAATTAATTTCCGTTTCGAACAAATATTTAATATTTCCGTTTCCGGAATTATTTTCCGATTCCGATAATATTTCCGATTCAGACAATATTTCCGTTTCCGGCAATATTTCCAATTCCGGCAATATTTCTATTTCCAATAATATTTCCCGATACGTACCATGTTTCCGTTTCCGGCAACATCTACGACTTGGATAATATTTATATTTCCGATACGATCCATATTTCCGTTTCCGGCAATATCATCGTTTCCGGAGTATTCATTTCTTGCTTGTGACGATCTGAGCTCCCACTGAAACCAAGATCCGTCGATTCCGAATATCCATAGATGGAGTATTTAATGCCATTAAATACTTGATCCGTTTACGTACTATTTGTGTGACCCTACGGGTTCAGTCAAGAGTAAGCTGTGGATTAATATCATTAATTCCACTTGAACTGAAGCGGTCTCTAGCTAGGCATTCAGCTCACTTGATCTCACTGAATTATTAACTTGTTAATTAATACTGAACCACATTTATTAGACTTATCATTGAATGCATACTTGGACCAAGGGCATTATTTCCTTCAATTTTTTGTGTCTCTCGGATCCGACGATCCTTTCAACCTTGCAGCAGCTTTGTTGAACTCTTCGGTTCTGATGAATGCATCAGCCAGTTGGAGCACGTCGGCTATTTTGGAGGGGTTTTTCATCGAGAGCTTGTCACGGAATTTCCCTTCCTGGAGCGCGTGCTTCAAGGCGAAGATGGCCACGTCTGGCTGCAAGTTTGGTATGTTTGTTGATTCCTTCATGAATCTGGCCATGAACTCTCTTAGACTTTCGTCTCTTTCTTGTTGGATTGAGGTCAGTTCTGCTGTGGTTCGCTCGGGGCGATTGTTGCTCACGAACTGTGTGCAGAATCTCTTTTTCGGCTTCTTCCAGCTTTTGATCGATCCCTTCGGCAGCGATCTAAACCACTCTCCCGCCACTCCGGTTAGCGTGGTTGGGAAATATTTACACCAACATGCTTCGGAGTAGGGGCTCAAGAACATTTGTTGTTCGTAGGAGATGACATGATCCCTCGGATCTGTGATTCCGCTATATGTCAGGTGTGCTGGCAGCCTTACCTTCGGTATTTCTTCCATGATCAGCTCGTCCGAGAAAGGGGATGACGTGGGAGTCATGATTCTTTTCCCGAGTCTAGCCCTGATGCCTTCGTTCGCCGAGGTTATGTGATTAGAACGTTCGGGCGTACGATGGGGGCTAGGGGTTCGATCATGCCTCCTGTCTCTTCTTCTTTCTCGGGTACTGACCTCGGGTCGTTCGCCAGATCTGCTTGATTCGCCTACCCCGAGTCTCGTATGGATCGAGGGTCTTAACCTTGAGTGGACCGAGGGCCTCAACCTGCTGAGCACCGAGCTTCGGATCCGAGTGTTATGAGTAGTCGATTCGCTTTGGAGAGCTGTTGGAGTAGGCGATGGTCTTGCAAACAAATCTGGTTGTTGTTGTGCCCTTTTTTGGGTGTCCCACGTGCTTTCCATCCATCTCGACGTCAGGTGTGTTCCTGTCAAGGGAAGGAGCTCTCGTTCGGGTCTGGACACCTCTACACTGGGCGGCTCGTTCAGTCTTCGCCTGGTCCTCCTCTCTTCTCTGCGGTCTTTTGCCAATCCTTTCTGCTTCTCATTGAAGAGGAAGTTTTGCATGATGGTCATGGCCGCAGTGAGCTCTTCCCTAGTTGGAATCGGAGGTCCTGCGTTTGTGGCGGTCGTAGCTCTGCTTGGCTGTGACCTCGCCACCGATTGAGGGTGCTCCTCTTCGTCAGATTCCGAATCTGACCGCACTATCATATCGTCATCATTGTTGTTGATAACATCATTAACCATTTTGCAGAAAGAGGTGGTTAATGTCTTTCAAAGGCTTTGAAGTGTTCTTCCCCACAGACGGCGCCAAATTGTTCCGGTGTTGTAAAGATGGAAACAATGGGCTTCGAATGAAGGCCCTTTCGTATGTGTTGAAGATCTTGCTTGCTTGAATGAGTCGAGTCCGAATTCACCTGCATAAGAGCAAAGTCACTAGCCTCGGGGGTGTTTCCGAGGAAAGTCCCTCCGATGCCTAAGTAAGAATGATGCTCGGATTCTAGAGAGAAGTTCTCTAGAAGAGTAGTCTTAAGGCGATAAATTGGACGTACCTTGAGGTGTGAGCCTTGGTGGCCTATTTATAGTGTTTGCACAATAAATTCCCATAGGTCATTTATTGCTATTGGGCCTTGGGCCTTAATGGATGGCTGAATAGCCATAGTGGTAGGTTTGATGCTGTTGTTTAGAGCCATTGGGCTTTGGACTTAGTGGCCCAATTGAATATCAATTGGGAGCCCAAACAACTGGTTTTATGGCTTATTCTGTGAAAAGTTACTTGGCTCATATGATTTATGATGATGATGAGACTATTAAGTTATTGGATGAAGAATTTACAAAGAAGTTGGAGAGCGTGAAGGAGCTCTTGGCAGGTCAGTTGATGTCATTGGATGAGGAAGTGCAGAAGTCAGAGCTGGAGCTGGAAGGGTTGAAATCCAAACCTTCTGAGAGGGAGATGTGCGAGAGTAAAATAAAGGATCTTAAAGTTGAGTTGAAGAAGTTAGAAGAGGATATTTCTACTGAGCGAAGAACGAAGAGCTAAAAAAGAGGGTCGATTCCCAAAGTTTTAACTTAACGGATGCTAAGAGGATGAAAAGGGAACTGCAGAATGTGGAGGAGGTGATCAATGAGGCTAGGGACAGAAGAAGCTCTTGGGAAGAGAAGTCTTTGGACCTCGATGCAGACATTACTCATAAGCGCAAGGAACTTGAGACCCTTTGAAGAAAGATTCAAAGAGTTTTGCTGCTATAATGCAGTGGTTTCTTCACCAGGAATTCTGGTGTTTTGTGTTTTGTATTTCTATGTTTTGTAAGGTCTCAAAACGGCACAAAAGGCCTGCCTTCCCCTTATATACAAAGGTCTATGCACAACCCTAAATTACATGTGTACAAGAGGCCAAAACAAAGCTGGCAAGATCCACCTAGGATCACTACAAAACAGACTACCAAGGAAGAGTAAAAGAACAAAACAGAAAACATATGCATGTGACTATCCTAGGTGTAGAATTTACTATAAATAGCATGATATTCTCAATACACCCCCATCAAGTTGGAGCTGAGGGAGTGATGCCCAACTTGAAAGAGAGATGATTATGTTGTTGCTCACTGAGAGACTTAGTCATTAAGTCAGCTAACTGGAGAAAGGATCGAACATGAAGAACGTTTAGCAGCCCATCCAGGATGTGATCTCTCACATAATGACAATCCACATTCAAGTGTTTTGTTCTTTCATGGAAAACAGGGTTATGTGCAAGATGAATTGCTGACTTGTTGTCACAGAACAAATCAATAGGCTTAGGTACAGTGAACCCCAGGTCTTCTAGTACCCCATTCAACCAAACAATCTCACTTGTTGTTTGTGACATACATCTATATTCTGCTTCTGTTGATGACTTTGACACAGTCTTTTGCTTCTTTGTTTTCCAAGACACTAGTGATTTTCGTAAGAAAACACAGTATCCAGTGAGAGATCTTGAACTAAAGGCACAGTTTCCCCAATCTGAATCACAGAATGAGCTTAGCTTTACTTCAGAATCAGCAGGGTAGTATAAACCCCAATCAATTGTACCAGCCAAGTACTTTACCACATGGATAGCAGCATGCAAGTGTGGTTTTCTTGGCTCACACATAAACTGACTCAACTGCTGCACACTATACGAAATATCAGGTCTTGTCAGATTCAAGTATAACAACCTTCCAATGATTCTTCTATATATTTCAGGATCTTCTAGTAGTTCACCTTGATCAACTGATAATTTGATCCCTTTGGGAAAGGGGAACTTTGCAGGTTTACAGTCCTCAGTCCCTGTTGATTTCAGTATGTCAAGAATGAACTTTCTTTGATTTAACGTGGTTCCTTTTGGACTTCTTGAAACTTCTATCCCAAGAAAATATCTCATCTCTCCAAGATCCTTCACAGTGAAGGCATTGTCAAGTTCTGTTTTGAGCTTTTTAATCTCATTTGTGTCATCTCCAGTGACAAGAAGATCATCAACATAAACTAGCACAATTGTCTGCTTTCCATTTTCAATTTTAGAGAACATTGAATAATCTCTTTTGGATTGTGTATAGCCATGCTCAATGAATAACTTGGTCAGTTCTAGATTCCATTGCCTAGAAGCTTGCTTCAGACCATATAAGCTTCTTTTCAGCCTACATACTTGCCCCTCCTTTCCTCCAGTGTAACCTTTTGGTGGTTTCATGTACACTTCTTCATCCAGGAACCCATGCAAGAAGGAATTGTTGATATCAAGTTGTTCCAACTTCCAATTCATGGCTGTTGCCAAGGCTATCAGAGTTCTCACAGTAGTAAACTTAGCTACTGGTGAGAAAGTATGTTTGTAATCTTTACCTTTGATCTGTTTATCACCTCTTGCCACTAATCTAGCTTTGAGTTTCTCTATGTTCTCATCTCTGTCAAACTTGATTCTATATACCCATTTAGAATCTATTGCCTTCTTTACTTCTGGTAAATCTGTCATTTCCCATGTTTCATTCTTATCAAGAGCATTCAGCTCTTCCTTCATTGCTTCCATCCACCCTTGATCTTCAGATGCTTCTCCATAGTGAATTGGCTCTCTTTCTCTCAAAACATTATTCAGAGATGCTAAGTATTCCTCTGAATAGTATTCTGAATCCATGAGCCTTGCTATGATCAAGTTAGCTGTATGTGTTGCAGCTCTTTTTCCTGGGATATCAAAGACAAAATCTTTGAACTTTGCTGGTATTGTTTTGTCCCTCTCTGATCTTCTCACAGTTTCTTGAGTGTTTGTTTCCACATTGGTGACATCAAGGTCAGTCTGACCTTGTTCTACCACCATAGTGTCTTCTTGAATCATTTCTTCTTGCATCTCCTCCAATTCTGGTTCTATTTGATCAATATCATACTCAAACTCTTCAGTGAAGATATTAGAGAAATCAATATCATTTTCAGTTTCTGTACTTGACAAATTGTTTCTCAAACAAGTTGCAAAATCATTGTTTCCTTGTTTAAGAAGAAAAGGAAATATCCTTTCTTTGAACACCACATCTCTGCTCACAAAAAATTTTCTAGTTTCCAGATCCATAAGCTTATACCCTTTCTGACAATAAGGGTATCCAATCATGATACACCTTATTCCTCTTGCTGCAAATTTATCAGTAGGCTTCTTGTGTGGACTTGCATAGCACAGGCTTCCTATGACCCTCAAATGATCATAGTCAGGTTCTTTCTTCATCATTCTCTTATATGGAGTTTCCCAACCAATCACTGCACTAGGCAATAAATTGATTAAGTGAGTTGCAGCCAAAATACACTCACCCCATAAATATGCAGGCAGTCCTGCATGGATCTTCAGGGCTCTTGCTGTCTCAAGCAGAAACCTGTGCTTCCTCTCCACTCTTGCATTCTGTTGAGGTACACCTGGCACACTTCTTTGGTGTGTAATGCCCTTTTGAGCAAAGATTTGTGCACATTCATTCTGAAAAATTTCTGTTCCATTGTCACTTCTCAGGGTTTTAACAGTGGTGTTAAAATGATTTTCTATATGAGCAAGGAAACCAACCAGGATTCCCTTAACCTGTTCCTTGTTTGACAACAAATGTGTCCAAGTCACTCTACTATAGTCATCAACTATAGTTAGGAAATAACTTGCACCTGTAATACTCTTAGTCTTGTAAGGACCCCATAAATCAACATGAATCAATTCAAAAATATTTCCAGCAATAGATTTACTTGGAGAGAAAGGTAACTTGTGATGTTTAGCAACAGAACAAGTGTCACAGAAATAGCTCTTTAAGTCTTTACATTTGCAAAAATCCAAATGTTCCATCTTAGAAATAGAAACATGCCCTAGTCTAGCATGAATTAAATCTAGTTTCTCTACTTTATTACAGCTCTTTGATTCTTTTCCTTCTTCCTTCACCAAGCAAACCTCCTCCCTTCCTTTTCTCCTTCTTGTCAGCTTACTTTCAAAGTTGATCAGCTTGTACAGATCACTTTCATTCTCTCCAAACACTACATTATCTTCAGTGGAAAGGCCCTGAAGAGAACACCCATGTTTATCAAATAAAAGCTTCAGGTCATCTTTGTGAACCAATTTGCTCACTGACAGCAAGTTGTTTTTGAAATCACTTACATATAACACATCAAAAAGAGTCACATTATCATTCAATTTCACATCTCCTATTTCTTTAACTGTTTTGACATTTCCATCAGGTAATCCTACCCTTATCTGCTTGTCTAATGTTCTCATGTTAGTAAGAACACTTTTGTTTCCTGTCATGTGATCACTAGCTCCTGAATCTATGAGCCATGTATTACAGTAAGAGTCATCATAATGATTCACTACATTAGAAAGAATTTCTTTACCTGCAAAGTTGCTATGACTGCTAGCTGTTGCATTCTGCTTCTCACCAATTGCTTTCATCACTTCCTGTACAACAGAAGAAATGAACTTGTCATCATGTTTCATTGCATTACCTCCTGCATTTCCGAACTCCAGGGGATTGTCTCCAGAATATTCTTCTTCACTTCTAGTTGCATTTGCAGCTTGTCTTGTGTTTCCTTTTCCCTTTGGATTGTTCTTAAACCAGTCAGGATATCCAACTAGCTTAAAACATTCTTCCCTTAAATGTCCCTTCATTCCACAATGCTGACATTTCTTTGCATCTCTTTCAATCTTCTCAAGTCTCATTTTTTTGTATTCTCTCTTATTAAAGTTCATCAGAGGACCAAGACTCTCTCCTTGCCTGTTTCACTAGTGGAAAAACAGTCATTTGCGTCGGTCATTTAAGCCCATTTGCGTCGCACATTGGTGCGACGCAACTGGCCGCGACGCAAATGAAAAAGTCATTTGCGTCGCACTTTTGTGCGACGCAAATTTGAGTCATTTGCGTCGCAGTTTTACTAAACAGCGACGCAAATGACTTTTTTTTTGACATCCAGAAAAAGTCATTTGTGTCGCTGTTTTACTAAACTGCGACGCAAATGACTATCCAGGATGTCAAAAAAAAAGTCATTTGTGTCGCTGTTTTGTAAAACTGCGACGCAAATGACTCAAATAATAAGGTCATTTGTGTCGCAGTTTTACTAAACTGCGACGCAAATGACTTTATTTCTTCTTTTTTTTTCATTTTTTTTATTGAGCAACTTCATATTTCATGTATCTGGATCACAGTATTATATATACATGCATAAAAAAAATAGTGGAATATAGTTGAAAATTTTGACAGAATCTCCTTTGTAATATAACACTTCCCAATAATCGGGAATTATAATACATGCACCTGTCAAATATAGTTTTACAACCCCATTAAAAGGCAATCCATCATATCATATCGTTCAACCAACATGTTGATAACGAACCTAACAAACCAATATTACAACAAACTAGCTAGCTAGATTTACATCGGAATTGGTCAAAAAGTAATCAGCCCAAAATTCTTTAACCTCATTAATCTCCTCGAATGAAAAAGGCTTTGTTCTTGAATAATCCTAAAAATACACATGCAAGTATATAAATAATTAGGTCAACAATCAATAGTTATTCCTAGAGCTACTTCAATTTATTAAAGTATATCACATACCGTAGTAAGATCTTGACTATCACGATGCTTTGTAAATATATCGTACATAAAACACATGACGTAGTAGCCACACTCTAGTGATCCCGGTTGTTGAGGACACTATATGATTAAAAAAACAACACAAGTAAATTTTATATGAAATTATACGTAGTAATTTTGAAAAACTTGATCTTTAGGTAAGTATTAAACTAATTATACCTGTGCCGCAATCCAATTTAATTTAGTTCCTTTAGATTTTTCATTTTGTGCCTTGTAAGTCCGAAAAGCCCTACACGTTTGACAAAAGGGGACTTATAGCTATATACTTTATTATATTTTTGTATCATGTAAATGCAAAGAATTCATAAAATACTTTACTTACAGGTTCAATTGGTTCTTAATCATCAAATTTCTCTTCTTCTGCATAGAATCAAATATGTAGACCTGAGATTTAGCCAAGCAAATAACTAAAAGAATCCAATGCCTCCTACGTACAAACAATAAAATTATGTCGTTAGAAAAAAAATATTAACAACAATCAACAATATAATATGAAAAATAAATTTAAAATGTTCTTACTTTTAGAAGTATGGACATAAGATGAATGACTTAGAACTGAGTGTTGCCATGGATTGCGACATGTATAATAGAACACGATTTATATCACTATACAACATGGTTTCCGAGATCATCTCCGGACACATGAATCCCAAAGCATTGGTAGAATGATCAAATTCATCCCACGACTCATATAAAGCCCTACATAGCTCAATAACGTTAAGACAATTGAAAATATAATAATTAGGAGAGAAAATTTAATTTAGGAAACTCACAGTATAAGAACTTGCAATATCGATATATTGAGCCATGCTCCCGAGAGAAGTTGATTGATGTCTTCAACGGCGATAATAAGTTCACGGTCGTTGTCAAAATTGAATGCCCTTTTACTAGCTTGCAACTTAACATCCTCCCCTTCTTTTAATTTAGAAACCATAGTTTTCATACAATTGCACTGAACTCCCAATTTTTGCGAGCTAAATTTGGGAAGAAATTGTTTGTTTGCCTTAGTGTTGGACCCTTTTGTATCGCGTTGACTTTCAACCATTACCTCTTTCCCTTTAGGCTCTTTGCTTGTAGCCCTTTTCTCGTTAGGCTCTTTTCTTGCAGGCTCATTTACCTGAGTTATGAATTTCAAATAACCATATACATATTAGTGAACATAAGTGTATGATATAATATTTTCGAGTCAAATTTGATGCATAATGATAAGTTACCTCAGGACTCGTCACAAGCGAAACCAAATTTGTTGGCCACTGAGTGAAAGTACCAAGAGCTTGTCCAAGTTTCTTTATAAATTGAGAAGGCACGGGGACTGAAGCTTCTTTATACGCGGGCTCAAATTCATCAACGCTCACCTTCACGTTATCGGCAACGAGGTTGTTATGGTGATCAAGAGTCAATTCCGGATGTATAGTACCAAAGGAAACAAAGACTTTCTCTGAGTTTATCAACAAGTATAGCCGGCAGGAGATAGGTTCCTTTATTTGAAAAAAACAACATGTTAGAAAAATGCCATTTTCGCAACCATTTATAACCATTTATAAGTTCAATATTGAGAATGAACCTAAGGACTCATTCAAAACCATTTATAAGTTCAATATAACCTAAATATGCAAAACTGAACAGATCAGAACTGGTCTGCACAGATCAGAACTGATCTGCACAGACCAGAACTGGTCTGCACAGACCAGAACTGATCTGCACAGACCAGTTACCTGATCTGTGCAGACCAGAACTGATCTGTGCAGACCAGTTCTGGTCTGTGCAGATCGGTTCTGGTCTGTGCAGATCAGTTCTGATCTGTGCAGATCAGAACTGGTCTGCACAGATCAGTTCTGGTCTGTGCTGATCAGTCCTGGTCTGTGCAGATCAGTTCTGATCTGTGCAGATCAGAACTGATCTGCACAGACCAGTTACCTGATCTGTGCAGACCAGAACTAGGGGATTTTGTTGGTCTGTGCAGATCAGGTAACTGGGAATAAGTTTTATTATTGATGCAAAAAACAAGTAAACATAAAAAATAAAAACAGTTGAAATAAGTTAAAAGCTAGGCAAGTAAACATAGTTAATCAAGGAGAGGAACCTAAGGACTCATTTTCGCTCCCGATTTAACTAAAATGAACCTAATGACTCATTTTAAACCATTTATAAGTTTAGTATGATTACTAAAAGGTTGTAACACTCATTGAAATCCATTTATGCACGGTTAAAGGTCGTTTAGGTCGTTATAGGTCATATGTAGCCTAAAATGGCATTTTCGCTCCCGATTTTCCTAAAATGAACCTAAGGACTCATTTTAAACCATTTATAAGTTTAATATGATTACTAAAAGGTTATAAGACTCATTGAAATCCATTTATGCACGGTTAAAGGTCGTTTAGGTCGTTATAGGTCATATGTAGCCTAAAATGGCATTTTCGCTCCCGATTTTCCTAAAATGAACCTAAGGACTCATTTTAAACCATTTATAAGTTTAATATGATTACTAAAAGGTTATAAGACTCATTGGAATCCATTTATGCACGGTTAAAGGTCGTTTAGGTCGTTATAGGTCATATGTAGCCTAAAATGGCATTTTCGCTCCCGATTTTCCTAAAATGAACCTAAGGACTCATTTTAAACCATTTATAAGTTTAATATGATTACTAAAAGGTTATAAGACTCATTGAAATCCATTTATGCACGGTTAAAGGTCGTTTGGGTCGTTATAGGTCATATGTAGCCTAAAATGGCATTTTCGCTCCCGGTTTTCCTAAAATGAACCTAAGGACTCATTTTAAACCATTTATAAGTTTAATATGATTACTAAAAGGTTATAAGACTCATTGAATTCCATTTATGCACGGTTAAAGGTCGTTTAGGTCGTTATAGGTCATATGTAGCCTAAAATGGCATTTTCGCTCCCGATTTTCCTAAAATGAACCTAAGGACTCATTTTAAACCATTTATAAGTTTAATATGATTACTAAAAGGTTATAAGACTCATTGAAATCCAATTATGCACGGTTAAAGGTCGTTTAGGTCGTTATAGGTCATATGTAGCCTAAAATGGCATTTTCGCTCCCGATTTTCCTAAAATGAACCTAAGGACTCATTTTAAACCATTTATAAGTTTAATATGATTACTAAAAGGTTATAAGACTCATTGAAATCCATTTATGCACGGTTAAAGGTCGTTTAGGTCGTTATAGGTCATATGTAGCCTAAAATGGCATTTTCGCTCCCGATTTTCCTAAAATGAACCTAAGGACTCATTTTAAACCATTTATAAGTTTAATATGATTACTAAAAGGTTATAAGACTCATTGGAATCCATTTATGCACGGTTAAAGGTCGTTTAGGTCGTTATAGGTCATATGTAGCCTAAAATGGCATTTTCGCTCCCGATTTTCCTAAAATGAACCTAAGGACTCATTTTAAACCATTTATAAGTTTAATATGATTACTAAAAGGTTATAAGACTCATTGAAATCCATTTATGCACGGTTAAAGGTCGTTTGGGTCGTTATAGGTCATATGTAGCCTAAAATGGCATTTTCGCTCCCGGTTTTCCTAAAATGAACCTAAGGACTCATTTTAAACCATTTATAAGTTTAATATGATTACTAAAAGGTTATAAGACTCATTGAAATCCATTTATGCACGGTTAAAGGTCGTTTAGGTCGTTATAGGTCATATGTAGCCTAAAATGGCATTTTCGCTCCCGATTTTCCTAAAATGAACCTAAGGACTCATTTTAAACCATTTATAAGTTTAATATGATTACTAAAAGGTTATAAGACTCATTGAAATCCATTTATGCACGGGTTAAAGGTCGTTTAGGTCGTTATAGGTCATATGTAGCCTAAAATGACATTTTCGCTCCCGATTTTCCCAAAATGAACCTAATGACTCTTTTTAAACCATTTATATGTTTAATATGATTACTAAAAGGTTATAAGACTCATTGAAATCCATTTATGCACGGTTAAAGGTCGTTTAGGTCGTTATAGGTCATATGTAGACTTAAAATGGCATTTTCGCTCCCGGTTTTCCTAAAATGAACCTAAGGACTCTTTTTAAACCATTTACAAGTTTAATATGATTATAAAAAGGTTATAAGACTCATTGAAATCCATTTATGCACGGTTAAAGGTCGTTTGGGTCGTTATAGGTCATATGTAGCCTAAAATGGCATTTTCGCTCCCGATTTTCCTAAAATGAACCTAAGGACTCATTTTAAACCATTTATAAGTTTAATATGATTACTAAAAGGTTATAAGACTCATTGAAATCCAATTATGCACGGTTAAAGGTCGTTTAGGTCGTTATAGGTCATATGTAGCCTAAAATGGCATTTTCGCTCCCGATTTTCCTAAAATGAACCTAAGGACTCATTTTAAACCATTTATAAGTTTAATATGATTACTAAAAGGTTATAAGACTCATTGAAATCCATTTATGCACGGTTAAAGGTCGTTTAGGTCGTTATAGGTCATATGTAGCCTAAAATGGCATTTTCGCTCCCGATTTTCCTAAAATGAACCTAAGGACTCATTTTAAACCATTTATAAGTTTAATATGATTACTAAAAGGTTATAAGACTCATTGGAATCCATTTATGCACGGTTAAAGGTCGTTTAGGTCGTTATAGGTCATATGTAGCCTAAAATGGCATTTTCGCTCCCGATTTTCCTAAAATGAACCTAAGGACTCATTTTAAACCATTTATAAGTTTAATATGATTACTAAAAGGTTATAAGACTCATTGAAATCCATTTATGCACGGTTAAAGGTCGTTTGGGTCGTTATAGGTCATATGTAGCCTAAAATGGCATTTTCGCTCCCGGTTTTCCTAAAATGAACCTAAGGACTCATTTTAAACCATTTATAAGTTTAATATGATTACTAAAAGGTTATAAGACTCATTGAAATCCATTTATGCACGGTTAAAGGTCGTTTAGGTCGTTATAGGTCATATGTAGCCTAAAATGGCATTTTCGCTCCCGATTTTCCTAAAATGAACCTAAGGACTCATTTTAAACCATTTATAAGTTTAATATGATTACTAAAAGGTTATAAGACTCATTGAAATCCATTTATGCACGGGTTAAAGGTCGTTTAGGTCGTTATAGGTCATATGTAGCCTAAAATGACATTTTCGCTCCCGATTTTCCCAAAATGAACCTAATGACTCTTTTTAAACCATTTATATGTTTAATATGATTACTAAAAGGTTATAAGACTCATTGAAATCCATTTATGCACGGTTAAAGGTCGTTTAGGTCGTTATAGGTCATATGTAGACTTAAAATGGCATTTTCGCTCCCGGTTTTCCTAAAATGAACCTAAGGACTCTTTTTAAACCATTTACAAGTTTAATATGATTATAAAAAGGTTATAAGACTCATTGAAATCCATTTATGCACGGTTAAAGGTCGTTTGGGTCGTTATAGGTCATATGTAGACTTAAAATGGCATTTTCGCTCCCGATTTTCCTAAAATGAACCTAAGGACTCTTTTTAAACCATTTATAAGTTTAATATGATTACTAAAAGGTTATAAGACTCATTGAAATCCATTTATGCACGGTTAAAGGTCGCTTAGGTCGTTATAGGTCATATGTAGCCTAAAATGGCATTTTCGCTCCCGGTTTTCCTAAAATGAACCTAAGGACTCATTTTAAACCATTTATAAGTTTAATATGATTACTAAAAGGTTATAAGACTCATTGAAATCCATTTATGCACGGTTAAAGGTCGTATGGGTCGTTATAGGTCATATGTAGCCTAAAATGGCATTTTCGCTCCCGGTTTTCCTAAAATGAACCTAAGGACTCATTTTAAACCATTTATAAGTTTAATATGATTACTAAAAGGTTATAAGACTCATTGAAATCCATTTATGCACGGTTAAAGGTCATTTAGGCCGTTATAGGTCATATGTAGCCTAAAATGGCATTTTCGCTCCCGATTTTCCTAAAATGAACCTAAGGACTCATTTTAAACCATTTATAAGTTTAATATGATTACTAAAAGGTTATAAGACTCATTGAAATCCATTTATGCACGGTTAAAGGTCGTTTAGGTCGTTATAGGTCATATGTAGCCTAAAATGGCATTTTCGCTCCCGATTTTCCTAAAATGAAACTAAGGACTCATTTTAAACCAATTATAAGTTTAATATGATTACTAAAAGGTTATAAGACTCATTGAAATCCATTTATGCACGGTTAAAGGTCGTTTAGGTCGTTATAGGTCATATGTAGCCTAAAATGGCATTTTCGCTCCCAACTTTCTTAAAACTAATTATTTAAAAGAAACAAATAATCTTATATACCTGAATGTTTGCAAATGGATTAACACCCCCAGATTGACAACTACTAGGAACTCGAACATCCCCCGTCATATGACTCGGTATTGAGAGACCCAGCTCTTTAGCGAATGTGATGAATTTCTCCTTAACCATGACATCCATCTTTGAGTTCATCTCTTGTATTGTCTCCTCTCTAACCCTTTGGGTTACTCTTGCTTCCATTTCCATGAGATCTACATTTTCAATTGGTCGGTATCTACGCCGCTCTCCGGTCCCCCACACATCTTTGATGCCTACTGTACTACCAAATGTAAGTGGTCTCCTAGTCTTAGTCTTATTAAGTGCACGAGTTAAAGCATCATCAAACCGATAAGGAACAAATGTCCCTTCCGCTTCTTTTTGTTTCCATTCATCCTACATGAAACCAAATAGTGTTAGGGAAAATTAATGCTTCTGCATCCTTTTGTTTTTGACCTTAGAAAATGAAATGAATGAAACCAAAAAGTGTTAGAGAAAATTAACACTTACAATGGTTTCTTTGACCTTTTGTGTTTGCTCATCCGGCAAGTATGTATTTCCTTTATCATATTCTACTGATCTTCCAAGAAGCCATAAGTATGTCCTTTCCGAGAAACTTGAAACAACCGTAGAACTAGAGGAACCAATGGATGACGAAGAAACCGAGGGAAGGTACCCTTTGCTACGCCATTCAATGGACTTTTCGGCATACGATTTTTGTCCCATATGATGAGGATGTATGTTGAAAGATTGGCTCGCTCTTGCTTTCTTGCTTATTTCCTAATGTTGGGAGAAAAATATAAATTATTAATTACAACAAAAAAAGAACTTTAATATAGTCAAAACTTTAATTGATAATGATTTTTATACCATATATTCTTCTGATGTACGATACTTCACAAATTCCTCCCACATATCTTTAGTTATGAAATCATACAAGTTATAAGGCATCTTTTTATTTGCAGGCATTTTCCTTGTCTCTGTGATCCAACCTGTATGTAATTTCGATTTGAAACCCCTCCAAGCCTTATCACACCTCTTTAAGACTTCTTCTTTCTTAGTCTCATCTTGGATATGAAACTCTCTCTAAATGAAATAGAAAAAGCAATACAAAGGTTTTAGCAAATGAGTAACATGTATAGACAATTGAGGAATGCATATTCTAAAATAATGACATTTTCGGTTACCTTGACATCTTCCCACAATGTGTCTTTGATTCCTTGCGAAACGTGTTCCCAATCTTTAATCAATATAGAGACTTTTGTGCGGCTTATCTCGCCAATGTGAGTCTTGAATTCTTTTACCCATTTTCCTATGGGTTGGTTAAAGCAATCCCACTCAATTATTCTTGGAACCCCGGGCATGTCTTTGATCCCTTTTGAAGGACCTCTTGGCTTCCTTTTCTTCTTTTGGTTCCCTTGATTTGCCTCTTGATCTGATGGCTCCTGTCCATTTGGGTCCTCAAGGGCATACATATCTTCATTCTCCATGAAATAAGTATCAAGGTGAACCAATTCAACAACTTCTGACCTGAATAATTAAGTGGCAAACCAGTCAACTACGGCACACAAATTAGACCAAAAATGTGCAAAATTGAACAGACCAGAACTGGTCTGCACAGACCAGAACTGGTCTGCACAGACCAGAACTAATCTGTGCAGACCAGTTCTGGTCTGTGCAGATCAGTCCTGGTCTGTGCAGACCAGTTCTGGTCTGTGCAGATCAGTTCTGGTCTGCACAGATCAGAACTGATCTGCACAGATCAGAACTGGAACTGGTCTGCACAGATCAGTTCTCTGCACAGATCAGTTCTGGTCTGTGCAGATCAGTTCTGATCTGTGCAGATCAGAACTGGTATGCACATTAAAACTGATCCGGGACTTGCATTCAACAACCAATACGAAGTAAACAAGAGTTCATGCAAATTCAAAACTATTTCATAATATAATTCATAAAAATAAAATTAAAAAGAAAGAAAATGAAGCCTAAAATGACATTTTCGCTCCCGATTTTCCCAAAATGAACCTAATGACTCTTTTTAAACCATTTATATGTTTAATATGATTAGTAAAAGGTTATAAGACTCATTGAAATCCATTTATGCACGGTTAAAGGTCGTTTAGGTCGTTATAGGTCATATGTAGACTTAAAATGGCATTTTCGCTCCCGGTTTTCCTAAAATGAACCTAAGGACTCTTTTTAAACCATTTACAAGTTTAATATGATTATAAAAAGGTTATAAGACTCATTGAAATCCATTTATGCACGGTTAAAGGTCGTTTGGGTCGTTATAGGTCATATGTAGACTTAAAATGGCATTTTCGCTCCCGGTTTTCCTAAAATGAACCTAAGGACTCTTTTTAAACCATTTATAAGTTTAATATGATTAGAAAAAGGTTATAAGACTCATTGAAATCCATTTATGCACGGTTAAAGGTCGTTTGGGTCGTTATAGGTCATATGTAGACTTAAAATGGCATTTTCGCTCCCGGTTTTCCTAAAATGAACCTAAGGACTCTTTTTAAACCACTTATAAGTTTAATATGATTAGAAAAAGGTTATAAGACTCATTGAAATCCATTTATGCACGTTTAAAGGTCATGACAATCTCATAATCCTTGGAACTCCATCAAAATTTCCCTTTTTTAAAAATCAAAACCGATAAAAATTACAAAATCAAGTTCATGGAATCGGCTTACCTCTCTCACTCTTTCTCTTTTGCAACATAAAATCCTTCACCGTGATCTCGACGAGTAAGACTCATGTTAACATCATCAATTGTTTGAGGAATATGCCACGAGGAAGGTGGAGTCTCATTAAACTGTTCATCATATTCTTCTTCATCATCTACATCCTCGACCCCAAGTATTCTTCTTTTGCCTTCAAGAACAACTGACCAACTACGATCGGCAGGGTCAACAACATAAAAGACTTGTTTTGCCTGTGATGCTAATATGAATGGATCTTCAAGATGCCCGACTCGACTAAAGTTTACAAGTGTCAAGTACCCATGTTCATCACTTTTGACACCGCGACTAATATCAACCCACTTGCACCGGAATAGAGGTATCTTAAATTCCTTATATTGCAACTCTAATATTTCTTCAATTACTCCATAGTAACAATACTTCTTATCTACAAGTGTTCTATCTCTCGCACTAGCATATTCCGAAGACAAGCCCATTGTCGTAACACCACTATTTTGCATCGTCGTTTTGTCATCTTGTCGCTTAGTGTAAAAAGAATAGCCATTGATGTCGTACCCCTCATAAGAGATGACTTGACATTTAGGACCATATGCCAACCATCTCAACGTGTCAGATACAACCTCAGGCGTTTCGGTGATTTGATCCATCACTCGACTCTTGAACCATGTGAGGAACGAACGATTATGCTCTGTTATCAGTTGAGGACCATTTTTTGAAGGATATTGCTCTCTAAGAAACTCCATGTGCTCATCCACATATGGATGGAATTCACTAACAGTTTGCACCACAAAAAACTCAATCTTACTCATCATTTTTGAACCGATTGATATCCTTTTCCTGCCGATTGTACCTTGACCCCCAAGTCTCCCTTCATGTCGAGACTTTGGTACTCCAATTTCTTTCAAATTATTCAAATATTGAGCAACCCATGCGGCAACTTCCTCAGCAACGGTTCGTTTGACAATACTAGCTTCAGGTTTGGCCGGATTCATCACTCTATCTTTCAAGGTACCCATATCTCGTTCAAAGGGATACATGTACCTCATACAAACTGGCCCACAAAGCTTAATTTCACGAACAAGATGAATAATCAAATGAGGCATCATGTCAAAGAATGATGGCGGAAAATACTTTTCAAACCGACACATGGTCTCAAGTACATCCGCCTGCAAATCATCCAGTATTGTTGGATTGATCACTTTGCTACAAATCGTGTTAAAAAAGAAACACAATCTTGTAATGGTATACCTCACTGGTGGCGGCAATATTCCTCGAATTGCAACCGGCAACAATTGTTGCATCAACACGTGACAATCATGAGATTTCATTCCAACTAATTTCAAGTCAGACATGGACACAAGGCTACGAAAATTTGAAGAGTATCCAGCAGGGACCTTTAAGCCATGCAAAGACTCACAAAAGCTAACTTTCTCATTTTTAGACAAGGGGAAGCAAGCTGGGGGAAGGTACCAGCGTTTTCCCCTCTCTTGAGGTGCCAACTCGGAGCGACCCATAGCAGCCATATCTTTTCTAACTTTAGGCCCATCCTTCATTTTCCCTTGCATATTCAACAATGTCCCAACAATGGCATCACAAACATTCTTCTCAATATGCATTACATCCAAACAATGCCTAACTTCCAAATGTCTCCAATATGGGAGATCCCAAAGCGTAGACCTCTTCTTGTAACCACCACTTGACTGACCTTTATAAGGCTTACCAAACTCTGTCTCAATGTCTTTAACCCGTTCATAAACCTCACACGCACATAAGGGAGTAGGAGCTTCTCTCTTCTCCACTTCTCCATTAAAAGCTTTCTTCTCTTTTCGAAAGGGGTGATCTTCAGGAAGATACATCCGATAATCCATGTATACATCTTTCCCACAAAACTTTAGGCGCCTCGAGACCAAATCATCATGACAAACTGGACATGCCTTCTTTCCCTTTACAGAATACCCTGACAAATTTCCATAAGCTGGAAAGTCATTTATCGTACAAAAAATCATGGCACGTAAAGTGAAATTGGTTTTGGTGTATGCATCAAACATCAACACCCCTTCATCCCGCAACAATTTCAAATCTTCAATGAGTGGCTCTAGATACACATCTATGTCATTTCCGGGTTGTTTAGGCCCAGAGATCAAGAGAGACAACATGATGTATCTACGCTTCATGCATAACCAAGGCGGCAAATTGTATATGGTGAGAAGAACCGGCCAAGTGCTATATTGGGTACTAAGTGTCCCAAATGGGTTCATTCCATCCGTGCAAAGACCAAGCCTAAGATTCCGAACTTCTTCACTAAAGACCTTGTACTTTCGATCAATGTTCCTCCATTGTGGAGAATCAGCAGGATGCCTCATTAACCCATCTTTCTTCCTCCCTTCGGCATGCCACCTCAAGAGTTTTGCAGTTTTCACTTCTGAGAAAAGGCGCTTAAATCTTGGTATAATTGGAAGATACCAAAGCACCTTAGCCGGAGTAGGTTTCTTCGTAGTTGATGTTGAATTATTATCCACGATCTTGTAACGGGACGATCCGCATCTTGGACACTCATGCAGATTTGCATACTGCTTTCGATACAACACACAATCATTTGGACATGCATGTATCTTCTCATAATCCATACCCAAAGGACAAATAAGCTTCTGGGCCTCATAGTTAGACCTTGGAAGTTTGTTTCCTTCGGGAAGATTATCGGACGTGGCCTCCAAAAACTGTGAAAAACTCTTATTGGTCCAACCGTTTTCCACCTTTAAGTTGAAATATTTGACGACAGCACCAAGTAGAGTTTGTGTAGAACCAGGATATAACGGTGTTGCGGAAGCTTTGATTATACTCTCATACATACGGGGACGCTCAACGAATTGATGGTCTTCCACATCATGCATCATCTCATCTATCCTATCTTTCTCCTCTTCTTCCTCACTTTCAACACCAATATCATCCTCAATTTCATTTTCATCACCATTATCACAATGATTATGCTGACTCGAGCTCGGCATACTAGAGCTTGCCCCATGATCTATGCTCTCACCATGCCATGTCCACGTCGTGTAGTTACTCTTAAAACCGCGACGAATTATGTGATCAACAATATCATCAATATCCCGATACCCCCTTGAATTATTGCAATCACAACAAGGACATTGAATTAAACTTGATTCATGTTCTGATTGATGTTTCAAGGCAACCTTACTGAACTCTTGAATCCCTTGTAAGAACCTTGTAGAAAATCGTTTACTACCATACATCCAACTTCGATCCATTTTCAACCACTAAAGAAAAAACAATATGACCAAATTTTGTCGAAGGTTAGAATATAAACTAGGATATTCATATCATTTTAAATCCATGGCTTTATAGCTTCCAAATAAACCTACCATAACTAATAACAAGTTCCCATAACGTACAATTCATTTCACATCACAAATTCACAAACCCAAATTTTGTAGCAAACCCAAAACATGATTTCATGTATCACCTAAATTCATTTCATAACCTAAATTCATTTCATAACCTACACAAACCATCTCATAAACCTACACAAACCCAAAACTTCATTTCATAACTTTTAATTCAACAAATCCTAAATGTAATAAACAATTAAAATTCAACAAAACCAACTATTATAATAACATATTCCAATTCATCAAAAACTACAATTAAAATTCAACAAAACCTAAATCCTAAAATGTACCCAATTAAAATTCAACTAAATAATATCCACAATTAAAATTCAATCTTAAATTTCAATTCAAATGCATGTACAACTAAAATTCAATCATAATATCCACAATTCAAATCAAAATGCACCCTTAAAATTCAATTAAAATTTAACTAAATAATATCCACAAACTTTCAATCTTAATATCAAAATTTAAATTCAATCTTAAATGTAAACAACTAAATAAAATCCACAACACTCAATTTAAACCTAATTATTGAAAGTTTTAATATTTAAAAACAATTTAAATCGTACCTAAGAGAGGAGGGACGAACCGAGCAGGGGCGCCGGCGGAGTGGGCGGTGGCGTGGTCGGCGGCGTCACAACGACAGGCTGAGGTGGTCGGCGGCGATACAAGCAGCAGCTGCCGTGGTGGCTGGGCTGCGTTTTCAACACGAAAAAACCCGGGAGACTTGCGTTTTTCAGCAGTGAACGACGGGGATGGAACGACAAGAACGACGCAGGCCTGCCGGAGATGGAACGACGACAGCAATGAACGACGGCAGTGAGGTCCGACGGCGGTGCAGCGCCAGTGAGGTTCAGTGTTTGGGCTTAATTTGGTTTAGGAGGGAATTGTAGAAGACTTAGGTCAGTATGTAGAGAATTGCGGGATGGAGGAGGGAAACCAAAATTAAAAATCCGAAATTTTTTTACCTCAAGTGCGTCGCAGAATTAGTAAACTGCGACGCATATGACTCTTAGAGTCATCTGCGTCGCAGTTTACTAATTCTGCGACGCACTTGAGGTAAAATTTTGCGTCGCATTACTATTAATCTGCGACGCAAATGACTCTGAAAACATATTAGAGTCATTTGCGTCGCTGGTTAGTAATTATGCGACGCAGATTGCTAATTTTAATGCTAATAACTGTTAATTGCGTCACATGTTTAAATGTGCGAGGCAAATATGGTGATGCAAATGATTGTTTTTCCACTAGTGTTTGCTGCTAGAGCACTTGTTTGACTCCCAATACTGATTTCTCCTGTGATCTGCTTTTGTTTCTCAACCTGCATGACTAGATTGTACACCTTGTTCACAGGGATCAGTGGATCCATCCCAAGGAAATTTGTCTTCATCTGCTCATAATCAGAGTTCAGACCCATGAGAAACTTCATGAGCTTGGTGGATGATTCCCTCTCAATCATTTTTTTGACAATGCTGCAGCTGCACTTTGCCAGAGCTCCACAAGAACACTCTGGTATGTCTTCAATGTCTGAGATTTGATCCCAAAAATCCTTCAATTTGCAGTAGTATTCACTTACACTGAGATACCCTTGCTGCAGTTCCCACATGTCTTTTTTCAGTTGAAAGAGAAGAGGAGCACTTGTTTGCCCATGCCTTTCAACAATTTCTTCCCACAACCTCTTAGTTGATTGCATAGTCACAAGGCTGCTTGCAATTTCAGGCTTCATGGTGGCCAACAACCATGACCTCACCATATAATCACATCTAGTCCATTTCTGGATTTCATTAGGACCTTCAGAAGGTTTAGGATGCTTCCCTTCTAAGAATCCCAGTTTGTTCTTGGCACCAAGAGCAATCCTGATGCTTCTGCTCCAATTCAGGAAATTCTTTCCATCAAACAAGATACTTCCAAGTGGTGTTGCAGCACTCTCATTTACTGCAATAAAGAGAGGATCTTTGTAGGGATTCAGATTGTTTGTTGAGGAGGAATTTGTTTCACCCATTTTTGTTTTTGTTTCGAAAGCTTTGATTTTTCTTGCTGGTTTGTTATTTCAGAACAACAAACTCTCAAAATCTTTAAGATTTAAGAACGTTTAAACCTGCTCTGATACCATGAAGAAAGATTCAAAGAGTTTTGCTGCTATAATGCAGTGGTTTCTTCACCAGAAATTCTGGTGTTTTGTGTTTTGTATTTCTATGTTTTGTAAGGTCTCAAAACGGCACAAAAGGCTTGCCTTCCCCTTATATACAAAGGTCTATGCACAACCCTAAATTACAGGTGTACAAGAGGCCAAAACAAAGCTGGCAAGATCCACCTAGGATCACTACAAAACAGACTACCAAGGAAGAGTAAAAGAACAAAACAGAAAACATATGCATGTGACTATCCTAGGTGTAGAATTTACTATAAATAGCATGATATTCTCAATACCCTTTCCGTTGAGTGCAACCAGGCCTTAAGAAGGTAAACTTTTCTTTTCCATTTTTTTTTGTACTGGGCTATCTGGCTGGTTATTTTCAGGTCAGGCAATAGGTTAAATGCATAGCTCCGTTTAGCACTTTTGATTTTGGCATTCATTTTGTATTAAATGAATCCATCTCAGTAATTTCAGTACTCGTATGTGTTTAGGTTATTTTTAAAAAATTATTGGATTTAAATGTGTTGCTGTATGTAGGAATCATTCAATTGATGTCACTCAATGTAAATACCTCTTAAAAACTTGCAATTTTTTTCAAACAGAATGGTCTTTGATTTGGCGAAGTGTTACTTTTCTGCATTTCTTGGCAGTGGCTAACTTTGATGATTTGAGACCATGATGCATGGAATTCATATGACTACGAGTGAAGAGAAAGAAAGCGTATATTTTCTCTTCTGTTTTTTTGTGAAAACTGTGTTAACTTGGACTTGTACATCTTTTCTATACGGGTTATAATGCTTGGTTGTCTGGCTATTTATCGATCTTTTAATTTGATTGGTCATCATTCTCATCAACCTACTCTTAGATCCTTTCTCTAAAGATGATTCCTTTGACACTAGAATTCCTTTTTAGTTATTGAAATCAGTTTATGTGAATTCGTAATATAATATTGTGATGTTATTGTTGTCTCTACTACAGCCTAAAGCCTGCAATTAAGCTTGGAGGTGATTTTCAGTATGTGTTAAATGTGAATGGGTCCACTCCTGCTGAAGTATTGGGCATAAACTATAAATCTACACTTAAGCCTGCAATCAGCGCATATGCTGATGAGATTAAGAAAAGTGCTACCACAATGTTGGAAGAGATTATTGCCCTAACATCACAATCTAAAGAACTGACTACCAGGATTGAAGCAATGATGCAACGTCTTGCAGTACACCAGTTGCAAATTGATGAGGTAGGTATCGATTAATTATCTTAAATTACCTTGCTAGTAAGTGTTCAACATACTACTTGATCTACTTGCATCCCATGTAAGATCATCATCTTCTTCAAACACATGATCATCTTCAGCATCTTCTTCTATCCTCCCAGTTAACCACTCAAATATCTTTCAAATCTATGGGGTCAATCTTGTATCTTAGGGTTAATGCCCGATTATACCTAACAAACGCCAAGTCATTTAATCTGGATTGTGTGAGCCTATTCCTTGTTAAATGTTCCTCTAGTTTGATCTGTAGCAATTGTTAAAATTAAAGGTGTGCTTTTCACTGGAATACTAACAACCTCAAAGGTCCTCAATTGCTAGAAAGTGAACCCGCAGTGACTGTGTAATTAAGTCTTTTAGACTTTTAGGCTTTAGCAAATCCTCTTTGTTTCAGCAGTCACTTGCTCGATTCAATATCTTTTCTGTTTTGAACTCTTTGAATTTTTCTAGTGTTGTGGAGACTGGAAAGATTACAAAACGCTGACATACTGAACTGGGTTCATTCTAACCCTTGTGTACTCTTTTTCTTGGTTAGGTATTAGTTGAATTTTTTTATTAGTGTATTACAGCTTCTTATTCTTCATAGTGGGTAAAATAGAAGGGATGAGGTGGTTAGAGGTTTAAGCTAAGTGACATCTATAGCTGGAAGTTTAGACCTTGATTGTTTTAGCCTCATTAATGCTTGAAGCTTAACTTATGTAGTCTTTGTGGGTCTTGTATTGACTATTTAGCTTCACTTTTTGTAGTTCATGTATACCTCTTTTGGTTTGACTTGTTCTCTGCTATTTGTGTTCTTGAATAATGAGTCATTAGTTGATAATCACAGTACATCATATTCCCACAGAAGGATATGGATTGGAAGGGAATACAGCAGGGCTAACCTATTGGATTTTCTGTTTGCTCTGAAATTCCATTAGAATAACGAAATATTCATTCGCAACAAGTGTTTGATTTAGAATGGACACCCTTGCCTATTGGGGACAACAACGATGGATGATGGTCCATCGGGGCTCTTGTGTGCGCACATCAGCGAGACCAACGACGAGAGTGTATCTGAATATAAGACTTTGATGGATTTTTGGGAGCTTTAGAGCGAGTGACGACACGGTATTTATAAAGACGTACTCCCTCCATATCTATTATTAGAGGTAAACTTTCTATTTTTGGCACATCATAGTCTCCACTTTCAATTATATTAATCCTTCTCTCCCTTTTGTGGTCCCTATACTTACTCACATCCTCTTATTTTAATTTATCCACTACCAATTTCTTACAATGATTAATACTCCCTCCGTCCCAGATTAGTTGTTACACTTTCCTTTTTCGTCCGTCATAAATTAGTTGTTACACTTCTAAATTAGGAATGACCCCACAATTATTATATTGTCTCTCTTTTCCCACTAATTTTTTTGTCCCCACACCCTCTCTCATTCAATTAAAAAAATACCCCACTAACTCTTATCATATCTACCTTTTCAATAAAATAATCATTCATAATCAAACAACTACTTATCACCTAAAACTTTGTACAAAGGTAAGTGTAACAACTAATCTGGGACCGAGGGAGTAACTCAACACCCAACTTTCATTTTATTTTAATAAATTCAACTCAGCCTCCTAAACCTACGTGCCGGTCAAAAGGTATCTCTTAAAAAGCTAGATACAGAGGGAGTATAAACCAATGGCAACAATGGGTGAGAATATGAATTCATTTATTCAGCATACATTTGTAGAGGTTTATTAGCTACAAACTACCAGTAAACACTGAATAAATTGACAGTAAAATAAATTTTTATCTAAAGCCTAAACCCTGTTAGAAATGTCCTAAAAAAATTATATAAGCAAAATGCAATTAAAATAAAGTTGGATTCTAACACTAAGGTAGGGGTGCTGGTGATGAGATTTTGAGGCCTAATCAAGAATAGGAGGATATAGAGAATTCCGAATGCTACCAACCGGACCACTTTGCTTTGGAAGTTACATTTACATTTCAAAGTAATGTACATTTACATTTTCCAACCCGCCCGATCTTCAACCTATAATAAAGAATACATTTAATTAGAGCATGTTTATCAAACATTAAGAGTTTGGATTTCAACCTAATAAAATAATTTTTTTTCTCTCTCCATACACTAAACCCAACACCGACCATATTTAACAACATTTATCAAACACCATTTTTAAAATTTCACTTTGCAGTTAAAATACCATTTTAAAATGTCTTTTTGCATTTAAAAAAATAAACAATATTATTTGGTCATTCATATGCCACATGTCAAGTTATCCATGCATGAAATTGTTTTCCATTTGGTGTTCATGAACACCAATTCTTAAGGGCCCATTTGATTGGACCTCTTGGAATAAGTTGGAATGGAGTTAGAATTCATTCCACCTATATTATTGTTTGGTTGGTGTCTTTTGGTATGGAATCTCATACCTAAGGGGTTCTAATTACACCCTAAACCCATGGAATCTCATACCTATCTCACCCCCTAAGATTCAATATCCATTTCACCAATGATACAAACCATAACTCACATAAGAGAGAGAGAGAGAGAGAGAGAGAGAGAGAGAGACGAGATGACCAACAATGGTGTCTCACCACTTTGGATCCGACCACCCCTGACCTTTCTTCTTCTCCGACACAGACCAACGGCCAACGCGTCCATTTGATCAGAAGCCGACGACCATCACATGTGTTCTTCTCCGGCTACTTGTTCTGCTTTAATTGTAATTAGTTGTTGAATTGGAATGTGGACATTGCTGGATTGAGTTTTTGAAATGTAGGTGTGTCGCGTTAGCGGAGGAGCTGCAAAACTGCAACTGTAATCGGTTTTCATTTCCATGTTCAATATTTTTTTTTCCACTGGTTTACTTGTATTAACTTTCATTTTCTTGAATATAAAAAACCTTTACTTTTCTTATTTTTTTTGAACATAATACAAGTTTTTGTTCTGTAATTAATTTATTTTTAAAAGTAATGCCTTCAAGGATAATTAATTATGAGTTTTTTATTTTAAAAAAATTGAAATAAGTTGAAGGAAACTAAAAAAATATAGGAAATAAGATGAGTAAATATAATGAGGATAAAACATCCATTTGAGTGAACCAAACTATACATATTAGACATTGAATCTATTCCGTTAGTAAACCAAACAATCCACATTTGTATGGGGTTTAGAATCCATTCCTCCAAGGTATGGATCTCCATACCATTCCATTCCAGTTTTACGAACCAAACGACCCCTAAATGATTTCACACTCTCTCTTCATTTCTCTCTCTCATTTCTACCTATTTTATTATTTTTTATTCAATTTTCTCTTTTGGACAATAAAAATAGGTGTTTGATAAACATGCTCTTAGTACGTACTAGTTTGGTCATGGCATTATACTATGCACTACTACCGTTTTATAATGATCTTTACCATAGGCGTATCTGTGTGGCAAAGAGGGTAGACAAATATCTACCCTCTTTAGAAATAAGTTGATGTATATAATAACAAGGTAAAAAACTTAGGAATGACCAAATCAAAAGTTTTAAAAGTTTCATAAAAAAGATAAGTCTCTCGATATTCTCTCTCTAAAAATTTATTGGGTCTCGCAATCTACCCTTTGTTGAAGCTCGCCGGAGATGGAGAAGGGTCTGAACATCCTATTCTGATCTCTGGCTTATAGTAGTAATCTGCTTGTATAATTATCCTAATGGGATTTGCAGTTTTTTTTTTCCGACGGGGTTTCTCTCAATCAGTATACTAAGAAGTTCTTCTTCTATTCTGTTTTAAGGTTTACATAGCCACTGTTTTGTCTTATTCTAGTATCTAGTTGCTGTGTGGTTTTGGAATTTTGGCTTTTGGTATTTCTTCTTGCGTGGAGTATTGGTGTTTGTTGATTAGTTTTCCGGACCTTTAAAATGTGTTCCTTGGAATTTTATAATAAATTAAGGGGGAAGTTGAATCGAATTCTCACAGAGGGGGATGATCTTATGAAAGAAGATGAACTTTTAATTGAATTAATTTCAAAATCGGAAAGTCTTAGGGAGGTCTTAGACCTTGCAAAGGATATGAAGGAGGCAGGAAACATTCTTTTCAAACAAGGGAATATAGAAGATGCTCTAGAAAAGTATGGTTATGCTGGAATTATACTTGGTTGTTTTCAGTTTGAGGAGAATGATGATATAGCTGAATTTTTTTGATCTGGCTAACTGTATTCTTCTGAATTCAACAGCATATATGTTTTAGTAGAAAAAAGGAATTTGAGCAAGTAGGTAAAATTTGTTCGGTTATATTAGAATTCAACCCGAGCAATGTGAAAGCTTCGTATAGAAGAGCCATGGCTGGTATAGAATTAGGGAGAAGTGACTTGGCCTACTTGGACTTGTTAATGACCTCTCATAATGATCCTAGAAATACAGTGGTTCGTAAGAAGCTTGAGGAGGTAAAACGGTCCCGAGCAAAGGAGGTGTCAGGAAAACATTCCTTAGGTGATGTCCCAATTGGGTTAGGACTTGGCCTATCTCCACCGAGGAAAAAGTCTAAAGGGGAATTGGTGAAAGAACATACCATTGATCAAGTTCTGCTTCATGAAAAGGAGCATATTATTTCTGAGAAAATTGTGTGTGACGTTCGCTCGGGGTTGAATAATACAGTAACTAAGCCAGTTTTATCCATCATGAAAGACAAGTGTTTGTTGGAATGTTCTAGTGTTGTTGAGGGAAACCTCATGCCTGCAGTATTGGAAGGAGCAAAGGAAGAGATGATGGAATATGTTTCAAGTGTTTCAAAATCTGAGAATTCTAAGTTAGTGGAACCCAATTATGGGTTTGTTAAACGATGGAGGTCGGGTTCATCATAGTCTATTTCAAAGAAAGACTATCAGTTGTTGTTGAGAGGCAAGACTATTCAATATTTTAACTCTAAGGTGGCGTCTCCTATGACCGTTAGAATAATAGGTGGTCGCCTATACAATACTATGAAGAGGAATTATGAATGCCATGAGAAAAAGTTGGAAGACTCCTTTAGGGTGGATATGCCACAACATAGTTCAATTGTTAGTGGCATAAATGAGAAGATAGAAAACCAAAGAGAAGAGAGCCTGAGGTTGGATGGTCATTACAATTTATTTGATTCCAAGAAAGAGTCAGAGAGTGAGACCATGAGCATCACTATGGATAACTATCACCATATAGGAGATGCAAGTGAGTACAGGGACGATGCTTGCTTCAAGTCAACGGCTAGTATCCAACAAGATGAGAATTTTGAACTAGGAGTTAAGGCAAGAAAGAAGACCGGTCGTTGTATTGGAAAGAAGGCTACGAGGAAGCATGTGGACAAGAAGGAAAATGCTATTATAACTCACTCTTACCCTGTTTTTAGCAGTATCAAAGTTGAAAAGAAGAGAAAGGATGTTTCCCCACCATTTGATTGCATACAACGTCCAAGGAAAAAGGTTTTATATGCATCTCTTTGTAATAGTGTCGAGTCTTATGATAGTAGTGTCGAGTCTTGTGATAGTAGTGTCGAGTCGTGTATTAGTAGTGATAAGTCTTGTTGAAGGAAATAATGCCATTGGTCCAAGTATGCATTCAATGCTAAGTCTAATAAATGCGGTTCAATATTAATTAATTATACAAGTTAATAATTCAGTGAGATCAAGTGAACTGTATGCCTAGCTAGAGGCCGCTTCAGTTCAAGTGGAATTAATAATATTAATCCACAGCTTACTCTTGACTGAACCCGTAGGGTCACACAAATAGTACGTGAACGGATAAAGTATTTAAGTGAATTAAATACTCCATTTATGGATATTGGGAATCGACGGATCTCGATTCCAGTGGGAGCTGAAATCGTCAAAAGTCAAATTATGAATACTCCGGAAACGATGATATTGCCGGAAACGGAAATATAGATCGTATCGGAAATATAAATATTATCCAAGTCGTAGATGTTGCCGGAAACAGAAACATGGTACGTATCGGAAAATATATTGGAAATGGAAATATTGCCGGAAACGGAAATATTGTTGGAACCTTAAATATTATCGGAATCGGGAAATAATTCAGGAATCGGAAATATTAAATATTTGTTCGAAACGGAAATTAATTCCGGAATTGAAAATATTAAATATTGTTCGAATCGGAAATAAATTCCGGAATCGGAAAATTAATCTGAAGCGCGTCGTACTAAATAAACATCTGACGAGCTTGCTAGACGCAAGGCCCATCACGAAGCCAGGCCTGCGCCTAGCAAGCCCATGCGCGCAAGGCAGCAAGGCAGCCCGCCAGCATCACAAGGCCCAGCCAAGCAAAGCGCAAGGCCAGGCCCAAGCGAGGCCAGCAGGCTAGTACGCCCACTCGTGGGCTGCAGCGCTGCTGGGCCGAGGCTTCTTCGCGCGCGCGCGCCCAGCGCCCCTCGTGGGATGTGCGTGCGTGTGTGCGTTGAGTTCGTGCATACGTCGAATCCTTAAGCAATTAGGATTAGATTAAAGATTAATTTCCTAAAGCTACTAGAGTTAGTTGTTAAATTAAACATTAACTTAATAGTTTTAATTAATGTCTAATTCTAATAGGATTAGATTATTTAAAACCTAGTAGGCTTCTAGTTCCAATAATCCAACCCTATAAGTAGGTGATGGCATTCACAATTTATAATCACCCAATTCAAGTATTCATATAAGTTTTAAGGTTAAAACTAAAATAATAATTTGCCACAAACTATATTCGAATAACTTAAAACCTTAGGTTGAATTCTAGTTAATTAAATCTAAGGTGGATCCGAACGTGCTGTAGACTATCTACGGAGGGACTACACTTGGAGTCCTAGACTTGTTCTTGTTCGGTTCGGGAGAAGCTAGGGAGGGCACGCTACATAAGTATGCATCCTAAATTATGCTAATTGTTATGTGGCAATTAATTTGGATTTCTGGCTTTATGGTTTTTCCGCATGAAATATATATGCTTTATATGTATCATAACCTAACAATGGTATCAGAGCTTCTAATTAATTCCATAATAAATTATAGTTAACATGGTTAAATTTTATAACTTTGCAATGAATTAAAGGGGTGATTAATTTCGATTTTTGTAATTAATTGCAAATTCGTGCGATTATTTAATTATATGTTCGCAGGATTTTCGGCATTTTAGTCAATAATGGTCGGAATCGTATAATTTTAAGGTGAATTTCGCATGTAAACGGCGTTTTAAAATTTTGACTAAAATCAAAGATTTGATGCCGAACCCAGAATTCCCAAATTCGAAGCCTAACAATGACCTTTCGGGGGTTTTAGTTTTTCGAACGCAAAATTTGTAATTTTAAGATGTTAAATTAAATATTTGCGATTCTTTTTTGTAAATCTTGAATCTATGATTGACCTACTGTATATGTTTAACAATTTTAATGCCTAAGCTTGTTAATTATACAACCTAATTTGTAATTGTAATTAATTTGTTGAAATTCGAATAATTTAGAATTTGACTTGATTTTCATAATTAATTGACAATTTAATTAGGAATCCATGATTAAAAACCACCATAAAATTTGTTAAATTTGGTAAGTTTTAAAATTTTATGACCTAGATTTGAATCCATGAAAATAAACTTGATCGGAAATTAATTTGAATAATAAATTTTCGATTTTTGCCCGAATTTAATGAATTTAATATTGTTTATTAATTCGTCGATTAAATTAAAGTATAAAAATTATTAATTTTTATAAAACCGACCACCAACGTTGCACGCACGAAGAAAAGGAAGCGAAGTGTTACTCGTAAGGATGTTGCATTGTGCGGGCATGCAACGACGAGCAAGGGAGCTCGTCGCCCATGCGGTACAAGACGACGAGTAACAAGGCATGCGCGGCAGCAAGGCTGATGTGCCGTGTGTGCCGTGTTGGGGTCGAGAACCGAAGGGCATCGATGCTACGGAGCACCAGGCACGAGGCAAGGCAGCAGCATACGAGCAAGGGAGCTCGCATGCGCTGCGCAAGCCACTGCCTAGCGCTGGCAGCGTCAACGAGCAAGCAAGCAGCCACAAGGGCAGCGAGCAAGGCCCGCATCACTCGGCCACACGCAAGCAAGCCAGGGCGCTGCTTCGTGCACGCGGCCCATGGTGCTGCGACAGTTTTGTGCTTGGGCGAGGCTTGGGCTTCGGCCTAAGGCATTGCCTTAGTACGTAGGGGCCGTTTTATTTTAATTTTGATTTTTCGGTTGAAAAACGATTTTAATTAAATTTAAAATTCGTAATTTAATTTTTTCTCGGAATTTAATTTTGAATAATTTAATTATTATAAATTTTATTTATACTAATTATTTTACTAAAATTAAAACCTTGATTAAATTTAAATTAATTAATTAATTCAACTGAAAATAAATTAAAGGATTTAAATAATAATTTATATGAGCTTTAAATTTTAATTAATTTTGTATGTTTCCGGTTGGACTAGGAAATACAATTTTATGTTTAAAATCAGTAAAGCATGTAAATTTCTTGGTTTAAGTGGGAGCGTTTTAGTCATAAACTCTTGATTAGGTCTACATTCCTTTAAGGTTAAAACAACTCGATTAGAATTAATAAGGATTGAATAATTGGTAGATTATTGGAACCCTTGATTAATTGATGCAAATATTTATGTGATGCATAATATGTTCTACTAACCAGCTATGTGGGCCATTCATTGATAAATGAATGGGTGAATGGTATATTGTAAATGTACTGTTTTGCAGGTTATGGAAAATGACTAGTATGGCCCAAATAGGATAGAAAATATGGTCTGCGTACCATTAATTTGAATGTAAAATTGGTCTAATGCACCAAAGTTTTTAATTTAAATATGGTCTGCTTACCATCAAATAGTTGTAATTAGTTTCAATTATAACTTATCCTATTGAAGAAAATGGCGCCTCCCATGGTGAAATTCCAGACGGAGTTTCCAATCCATTTTCAAGACGGAATTTGAAGTTGAAGCTTCAAGATGAAGTCGGGCCATACTAGATCACATTTATATCTTATGCATGCTTTAAGTTATTTATTGCTTTAAATATGTCTTAATTATGCATGAGATTATGGCTTGATTATGTTGCATGATTAAGGATTTTAGTTCATTTAAAATCTAACCAACATAGTAAGAGCCTTAAGTTCCAAACTTTAAAATTGAGTTAAAAGGTGCCATGCCAAAATAACACTTACTTGGATAACCTTTACATCAATCTTAGTAATAGTTTTCCGCCATAGCGAGGTGTTACTTATTGATCCTAAAGGGGTAAGGTACACAAATAATTGTGAGTACATGTTAGTTTTGGTGAAACTCAACGATACAAGTAAGGAGTCCTTTTATGTCGTGGCAAACGGGATATGTTTACCTAATAAATTCTTAAAACGTACCTATCAACGAAGAGTAGTTTCTAGACTATTAGCAAAGGATTTGCTTACCTAAAATATTTTAGAATTGAGTCTAAATACATAATGTGCTTAATTCTTCAATGATTTAAGGATCTTGGATTCATTTTATTCATACCTGCCGGAACAATAAATTCGAATAAAATGCCAATGACTTGTTTAAATTGCATGATTGCTTTAATTTTCAAGTTATTACTCATGATAAATGTTTAGACTTTGCATGCTTTAATGTATGTTTTAATTATTGTTTATAATTAAATATCTTGCACTGCAGTAAATCCTTCTAGAAAGGTAACAGTAAATTTCCTCGATTGGTAGTGAATCCAAGAATAATTCATGGAAATGAGAGAAAGTGAGCAATTTAAAATGTACGTTTCTTTAGCGACTTTTATGGTTGTTTTCGAGTATCAAAGTCGAATGGCAAACCGATTGGTGCTTGTGAATTCAAAATACAATGTAGTTTTGAGATCATAAAGCATTGACTTTAAACACTCAGCTTTACCAATGGTTAACAACCTAATATCTTTTATCCATTTAATTCTCGAATGAGTCTAGTCCCTAGACATTCGTATAGATCGATGCTTAGAGAACTTTAGAAGCTTCTGGTAAGATCATCTAGTTGAAGCAAAATGTTAACCATAAATTAAATGGTTAGGACCTTGTTGGAGTGACACTGGACATGTCTAACAAAGTATAAAAGTCAACACTAAATAATTCAATTCTTAAGATTATAAGAAAGGTTACAAGAAATAGGAAAAACAAGAAACAAGTGAAAGGAACTTACAATTCCATTTCTACCTATAAGTTTATGTTTAAAGAAAAAGTAACCTAGCAATCAAACTTCCTTGGTATCATATTGTAGACACCTACATTTGTCCCCATTCCCGAAAGGGAAGGTTCGATGATGAAAACGTAAATCTCCACTTGACAACGCATCTCCTATAAAATAACGGATCTCAATTCCCCTTTTCATTTCACCCGAAACCTGCTATTTATAGAAACCTGCTATTTATGGAAACCAGCTAAAAATAGTAACTGCCGTAAAGGGTAGCTTCTAAAAGTGGCAAGTCATAAAAGATAGAAACCTGTCAGAATTAGGTGTTGCACTCCAACCTAAATCCTAAATGAGATAGAAAACTGCGAGAATCCTATTCCTGATATGATTCGGAAATAAGAGTTACGTATTAATTAAAATCCTAACGAGCCTAGAGTTCGTAACGGGCCCAGACGCATTCCGTCATGAAATTGATACGCAATGAAAGACTCGATTAAATCTCAAACACTCCGGATTCTAGGAATCCGAATCTGACAAAGAAACGGCCCAAACAGCAATTTCAACGCCCAGCCATGGGCGCTGAAATTGCCTGGACCCTATTTTCAACGCCCAGAGCTGGTCGCCGAAATCTTTGACGCCCAGCACTGTGCGCTGAAAATACCTGGGTACGTGTTTTTCCCTAATTCTTTGTGGATTAGAACTCTGCAATTCTATCTTTCCACGAACTCTTCCCTATAAATACAGCCCCAAATTCGACGTGAAAAGAACACACAACACACACAACACAATTATATTCTGAGTATTGACTCCAACCCTTAGCCTAAGCCTCACGCTGCGAAATTGTTCACGCGTTCTGTCGCAATCGATCCATAAATCGAACAGAACGTATCCTGTCCCATAATTGAGATTCGTTAAATAAAAAGGAGAAATAGCAAAGTCAAAGTGGTTAGTTTTCTGAGAACCGTGACGCACCTCTCAAGGGTGCGTGGTAATGTGTCCCTTTTCGATGATTTAACTGCTTTTCTCGCCCTTTTTATGAACTGTTAAACTAACTAAATCTGATTGTTCTATCACGCCTAAAAAATATAAAATTTTCGGGAATTCGGATTATCATGCTAGGTCCCTTAATGCTATTTAAATCAGATAATCACGATCGAATTAGTATTATATGTTGCATATTGCTAAAATCAACTCAGATTAGTTTAATAGTTAACGCATGTCCCTTCAATTATTTATGCTGAGCTAGTAAGGATATCCTGCCTCTGGAGTTATCGACGAGCGAAGTACTCCTCTCGGTAGTTACAGTCCCCCGAACCCTCAATCTCTACCTTGCGGGTGTATGTTGAGAGATCCCCACACCAGGGATCACAAGGGAACCTACGGCCGTCGTGGTAAAACATAATTGCACTCCCTTTATGTCACGATAACCGGGTTTTGTCAGTTTTTCTCATTGTCGTTAAAAACTGAATGGCGACTCCTATATTACTAGTCAATTGGGTGTAAACTCACAGGAAATCCAATTACACTTGATTGAATAAAAAGAATCGTCACACCCACGAGGGACGAGGTCACGCATTAGCCTCGTGCTTTTTCGACCCCCTCACACATATACCGGTTGAGGTTCTTACTTAAGTAATAACTCAAACAATGGAAGCTAGGCTACACTAATGGCCTACAAGTGGGAAATGAAGCATGGCAATGCTACATTAGTTGTAGGGTCATCTAGTTTGTTTTAAGTCCTTTCAAGGCTGGAACTTAATGGCTATTTTGTTCCATAATCAGCATACCTAAATTTCTGCTTCAAACACAGAAAGACTCACATTCAAGAAAAACAAAAACAATGTTTGTTTGTTTGTTTATTTGGATGAAATGGTCATTTACGGGTTGAGTCATGTATGCTTGATTAAAACAAACAACTCTTTAACAAGAAGAACTTTACTAGGTTCAAATCAATCCCTTGATTTGAGTTCCAATAACCTTTAGCATTGTTGCTTAAACCATGTCAACAAGTTAACATTCAAAAGCTCTATTTTGATGGACTTTTGAAAGTTGGTTGATTTCTAGATCAATTCAAGACAAGCTAGTCTTACTTGTTGAAAATAACAAAAGGTATGAACTATTGTTAGAATGCCTAGACGATAGAGTTCAAAGTTAAAGAAAGATTTTATGACTTTATTATTTCACCTAGATTTGAGTGACTGTTGGTTTATTTACTCAAAGTGATATAAGTTTGAATCTATTTGGCTAGTTCAAAGATTCAGAAGTATAAAAATCCACATGGCAAGAAATCATAAAGATCTAGGTTAGATCATGACGATGATTACTTTAAGACCAAAAATGATCATCAATGATTGTGTGTTCACGATCTAGCTCCATAAGATATGGCATATCTAAGTTGGAATGATCGAATTCAATTAGTACTTGATTCGATCAATGATGGATCATAAAGACTTTTCCTATAATTTCTAAAACAAAATGCTCAACTACCACCAAACTAAACCAAATTCGTCAAAGCTATTGAAAAGTAATTTCAGAATATCTTTTCAATAATATATATCTAAAGAGTTGCTAAACTCAGTGGGAGCTTAGTGTTTGTTATTCAACAAACTAAGGCCCAAGTATAGATATATGTTTCATTGTGATTTATTCAAATGAGACACAAGGGTATTGTTTCTACCACGAATTTTGGAGAACATAATGTTTGTTTGCTCGAAATAATGTCCTTTTGGAGATTTCGTTTCCAAAAAGACAAGTGGGAGAAAATAGACCTCGAAAGTATTCGAGGCGAACAACAAACATAAACGGACGTTCCGGAGGCTTTTATAAGTTCTTTAGAAAATCGGAACACTTATTCTTTAAGGACTTTAGAAATGGCTTTAAAGAATGGACATCTCTTAGAAGACTTTACAAGTGCTTCAAGGATAACGGAATATTCAAAGGACTTTCAAGTGGCTGTTGATATTCTATTGTTTGATGTTCCATACCCAAGTAGGCATAGAGTTCAAGTCAATGAAACTATGAGATTCTTCTACTAGATAGTGAAGAAACATAGAGTTCAGGCCACTGAAATTATGCGATTCTTCTATTAGATAGTGAAGAAACCTACAACTTGCAGTCAAACTATTATCATGTAGATTAATGAGTTTGTGACTTTTAAGAAGCTATGACGAAACATAGATTCCCTAAAATGGATAGAGGCCATATGTAGACTCAATGTTTTAAATGGTTAGAGGCCATAAAACATACTCAATGTTTTGATGACAAAATTGAGAATTTGTTAATTTGCAAGAATAGGTTAACACCTATTGGTTGCAAATTAGTTTTAAGGATAAAAACCATCAAACATGGAATTGTGTTCACACACAAAGCTAGATTAGTTGCTAAAGGTTACAAGCAAATTCATGGCGTGGATTGTGTTGAAACCTCATGCATAATCGTAATGCTCAAGTCTATAAATCAAGCAATGATTGCATATTGGTACATATGGAAATTGGATGACAAAACGTATTCCTCAATCAAATGTTGGAATAAACTATGTACATGGTATGTCATAGGATTTGTGGATCCAAACAAATGCTTTAAAAGGAAAGCTAGCTTATGAAATCTAAGTACAAATATAAGCAAGCAATTGGGAATTAGAATTGTATTTTAGTGAAACTAATAAAGTATTTTAGTTTCATAAAATTTACATGATTTTTATAGATATATAAGAAGTTTAGTGGGAGTACGTAAAACTTAATTGGTCCTATGTGTATCACACACATATCTCTCTATTATGAAATAACATTCAAATGCTAATGACTTAGATTTGAAACTATTCATCAATGATGGACCAAGGCGAAACTTAGTACATACTGGGTATTAAGATCTATTTAAAAAGATCTTATAATATTGTTTTAGATTGAGTAATGGCATTTACTAAATCAAACACGAAAGACTCCATTGGAGATATTCGACCCATATGAATAAATCTAAGTAAAGAATGTTTTGAACTATGTATAAGCATTTACTAAGTTAAACATCAAAGAATCTAATGAGATTCTTCACCTATATTATATGTCAAAGAATTTAGCTGGATTCAATATCTACTGAAATGGGATAGCTAAAGTTACAATTGAGAATAATTCTGCAAAAGAATTTATCATGTATGATATAATATGAGGATCGCCAAAAATGTATCGTATGTCTTTAGGCATGACGAACACATACCAATCTCTATTGGTCTAAGTAAAGATCAACTAGCTAGATTGAGATCAAGAAAAACTTATGGTACTTGAAAAGGTACATAGGATTAGTTCTTGATTCAAGGAAATAAAGATATGTTAAATATTGATGCTACACGCATAAACACTAGCAAATGATCAAGCAAGATCCCTTTGGAGTTAACCATTGGCAAGGACGAGCTATAGAGCATCGTGTTTTGAAATGGCAACATGGATTAAAGACCATGAGTTGTTGCGTGGGAAATTAAATATTAATTTCTATGTTCTAAGATACAGCTGGGAAGTCTTCCACCTATCCGTGAACTGCTTGGATAAGTAAATCCAAACAAAGCATCACTAGCAACCTAAACAGTTGAAGTAAAAGTACTTATTGCCTAAGAAGCAATAAAACAGGGTTGTTTGACGATGTATTCAAGATAGACTGTCAGGACCAGCCCTGTGACTAAGAAATGTCTATCAAGTGAACTTGAATGTCAAAAGTTGAAAATGGTCCCTGGTCGGAGTTTTCTATAAAGATGGACGCATAAAAACACTAGACGACTAGAATGCAAGATGACTAGTAGTTCTGTTTCTTGAACTATGTGGACATGGCAATGTCGCAAACATTTGCATAGATACTTACTTTGGGAAGACTAGTATCGGACAGACCTATGAAACTTTACTGTAAGAGATGAAAATCTGTCATAAGTAAATTTCATTAAAATTATTAGACACTAATCCTCAATACCTGAGTGATTTGAGATTACTTGTTTGAGAACTGGTTACTTTGACGTTGTCAACCGTCGCACCGTAAAAGGAGGCTATAACGGCAACGCTCGGGTAATCACCTATCAAACGAAGTCTAATCTCAAGATCGCAAGATTGGGATTGTCCTCCCATAAATCGGGATGAGATGCTAAAAGTTGTACAAGGCCACTCGGAGAGAGAGAAACTGTAAAATGCATGGCCGTGCTCAGATGAATCATAGGTTATGATTATCTAATTATTTGATCAGTTGAACTCTGAAACCGAGAAACACCTCTGGACATAATAAGGATGACAACTCTTACCTTATGTTCATGAGCAAGCATCAAGCGACAAAGGAATTAGGAAATGCACACTTGTCCCTAAGGACAAGTGGGAGACTGAAGGAAATAATGCCCTTGGTCCAAGTATGCATTCAGTGCTAAGTCTAATAAATGCGGTTCAGTATTAATTAATTATACAAGTTAATAATTAAGTGAGATCAAGTGAACTGTATGCCTAGCTAGAGGCCGCTTCAGTTCAAGTGGAATTAATAATATTAATCCATAGCATACTCTGGACTGAACCCGTAGGGTCACACAAATAGTACGTGAACGGATCAAGTATTTAAGTGAATTAAATACTCCATTTATGGATATTCGGAATCGACGGATCTCGGTTCCCGTGGGAGCTGAATCGTCAAAAGACAAATTATGAATACTCCGAAAACGATGATATTGCCGGAAACGGAAATATGGATCGTATCGGAAATATAAATATTATCCAAGTCGTAGATGTTGCCGGAAACGGAAACATGGTACGTGTCGGAAAATATTATTGGAAATGGAAATATTGCCGGAATCGGAAATATTGCCGGAAACGGAAATATTGTCGAAATCGGAAATATTATCGGAATCGGGAAATAATTCAGGAATCGGAAATATTAAATATTTGTTCGAAACGGAAATTAATTCCGGAATTGGAAATATTAAATATTGTTCGAATCGGACATAAATTCCGGAATCGGAAAATTAATCGGAAGCGCGTCGTACGAAATAAACATCGGACGAGCTTGCTAAACGCAAGGCCCAGCACGAAGCCAGGCCTGCACCTAGCAAGCCCATGCGCTGATTAATTAAAAAGGGATACCGCAAGTGCACGGTGTCTGTTGTTAGCAGATACTTAGCAAATACGGGTCGATCCCACAGGGAGACAAGTTCTATTATTTTTTGCCCAATTATACGAACTATTTCAATAACGAAAGTTGATTTTTAGTGTTAACTAGTAAAACTAAAGCAATAATAAAAATGTGTAATTTATCGATGAATTAAAGGTCTAGGGCGTCTGTTCGGTTCACCATGCTTATACCAATCCAAGAACACAAATCAATTCGACAATGAATAGGCTAGGCCGAGTAATTAAAGTATATGGTAATCCTACGGTCGGGTCTTAACACTTTCAATCCAACATATGCAGTACGGTCGCTAACATAATCAGAATTGCCAATTGCACAAAGCCTCTAAGAATATGATCTTTCAATTCTAATTCCTATTAGCTAGATAATCAATCCACGATATTGGCCAATTACATGAATCAACAATTAATAACAAATCAATTGGAATTACTCAAGCATAATCTATAAATTAACAAACTTCAATGCATAACAATCATGGTATAAACATGGCTTCCCTTACTTAGCCCTAGAATGAAACTACTCGCTCATGACTAAACTAACGAACATGAAATATGAAATAACAATGAAATTCATAATGCACAATAATAGAAACAATAATTCAAAGCAAGAAGAATTATGAAAAATACCTCTATATTGATCGATCGAATGGAGTGTACTAGGGCTAAATAATATGAAGAGAGAAAAATAAAACTAAGCGTTTAAAATAATTCTAAGGAAAAAATAATATGAGAGAAATAAATTAATTCCCTCGAGTATTTATATGCTCCCTATTTTACAAAATAAAATAAATAAATAAATAAGAAAATAAAGATAAAAGTCGTCGATGATTGGTCGATGGAGGGATGACGTGGCAGCCAAACCCGAGCACGAGCCGCGCACACGGCAATAGAGATGGTGAGGCATGGGCAGCGAGGGATCTTGCGCACCATCCCTCGCTGGCCCAATGGAATGTAGCAATGTAGAGCAAGGGGCGAGGCAAGGCAGCAAGGGAGCTAGCGAGCCATCCCTCGCTGGCCGAGTGAAGTGCAGCAAGACAAGGCGATGGAGCAACGAGGCAGCGAGGGATCTCGCGCACCATCCCTCGCTGGCCCAATTAAAGTGATGCAAGGCAGAGCAACGAGGCAACGAGGCAGCGAGGGAGCTAGCGAGCCATCCCTCGCTGGCCTAGTGAGATGCATAGCAGGCTGCCATGAAGCGACGAGGCCAACGATAGATGTAGCGAGCCAACGAGGGATATTGCGAGCCATCGAGAGATCTTGCGAGCCAACGAGGGATCTTGCGAGTCAACGAGGGATCTTGCGAGCTATGCACAAGCGATACATCGAGCTAATCATCCCCGGAAAGCTAAATTCTCCGATCAAACACTTCGTCTCCGACTCAAACCATCCGGTGATCATTCGATCCACCTCCAAACACTCCGAAAGCAACCAAATGATTGTAAAATCTCCTGAAATATCAAAGAAAACACAAACGGAGCGTAATAGAGTACAATAACGATGACTTATGCAATTATGACTCTAAATGCAACTAAAAAGACAAATTCCTAGAAATGCAACCTAAATGAGCCTAGAATACCCTATATAAATATGATTCATCAAATTCCCCCAAGCTAAATTGTTGCTTGTCCCCAAGCAACACTAGACCGAAGACGGAGAAATGAGACGCACATGACTTTCATTGAACCTGAACAAACCTACTCAATTCTTGGGCAAACAATCAAACAAAGTTATTAAGACAGAAATCTAGCTCGGATACAAATAGAACCACAAAGCATCATGATCCACAATTGAAACAACCAAGCTTAGCCACAAACTGTTCTCAATCAAGCTAGTCGTCGCCGCATACCTTGTAGAATATAAATATATGATGCAACGCGGGGTAACATGACAATAGCAAGAAATAATTTTCGCTCAATCACAAAACAAACATGCCGATCAAGAGCTCTTTATAATAAGCTTGTAATGGGGCTGGGTGAAAAGGAAGGGTAGGATATAATTTGGGAAAAAGTGAGAGTAAGGTCCAACTTGGGGAGCAAAGGTGAACTATATGCGTCGGCGATAATGCCGAGAGTCCAACTCCATCGAACCATGAAATCCGAACAATCAACTAAATTATAACCAAGGGGAAGAACATAATATAATGTCAAATGATCTTTCTTCAATCCCCTTTCCTTGCCTTCAAACTATATACAAAAACGAAAAACATACATTTTTTTTTTCTTTGATTTTTTCTTTTTTTTTTTCTTTTTTTTTCTTTTTTTTTTCTTTTTATGAAATTGAAACAAAATAATTAAAACGAAATGAAAAAAAATAATGAAAACGAAATGACATAAATAAATCTAATGCTAACTATTACAAGCTTGGGTGCCAACAATAATATGCACCATCTCCAAACCACATATCCAACCATAGCCTCGAACCACGAACAATTGGCTTAGTATGCCAATCAATCAACATCAATGAAACCATTACGAACACCGAAGCTCCCCCAAGCTAGACTCGGGACAAGTAACCAACGGGGCTAATAGGGCTCAATTTTGTGGAGTTAAAAGAATAAACGGACAAGGCTACAATATGGGTATGAAAGGCAGGAACTGATGTTTCTAAATTCGTCTAAAGGCTTCCTAAGTGAATGGCCTCTGTCATACGCGGCATGCGTGATTACAACTAAACTACTAATGAATCTCAAGCTAGAATCATACGATAACAAGTCACATTAATCACACAAACACATAGTAAGGTGACCTACAAGGTAATTGGCTAGCTATTCTTGACACGAGACCAACATCTTACCGCATACCATTCAATTGGTTCACACAATGCCAAGCAGTTATCAATGTATAGCACAACCGACTGAATTTCAGAATCATAGCTAAGTTCAAGAGAAGCTCCAGAGAGTTAAATAAAGTCCGAACATGGTTTGAAAGTCAAATACACTATGCAGGGTATAAAGAAGTATGAATGAAAATAAAGAAAAACAACTAAACTAATCAATAATACTAGGAAAGCAGTACATTTTTTTTCGTTGCACGTAAACTCCCACCCCTAATGGATGGTACAAAGCGTACAACACCTATGAAAGCGATAAAAAGTACACTAAGAAAGCAATAAAGGATAGGATATCCCTCCCCCAAGCTAGAATGATGCAGTGACCCCACTGCGACAATACATAGTAATGCAAGGGAAAGAGAAAAGGAACGACTCACTCAGCAAGAGTCGGGGCAGGAGCTGGAAGCCGTGCAAGAATGGTGGAAACATCCTGACGCAAAGAGGCAACTTGGTCGTCAAGAGCAGAGAGACGCTCAAAGACAGCAGTATGAAAAGTTTCGCAAAGCGAAACAAGGGCTCCTAGCTGGTGCTCAAGTGGTACAGAGCCGGTAACAGGAGTAGGTGATGCTGGACCCTCGAGGGTAGAAGCAATGTGAGACGCAGGAGTACTCACTGAGGGTCCAGGGGATGGACGCGCGGAGTCTGCCGTCCGGCTCCCCGATCGTCGAAAGTCAGGTGAGAATGTCAAACATCCAGAGGTAGTGAGATCTGCCCGAGAACACGGGAGATAGGCATAAGGGGAGTCGGCCAGGCGGTGTCCCCCTCGTTTCACGTTCCAAACATAACGATCTTCTGTCTCTTTGAGCCAACCAAAACGACCCAATGCCTTAATGTCAAGCAAATAGTTTTTCGATGAAACCGGCTTCTTGCCCTCAGTTGACAACCCAAAATTCTTGGCAATACAAGTGATCAAACTGCCACAATGGATATCTCCAACATCTCTGTTACGAGCAGTATGAAAGGCTGAGACCAAGAAAGAACCATAATCAATCGTAGGAAGGTCCGGGTGACTTTCAATAGTGAAAGCCAATAAGTGTCTGAGGTCATATGTGGTGACTTGATTCATCTCCTTTTTAGGGTAGAAGACACTCTTAATCACCCAATGGATTAATATGAGGGATGGATTGATGATCGAGCCACACTTGCTATGGCTGGGATTCCAATCCTTTTTTCCAGTTATTCGAAACCAAAAGTGAGAGAGATCACAAGGCGTATCATCCTCAGTTATCTTGTCATCCAAGAAGGTGGTGAACCCGTATGAATCAATTATGAATCCTTTCTCCCATCCAAATATATCATTTACCTCATCGACAGTCAATTCACGAGCTACACCACCAAGTTTAAAATACAGCTTGGAGGGCTCTCCGTTAAACTCAAAGGAAGCTAGGAATTCATAAGCCCAATCTGCAAAAGTAAGCTCAGTAATACCAAGAAATTTCTCCCAAGACGAACCAGAAAGAAGTTCGACAATACTAGAATGAAGTGCCAACTTGGTAGCCGCATCTATGGAGTAGAAAAGTGTAGAACGGACTGGTCTTTTGTGCAAGGCGGCTAGCAAAGTTTGTTGGCGAAGCTCAGGATTTAGATGCGGTGGTGGTGGTGGTATTATGGGTGTGGGGGCTTGTAAGGGTGGTGGTAATATGGGTGGGGTGAATTTAGGTGGTGGGGGTTTTGGGGTGGGTGGCTTTTTGAATGTGGCAGGTTTGGGTGCAGTTGGTTTAGTGGCATTACGCTTAGGATTTGAGCGTCTTGGTGGTGTCATGGTGTATGAAATCTGTGATAAGTGTCACCGTAATCAACAATGCAAATAATCCAAGTAAATCAAAATTCCAATACTCCAAGCAATAGTCAAATCAATGAAATCCAGAATCCACAATGAAGTAATATGTCCCTCAATCAGTTTCAAATCGACAGATCAAGAGAATTCTCGAAAACGTGGTCAACAAGTCTCGAAAAGATTGGTCGTTGAAGTTGGATGACACGTTGTGGGCGTTGCGCACGGTCTACAAGACTCCGTTAGGGACAACTCCGTATCGGTTGGTGTAGACACCTACTTTTGTCCCCATTCCCGAAAGGGAAAGGTTCGATGATGAAAGCATAAATCTCCACCTGACAACGCATCTCCTATAAAATAAACGAATCTCGATTCCCCATTTCATTTCACCCGAAACCTGCTATTTATGGAAACCTGCTAAAAATAGTAACTGACGTAAAAGGTAGCTTCTAAACGTGGCACATCATAAAAGATAGAAACCTGTCAGAATTAGGTGTTGCATTCCAACATAAATCCTAAATGAGATAGAAAACTGCGAGAATCCTATTCCTAATATGATTCGGAAATAAGAGTTACGTATTAATTAAAATCCTAACGAGCCTAGAGTTCGTAACGGGCCCAGACGCATTCCGTCATAAAATTGATACGCGCTAAAAGACTCGGTTAAGTCTCAAACTCTACGGATTTCAGGAATCCGAATCTGACTAAAGAAAACAGCCCAGACCCTATTTTCAACAACTGGCTCTGTGCGCCGAAATCTTCGGCGCCCAGGCCTGGGCGCTGAAAATACCTGGGTACGTGTTTTTTCCTAATTCTTTGTGGATTAGAACTCTGCAATTCTATCTTTCCACGAACTCTTCCCTATAAATAGGCCCCTAAATTCGACGTGAAAACAACACACAACAACACATAATTATATTCTGAGTATTGACTCCAACCCTTAGCCTAAGCCTCTCGCTGCGAAATTGTTCACGCGTTCTGTCGCAATCGATCCATAAATCGAACATAACGTATCCTGTCCCATAATTGAGATTCGTTAAATAAAAAGGAGAAATAGCAAAGTCAAAGTGGTTAGTTTTCTGAGAACCGTGACGCGCCTCTCAAGGGTGCGTCGTAATGTGTCCCTTTTCGATGATTTAACTGCTTTCCTCGCCCTTTTTATGAACTGTTAAACTAACCTAATCTGATTGTTCTATCACGCCTAACAAATATGATATTTTTGGGAAATCGGATTATCATGCTAGGTCCCTTAATGCTATTTAAATCAGATAATCAAGATCTAATTAGTATTATATGTTGCATATTGCTAAAATCAACTCAGATTAGTTTAATGGTCAACGCATGTCCTTTCAATTATTTATGCTGAGCTAGTAAGGATATCCTGCCTCTGGAGTTATCGACGAGCGAAGTACTCCTCTCGGTAGTTACAGTCTCCCGAACCCTCAATCTCTACCTTGCGGGTGTATGTTGAGAGATCCCCACACCAGGGATCACAAGGGAACCTACGGCCGTCGTGGTCAAACATAATTGCACTCCCTTTATGTCACGATAACCGGGTTTTGTCAGTTTTTCTCATTGTCGTGAAAAACTGAATGGCGACTCCTATATTACTAGTCAATTGTGTGTATACTCACAGGAAATCCAATTACACTTGATTGAATGAAAATAATCGTCACACCCACGAGGGACGAGGTCACGCATTAGCCTCGTGCTTTTTCGACCCCCTCACAGTGGCGACTCCACTGGGGATAGTGAAGGAAATACTCGTGCTTGTAGGTAATCAAAATAGCCGAAGGGTGAAACGATCCTACCCCGCGTTTATTTCCCCATCAAGTTGGGACGACCTGAAAATCAGCATATTAATGTGAACGGGCAGAACCGCATAACGAATCTCGGCTCCCTCGGGAGTTGGGACTAAGGATACCTTTTTCCGCCAATAGGGGGGTGCATACGCCGCGCATGTTTCCCACTCGGTACTTGTGCAGGTAGTACACCTATCCCGAACCCAATCGCTCGCTCATTAGGTCCCTCTCGCATGCATGCCCCCTTGGCTTGCACTTGCGGGTTGGCCTCTTGGGCGAAATGCGTCTGTTGAAGACACTACCTCGACCGGGGCATGTGTTGGATCTACGATAGAAGCGGTACCAAGCCAGGCGCAAATAAACTACCCATAGAAGCCTATCATAAACTACGTGGCATATTTAATTTTCAAATTCATGTTTGTAATGTAGTTATGTGTAGCGAAATATGTGATTGTGTGTGACAAACTATCCTAGAAAACCAACGACCTTAAAAATTGCCCAAACATTCATAGACTAATTTGCCAAAGAGTTATACCGAAACACGTGTTCCGCAAGCCCGAATGATCGCCACAAAAATAAGCGACGCTCGGGACGGCCTGTAACGAATCCCACAAACGCTGTTACGTGTAAAGGACGTTATTAGGCAAGCACGCAAATCGAAGTCGCATAAACAGAAGACAGAAAACGAGAACCAACCAGGGACGCATTTTCAACGCCCCTGGCTGGGCGCCAGAAATTCTCACGCCCCTCGATGAGCGCTGAAGTTGCTGCTTGGCCTTCTGGTCAGGCGTAGCAGCCTCGGTGCCCGCGCGAAAGGAAAATACGTAGCGCAAAAAATGTTCATAAAAAGAATTGCTACGAGGGCGTAAGAAAAGCACTCGATTTCAAAAGCGACTCGCGAAAAAATTAATAACTCTTTGCGTCGTTGATAGGCCTCTTACGACGGCAATGCTCGACACTAAAAGTCGACCATGCAAATAATCATGAATGTCACACGGACAGAGATTTTCGAAAACATAAAGAGTTCAAAGTGCACACATAGCAGTCCAAATATACTAGTCCGACTTAAGGGTAGTCATAGAATGTCTAAAAAACCGACTCACGAAACAAACTAATGTGTCTCCTACTCCACAACAATAATGCAGGGCCCCTGAGTACTTGCCCGTGATAACCATCAAGGAACGCGATGGAAGAAGCATATCCCGAACATCTATACCTAGAGGTCGCACAAACCCAAGAGATACAGGCTCTGGGACACGACCCTTTACGTTCTCAAAGGCCACTCGCCCCAAAGAACCATGCTATGCCAAAAACGCTCCCCAACTCACACGCTTTCGGGCTATTGTTTGGGTTAGAAAAGAAAAGAGCAAAGAAAGAAACGGAAATTATGGCATTAGCTCTCCAAGATGAAGTGTTCGATCCTACTAAATTGATCGCTCCATCACCCTCAAAAGATGACCAAATCCAACGAGGGTGGCGCAAGACTTTCAAATGGACTAATGCTCGTGGGATGAAGTTCAAGATATCTGCGGGAGAGGGTCCGATGTACGAAGAATTAGAGTCTGAATCCGAGTCTGACTCCGAGTCCGAACCTAGCAAAATTGTAACCCCTCCCAAAAATAGTTTAGACCCGGAAATCTCTACTCCGGGAGATCTTTTTGATGTAATGCTTCATGACTTTAATAAGATAAACAAAACTTTTGAGTATATGCCGCTTAAAAATCCGAGTAATAATGCAGAATGTCTCGCCACTAATGAGCACGAAAAAGAGCCAAAAGAGGAATATACCGAACTAATAAAAGATGTAAGTGAACAAGAACTCAAAACTCCTATAATTGAGGACACAGAATCGGTAAATATTGGAACAGAAGAAAATCCTAAAATTATTAAAATTGGCCTCACCCTAACTCCCACTGAAAAGGCCGATCTAATCTCCACTTTGCGGGAATTCGAGGGTGTCTTTGCTTGGTCCTACAAAGACATGCCAGGAATAGATCGAGAAATCGCTGAGCATAAAATTCCGCTAGATCCCAAAATGATGCCAGTAAAACAAAAGCTACGGCGGCTCAAACCAGAGATAGCCTTGAAAATAAAAGAAGAAGTCACTAAACAATTAGACGCCGGCTTTATAAAAGTCTCCAACTACCCAGAATGGGTGGCCAATATTGTCCCTGTAGCTAAAAAAGATGGACGAGTGCGAATGTGCGTAGACTTTCGAGACCTCAACAAAGCCAGTCCTAAAGATGACTTCCCTCTACCTCACATTGACATACTAGTAGACAACACCGCAGAGCACGCGCTCCTCTCCTTTATGGACGGGTACGCCGGATATAACCAAATACTCATGGCAGAAGAAGACATGGAAAAAACAACTTTCATTACCCCTTGGGGAACATATTGTTACACTGTAATGCCTTTTGGTTTGAAAAACGCGGGGGCCACCTATCAAAGAACAGCCACCACGTTACTCCATGACATGATACACAAAGAAATCGAGGTCTATGTGGACGATATGATCGTCAAATCTAAAGACCGGCACGGTCACCTCCCGGCACTTAAAAAGTTCTTCACTCGAATCTTGAAATATAACATGAGACTAAATCCACAAAAATGTGTGTTCGGGGTAACCTCGGGAAAATTGCTAGGATATGTTGTTAGTACGCGAGGAATCGAGATTGACCCATCTAAGATCAAAGCCATTACCGAAATGCCCCCACCAAAAACTGAAAAACAGATAAGGGGCTTCCTAGGAAAGCTGCAATACATTAGTAGGTTCATTTCCAAGCTTACTATGACTTGTGAGCCAATATTCAAAAAATTAAGAAAAGAAGAAAAGATCGAATGGGATGAACAATGCCAAACTGCCTTCGATAAAATCAAAGAATACCTAAGCAAACCACCCGTCCTCTCCCCGCCTTTGCCTGGAATCCCTTTACGCCTATACCTAACCGTCACGGATACTGCAGCAGGAGCTATGCTCTCACAGTGTGTACATGGATCCGAGCGAGCCATTTACTACTTGAGCAAGAAGTTCATACAGTACGAGACGAGATACACAGAACTTGAGAAAACCTGTCTCGCCCTCGTCTGGGCATCCAAAAAACTCAGACATTACCTATTGCCCCACACTGTTCATATAGTGTCACAACTAGATCCCTTAAAATACATGTTCGAGAAGCCCGCCCTAAATGGTCGCCTGTCCAGGTGGCTAGTCATGCTCTCAGAATTCGACCTAAAATTCATGCCGGAAAAAATAATCAAAGGAAGAGCGGTAGCCGAATTCCTGGCCGAGCATGCCACGAATGAGGAAACCACGAAAGCTTACCTCCTCCCCGACGAGGAACTTCTGATGATACGAGACGACTAGTGGACACTATACTTCGATGGCGCGTCCAACGAAAAAGGATGCGGCGTCGGAGTTCTCCTAGTCAGTCCCGAAGGAGCCCATATACCAATTTCCGTCAAACTTGACTTCGAGGCCACAAACAATGCCGCCGAATACGAGGCCTGCATAGTTGGGCTAGAGGCCGCAGTTAGCCTCGGAGTCAAACATCTACAAGTCTTCGGGGATTCTTCCCTAATAATCAACCATATATCCAAAAGATGGAAGGTCCGAAGCACTAGTCTCTCAAAATATCAAGCTCACTTAGACCAAATAGTCGACCAATTTGAAAAAATCGAGTATACGTACTTGCCAAGAGACGACAACCAATTCGCGGATGCACTACCGAAGCTAGCTTCAATGCTCAACATCCCGAATGAATGGGACGGAATGACCCTTCGGGTCGAACGAAGGAAAGAGCCGGCTTATTGTTGTGCCATAGACTCCGAACCTGAAAACACCGAAGAAGAACCATGGTACACGGACATCCTTCGTTACAAAACAAGTGGGGAATTTCCCCCAAACACTTCCCCGCGAGCACAAAAGGCCCTACGCCTCCTCGCTTCACAATATAGCATAATTCTGGGAGAACTATACAAATACACGCCGAATAAAATCAAGTTACTTTATATCCATCAAAACCAAGCCCAAAGACTAATGGAAGAATACCATAACGGCGTGTGCGGACCCCATATGAACGGAAAAATGCTATCCCGAAAAATATCCCGCTCAGGGTACTATTGGACCACTATAGAAACTGATTGTCATCACTTTGTAAAAACTTGCCCAAAATGCCAAATCTTCAGTAACATTAACCATTTGCCTCCCTCAGAACTATACACCTTCACTTCTCCATGGCCCTTTTCCACCAAGGGTATAGATATAATCGGCAAGGTAACACCAACAGGCGTAGGGGGACACGAGTACGTTTTAGTCGCAATTGATTACTTCACTAAAGGGGTAGAGGCCGTCTCCTATGCAAAATTAACGGCCAAACATGTCGCTCGATTCCTAGAAAAGAACATATTCTATCGATACGGGGTTCCACGTGAAATCATAAGTGACCAAGGTTCCCACTTCAGGGCCGAAGTCCAAGACCTGCTCGAAAAATATCATGTCAAACACCATAAATCCTCTCCCTACAGGCCGCAAATGAACGGCGCGGTAGAGGCGGCCAACAAAAATATTAAAGTCATAATCGAAAAAATGGCCGAAAATTATAAGGATTGGCCCAACAAATTACACTTCGCATTATGGGGCTATCGAACCTCAATCCGCACCTCCATTGGAGTAAGACCCTACTCCTTGGTATACGGAATGGAAGCAGTTCAACCGGTCGAGTTGGAGATTCCCTCCCTCCGGATCTTCCTAGAAAGCAAGCTACCCGAAGCTGATTGGGTTCAAGCTAGGTACGACGAGCTCGTCCTTTTAGACGAACGGAGGTTAAGAGCTCTACATCACGTGCAAGTGTATCAAAAGCGCATCGCAAGGCAATTCAACAAAAGAGTCAAACCTCGAAATATCAAAGAAGGCGATTTTGTATTAAAAGAAGTCCGCGCACCTACTACGGACCCTCGAGGAAAATTCCGGCCTAACTGGACAGGACCGTATTTTGTAAAGACCATCCTACCTGGCGGAGCAATCCAACTAGCTGACATAGATGGAGCGGAATTCACTAACCTCACGAACTTAGACCAATTAAAAAAGTACCATATTTAATAAAATTCAGTCCGGAGTTAAGGCATCTAATAAAACACATTAAGACTCATAAGCAAACATTCTGCGCATTACTCTAAGCAAACGGCATAAACTCGATAAAGTAGAAAAAGCGAAGGACAAAACTTCAACGCCCAGGACTGGGCGCTGTTATTTTTTACGCCCAGGCCTGGGCGCCGATATTTCCTCCGCCCTTGATCGGGCGTCATTCTCTCTTGCCACCTACCTCCCGCTTCTGCAAGTGTTCGTACTCCTTTTTCTAACCCTCAAAAGAACCACGAACACTTGGGGGGGAAGCAAACGTGTAATGAACACCCTTTCATTTCAAAAAAATTCTCAAAAGCCAGAACTTCGCGCGACCTGATTCTGCACTACTACAAAAAAGGGCAAAGAGACCCGTTCAAAATGGCCTAAGAGACCCCATTTAAGGGGGTCTCTAGGTAGGGGGGTCTCTTTATTAAAGAGACCCCCCATGTAGAGGGGGTCTCTTTGTTAAAAACAAGAGACCCGTTATTTAAGAAAATGGGTCTGTAATGTTAACCGTGCAAAAAATAATATAGAAGGGGAAGAGACCCCTTTTTAGAGATATTAGGTCTGTTTGTAAAAAAATTTAGACCCCATATTTAACATAGGGGGTCTCTTTAAATTTTTTAATATTAATTTATCCAGCAAACTCAGACCCCATATGTAAGATAAGGGGTCTCTTTGAGTTTTTTAATATTTTTATAATTAACAAACTCAGACCCCATATGTTAAATAGGGGGTCTCTTTGAATATTTTATGATTTTTTTATTATTATACTCAAGAGATCCCTTTTTATACCTAACGGGTCTCTTTTCATAATTTTTTAATAAAAAAAAATCAGCATAAACAATTTTCGGCCAAAAATCAGCATTCAAACAATTTGGCAATTCCAAAATAATTCTTATAATTACAAAAAAATTATCCCACTATACACCAATTGTAATATCCAAAAATAAAATAATAAGTCTCAAAAGTCTACATAATTCAAAAGTAACATATTGAAAATAATAAGTATTAGCGGTGCGGGCATAAGCATATGTTCGCCTCCACCTCTGTTTGCGTGGTTTGCGAATTTGAACTTCCCTTGCACCTTACCTTCTACAAGCAACAAACCTCCATTAACAACTGAGTTAAATATGAAAACAATAATACTAGTCTCTAACATCCCTTGAACAAACCTCCTGGCGTACTTTCTCAATGTTGTTTGGCTCTCTGAGAGAAAACAAGAAGGCAATGCCATCTCCATGGTTTAGCTTCCAAGCCTCTTTCATGTTCTTCTCTTTAGAGGTTTTCTTCTATGTTCCCTATATGATTCAACATGATAACCTAATAACAAATACAGAGCCGATAAACACCAAACATGTAAACTTTGAATTCCGAATCCCCAATAAACGGAACAGTAATTACATTTTTGAGGTAGAATGTAAAAATTGTTTAAACTCAAATTTAGAAATCTGAAAATGATCAATGAACAATAAAATCTTGAAGCAATAAAGTCCACTTACATCAGCCACTTTCTTCTTGGAGCTATCTGCATAAATCCTCTAAATTGTTGAAACCAACCTTCTTTTTCTCATTTTCTAGCATTACTGTAATTTACTTGCTGCATCACCAAAGGAAATGAATCTCAGTCCCAAATGGATGTACATATACAGAGATAATATTTTTATCTTTATTCCAACATTTCATACACCTATATAACTCAGACTCTTTTACATCTATATTCCAACCAGCTTTCAAAATGACACTCAGATACCTCAAATTAGGCCAAAGGTTTAACAAGATTCAACGAGAATTATGAAGTCCAGCAACAAACGTAGTTAAACAAAAACAAGTTCTCACTTCTAAGCATTAAAATGAAGAGTATACCTCAAATGGCGCAAGACCAGCCTCCCCTTCCAAATTAAGCACCGAAACACCCATGATTAACCTGAACAAATGTTCAGCTGCAGAGTAACCAGCCAACAAAGCCAAAAAGTAGTTGTAATATTTGGACCTCAAACAAAACTTCTCAGCTTTGAAATTCATGTTGGTTATCCATATTCGATATACACACAGCCCCATCATAGCTAAATGTGATATGCAAATCACAATAGTGTCTGTGGTACAGGGTGTAAAAGCTCCCAGAGCATTTTGCACCGCTGTTGCCCATACACCATTCGCCACTGGCTGGCAATACCAATCAAATGGCTTGAAAGCCATCACTAATCACCCTTCTTCCCTCAGTACACCTATATCAATATTGTAAACCTGTCTACTTTGCTTCAACATCAGATGAACCTACCCCTACAACAGCTGCATCAAAACAAACCCCAATTTAGTAAAATCTGTGTGTTTACTTAACCAAAAAGACTATTACACTGAAACACAACATTTTATGGACAAGATTACAACAGCCCCAAGGGGGATATTCTTCTCCAATGGAGTTGTGCTCGTCGTTTATCACCATACAATCCAAGGGAAAGTAACAAAAGTTGGCATACAGATTAACACGAAAGAAAATGAAAACAGCAGAAAATCATTCTACTAAATTACTCATTCATGATCGTTCACTTTCATAAATCTAAATTTTACCTCTAAAAATACAAATGTTGTGCAAGTAAAGGAGTAAAATCTTGTTACAACCTATATAAACCTAATAAAAAATTAATACTATGTATATCTCTGAAGTCGTACGCCATAAATTTTTCAAACAGACGAGAGATAACCAACAATCTTCATAAACGATTATAGGTAAGAGATGGCTTGCCCCTATTCTGTTGAAACATTCTATTTTCTTTGTCCATTCATGGTACTGCAAATTACATAAAATATACCAGTCATTCAATAAATGACATTGTCACATAACATAGAATAAGACATCCTGCAACATGCATCAGTTCTTCTCGCAGAGTTTAAAGAGAGTTTAAAGAGACTGCATACATGACTACTCTTGTAGTAGATTACATCTAGAAAGACTGAATAATTCACAAAGGCATACTCCAAATCAGTTTGACTGATTTCAAAGACATAAGAGTTAAATTCCAAAATGCACCTTATAATTCCAATAACAAGGATTTCCTGCTCACTTAAATCAACCTCAAATTTCAGGTTTTTGATACGAAAAGCAGAATATAGCTCCTACTCAACTAAAAATAAGAGGAGCCCTGCACAAAAGCCTCATACGGAGTTGTGACAAACATTAACCCAAACACGCACATACTGGCATACTAACTTATAATATCTAGTCAAAGAACAACATGTAAGTTAATTAATGTGACCAATCTTGTTACATTAATCCGTTTCAGTTCCCCTGGTTCATCAATCCATCTTTCAACCGCAATATTAGTTGTGTTTTCAACGTAAATCATACTGCAGAGTGCAGGCAAAACATATATATTGTGACATCACTTGTGCAATTGTGATCCAAAAGAAGACGTCTTATATTCACTAATTGAACATTTTCTAAAATTCTAGGATTCCTAGTTTCACAAACCAACAAAAAAATATCAGAATCGTCAAGATTCATAGACACAATACTCAGAAGTCAGCAATGCAATACCTGAGATGCGGCTCGTTGGAAGTCCTTTCTTGTCAGTAAACCATTAACTTTACCATATGCCAACAAGGCCAAAGAAAAAGGCTGCAGCTTTGTACGTAGCTCTGCAAATTAGCAGAATTGAACGTATCAGATGCGTGTACTGCTAAGCTCAGGGTAATTGTCTAATTCATCAACCCGTTCAAGAAATTTGTTTACATGATTAAAATATATATGCATTATTTATACCTGGTCAGATATCAATAACATACCTCCTCCAGAGACCGGATAGGAGCTTGAGATGCCATATGCTCCAAATTAACTAGCATCGGTGACCGTCTTGTGCCGACGGACAACATTTAATACAACATTGACAATGGAAATATACAAAGCTTTTGAAGCCACCACTTTTTTCTTTAATTTAGTCAGCCTACTGGCATATTTACTGTGAAAATAAGATATAGTTATATAAATGGAAAATTTGACATATTAGCATGTTAAAGATCAAGAAATTCCATACATAAATTTATAGACAAATAGAAAGAAACTCAATGATACTTTCATCAACTAAGAACACCTTGTAAAGGCAGGTTACAATCAATTAAACGTTAAACGCCAAAAGGTACAGAGTAATAAATTTGACAAAAAAGATATCTGAATCTTTTCCTAATGCTCATATTTTCACTTTTGCCTAACATCAGGATAATCCAATTAAATTCATGCACCTCAGTAGTAAACATTGCATCAAGAGAAAGCATGAGTTACTGACAGATAAAAGAATTATAGAATGTGCAAATCTACTTTCCTAACCTAACATGAGAAAATAACGCCTTTACTTAGATAACACCATGCACGACATAACACTCCTTTTTTCCAAGGTCAATTAAGGTCGAGGATAAAGAGAAAGTGAAGTGGAAATCCACAAAAGGCTAATATTCCTAATTTTATGTCCAATGCCTGACAAACCCTCCCAGGTTTGGGAAAACATCCATCTGTCCTATGAGATTTCAGAGATTCAACCTTGTAGATATAAAGCTAAATCTTAAAAACAGATAGTTGTATCTTTGAGGACCTTTAAGATTCACTATATTATGCACAAAGAGAAACATCCAAATAATAATTATACTACACTTAAACTACCAGAGAAGTGAGAGAACGCACTCAAACTCACACTCATATAGCTCAAATAAATCACTGAAACTGTTAGATTTCGAATGAAGACCTTGAAACTTCTCAGTTGAATATGAATCTAATGGTACAGAAGGATGATAAGTTAACAACAACAGAGTAAAAGACTTCTAAAACTTCATTTAAAAATGTTTATTTTAACTTTTAGGTAATATTGGTAGGTAACTTTCTAATTAGTTGTATAATCATGGTTTGGAATCAGAATGATTACAGGGCACAACAAATTGTTCATTTGTTTGATCAATCAAGCTAAACATCTAAGCAAATGATTAAGAACACAATCATCCAAACCCAAGGCACTAATCAGGCAAAGTATTGGCTGAAAGGATTTATGCCCCCCCTACTCCCTGCCTGTTGAGGAAGGTATTTAAACTACGACATGATTCTACCTAGTATTCCTTCACTAAAAACACAACATATAATAGAGTTAGCATATGAATAATACCTTACAAGAGAACTATTAACTGGCTCATTATACGGGTAGTCGGGTACCTTGATTTGGCGATGGACCCAAGGAAATTGGGATACACCAAGGCGTCAAGCTGACGAGGGATGAACAGATATCTTACTGAGGTCTAGGTCAGTAGGTAGAGCAAGTGCACAACTATGCATCTTTAAGCAACGAATTTCATATTAAAAGGGTTTAATCCATTGAAAAGTTTTCTGGCAATGAAGTGGAAATCACTTGACACTCTAAATATATATTAACCAACAATGTTTCCTCTTTTCCTAACATGTCTTCACCGGTGTTACTCAACAAACTCATCATCATTAAAGTGGCATTAAAGTAGCATCTAAATTTGTACAAGTACCAACAAGGTTCATCTAGGACATACACGATACCTTAATATAAAAATGTGCCAATGCATTAGGTAAATCACCAATCTAGAGCATTGTGGGCACAGGAGGCTATCAAGTAATGGCATATCAGTATCAGAGAAACTCCACCACCATGGGCTAAAGAAGATCCTAGGCAAGTATACTAGCAAGGGAAAATTCTAGGGGTTGGATCACAACACACCTCCATCTATTTATTAATCGTGTAAAAAAATATTCAACTTCTCAAACTTTATGGTATTGATTAATCTATACTACACATATTAATGGATACAAAACCAATTCATACCATTCACAAGTAATTCTATGTTCACTTATATAACACGACACGGTAGTTGCTCACAACTTTGAAATGAACAATCTCTAATTTGACTACCGCAAAATCGACCATAATCAAAACCACAACAAATCAAGATCCAAATATCTACAAAAATAGATCTAAAATAAAAAATGCAAATCAACAAAACCCTAAAAATACCCCCATATTTCTATTTTTTATTCAAAACATATCGAATCATAAATTTTATTTTGCTGAAATTGAAAACAGCAAAAATAACGAGATCTTACGGTAATAAGAGATTCAGTGTTCAAAACGGTCGACTACGAACAAGACCTTCAGTAGCATCCATAGCAATAATCCTAACCATATTCTCCCGCAAATGTTCCGCAACCTCAAGAACCAGTCGATTCTGATCTGTCAAGATCCGGAGCAAACCATCTCCAAATCGGACATGGACGAGTAGGGGTAGTAGGCGATATGGTTGATAGAGGATGAAGGAGAGGGAGATTGGAATTAAGATCAGCAACGTGAGTTATGAGGAGAGAGGGTACGAAAGTGAATCTGAAAAGCGTTTAATTTCATTTGTTTATTTTAATTTAGGATTGAAAAAAGAGACCCGTGTCCTTACTTATTAGGTCTTTTTTTCTTGCCCTTTAAAAATTCTTTTTTTATAAGCGACATATTTGTGGGGCCGATGTAACGTAGAGACCCGTTGGCTTAGTTAAAGGGTCTCGTCCCTTTTAGACTTAGTGTGGCATGCGGGGTCCAATATACCTTAGAGACCCGTCATTATTAATATTAGATTTCTTATACTAAAGAGACCCGTTATGTTGTTCAAAGGGTCTTTCATTAAGGGTCTCTTTGCCTATTTTTGTAGTAGTGCTGACAAGATACGTAGGCAATCTTTCTCAAGGATTCGGTCCAATAAAAATTAAAAAATAATAAAGTCATGCAACGCATCAAGAAGAAAAGATATTGCAAAGGGCACTCTACCCTAACCCATGCACGGGCAAGACCAAATAGAATGAAAAACAAAGCCACAAGAATTTCCAGGAACAAGCCCAACAAAGGAGTATGGCACGAGTCGGCAAAAAACAAAAAAATAGTGAACATGCATATGTAATACCCCAAGTAGTCGGTTAGTCTAAAAATATGTGTGCACTCTTATATGAACTCATTATTTTTACGAAAGTCTTTTCCTTTTCAAAATTCGTCGTTGGTTTAGAAAGCTAATATTGCTATAATATGTTAAAACAAAATTCGTCGTTGGTTTAGAAAGGCTCAAAACATTCTTGCACCAAAAATCGCAAAAAAATATATATATACATGCGGAATACAAGAATGAATATGTACAAAACAGGAGGTAAGCCTAAGACTCGTCATCGGCTCCATGTCTCGAAGCCTCGTCGGTCCATCCACTCCACTCCCCGTGGTATGAGGGCCCCCAGCCAGAGTCACCCCAAAAATGAGGTTGTGACTGCAACTCGGGGCTAGGCTCTCGGGCCACCGACACGGAACGTCGCCTACGCTCCGGCTCGGACCTCTCCCCGGAAGAACTCACCCCCGCGTCGAAACGGTGATGCCGTAGGGGCGAGTGTCGTGTCCTCCCTCTCTCACGACCGTGTCCCCCGCCCGAGGGACCCACGTCGTCGGCCCCGGCGCGTCCAGCAGCCGTCTACAAAAAAGGACAAAAAAGAGAGTGAATAACCGAAAGCCAAACAAAAGGTACAGATCAAAAGAAAAAAAGAGGGCACATTACCCGAGTAGAGTGGGGGCTCCTGCAAGAAAGTGCAGACCGAGCTCGAACCAACGCGGACTTCAACCGGTTGATCACCCCCACCATCGCATTGGCCGTACGGGCCGGAACCTGAAACAGGAATGTTAGTAAAAAAGAGAGAAAAAACATAAGAAGAGTACACAAATAAAAGGCGCATACCGCCTGTACTCCCTCAGGGAGCGGAGCATGGAAAACCCGGTCTTCCGGGAAAGTCTCCACAATCTCGCATCCACTCTCTCCGGTATACGAGATCCGGGCATCGGGAAGCACCCATCCCCCCAACGAAGGGTCGGGACACTCCTGCACAAAACACAGTAGGCATAAACACATGGGCACGAGCATGAAAACACTAAAATCAATACGAAGAGATGAGGCAACTTACATCGCCAGGCTTCGGGAGACGAAGAGAATCCTGGATAAACTGGTAATAGCTAGCTCCCTCTATCACCAACTCCGTCGCCGGCACGACAGTCCTCGAGTGGACCCTCCACGACTCGCCTATCGAGCGAGTAGACAGCATGGTCGCAGGCGGAGGCCTAGGCACCGAAAAAGCCCCGACCGTCTGCATACGTACCCGCTCTCCCAGGTACCAGACAGGGTCCCGGCGGCCAACGAACAAGACCCGCATCTGGCTCAGGGAATAACTATCCCTGACCGAAGCATGGGTACCCCTAAAAGAGAGCCATGGGGTCCAAACCACCTGTTTTTGTACAAACGCAGTCAGATCTCGCACATAGAAAATAAAAAGAATGACGAAATACGAGATAGAGGATAAGATTCTATACATGCTCAGGGTTCCCGTCCCGGATAAGATCCCACACGGTATCCGGCGGTGGACGCACTGTCAGCTTCTTCTTCCAACCCCAATGGCGACCGGCAGGGAACTCCAAAGGCCTCTGCCCCTTTCGGGGAGCCAGCCAAGGTAAGTGCTCAAAGGCCCACAGCTGCAAAAAGAAAAGGACAATAAAACATTAAAAAAAAGAAGCCCGGTAAAAGAGAGAAAACAAAAGAAAGTCTAGGCACATACCTCGATCAAACGCGGCACTCCCGCTAATGTAATCACAAAGTGACATCTACTCGGGTCCGAGTCGCGCACCGACAAACTCATCTGGCCGACAAGCGTCGCATAGCCCAAATCTCCCCAGCGATAGTCACCCAGTGTAGACACGTCCTCCACCATGCCTATCCACCTCGGGTCAAAGGTGTCAGTCGGACCCGATAGAAAAGTGGAAGTAATAAAATGGAGGTAGAACAGCCGAGCATGTCTCGAAGGCGACTCCTCTACCCCATGCTCCAAAGCCCACATCAGGTCAGCGAAAGGTATCCCACGGGGCTGGTACGAAGGTAATCTACTACCCATCCACGAGCCCAGGAGCCTGGTACCCTCAGCAACAGTCGGCGATGGGCCATCCGACCTCAGACGAACGGGGTTCCCTGCAAAGGTCAAGCCCGTCAAAGCCGTGTAGTCCTCAGGAGTGATCGTCATCTCGCCCCAAGGAAAATGGAAGGTGTTGGTGGTATCCCACCACCACCTTATGAACGACCGCAGAAAGGACAGGGAGATGTTAAGCCGCAGTATCTCCCAGAAGGTCTCAACCACCGGAAACAGTGAGCTCGCCCTCACCAAGGCCTGGGCGTCCGAGCTCAGGTAGCTAAAAACGGTCTCACTCGTCGCTGCGCCATAGCCGCGAACCGTAGTCTCTCTCCTCGCGTGAAGGCGGGAAGTCACGTGGTGCTCTAGGTCGTAGTGCAGATCACGACCGTCGTAGAGCTCAGGGCCCACCCATAGGGGACCCGCGCCAGTAGACTGACGCGTCATGCCACGCTCCTCGTGGCCACCAGGAGGGGGTAACGACTCGTCAGACATGCTGATCAACAATACAACAAGGCATTATACCTTTGACAAAATCGGCACTCACACCGATCCCTAAAAAGAGTGCATTTCACTGATGAAATTGAGTCATACAATTTTTGTTCCCTAAAAATATGATACTAAGTTCATACTTAGCAAAATTCCCTAAGTAAAAATTAACTCCAGCAAAATCAAAATTCTTCCATGATTTGTCACCCATGAATTATGAGGAACGCAAGCAATATACCAAGAACACCTACATTATAAGAAAATACTAGGGTCGTAGGTATACTTGGGGGCTAGCATGAAAATGCCCAAATTCAACAAAAATCTCAATACTTGCAAAAAATAACATGCACAAACTAATTAACATGTTATGTGGAACATTTCCAACTATCTAATTGAAGGAAAGGGGCACAAAATCAAAAAACCCCAAATCAATTTCATGCACAAAAATACTTGACAAAAATACTGAAATTGACAAAAAAGCTCAAAATTACTGAAAATTACTTACATTGGGAAGATTAGGAAGTGATTTGGAGTAGAATTCGTGAAGAAAAGTGAAGGAAACGAGCAAAAATCAGTAGAAAGAAGTGAAGAGTTTAAGCGAAAATGGTGGAAATGGGAAAGGAAGGAGACGGTCCGCGTATTTAAAGACCAGCCTCCCCCTTCGCATTTTCAACGCCCAGCTCTGGGCGTTAGAAATTCAAGCGCCCACAGTTAGGCGCTGAAAATGCTTCCCAGACAGCGAATATTCGTTGTCGGGCACGCGTACTCCCCTATTTTGTGTAAGATATCCGTTATCTTGATATTTCTTTCCCAAAAAAAAAACGGTATTTTGAAAAAAAAATATTGTTAAACAAAATATACACAGTGTGGACCCACTTATAGGACACATCTAAGCAGGAAATATTACGACCCACCAACAGGTTGTAATCACAAAAGCCCTTCTACGTAGGCAAAATAAGAAATTCAAAATGGGCTCGCCCACCCTCAGCGTGCGGGGTCTGCGTCACTAGCCGCGCAGGTCCTCAGTTTTCGAAAAAATAAAGTCTTCAAAATTAAGACAGGCTCGCCATCTTCAGCCGGCGGGGTCTGCGTCACTAACCGCGTAGGTCCTTATTTTCAAAAAAGAAAAACAAATTTCAAAATAGATTCGTCCACTTCTATCGGACTGGGTGTCCACCCTTAGCGGACAAGGTTCGCCATCTTTAGCCGGCGGGGTCTACGTCACAAACCGCGTAGGTCCTTATTTTCAAATTTCCAAAACAGATTCATCCACTTCTATCGGACAGGGTGTCCACCCTTAGCGGACAGGCTCGCCATCTTTAGTCGGCGGGGTCTGCGCCATTAAACCGCGCAGGTCCTTAGTCGCTGCAGCGATAACTTTTGCTGGATTTTCCTTCGTTTTACGTCCTATAAAAACAAGGGTGCTGGATTTTCCTTCGTTTTACGTCCTATAAAAACAAGGGTGCTGGATTTCCCTTCATTTTACGTCCTATAAAAACAAGGGGGTTTTCTCGTTTAGCTAGCCCTGAAAATGAGAATCTTTAAAAAATATTTTTACCTCGTGATTGGGCTTGGCCAGGACCAATTACACTTTACAACTTTGATTTCGAAAAAATCTGTAGTTACTCCCAATGACAAAGTGAGGGAGTTTCTACGCACCTTTAGATCCTTCCAATGACAAAGTGAGGAAGTTTCTATACTATCAGTTGACAAATCCCAATGACACGTGAGGGATATGTCGACACTTCAAGTGATGACCCTTAAGTCAAATGTTATCACTGGGGGGCTCGTGAGACCCTCGCAAAACAGGTCACAATACACCATGGCTTGTGTGACGCACTCCGTCTAAAACTTTGACCATCGTCTTACTCCAAGACTCAGTCAAAGTGGGGGCTAACTGTAGACACCTACTTTTGTCCCCATTCCCGAAAGGGAAAGGTTCGATGATGAAAGCATAAATCTCCACCTGACAACGCATCTCCTATAAAATAAACGAATCTCGATTCCCCATTTTATTTCACCCGAAACCTGCTATTTATGGAAACCTGCTAAAAATAGTAACTGCCGTAAAAGGTAGCTTCTAAAAGTGGCACATCATAAAAGATAGAAACCTGTCAGAATTAGGTGTTGCATTCCAACATAAATCCTAAATGAGATAGAAAACTGCGAGAATCCTATTCCTAATATGATTCGGAAATAAGAGTTACGTATTAATTAAAATCCTAACGAGCCTAGAGTTCGTAACGGGCCCAGACGCATTCCGTCATAAAATTGATACGCGCTAAAAGACTCGGTTAAGTCTCAAACTCTACGGATTTCAGGAATCCAAATCTGACTAAAGAAAACAGCCCAGACCCTATTTTCAACGCCTGGCTCTGGGCGCCGAAATCTTCGGCGCCCAGGCCTGGGCGCTGAAAATACCTGGGTACGTGTTTTTTCCTAATTCTTTGTGCATTAGAACTCTGCAATTCTATCTTTCCACGAACTCTTCCCTATAAATAGGCCCCTAAATTCGACGTGAAAATAACACACAATAACACATAATTATATTCTAAGTATTGACTCCAACCCTTAGCCTAAGCCTCTCGCTGCGAAATTGTTCACGCGTTCTGTCGCAATCGATCCATAAATCGAACAGAACGTATCCTGTCCCATAATTGAGATTCGTTAAATAAAAAGGAGAAATAGCAAAGTCAAAGTGGTTAGTTTTCTGAGAACCGTGACGCGCCTCTCAAGGGTGCGTCGTAATGTGTCCCTTTTCGATGATTTAACTGCTTTCCTCGCCCTTTTTATGAACTGTTAAACTAACCTAATCTGATTGTTCTATCACGCCTAACAAATATGATATTTTTGGGAAATCGGATTATCATGCTAGGTCCCTTAATGCTATTTAAATCATATAATCACGATCGAATTAGTATTATATGTTGCATATTGCTAAAATCAACTCAGATTAGTTTAATGGTCAACGCATGTCCTTTCAATTATTTATGTTGAGCTAGTAAGGATATCCTGCCTTTGGAGTTATCGACGAGCGAAGTACTCCTCTCGGTAGTTACAGTCCCCCGAACCCTCAATCTCTACCTTGCGGGTGTATGTTGAGAGATCCCCACACCAGGGATCACAAGGGAACCTACGACCGTCGTGGTCAAACATAATTGCACTCCCTTTATGTCACGATAACCGGGTTTTGTCAGTTTTTCTCATTGTCGTTAAAAACTGAATGGCGACTCCTATATTACTAGTCAATTGGGTGTATACTCACAGGAAATCCAATTACACTTGATTGAATGAAAAGAATCGTCACACCCACGAGGGACGAGGTCACGCATTAGCCTCGTGCTTTTTCGACCCCCTCACAGTTGGTGTATGGCAAAGCTTGTCATTTACCAGTAGAAATGGAATATCTCTCTAATTGGGCGGTAAAAGAGATTAATATGGATCTAGAGGCGGCCGGTGAAGCGAGACTTCTTCAATTGAATGAGCTAGATGAACTTCGGTTTGAAGCTTACGAGAATCATAGGCTCTACATGGAGAAAACGAACTTGGCCACTCGTTTGAGGATGATAAGCCATGCCAACCTTTTGAGTAACTCCGTGCTTCTTCAGAAGAGCCTTAAAAGTCCGTTGATGAATGTGGGAACCCCCATCACTAATCACGACCCGTGGGACTCCGAAGCGTGGAAAAATGATTTTCTTGAAAAGCTTCTTAACGACGTTAGAGTCGTTGGTTGGCGATCACTAGTGGAAAAAGGGTCATTTGCATCGCACTTTTAAGCACATTTGCGTCGCACATCGTGCGTGGCAAAAGCTCTCGACGCAAATGACTAAAAGTCATTTGCGTCGCACATTTGTGCGACGCAAATGAACCTTATTTGCGTCGCACATTTAGCAAATGTGCGTTGCAAATGACTTTTCAGCACCATGCCTGAAAAGTCATTTGCAACGCACATTAGCTAAATGTGCGACGCAAATGACTTTTCAGCACCATGCCTGAAAAGTCATTTGCAACGCACATTAGCTAAATGTGCGACGCAAATGACTTTTAGGCGAAAAAAAAAAGTCATTTGCCACGCACATTAGCTAAATGTGCGTTGCAAATGACTTTTTTTTAAAAAAAAAAAATCGTTTTTTAATATTTTAGTTACAACCCAATAAAAGGCAAATTCACCATAGATCACCCAACATGTTGATAACCTAACTACACTTTTAACATAAAAGTTTAAGTGAACCATAAACGAATGAGGCCCAAGATATCATTCAAGCAGATGAAAAAGAAAGTGGAGATGGAAACAATAGCCATGAGATGAGTAACTTGAATATGGAGCTGAGTAAAAACAGCAACAATCTCTAGGAAGTTGATGACCAAGTTGCAAAGACAGAGAAACTTGGACTGCAACAGACTGCAGCCATAAAGTTAGTACAAGAAGCACTTAATGCAAATATGATGCAGAGTCATTTCATCAACAGCCAAATCCAGTCCAAGAAATGGCTAATAGTTCTGTCAGAGAGAGAATTTCAACTCCTACAACCTCCATCGAAGAAAATTGCAGCTAAGGTGGTGAAATAGATGGAAAAGTGACTGGTAGATCAGCAGAAAAGCAACAGCAAACAGGTAAAAGATCCTACAAAAAGAACCAGATGAACATAAGAGTTCATGAAAACAAATGTCCAAGAGTTTCAGCAAGCTCAAAAAATTGTTTGTGCGTGCAAAATTCATCAAGGCGATGGAAAAACTGAAGAAAATAAACCCACGCAAACCACAATACTTATCTGCTGTACAAACTCATAATTCTAGTTTACAAACTTTTAATAAACTTCGCCCGTATTACATTGGAGTTGTAAGCTCCTACAACAGTTGAAGCAATAGAAACTCACCGAAAGACACCTTAAAACATTCTTCATGATAGCCATAGTACAACCTACGCAACCTGCTCTCTGTTTCATTAGAATAAACAACTTCCCAACTGATCATCACAAACCTCAGGACACTTGCAAGTTTCATTAATAATAAAACAACCATAGCAAGCAGGCATATATACACTTCCCAACTGATCATCACAAAGACTACCAACCAGAAACAACCAAAAATAAAGGTTATCCAACATCCAAGTTAGATATGGTTACATATGAAGCACCCATAATAACCAAGGTTATCCTACGTCTTCCTGACAGTCACAATATATAAAAGGAAAGATATGCCAATACAATCAAACATCCAACACGGTCAGAAAACAAACTTTTCTAGCAAGTAGAGAGCTTACTTATTGATGATTTCAATGAACAGCATAACTAAACCACCACTACCCCGAGTAGCATTAGCCATCTGTTGAGCGGCATTTGCGATTTTTAGAGCCCGCTTTAAGCAAAGTAGAACCCTGCATAAAGGAAAACCAATTAAATACACGATAAGGAATTCCAAACCTACCCAGATCAACAAAAAACTAACAACTTAAAAAAAAATCAAAATCCTCAATTAAAAAGTTCAAAATACTCGAATTGACAAACTAACCAACACGATCAAACCCTATATTTATAATAAAACAACTTCAATCCTGCTGTGAGAAACCAGTTACAGTAATTGGCTAAGCTGAAACTGTCATTCGACAGACCGATAGTAATGCGTTGAATAGAAAAAACATTTCCTTATTTTACTAATTGAATAGAGGCCTCACCTTGGGAGAAAACCAATGGCACTGACCCTCACTCAGTGGAGTATCCGAACTACTATAACTGCAGTTGAAGAATACACATTGGTTGTATCCTCCTACATTCACTAAATCATATTAGAACAACACAACAAGCATCAAACTGATGTTTAAATTTGTGTGAGCACAATGTAAGCAACAAAAATATCAAAACAACTAAAAATATGAAAGAAAATAGTTTAACTTCCAAAGAACTATTGATTTTAAAAATTGAATACTCACCAAGACCAGGACTATCTCTGAGCTCATACTTGATATGAGGCTGCCTCCCAACAAACCCATCACCCTCTACAATATCAGGCACCATCTGAAATCAAAATCCTCAATCAAAAGTTCAAACAATTGCTAAAAATGTTCGAATTTACAAACTAACTAACACAATTCATCAAAACAATATAAAAAGTAAAAATTAATTGAAGTTGGATTCATGGTAAAGAGGGGGGAAATACCTAAGAAATAAGGTAATCAATGACGGCGGCGACGTTAACCGAAGATCCAGCTCCAACGGTTTGGCGTTTCACCCAACCTTAAAAACCCTAGAAATAGGCTGATAAACAAGAACCCTTGAAATCTTCTATACACCGTAGGCTGATAAACAAGAACCCTAATTAACATAAATTGCACTGTACCTAAATCGCCGACGAACTAATTCGTAGAATTGGATCGGAGACTCGCTAGCAATCGAGCTGCACTGCTTTGAAATGTCTCCTTCTTCGCGGCGGAATCTAGGATTTTTCTCTTCGAGCCGTGTTTTCGCAAATCTTGATTTTTCCGGGTAAATTAAAGGCAAAATACGTATAGTGGTTAGAGGAGATTTCAAATGAATGAAAGATTGAGAGGTATTGACATCTCATGAATGGAGTTCTGGAAAGAAGAAGAGAGAGAAAAAGAGGGGATAAGGAATAATTAAAAACTTCCGAATTTTTTTTACCTCCTCTGCGTCGCAGAATTACTAATCTGCGACGCAGGTGACTTAAAGAGTCATTTGCGTCGCAGATTAGTAATTCTGCGACGCAAAGGAGGTAATATTTTGCGTCGCATTATTACTAATCTGCGACGCAAATGACTCTGAGAACATTTTAGAGTCATTTGCGTCGCAGATTAATAATTCTGCGACGCAAATGACTAATTTTAAAGCTTAGAACTGTCAATTGCGTCACATGTTTAAATGTGCGAGGCAAATGTGGTGATGCAAATGATTGTTTTTCCACTAGTGGATGCAATAGCTTCCACCCACTTTGTAACATAATCAACGGCAACCATGATGTACCGATTCCCACATGAAGAAGGGAACGGTCCCATAAAATCAATGCCCCATACATCAAATGGCTCAACCTCAAGAAATCCGATATGTGGTAGCTCTTGCCTTTTCGAAAAGTTGCCCGTTTGTTGACATTTGTCACATGCATTGCAAAAGAAACGAGCATCCTTGAATATAGAAGGCCAATAGAAACCACTTTGAAGAGTTCGATGGGCGGTCGGAATAGCACCAAGATGACCACTAGAAGGTAAACTGTGGCAATGCTTAAGAACCCCGTTGGTATCCCAATCCGCCACACACCTACGAAACATGCCGTCGGCACACTTCCGGTACAAGTGTGGATCATCCCAAAAATACCGCTTAGCATCATGGTAGAATCTCTTACGTTGTTGATATGTCAATTCTGGAGGATGGGAGCCACCAACACAATAGTTTGCAAAGTCCGCATACCATGGGGATTGAGTAGACACAAAGAATAGATGATCGTCAGGAAACGAATCATTGATAAGCCCGTCTGTGCTAGATTGAAATTTCAACCGAGAGAGATGATCTGCAACAACATTCTCAGCACCCTTCTTATCCCGAACCTCCAAATCAAACTCCTGAAGAAGAAGAATCCATCAAATAATTCTCGGTTTGGCCTCTTTCTTGGCCAACAAGCACTTCAAAGCGGCATGATCAGTGTGTATAATGACTTTCGAACCAACAAGATACGTCAGAAATTTGTCAAGAGCATAAACAACCGCAAGGAGCTCTTTCTCAGTAGTAGCATAATTCATCTGAGCTCCATCCAAGGTTTTGCTTGCATAATAGATGGCATGCAGCACCTTGTTCTTTCTTTGGCCAAGCACTGCTCCAACAGCATAATCACTCGCATCACACATAATTTCGAACGGCAAATCCCAGTCCGGAGGCTGAATGATTGGAGCAGTTATCAATGTTTTCTTAATCCTGTCAAAAGACTCCAAACAAGCATCAGTGAACTCAAATGGGCATCCTTGAGAAATAATTGAGTGAGGGGTTTCGCAATTTTAGAAAAATCTTTTATGAAACGGCGATAGAAACCCGCATGACCGAGAAAACTCCTCACTCCCTTGACATTCACGGGAGGGGGAAGTTTCTCAATCACCTCAATTTTTGCTCGGTCAACTTGGATGCCACGCTCAGAAATAAGATGACCAAGTACCATTCCTTCATTGACCATAAAGTGGCACTTTTCCCAGTTCAATACCAAATTCACTTCAGAACAACGTTTAAGCACTTTAGAAAGATTATGCAAACATACATCAAAGTCAGAACCATAAACACTAAAATCATCCATAAATACCTCCATGATGTCCTCGATGAAGTCAGAAAAGATGGCCATCATACACCTTTGAAATGTAGCAGGGGCGTTGCACAAACCAAAAGGCATTCTGCGGTATGCAAAAGTTCCATAAGCAAAAGTGAACGTCGTCTTCTTCTGGTCGTCTAGGTGAATGGGAATCTGAAAGAAACCTGAATATCCATCCAAATAACAGATTGTGTTTTGCTAATCTTTCTAGCATCTGGTCAATAAAGGGGAGGGGAAAGTGATCCTTCAAGGTGGTCGTATTCAACATTCTATAATCTATACACATACGCCAACCTGTAACAACACGAGTGGGGATAAGCTCATCTTTATCATTCTTAACGACCGTTGTCCCCCCCTTCTTGGGAACGACTTGCACCGGGCTCACCCATTTAGAATCTGAAATGGGATAGATGATGCCCGCATCAAGTAGTTTCACTACCTCTTTTCTCACCACATCTTGCATATTAAGATTCAAACGACGTTGTGGCTGTATGCGAGGGCGGTGATCTGCTTCCAATTTAATTCTATGCATACAAAAGTCAGGACTAATGCCCTTGAGATCATCAATGCTATACCCGATTGCCTTTTTGTTCATACGGAGCACGGTCAGAAGCTTAGAAAGCTGGCTATCGTCGAGTGCAGCATTAACGATCACAGGAAAATCCTCATTGTCATCAAGAAATGCATATTTAAGGTGGGATGGTAATGGTTTTAGTTCTACCTTCGTTACCTGTGGCTCGGAAATAGAGCAAATAGTTTCCAATACCTCAAAACCGTCGACCTTCTCGGCTTCACTTCCATCTAGATCCGAGATCAAGGAATCAATCTCACAATCTCCTTCTCCTTTCTTGGCCTTCAAGGTGAGAGTCGCCAGCAATAGATCATCATACAACATTCTAGGGATGTTGTCTAAAGAAATCTCTTCTACAATATCAATCCTGCAACAAGTATTCTCAAGCATAGGATACTTCACAGCATTGGTTAGATTAAAAGTAACAGTATCATCACCAACACTCAAAGTAAGAGACCCAGACTTGACATCAATAACAGCACCTGCAGTACATAAGAATGGCCTACCCAAAATTATGGGTATTTGACTATCCTCCTCCATATCTAGTATCACAAAGTCAATAGGAATGTAGAATTTCCCCACCCGGACAGGAACATCCTCCAAAATACCCAAGGGATACTTTATAGAACGATATGCCATTTGCAACGTGATTTGTGTGCATTTTAGTTTTCCCATATTCAACCTATTACAGACAGAAAGGGGCATGACAAACACACTTGCACCTAAATCACACAATGCTTTATCAATGAACAATGCACCTACATGACAGGGGATGGAAAAACTACCCGGATCCTTAAGTTTGGGTGGAGACTTATTTTGCAATATGGCACTACACTCTTCAGTTAGAGCGACTCTCTCCACACCACCATAGTCCATTTTCTTAGTGATCATCTCTTTCAAAAATTGTGCATAAACAGGAACTTGAGATATTAAATCAGTAAAAGGGACCGTTACCTCAAGATTCTTGACCATTGCCAAGAACTTACCAAGTTGTTGATCGACCTTAGTTTTCTGCATCCGGTGAGGGAAAGGCAACTTAGGCACAATAGGGAGACAATCAGAAATCTTCTCTTTCCCCTTATTTGCACCGACATCATCAGCATTATCAACTTCCTGGACTTGAGGCTCTACATCAATTGCTTTCTCTGGTCCATCTGTGTTCTCCTTAGCAAGAGTTGCATCATCAATGGGCATCGGGGGTCCATCATATTTAGTGCCACTTCTAAGAGTGATAGCATTGGCACTTTCTCTATTCTAGGGCGGAGTAGGTTGCCCTGGAAGTGTACCCGGTTGCCTTTGAGATAGAGTGTCAGCAAGTTGAGTAACTTGATTCTCCAACATTCTATTTTGATTCTTCAACTCTTTGATGCTCTCATCATGGTTCTTTTGAGCTATCTCTGCGGTCTTCTGCATATTTGCAATGAGCTTATACAGATCACCCATGTTAGGCTCTGGAGTAGCACTCCTCTGAGGGGGTTGTTGATATCCTTGATGCGGGAGCCTATTAAACCCCGGGGGAGCATTATGGGAGGCTCCTTGTTGAAATGGAGGCCTAAAAACATGTGGCTGAGGTGGATGGAACTATGGTTGCGACCATTGTTGTTGGGGTTGAGGATTCTGAACATTGTTGCCCCGATATGAGAAATTTGGATGATTCCTCCAACCTAGATTAAATGAATTGGAATATGGGTCATTGGGTTGTCTCTGTTGAAAAGCATTCACTTGCTCCATTTGCGTAGTATCTTGCGAACTATAAGAGCACTCATGACCAAAGTGACCTTGGATGCCACATACTTCGCAGTAAGAAGTTGTCACTGGAGCTACACTAGACATAGCATTGATACTCATTGGGGGAGTACCAGACTTAGGAGCCTTCAAAGAATTGATCTTCAGGTTCAAGGCTGCCACTTGTGAGGACAATAGAGCATAAGCATCAACATCCCATTTTCCCTTCTTAGATGTGGATCTGGTGGTGCTGTAATGGTTGGCAGCTAAATTGGCAAGAAAATCATACCCTGCATCCACTTCTTTGTCAAGAAAAACACCCCCAGCAGCAGAATCAACCGTGTTCTTTGTTTCATCTTGCAAACCATGGTAGAAAATCTGAACCAAGAACCATTTTTCAATGTTGTAATGCGGACACGACCGTTGAAAAGCCTTGAATCTATCACAGGCTTCTCGAAGTGATTCACCAGGTTCTTGAGTGAATGTAGTCAGCTTATGCCTTATTTCAGCAGTCTTGGTGGGTGGAAAGAATTCTTCTAGAAAGGCCTGTGAAATAGCACTCCACTCTGTCTCCTTAACATCATTCAACCATGTCTGAGCCTTATCACGAAGGCTAAACCAAACAACATAATTTTCAATTGGTCTTGAGTGACCCCTTGATGCTTGATAGTACCACATAGTTGGTTGAACCTCTGCAAATGGTTGGTGGGTTCCTCAGATTGATGGCCACCATATTGGTTTTGTGAGACCATGGAGATTAGAGCGGGCTTGATCTCAAAGTTGACTGCATCAATAGTTGACATTGTGAGCCCAGTCGGAACACTATTCGAGGAAGGTACCCCATATGATTTCAGGGATTTAGACATCGTGTGACTCGGTGGAGTCTGTGAGTCTTGGGACCCTGACTGCTTCTTCTTTTTCTGTTGCTTTTTTAGTTGACGAAGGGTCTTTCCAAGATCGGGATCGGGAGGAACCAAGGTACCCGTTCTGGCAGACCTGGGCATAAACAACAACGAAAGAAAACACAGTGAGATTTGCCTCAATTGGAACTGAGAGTTCCGATGAGACAATGGAAACAGTTCAAATAATCAAACTAAAACTAATAGAATTTAGTCGTCTCCCCGGCAATGGCGCCAAAACTTGATGAATTAAAAAGTGATACTGCAAGTGCACGGTGTCTGTTGTTAGCAGATACTTAGCAAATACGGGTCGATCCCACAGGGAGACAAGTTCTATTAGTTTTTGCCCAATTATACGAACTATTTCAATAACGAAAGTTGATTTTGAGTGTTAACTAGTAAAACTAAAGCAATAATAAAAATGTGTAATTTATCGATGAATTAAAGGTCTAGGGCGTCTGTTCGGTTCACCATGCTTATACCAATCCAAGAACACAAATCAATTCGACAATGAATAGGCTAGGTCGAGTAATTAAAGTATATGGTAATCCTA